>NC_086292.1:43155844-43795198 GCF_963924245.1 Chroicocephalus ridibundus
TTTCTCAGCCCGTGACTGTGTGCTGAACCTGTTCTTATTCCCCGGCGAGCTGTACCTGCGATGCCTCCTTGCTGCACCCTGGCCAGGCTGGCAAGCCTTGCTGCATCTCCCTTGACGTCTTCTTTCCAGCCAGCAGGGTTTCTGCTGGGAGTTGCTGTCCCCACTTAATTCGTTACAGAGATCGAGTTGATGCTTTGCCCATTTCACGCTGCAAACAACACAAGTTTGCTCGTGTTTCAGGATCCTGTTGCTGCTGGAAAGCAACTTGGATCGCCAAGGGACAGCTCTTTATTACCGAAATATTGACATCCTTTATCCCTGTCTTTGCAACTTATTTCTTGTGCACTTTGCATGACTGACTGAGCATCCCTGTGCTACCACTGATGTAGTGGTACCTGCTGCTGCTCCTTCCCTTTGCTCTAATGGAAAACTGCATTATCAGTCCTGGCCCTTACTAGCGATAAAATCCCATCACAGAATGTCAGATCTAATACTCCTCTCTGTCCCAGTCCTTTCCTCAGCCTCTGGAAAATGTCTGTTAGTTGACAGGACAAAGTAGGATTTGGCAAGTGGTTCCATTTGAAAAGACTGGGAGGAAAAAATTTCTGATTCCTCAGCCCAGCCTGGCTTGCTTCTTTTTGGTTTTTTCCTCGGCCTTTTTGGGGCCAAGGAGGGTTGTGAAGGCGATAGAGCAGGAAAGCTGAAAATTAGTAGCTGTTTTCGAAATGAAATGTAATTGCGCTTTAAAAGGGCCCAAACTTCTTGGCCTCTTCTCCCAAGGGAATAACGACAGTACCAGAGGAAATGGTATGAAGCTGCGGCAGGGGAGATTTAGATTAGATATTAGGAAGAATTACTTTACTGAAAGAGTGGTCAGGCACTGGAACAGCCTGCCCAGGGAGGGGGTTGAGTCACCATCCCTGGAGGTATTTAAGAAACGTGTAGACATGGCTCTTCAGGGCATGCTCTAGTGCCCAAGATTATTGGTTTGTGGTGGGGTGTTGTGTGTGGGGTTGTGGGTGTGGAGTTTAGTAGGTGGGTGCTTTTTTTTGTGTGTGTGTTTTTTGTTTTTTTTATGTGGTTGGACTCGATGATCTCAGAGGTCCCTTCCAACCACTAAGATTCTGTGATTCTGTGAAACTGAAGTGAGTTATCAAACAAAATGTTTGAATTGTCCCAAAGCAAGGTCTTTTTTTGTCTTTTTCTTTTTTTTCATTCACAGCTCTTGACTTATTTCTAAGAATTGCCATAATCTGGAAAGAATAAAAAAAAAACATTCTAAGATTCAAAGTAAAAAGAAAAAAAAAAAAAACAACAACCCACCAAATGGCATAAAGGAGAAAATTTCTACTATTTTTCATTGGTCTGTGTAGGGGAAAAGAAAAGCCCCATTCCTCCTTGAAACGTTGGATGCAGGATGAAGCACAGACCCTTTGAGGAGGCTCAGCCAGCCTTACAGAGCAAGAAGCATTTGATTGCAAGGCAGTAGTGGACGTTTTCCCATCCTCCTCACAAGGAGGATGTTTGTTACTGGATGTGCTGCTCTGAGCAACAGAAATAACTTTTAAGCTGAAAATGAAAGAGAAGAGGCTGCAATATCCTATACCGATCACCAGTTACGCTGCTATCAACGGGACTTTCACAAGAGACTGATGAAGCCAGGATTAGACCTTTGATCTGTTTGCTGTTGCTATTATGCCCTCTGATCTAAAAGTTAGAGGGGAACATGGGAAAAGACCCAACAAGTAGCGTTAAAGTCATCCACAAGTTTAGCGCATCTTTATCCTTAGCAGCAACCCCAGGACTGAGAAAAGGGGTTTTGCTAGACCTCCGTCTGTACTAAGCAGCAGCTCCGTGGTTGCATGACTGGGTGGATGATGTGGAAAGTGTTTTCCTAATAACGAGGGTGATTTGCAATCGTGCAGAATTTCTCGAAAGAGGAAGGATGTCTTAAACTAATTCTAACCTGCGTAATTTCCTCTTGAGCGCTCGATTCCACATAAATGTTCAACCACAGGCATATCGCAATTGCCTCATCGCCTAATCCTTGTGACCGGTGGTGTGCTTCATTGATCCTTGAGCATGGTCCGGCTCTGTACATGCCCTAGATTATCCATTGTGACAGTCCATGCCTTGTTTTTTTCCAAAACCTGCTTGACTTGTGAGATAAGAGTGTAAAATACTATTACTGCAACAGTAGCATTTTGTTAGAGTATCGAAAACAGGTATCAAAAGGGGCAGGGGGTGAGCCAGTTGTTTTCTTGATTTTAGGACAAACTACAAAAATAGTAAAAACACAATTAACACAAGGGTTTCTTAAGCTAGCCTAGAGGTGAATAATACTTTAATACCTTATCCTAAGATCTTAGATACCTGTTTCCCTGTTGAGTGGATGCTCTATCCCACATTGCCCTCTAGCGAGGACATTTCAGAGTGAACGATGCCTCCCAGTTTGTAGCCACCAGGATACGAAATGTGGCATTTTAATAACTGAGGCCGTGGCTTGTGTCTGAAGTGGTGGTTTGCCATGCGATATGAATAGTGCGAGGAGGGGCAGCATCTACCTGCTGCAGGTGCCGGTGCATGTACCTGCACTGGCCACAGCTTTTGTGGCATTTGCTTTTTGTTTGAGCTAACTGCCTCTGCAAGCATCTCCCTGCTCTAATGGATCAATAGCCAAAGGTCCCTGCTTTCTTCTGCTTTGGAAAAAGGGGAAAATATTCCCTGGGGGTTTTTTGGTGAAGCATGATCTTTTTCCACGTTCTTTGTCTTACCCTTTGCTCCGTGAAACACGCTTCATTTCTGTGGTTTTGCCTGTATACACACGGTCTGACAACCCTGCCTGTGGTTTGGAGGTCATCAGGGGACAAACTTCTGTCCTTCTTCAACCTAACACTGCTACATCCAAAGGTGTTGCCTGAAGGGTTAGAACTGGTCCTTGTCCTTCTGCCTGCTCAGCCACATGAGCCTGCACTGGTGACAAATGACAATTTTGGTGTGATCCCTGTTTTCCAGGGAAAATACTTACAAAATGCCCTCAACCAGCAACAGGTTTAAAAAAAGAAAAAAAGGAAAACACCTATCTGCTGCCCGTGGAGAGCAGGTCATGCCTGATTCATCCTGTCCTCAAGGTCTTAAACCAACCCTGCCGTGCCCAGGGTTGCTGCCCTCTCCTGGGTTGTGGGTGCCCTGAATCAGCTGTCTGTGGCCACAAAGTCCTTTTATTTGCACAGACAGGTCCCATGTGGGCAATAGCACAGCAGTTCAGCAGCTCCTTGGTGCCTGTAGGAACCTATGGCAGCCCGGGGTGCTTCGGGTGCTCACAGCAACCTTCCCTTGGAGAGGGTCATCCCTGTGGATGTGAACCCTCAGGCAGTTCTGGGGGAACAGGTTTCTCTGCCCATGCCCCCTGCAGTGCTGGGTATCAGGGTCAGGGCTGAGGATCCAGGGCTGGGAAAGAGGTGGTGTTCAGGTCTGCTTGGGTTTTCCTTCTCCTTATTCCTTCTGGGGTGGGGAAGTAAGAGCAGAGCAATGTCCAGAGTCCTGCTGAAATCCAAGGGCTCCTCATCCAAAACATGGGCTCTGTTTGTCACTGCCCCAGGCACAGCTCCAAGCAATGTGAGGCCCAGTGTGTCCTTATGTGCTTGACCATAATTACATAGAAATTCCTAATTAGCGTCCAGCCATCAAAGATTAACTTGGTCTTTGATGGTCAGCTTGTTCATCAAATAGCCATGGCCATTCCTCTGCTAGATGCTGTCTGTTTAAGCTCTCCGACTAAAAACTCAACAGTTTTAGAACGGTTTGTTCTGAAAGCTGTGATTTCCTGCATGGACACAGCCAAAGGGCGCAGCCTGATTGCCTGGGTGGGTGGTGGGTGGGTGGTAGGTGGGTGAAGACAGCACCCTGCCATCGTTGCCATCCTCCCAGGGGCAGCGGGACCTGATCCTGTTTGGGGAGCCACGGGTGGCTGCACTGTCACCCAGCCCGTTCCACATGGCACTCGTGGGTTGAATGACAGACACTAATGCCATCTAGTGACCGAAAGAAATAGGCCGTGGATATTTTATAAAATGCCACTGGAAGTTTTATAGGCCCGAGTGAGGCAGGCCTTGGGGGCTGGGAAGGAGGGAGATGGTGCGGGGTGTGCTGGGAAAAGAAGTCCCTTTTCCCTGTTCTCCCGACCTACCTCTTCCCTCATTTCACATCCCACAAAGTGCTTCTGCAGGTGACCAGGGACTGGGATCTCCCACGTGAGGCTTTATAGGTCCCTGGGGAAGCAAGGCACGGGCTTCCCAAGCAGCTCAGTTGATTGGGGAGCACAAATTCCCCAACTTTCTGCTGGATCGCGGAGCACAAACCCAGTGCCTGGGGACAAGGTGACTGCGGGAGGGGAGGTGGCTTGCTCCACGGCTGGCGTGGACATCACGGGCAGAGTCCCTGAGGACCAATGTAGCCGGCAGCACGGGCTGCGACGCGGTGCCGTTGCTGCAGCTTTGAGCTGAGCTGAGACGGGGCGGGGGACGGCAGCTTCTGCCACTGTCCTGACAGGGGTTACTCGTTACCTTGGCTCATACGACCTGACACTTTTTTCCTCCCACAACGTTTGTTTCTCCCTCTTGCTTCTGTAGGTGGTAGCCATGAAGGTATTGAGTTTCTGCGCAAGGCCTTGAGTTTCTGTGCAGGTGGCTGGCTGGAGACGCCATTGCTTTGTACCTAGTTGCTTTGTACCTAGTATCCAGACAAGTCACTGTGTCACAAACCTGGAGGAATTAGTTTGCACTCTGCATTTTAAAAATAAAGGTGAAGTTGTTTCTGACCATACTCACTTATTCTGCTCAGCCAAGCTGTCATCGGCAGGTGCGGTTTGCCTCGCGTAGGGCTGGGGGTCTCCTGGGAATATTTTGCAGCTTTGATCATTTCTCCAACTCCTGAGAAATGCACGGAGAGAGAACTTGGGAATTAAAAGTTTCCAGTTAAGAAACTTGAGGGCTGAGATAGCTGTGATGAAGTGCATTATGAATGTACCGAGAAGCCAGGCAGCACCCCAGAGAGATTTGGAGAGAGATGTGGGATGTACCCCACTGTCGAAGGAGAGCGAGAGAAGCACCCAGATGCGAATAAGCCCCTTCATGGGACATTTCTGAAGTGTGGCAACACCGAGACTGGTACTGGCACAGGCTGGCACATCCCTGGCCGAGGGTCCCAAAGAGCCACCCCCTCACAGCACACACGAATCCATCACCAATGCTTGGACCCAGAGCTAAGGAGCAGCCGCTGCTCCGCTCTGTGCTGCTCAGACCTGCTCGCGCTTTTTTCGGGAAGCCATTTACAAGGGTCATTGGGGCATTCTTGTTGTTTTTCTTATCCCGAATGTGGAAGTACCAAATATGTTCCCATTGTCTAATTTACAGGTGGTTTTTTTTGTTATCTTTGCTGCTTCTTTTTCTGCATTAGCCTCGTGTCCCCCTGCCTTTCTGCCCTGGATAATCGGGAGTTGGCAGGGTGCCTGTAGCGTTCCTGTTTCAGGGCCAAAATGGGAGTGAGAATAAATGCTTCTAAATACTGTGTTGAAGCAAATAAGTAATTTACTTATAATAGCTCTTCGCCTGGCATTACATTGGCAATTTCACGCAGGTTTTGCAGGAGGAGCGAGCAGTTGGAGAGGTTGGAAGGGCTGTGCGCCTTGGGGAATGTTTGCCGCGTGGGTATGATGGGGAGTGCTCCTACTTGTGTAAAGGGACTTTATCCAGCAATCTGTGACAACTCTGCATTTTATAGATTTGCTGGTCCTAAATTCTGCAAATATCCATGTCTGTCAGGAATTTAGCTGGAGGTGGCAAAGGTAAAGACGTCCCCATGGGGAGAAGGCAGGTCGATTTTACCTTGTGCTTTTGAGTAAGACATCTTTTAGAGCAGCCAGCCGACCACAACACAGTATACGTCCACACTGTTTTCTCAGCTCAATAGGAATCCTTCAGCAATATCACAGCTCCATCTATTCTTTTTTCTGAAGAGAGATGGAAGCAAAAAGCATTTAGGGTGCTCTTTTGCCTGAAGCACTCGACATGGAGACATATTCCTATCTATTTGGCATCTTGCAGGAGACAAACGGAACAACTTGCAATGAATTAACCTGAGCTTAGCACTAATTTTCTGTTTTCTCTCTCCTTGTAGGGATCCTGTTTACGATGCTGGTATTTGGACCAGCCTGTGGATTTATCTTGGGCTCCTTCTGTACCAAAATCTATGTGGATGCTGTCTTCATTGACACAAGTAAGGAGAACTGGGTTTGGTTTCCAGTCATGTTAGCGTTGTATCAGCAGGACAAAAATGTTGATGCTCACAAGCTGGAAACTGCTTCTCATTTCATCTTGAGCACCTCTTGCATGTATGGGTGTCACTTTTAGAGGAGTTTTATGACTCACATTCAAAAGTTTTTAATTCTGTCCCAATAGATAACAGGTTCATAGTGGCTAAAATTCGTTTCCTTCTCTGGGCTTTTCTACTGGGAGATGAGTTTCAGCCCGGCTCTTAGAGGACAACTTAAAATATCACCATGGCAGGGCACGCTGGCCATGGACGTAGGGGCTCCTATGCCAGGGGAGCTGTGTCCAGAGCGTGGGATGAAATCTGGAGAGCTGCCATCCCCAGGACCTGGGAGGACCATCCTGGCTCTCTGATGGAGGCACACCAGTCAGACCCCTGCCCAGCAGCTTCTGTCAGTGGCCCTGTTTGGATGGACAGGTTCAGTCCCACAGCATTCTTGCTTTTCCCCAGAGCGGTGCTAATTATTGCTCACCTTGGCTCCGCGCTTGGGTTAAAGCGAATTGTTTGCAGATTGTCTTTTTGTTTATTCAGAAAAAAAATCTGCAAATTCTTTTATTGCTCCCTGCACTGTGTGCTCTTTGCCATTAGAGGGCAATGTGTAACAGGCTATTCTCCACTGCTCCCCAAGCCCTTTGGCTATGCAAACGCATGTTTCATTCTTTTCCCTCAGTTGTTCAGATGCATTTTCTACAGTTTTCAGCTCCATCTGATCCCACAGGCTCTCATCCTGCTGCAGGGGTGTTTTCCCCTTTGAAGGTGCATTCCAGTTCTGTGATGTTGCGAATACATCTTCACGGGATGCGGTTGGGTGGAGTTGAACCTTGCAGGACTCGGAACAGAGTTGTGCGAATCTGGAGAAGTGCAACTGCCCTTTCTTGGTTTTACATGTACATGGCAGCTGAAGAAATCTAAATGATATCAAACAAACGGAAAAAAAGTACCTTTTTTTGATGGCTGAGACTTAACTGCGGCTTGATCAAACACCGCATTGGCCCCTTTTCATTCCTTGGCTTTAGCAAAGATACGCCAAAGACTCGCTTGGTCCTGTAGGCAGAGGACTTGTTTGAACCCTGTTACGTATTTGACAATTAAGTATAAATCACTCCGAAATATGAATGTGCAGAAGAAGATACTCCTCACCACAGGGTATTGAGAGTTTGAAAATGGGTTTAAAAACAATTGGACGAGTTTATAGAAGAAGACACGAAGAAGACACCAAATCTAGCTTAGACAGCCCCTGAGCCACAAATAGCCAGAATTAAAAGGAATAATGTCAGGAACGTGGTGACTTTATTCTTGTGTACTTTCTGGACATCTGCAACTGGTTACCACCAGAGGCAAGATGCTGGCCTAGCGAAAAAAAGTTAATTTGATTGTGATCTGGCCATTTTTAATATAAGGCATGACTCTGTATTTACATCTCAAAAAGCCCCAGACAAATACGGAGCCACGGAGGAGAACGGTGGAGCGTTATGGCTGAGAAGCCTGCTGTGGCACAGCAGGTCATAGGGAGAGTATAGTGCTTTCCAGCTGCAGGTCCAGCTGGCTTTGGCCGTGGTCCATCACTGTCTTGCGAAGCCTGGGGCACACGTGGCCTCTGCCTATTTTTGTGTGGGAAAGAGTTTCCCCGCAGCTCGAGATGGCATGAATAGACGGAGCTCCAGACAGTGAGCCCCATCCTGCTCCCTGTTTTGGGCAGGAGGTGCAGAGTGCCAGGGCATGGTGCTGCACCACCCTCCATACAGGACCTATTTTAGGAAGGGGATATGAGGAAGCTCTTGGTTTACACGGCTCTTCACGTGGCTGTGTTCCCAAGAGCCTGAAAAAAAATGCACTCGAGGCAGGAGGAAATAACAGCAGAAGAATCCAATCCCTCCAAAACGCTGTTTTTCAAACTTTATGTATATTTGAGAACTACGTGTTATTTTCCCTAAGGAGAAAAGAGTTTCCTTCCGTCTCTGCTTGAGAGACAACTTGATTGCCTCACTTGAGACAGATTTTTCAGAGTGGCGGTAACCAGACAGGCGTCATGAATGGAGGAGCTTGTTATTCCAGCCACACGGACCCAGGTCTCCCCCAAGAGTCAGCTCCAGCACTGGGCACCCTTCGCCGGCTCGTGTGAGGCAGCTGTTTGGAACACAGTTTCTTCTCTCCAGTTGCTTATTTTTATTCCCCTCAACTGACTCCAGAGCCTTCTTTTTCCTTATCTCGGCTGAGTGATGGCCTACAGGATACTCTTGCCTTTTACTTTGCTTTTCTTTATTTTGTGATGATTTCTTCACCTTTCTGAGCCCATTTGATGCAGCGAGTGGGTTTCTTTTCCAATATTTAGGGCTGTTTCACCCTCCACACAGTCACAGTTGCCCATAAAGCCCGAATGCCCATCTCTCCTTTGCTGAAAAGGGTTGTGAATTCAAAGCAGGGAGAGCACGGACCTCCTGAAAAAACAAAAGGGTAAACCAGGATGGAGATGCAATGTCCTTGTCTGTGCTGTTTCTTCTCCATGCGCGTCTTTGTGCTAGTAGGTATGTCAGCTGTGTGTGCACATTTGGCACACTTGCGACAGTGATGTCCAAAACCCTCGTATCATCACGTGGGCCACGGGCTGGTACATGGCAGTTTCCTAGAGCTGGGAAGGCCAAAGACACTGGAGAGAAGGATTACAGGGTCTTGCAGAAGCCACATGTACCATCTACATAGACAAGGTGACGGGTTGCTTGTCCTAAGGACCTCTTGGGTGTGGAGGTCGTTGTGCACCGGTGGCTCACACGATATGGGTGTGGGGTGCACTGTGGTCTCCACCTTGTACCTGGGAGCCCCTCACCAGCCGACACAGCCCCCAACAACCATCTTACAGCCTACAGGGTCATTAACTCTGTTGTCTTCCCCTCCATGTGGCTGAACCACTGACGTGTGTGTGTGTGCCCTTGCAGGTAAGCTGGACATCACCCCAGATGACCCTCGGTGGATTGGCGCGTGGTGGGGAGGCTTCCTGCTGTGTGGTGCCTTACTCTTCTTCTCGTCCCTGCCGATGTTCGGGTTCCCGCAGTCCTTGCCCCCGCGGCCGGAGCACGCCGGGGAGAGCGAGCAGGCCATGCTTCCCGAGAGGGACTACGAGAGACCCAAGCCGAGCAACGGGGTCCTGCGGCACGCGCTGGACGGGGAGAGCAGCACGACCTGCTTCCAGCAGCTGCGAGGTGACACACTGGCTCTTGTCATGTTTTCTGTGCGAGTCAGCAATAGGTTAACAGCTGGTTGGACTTATAATTGGTCTCTGATTTGGGCTATCTGCCTCTACCCCCAAAAAAATCCCCAAAACCCCTCAGTATCCTGAAATTTCAGTCCCTAGCTTCTAATTACCTCTGGCATTGTCCTCATTTTCAAGAGAGACTTTGTTCCACTTGAAAGGTTTGGGTTTTTTTTAAACTACAAAGCTTCAGGAATGCACGATAGTCCTGTAGAGTTGATAAAAAAAAAAGGAAGGGGAACACAGTTGCCAAAGCAATTTGTGAACTTCTCTCCAGTCTACTGTCCTCCTCCTCTCTGCCTTCTGAAACGGAGAGCGAGCCAGCAAGGGTGGTTAAAAGAAATTGGGAGCTCCCAGCATCTGAGCTGCAGCTTAGTGCAATCGTCCCAGTGATGCTGGGAGACACTGCCGCTTTTAAACTGGGATGGAGAAGAGGTAGATTCCAGCCCAGAAGAGCAGCGAAGTGGCAGGGCAGAATGGGGCTTGTAGCAAATCAGACTAGAAAAACCCCACGTTGTGTGATGGAGATGGACCTGGCTCTAATTAAGGTCAGTTAAGGATCCGGCATTTTGTGGGAGAGTGTGGGCAGAAATCCTTTCCGTAGGCTGCACTAGAAAATCCTTCATCTGAGATGGTGGTTTCGTAGCACTGGTGGTTGCTTCCCACTCTCTGTCACTGTGGCAGAGCGGGTTTCATTGCTGCCTAATGCATTTTGATAAATGAGGACAAAATCACTTACTCCCTGTTCAGTCACGTTAATTGGGAATTGAATGAGGTGCGGGTGGGAAGAAAAAAGAGCCTTCGAGGGAAAAAAGTGTTTTCTTAAATATAAAAATGCCTTGAGTAGTTGATGTGGATGTTCATTAAGGGGAGGTCAAAGATGTGAAATTTTGACTTGATGAGAAAATTCAAAAGAAAGGTAAAAGGATGAAGTGTTTGAAAACTTGTCAGTAAAATTAATTTCTTCATCCTCGTTGCAAGGATTTTCTCAGGTTTGAGGAATAGGCTTTTCCCATGGTATAATTCTGTGGCTTTTGTCATGGACTCATCAGAGCGTCTGCTTCTGGCCACTGAGTTTTCGGAATAGGCACTGGAAACGTTTGCAGGTTTTCATATAGAAAAATGAAAGACTGTGGCATATCCCTGCTGTGTGGAGAGGCAGCAGTTCTGCCCGAGGACGGTGCGGAGCAAGCTGAGCTTCTAACACTCAAGGAGGCCATGGAGGGGTGTTCCTAGAGCATCTATTGCTCATTGAAATAGAGAAATTAAACTGCCACACCCATATGCCTCAAAGTAGTGATTACATCAGGAGGCACCAGAGCCTTCCACCTTAGCCTTCGCCTTGCAGGTAACCCCATTGCAGATCAGTCAGTGTGCCAGAGGTTGAAGATGGACTTTGAAATACAATTTACATCACATCAAATAAGACAGGGAATGACCTTTTTAGTTATGCCTTTGAGGCTGTCACAGACGACACGGTGTTGGTAGCTGACATCTCCTTTGAAGTCCCTTGCCGCTATTGTCACAGTCGGAACGTGGTCAAGAGTCGTTGTTTGCTCGGGTGCCCGCCTGGAGGAGATTTTTGGACACGTACCACAAGGGAAGGCAAATGTGCCTCACGAGCAGTGTTCAAGGCAGTGGGTTCATCTTGCTGTGTATATACATCATTTTGCCAGCAGCTGAAAAATATATTTGTATTCCTATGTGGCAGGACCTTGTATCCTTAATCTATCCGTTGATTGTAGGAAGTTTCCTTTGGAGAAAGTTTGACTGTTTAGCCTTTTGCCTAGGATAAAAAGGACTGGTTGAAAATATTTTTGTGCATACGCTCTGGGCTTTAGGGTTTGCATATTTGTGAAGCTGAACATGAAGGATGTACCGGTATGTGGTGTTGGGGGTAGAAATGATCAGCAGGGTTTGTGTGCCCATAACTTTGACTCCTTTTTAGCAAGTGTTATCTCTGCAGTTTGCTCCTGCGCAGGCGTGTGCCCAGGAGCACATGGACATAAGTCCGTGTCTGCGTGGAGGTATGGGATTGTCCATCCCTTGCGCACAGTGTAGGGAGGAAGGGTTGTTTCTCTGGATCGATCATGGAAACACGCAGTGTATCAACAGTGCATCCTCAGAGGCTGAACTGAGTCTCCTTGGCTATTGAAGGGGTTTGATTATTTTTTTATTTTATTTTATTTTTTTCAAGCCTGTTGCAAGTGAGAGGACATGGCAGGGGAGGAAGCGGGGTGGTGTCAGTTAGAGACACGCTCCCAGCTGGGTCACGGCTGTCAGCTGGTGACATGGCATGGCTGGCACGGGGGAGGATGCTCGAGACGCTACAAGATCTGCTGAAAGACAGTGAGATGCAGGGCTGGGTGAGATCTCTTGGCTTTCTCTAGCCTTAGCATGCAGAAGAGCTAGGACTAATATAAAAGCAACCTGCTCAAAGTGTCGAAAGGTCTTTTACGTCTCTATCGAGGTCTAAAGAGGAGGGAGGGCACAGCTTTTGGGAAGCCATGGCATCTCTTCCAGTGGGAAATTTCATGCCAGGAAAAGAAGCATTCTTAGGAAGTGCATTGAACTTGGAGCGAAAACCGTGCCTTTGAAGGGCACGAGGTGAAGAGGCAATCAAAGCAGCAGAGGCGGCAGGTGGCTTCCACAGCAGCTCTGCACAGGGGCATGGTGGCTCAGGCCAGAAAGCTTTGGGACGGCGCTGGGAGGTGCTTATTGTTGCTAAACTGGCATATGAATGCTGCACCGCTTTACCTGATTAGTATTTCAGTTACGCAACGCAAATCCATTTGGGAGCGCAGGGAAGCGAAGGATTAATAGCGGGGAGAGGATGGATAAATGCTGCCATTGCTCGCTGCTCTCGGCTGGCAGCCTGGCAGGGTTGTTCCAGCCCCGCGCAATCCATATGGTCTGTGAAAGCCCCTCGGGCGTGGGCGGCGGCAGTCCTCGCTTGTCCTGGGGGCACGGCTGTGCTTTCCTACCTCCGGTCTGCCTTGGGGACCTCTCTGCTATTTGGGGCTGGGGACGATGCTCGGCTGTGTCGGGGCACTGTGCCCTCTGCTCCTGTCTGGCCGGCATCTGCCCTCTGGCTCGGTGTTAACACGCTGCCTCTAACCCACCACCTGCTCCAGGACGTGCTTGGAAATATTTTGTTAAAATAATTTTTGGTTTTCGTACAGAAATGTCATTTCTACTGAATTGAGCGGTCAGTTCTGATGAAATTTGGTTTCAAAATGCTTCCTTGGCTTTATCTTTAACACCCCTGAAACATTCTGCTCTAAATGCATTTTGTTTTGCAATGATTTAAACCAGAAATTCATTACATTCTGCCTGTCTAGTGAGAGAGATTAAAAACCTAAAAGGACTGAAATTGATATGGAATCCTTCAGGTTTGGAGAGAGAAGCTCATTCACAAGGAATTAAAAGAAAACTCACTGTGGAATTAAATGAATTTCAAAAGTGCAAATTCCCTAGATTTGGAAACATTTTGGTTTCTGTCCAGCTTCATTTCCAAGAGCGTAGGAGAGCTGGGATGTACAGCTGACAGCTGTCTTGTCTTCTGTTCCGTTCTTCCTGCTCTCTGTACCAATCTGGTGAATACCTAGAGAGGGAGCTGCTCTGAATCCTGGATTTTTCTCCCCAAAAGTGCTCTCTGGGAGCAGACATGTAGTGCTGGGCCAGAAGCTCCCAGCTCTGCAGGGCACTCCCAGGCCATGGAGAGCCTGTAGTCCTCGGTGGAAGCTCATAGGATTGAGCGGGATTAATGGCTAACATGAGTAGTTTTAAACTCATGACTGTAACGAGTGATAGTCACAACCTCTTGGAGAGGGCCCCATCTGTACCTTTGTTCATGGCCAGAGCAGTAAGTCTTTGGCCCAGATCTAAGATGGGTACCAAGACCTTAATGCCTTTTTGGATTTGGGTCTTGGCTCCCTACCAACATCGAAAAGGCTTGCTGAGAAATCCTTATCTTAGGTAAGGGGATGGCGGGCAGTCATAAAAGGCCCCATGTCAGGTCCTGTCAGTCTCCTAATTTCCTTTGGCTTGGATTTCTTGAGGGTGAATGCTTTGTTGGCAGGTTCTTCTTGGCTGTTTCAAAGCCAGCGTCCGTGTTATCAGAAGCTTTGATTAATTCAGAAAGGCCTTCAGCCTGTGCACTTCAGGGCAGAAGCTGAGCAGCAGCTGAGGTCAGGCAGAGCGTGTCTGTCTCCGAAAAGATACTGTGCCTTGCCATCACCTCCATGACACGGGTGAGGGAGGTTTATGTCCCCCTCAGAAGACGAGCAAAGGTGGTTGCTGGAGGCAACTAGAATAAACTAGATAAACTAGATAAACTAGAAGGACCTGCTTTCCATGCATGAGAACATTACTGTTGCTTCAAGCTTGTATCTGTCAAGAAGACTTTTTCACATAGGTGTCATCCTTTTCCATCATATCCTTTGTGATACTGATTTTGCCAAAGCCACGTGGACTTTGGCATATTAAACTCACCTGAGATATCTTCAGCACCTCTTGCCTTACTCCATCTTATCTTTTATAGGAGCTGCTTCTTTCCAGGATGTATTTTCTTCTTTCTGCCTGCACTATTTTCTTCATCCCCTATTCCTCAAGCCAGGTGGAGATTTTGCCTTTTGTTTTCTATTCAGATCTGAGGCTTGCTGCCTACGTTGCTATTAGAAAGTAGTATTTTGGCTCGACGCTACGTTTCACCTTTCCCTCACCGTACTGTCCTAGGTGGACTGGGCTGTAAACCTCCCTCTAATTTATTACTTTGCTTTCTGTGTTCCTCATCTTTACTGCAAATTGAAAACATGTCTCTGTAGGGTGCTCCAACTGGAAAAAGGGGCCTTGGTGATTGTAATGTTCCAAACAATTCATTTCAAGCACCAACGTGATGATTATAGTTTGTCGTTTCTGGAGAGTAGTTAAACCTCATGTAATGAGGTTGCCAATTATCCCTGGTACTCCCCGATGTTTAGTGACAAATCAAAGCTACTTGGTGTACATAAGTGTGTTTGCTTGTCAAGCCCATGGTCTGTCACCCACAGCTGGCCCCACAGCAGGAGATAGGTTGGGGTGTTTGATGCTTTGGCACGGGTGTTACTTGGGGTGTTGAAAGGTGGTAAGCCGAGGGATTGGCAGGGGTTTTGGAGAGCTTTGGGACATCCTCCTGGGCCCCTTCCAACCTACGGATGATGCTATGACCAACGCTGCATGTGGATGGTCTGAAGAGTTGAGTTTTAAGTACTTCAGCAGTGAAAAGAGGCTGAGGTTTCTTGTTCTTCTCAGTGTATCTTGCCATGGCAATGAGAATCGCTTTTCTGCCATCGTTTCTGTAGTGTATTGGGTGCTTTGGGATAAGGATGTTAAATGATCTGGTCCTCCTGAGTGTGGTGGGAGGGTGAGTCTTTCTGTGCCGTGTCTGATACAGCTCGTGGGTTCTCCAAGTAGATTTTTGTGACTCTTTTGAATGTGAAAGACCTTTGCCTTTTCCTATTTGGCAAATGGGCTTCAACCTCAGATTCATAGCTCCAAAGTGCTGCTACAAAGCATTCAGCTAACCTCTGGGCCAAAAAGGTGCAGGGTAGCATTTATGTGACTCTTGCTGGGATTGGCTCCAGTGAAGAAGCACCGTTCTTAGCTGTTACGTTCTCCAGGGCTTTACTGTCCCCCATCAGACATTTTCCATTCCCCCTTCATACCCAGCGCCATATGCCAGGGAGCTGAAAGCACGTCACTCTAGTCTATTGAGAGACTTTTAAACTTCACTGCTGACTTTTAATCTTGTTCCCAGAGGTATTTCACCCCAAGAAGTGAGACAGATAAGGCAGCAGCAGGTGTCAAATGATTCATCTTAACGGGTACCAGTAGCAAGATGAAAGGATGTTCGTTTCTATGGGGAGCCTGCTGTCATTTCCCTTAGAAAATGAAAGGGAACGAGCCGAGAAGATGGTGGAGGCTCCCAGGCGTTGCCTGTGTTGCCTCTGCACTCTGCACTGGGCTTTGTGTTATAACGTCCAGCTGGTACAGGGCCCTGTTGCAATAGAAAGTGGTCAAACATGCAGTGGAGGACAGGATCCATCCCAGAAATCTCACACCCGGATGCACAGGGAGGAGAAGCAATGATGGAAGTGATGGGGCTTGGAGCCCAACACTGCCAGGGAAAGCAGTCACGAGGGCCTCCTCTCTTGGGTGAGGTGGTGCAATTACTCTTAAAAATTTTTGCTGTCCATCCCCAAATACGAAGGACGGATTTTGACGTCGGTGATGCATGATGGTTGGATACCAGCCTTGCCAACTTCAGAAATAAATGTCCATGATCTTTAACTCCCTCCTGCAGAAGACAGGCTGTCATTATTTGGTGGATGAAGTTAGAGGTAGACCTTTGTGTCTTTGCATTTGAATTGGCACAAAGCTACATCTCGAGGAATTCATTAATCTCGAACAAACTGAACTCCAGAGGCACAACAGGCATTAATACCTTAAATATGGCTTTTCAAGCTCAGCGCTGCCAAGTCCACCTTTGCATTTTCCCTCTTTTTCCTGGCAAGAAGGGGAAATTCTGTAGGTGGCCACCAAAGAACTGAAGGAGGCAGCAGGTGGCTTCTGAGATCTATCCACGTCTGAATCCCCCCCATCCCCGTTCCTCCCTCGCAGTATTTTTTTTCTCTTCATTTTTTTTCCCCCTGTTCTACTAAAAAATGCTATGCCTCCTGCACCTTCATTATCCAGCAAATCCTCAGGAAGCAAAAATTTTATTCAGCATGAAGAAACATTTGTGATATAAAGAGACCAGAAACTGTGGAGTGGCCCCTTCCGAAAAGGTTAGATCAAACCTAATTATAAGACACACCCCTCCCCAAAGAAAGAACCAAAGGGACCCAAGCAGAATCTGACAAAGAGCTGTGCATTCTACTTGCTGAGGCCATTGCAATTAGATTTTGCACCAAAAAAAGCCCTAAGGAGAAACAGAAGCCAACACCAGAGAAATCTGTCACCTGCCAGGCCCTGGTACACCATAGGGGATGTGGGGGATGGATTCTCAAAATGCAAATAGGGGTCCATTGAGGCTTCACTACACTTCAGTGAGGTAATTTTCAAACTTAATGATTTTCACATTTAATTCAGGGAGAAATTAGTCATCAGGTATCGAGACAAAGCAAGGCTCTCTTCTGTACTGGGATGCTCTCCTCTTCAAGCTGTGTTATCTCGGCAATAATTAAAATGTTCGCTGAAGTAGAAAATGTGCTATCTGATTCATTAGCCAGATTTCCCTTTGTAAGGTAACTCTTGTTTGCTTATCAGAAATAGAGACGGGCTTGAAGAAGAGGCCTCCGGACACTAATAATTCGGGAGGGAGGAGCCAAGGGATCATGAAACTAAAGCAAGTGTGCGCTCAGCATGTCCTCTTCCACCTTTGCAGCCACCAAAGCTGGTAGGGTCTGAATGGAAGGCGTCACTTGGCTGGTGAAGCTCTGGGTTACGGGAACACATAGGTTAACATGCCCGTCCCAGGCATGAGGTCCCTTATGCCCATGGGTGGCCGTGGCCCCAGGCTAAGCAGGAGAATTTCAGATTGTACCCAGATGTACTGCAAGAAGGTGTCCCTCAGCAAGTGAGACAGTGTTACGTGGGAATAAGAAAATGAAGGACATCTGGATGGCAGGAGAAGGAAAGGCCAAGTGTGAGCTGGGTTAGCTTGTGTCTGAAAGCTTGCAAGAATTTGTGCAGAGCTGAGTAAAGCACTCATGACGCCCATCGGCTGGCTCAGCATTGTTCGTGGGGAGCAGGTAGGGAAAGGAGAAGGAAAAGGAAAATGCGAGGTTTTGATTGTCTTTCCTATGGGGCAAACAAAAGCAATACTGGCAAACGCACATCCTTTAAGATTTCAAAATCATCTGTAAGATGTAAACATACTTTTTGTGCCCTCCTGGTAACTGAATCTTTAGATGACACTGTTCTGGTATTTCACGCTTTGCCACATTTCAACCAGCTTGTCTGTGCAGAACAGAAAATTACTCCTGGTTTGAAGTGAGTTTGTCCTGCAGGAGAGCAGCAAGGTACCTCCAGCGCCTCGAGTAGAGCCGACACAAAAACACGTCTCCCTTTTTCCTCTCTTCTAGTGATCCCCAAGGTAACTAAGCACTTGCTCTCCAATCCCGTCTTCACCTGTATCATCCTGGCGGCCTGCATGGAGATCGCAGTCGTGGCTGGCTTCGCCGCCTTCCTGGGAAAGTACCTGGAGCAGCAGTTCAACCTCACCACCTCATCTGCCAACCAGCTCCTGGGTGAGTAACCACAGGGGCCACCAAATCTCCGGCGTCCAAGGGCATTTAAAAGTGTTCAGCATGGCTGGTAAGCACAACCAGTCATACAGGTTAGGCTGCCCAAAAAGTGACTTGGCCAACATCTAGAAATGTGTCCGTGAGTGGGAGGGCTGGGCTCCAGTTGTACCTTGGCTGCAGGCCTCCGGCATCCATCCTCCTTGAGTCCACTCTCCACTGCAGCCTGCTGCAATCACTTCTGCAGCCAAGCCTGTTGTGTGACAAGTGGTGTGATACAGCCAGGGTATGAAAGTCTGTGATGGTCCTGAAGTACAGCAGAAATCCCAACCAGACTGGGCCATTTGGTTGCTCAAGACTGCAGTTGCTCACCGAGCGACGGGGCTGCCCATCAAACTGCTTGTCTCCTGGCTCAGGTATCCCAGGGTTATCCAGCCCATCTCCCTTTGGGTTAGGAAGTCCAGTTTCTCCTGCTAGTCCCTCCTTTCTCCTTGGACTGGAAATGACAGGATTGCAATCAGCAGTTCAAATAACCCGAGCTAGTGCAGCTTGGTTGTCTTTCAAATGCCCCGTCTTTCTGACCGTGCTATGCTGCTGCGGTTTCCCATATATATATATATATATATATATATATATATATTTCGCAACGTTCATTCATTCCCTGTCAGGACACTGATGCACAGGCAGGATCGTCATTTATTTTTCTCACCCATTCCCAAGCAGGCCCAGCAATTTGTTTGACAGCCGTTCTCTCGGCAGCACCCAATTAAGGCATCTGAAGTTGATCTTGTATGATCTGCAACCACAGCTCGCCAGATGGGCAGCTGGCAGTGATCTGTCATAAACTGGGACATCATGAAATGGGTGGATCTTAATATCAAAATAAGGAGCTTGCAAGCTGCTCTCCTGACAGTTATTTATTTTCCCATTGAATTCATTGACACGTTCTGGTTTTGGCCTGGTTTTCCAAAAGAAACAATCCCCTGCAGGCAGTCTTGCCTCCCCCAGTGACACAGGAACTCACTGGTGAATTTTAATAGGATTTAAGAGAAGGACAGAGGTCTCAAAGATCACAGAATGGTTTGGATTGGAAGGGGCTTTAAAGATCATCTAGTTCCAACCCCCCTGCCCTGGGCAGGGACACATCCCACTAGACCAGGCTGCTCAAAGCCCCATCCAGCCTGGCCTTGAACACCTCCAGGGATGGGGCAGCCACAGCTTCCCTGGGCAACCTGTTCCAGTGCCTCACCACCCTCACAGTAAAGAATTTCTTCCTGATATCTAATCTAAATCTCCCCTTTTTCAGTTTAAAACCATTACCCCTCGTCCTATCACTACACTCCCTGATAGAGTCCCTCTCCATCTCTCCTGTAGGCCCCCTTTAGGTACTGGAAGGCTGCTATAAGGTCTCCCTGGAGTCTTTTCTTCACATAAAACTGAACCCAGACAAGCTTAGTGTGATAATGCCGTTCTGTGCCTGGAAAGTGAGTCACTTCTGGCAGTGATTTTGCATCTCAGTTTTGGAACTTTCTTTAAGGGAGACTTCATGTTTTCAAATGCGACTATTGCCTAATCTCTGAAGATCAGACTGCTGTGAAGTATACCAAAGAGGGTTCATTCGAAGCCTCTAGACACCTCAGAAAATTCTTGACTTAATTTGTCTGCCAGCTGTTGCAAGAAGCATTAGAGGTACTGCTGCTTGGGTTAGAGTGGGCCGGTCTCAGCAATTTTGCCATCTCGTTCCAATATGGATGAGAACTGGAAGAAGATCCCGGTTCCTCTGTGCAAGGTAGCATACCCATTTGCATCCGTTGCACACTTTTGGGGCAACCTCAGCTTGGTGTTACTCCAACGGTTGGTCATTAGAAGGTTTCCCCATGCTAATGCACAGATCTCTCTGCTGGAAAGTAAAAAGCTGTAATAGTGTGGTTCACTGAGCCTCGCTCACTCTTCTTGCTAACTGGTTTTTCCTCTTGCAGGGATGACAGCAATCCCATGCGCGTGTCTGGGCATATTCCTGGGCGGCCTCTTGGTGAAGAAGCTCAGCTTGTCTGCTCTGGGAGCCATCAGGATGGCCATGCTGGTGAACCTGGTGTCCACAGCTTGCTACGTGTCTTTCCTGTTCCTGGGATGCGACACGGGACCTGTGGCAGGGGTTACTGTTCCCTATGGAAACAAGTGAGTCCCCAGAGAGTTTCAGGGTCTCACGCAGCCTTACCAACAATGGAGTTTTACTAAAATCGGTCAAACTGAATTGAAAGGTGCCAGACCCGATTCTGCACCCGTGGCCTCCTACGTAGCATTGGGTCCTCTGCACCGTCTGGTTTCTCCTGGCAGCAAAGGACGAGCGCTGCCTTGTACATTTATTTAAGTGCCTGAGGGGAATTTGTAGAACCAGGTTTGGAATGCCTGGAAATTCAGATAGGGTGAGGGGAGAGTATGTGTGGCGCCAGGCCCATTTTGATGGGAGAAATGAGGCGTGCGATGCCAGTAGCATTCACGGGACTTGAAGAGAGTTGCTCTGTATTTTCTTTTCTGGTGCTCCTCAGTGTGCAGTGGTGACTCTTTTGAAGATGACGCCTCTCAGCTCCTCACTGCAGCTGTTCTAGGAAAAAACAGCTCGATCTCCCCTGGCAAGTCTTTGGATTTCCTTGGGGAAACAAGGCAGCCCAAGCCTCGCAGAGGGATGGTGGCCCATGGCATTTCTGTCCCCAAGGAGAGGCTCTAGCCTGGATTTCTTCAAGCTGGGACCCAGATAGCCTGCCCACGTCTTTTTGTGATTTGGTTGCCTTATCTAACACCCGCCAAAGCCATCTTTATGTGGCACCGATTGGAAAAGCTGGCTGCTATCATTACGCTGACGGCTGATATCGTTTCTCTTTCTCTTACAGCTCAACTCCAACCTCATCTCTGGACCCATATTCCCCCTGCAATAACAACTGTGAATGCCAAACTGATTCCTTCACTCCAGTCTGTGGGGCAGACGGGGTCACATACTTATCTGCCTGCTTTGCTGGCTGCAGCAGCACGGTGAGTGGGCTTTCCCCGGGACCTCTTGCCTGTAGGAACGATTCTGTGAGCGCGAGTGAGTGAGGTTAGTGTGTAGCCGGCAGAGTAGCTCCTTTAAAGCCAGCAGTGCTTACACCCCCAAAAGCTAACTTCATACCTTAGATGGGGCTGAGCTGCCGTCGTTTTACTCTGCTGCATAAATGCCCACTGACTCCAGCAGCAGTCTGAGAGGGTCACCCACAGAGCGGAATGGGATTTCCCATCCTTGTCTTTCTCCTCAGCACGGAAGCAAGGAACACAAGAGGAGATCTGTGTGGTTGTCCACTGGCAGAACCCAGATCCTCCACAGGAGCTCGCTAGCCCAGGTTGTGGGACCAACTTTTCTTTTCTCCTGCAGCTCCTCATCTCCACACTTCTTCACCTGCCCATGTTTGCCCTGCCCAGTCCTTGTACTTGTTTTTCCTCTTGCACTTTTCCTGAATCTCATTCGTAGTCACATATGACCAGATCCTGGTTTTATTCACTGTCGTTTAAGCTTTCCTTCCACTCCTCTTGCTTCTCTCTCTTTCCTTGCTTTGCACTGAGGCAGCAGCAAGAGCAGTTGTAAAGGGAGCAGAGACTCCATCCAAAGACATTCTGCATTCTTCTGTTCTCCACATCTAAGAGTTTATTTCCTTTAGAAGACTCCCTAAGACCAAACCATCTCTGTGTAAAGAAGATGTGGGGAATTTTTAACAATATCTTTAAAGCCTGCTTTTCCATTTTTGCTGCTGAAATGCTAATGTCTTCTGGGTTACGCTGAAAACGAGTGCCTGCCGCTCCCGTGGCTGGGAACTGGTGGGGTTCCTGCGGTCCTTGCACCCTACCCGAGGCCGTGCCAGGCATGGTGACCACTGCCACACTGCCTTTGTGGAGCCTGTGGGAGGTCAGCCTGGTCGCAGTGACCGTTCATGGCTGCAGGGACATCAGTGCTCACCATATGCAATTATCCCTCCACGGCTTCATCCATCCTTTTGAGGAGACGTCAAACCACCCTTCCTGCCCTACGGAGACAAACCGCCTGCGAGTGCCAGTGAGCTGAGGTGCAAGCTCGCTGCTAGCAAGCGCAGCCTCCCAGCCCAGATGACCTGGGAGCTCGTCCTGGTTAAACCTCTTCTCTCCTCAATTCCCGCTCCAGCCTCGGAGATGCAGGCATCCCTTTGAAATACCACAGTTTCAAGACACTCTCAGCAGCTCCACAAGGGACTCCACAAGTGTGTGGTGCATGCAAAGGTGTTACCTCCTGCCTTCTTCCTCCTCCTCCTCCCAGCAAGAGCCAAGTCAACAGCTGGGGAAGCACACGATCGTTTTAACAAGAAGCCAGCTTGTACAGGGCGCGCAGAACAGTGTCTCGCCAGTTCACCCAGCCCTTAGCAGGAACACAGCCAGTGCGGTCCTGGCTGGAGTACGAGAGCAACCTCCTCCTTGTGCGGTTCAGGGCAAAACTCTCTGGAGGGAGCACGGTAATGAAAATTCAGCTCTTCCCCTTCAGTCTGCAGCTGCCTGACCTCGTGCTCTGCAAGAGCAAACTGCTGAGCAAAAACCTCGCGCTCTCTCACCCTCTCTCTTACTCATTCTTCCTTAGTCTTCCTTTTCGTCATGGGCTTCTTTTCATTGTCTTGTTTTGTGGGTTTTTTGCAGTAGTGTTTTGAACACAAATTAGTGAAGCAATAGCATCCTCTGGAAAGGGCATTATCAAGAATTATGGACCAGTTTGGCCATGCAATGGCCCTGAGGCAAAGCCAAATTGCCAAACCAGGTTTCAAACCCATAATCCAGGTAATGACCTATCTAGAGGGTATTGTGAATGTTATATGCTTGTGATGAGCCAAGGGTTGCTTTTTACTGGGACATAAAATTCTCTGAATGCTTTATTTAACTTTACTGCATTGGGTGTTTCTGACTGCCTCTCTCAGCTTTTCCTCGGTGAACAATTTCTAAACGCAATGTGTAGCTCAGTCCTTTGTTTTTCATTTCTTCTCTCACTGAGCTGGTTGCAAAGCTGCATCTCTCAAAAAAAGCCGTCGGAGTATCGGCGCTGATAGGCAGAGCTCTGGCGTCCTTGAGAATTTCTCTTTCAAGCCATTCCTGAGAGTGACCCTTGCGTACAAAGCCTTTGACTGCGCATCTTGTTTGTTTGATGCCAGTGCTTCTCTCACCCTTTTGGCTGGAGACACATGAATTCCAGGCTGGCGTTTCCATGCCGGCATCTCACAGCTTTGCACTGAAGCACCAGCCTGTCCCTTCCCTGGCAGAGCCAGCGTTTAAAAAAAGCGAGTAATTGAAAACACGATAATTTGCATAGATAATTACCCCAAACTCAGGGTGCTGTTAAAGGTGCAAACTCTGCATCTGTGCAGCTTCACAGGCACGCAGAAAATCTGGGTGTGCGAGGTGCTGGGCAGTGGAAGGCTGTGTTAATGTGTGGTTGCATGAGGTGGGGTTGCAGACAAGGGAATCTATAGCAATTTAGCATGGGTAGCAAAATTTGCCTCTCCACAGGACAAAGGTAAAACTCCATCTTTGATGTCTCCTTGTTTGATGTCTGTGAGTTGTATCGTGTGTCAGTAATAAAAGATCAAAGATCTCCCAGGTGAGGACGAGGTGCAGCGCTAAGCAAGCAGATGTAGTTGGTACAAACCGCTCGCGCTGCTTTGGGCTAGCACCTTGGTGCAAAATGCTCGAAAAAGCAGATTGGGGGACGAATTTTCAGGCGATGGAGGTGGGGACCTGCCTCGTGGTTTGTAAAAAAATCACACCGATGGGAGGAGAAGCTGCCCCACCATTGCCAGAAACAGGTTCTTTCTCTCCATTGGTGGGAGACAATGGGAAATAAGCAGCCAGTTCTGCATGTTTGCCGTGGTGGGAATTTTGTCGCAGGATATTTCAGTGCAGGTATGTACTTTCTTGGACTTAGATGGGTTTTAATTCTTGGATGGGCTGTGTCCAGGCTGGTTGCTGGCGATGCACTGCAGTAAGAGCCAGGAACTACAAATTCCCGCTGTCTGTGCAAACACCACTGCAGCGGTGCTAATTGTCGCCATCTCGAAGCCTTCAGGTGGCAGCTTCTAACTCACAGCGCAGGAATTTGTTATGTTAATTATTGCTTGCCAGCCAGAAAGGCACCTGCACGTCTACTCCAGCTCTCCTGGAGTTCTGCACTGCGGTCTCTCTTGCCCTCTGTGCACTTATTTGGAAGAAAATCATTTGACTCCTATGCAGAAGAAAGAGATTGGTGTCAGAAAGGCTGGAGTAGTATCCCCACAGATCCTTATCTTTGGAGGCAGTGAACCAGAAACTGTGCTTTTGTATGGTCCTAAGGGGACCCCAGCAGAAAAGCAAAGGAATTTCTGCTCGAACGTGGTAGAGGGGAAGGGGAGGAGAATTAGCTGTTTTTCAATATGTTTTATTTTATGGCGTTACTCCTCTTACAGACATGTGACCTGCAAACCCAGCGGGCTGATGAAGACAAGCCATGAATCATTTATGATCGTTTCGTTCTGTATTCGTTAAGGGATTTCTTGGTAGTATTGTGTGCCTTAATTGCACTTACATCCCCCACTCAGAAATTCAGGCGGGCGAGTTGGAAAATAAGAAAAAAAAAAAATAAATTGCTAAATCTGTGACTGGCAAACAAAGCTTCTTTTCACATCCTGCAGTTGCTGGAGAGATCAAAGAAAAATGTAGTCATTTCGCCCGCCTTCTGATCACATATTGATAAAGTTTATCTCGCCTGACTTCAGCTTTTAGCTCAACACAAATCCCTCTGAACCAGGTGTCATTTATTAGCCCCGTAGTGCACTTGCGTCCGGAGGGGTCTGTGCCGGCAGTTCAGCTGTGATAGTTCAGCTCTTCGTGAGCCACAGCGCCCATCGTGGGTGGCTCCTTCCCGGGATTCCGAGTGCTGGAAGCAGGCACCGAACCCGCAGCCAACAACAGGGCTGCAGATTTGCCTGCTTTTAATGTACTTCAGTTTAATTGCAACAGCCAAGAGGACGGAGGTAAATAACAAAGTAATTAGAACCATAATTTGGGGATCTTCCTTGTCGCAGGGACACAGATCGTTTCTTTATTCTCCTCTAAAGGGGTATAACTTGGTAATAATTTTGTCGCAGTGACATTTATGGGAGAGACTAGAAAGGAGCAGAAGAAAAGAAACAAGCCAAGGGATGGCTTTCCCTTGCCGGTAGCATGCATCAGAGCTGACGTGCTTCTGAAATCCTTTCCAAACCTCCCTCAAATAAGCACTTAGGAGATACTTAATTGACCATTAGAGGATTCAGAGTTGCTGTTGGCAAACCCTCATCACAGAGGGCAGGTGATGGGGACCACAGCTCTCGCTTCCCCTGAACCCCTGTGCTCCTCCACAGAACCTCAGTGGCTGTTCGTGCCTCACCTCGGTCCCTGCCGAAAATGCCACCGTCGTTCCCGGCAAATGCCCCAGCCCCGGCTGTGAAGAGGCCTTCTTGACATTCCTCTGCGTGATGTGCGTTTGCAGCATGATTGGGGCTATGGCGCAGACGCCGTCAGTCATCATACTCATCAGGTAGGACCGCTGCCGGGAGGATGCGATGAGCTCGCTGGGGGCTGCTGTTGGGGTGGGAACAGGGCTGGGGAGACCATGGGGTACCACTGGGGTCCCACACAGCTCCCGGCCTCTGCCTTTTTGGCTGCGTGTCCCCATATCAGTGACTTTGGCTTAAGCGGGGGTTCAGTGCATCAGAAAACCCTCCTTTGACTAAGCACTCCCTGGTGGAGACACCTTGAAAGAGCTGACCATATTTTCAAAAGAGTTTGAACCTCCTCAGCAAACGCGGAGCTACAGGCACAGGCTTTCTCGTACGGTACTGCCTTTACATGCCAGCAGGAGTGAAAGCCCAAGCAGTCCTGCCTGGATTTCAGCCCCGTTGTTTCAAGTGTTAATTAAATCATTTTCTCTCTAAGCCACAATTTCGCTTGGTAGCACCTGGTTTGTCCTTGGCGTGGCCCAACCGAGTTCAGTGCCTACAGTATTGAGCTGCTCAAGAGAATTAGGGAATGCTCAAGTACAGCTTTGGTAAAATGGGAGTGAGGAGGGACTGCTCTTGCAAACAGAGAAGATCCCTGCTGGAATTAGCATGGGAAGGGAAATACAGATGTGCAATTACCAGTCCAGGTAGTAAGGACATTACAGTTGCATCAGAAAAGGGGCAGGGTTGCAGCCCCATGTTCTCGGCACATAATGGCTTAGTAAGATACCTCTAGAGGTGGTCTGGAGATCATAGAAACCATGGAAAAATTAAAGGCTGCGGCAAAGGGTAACTTTGGTCAATAACCCCTTGGCTAGAGTTTAACTTCTCTCACCCTGGACTAAGTCCAAGAACAGAAAGAACTTGAAAGTCTGAAGGACATCTCTGAGTTGAACCAATATGAACAGGTGGGTAAAAGTAGCTTATTCAAATAAGCTGATCTTGTGTTATTTCCAGACACATGGAACACTTCACCTTATGATATACGTATATATCTAAGCCCACATTTATCCAAAATTACTTATCTGTCCGGGCCGTCACTTACTGAGAATAATAACCAGAGGCATAAATAGCAGATCCATTCTGCTGCCTGGAAAATTCCAATAAAATTCAATCAATAAGGTCTGTTTTAGAAACACACTCTTGAGTGGATCTTGGACAGAACAGCTCTGTGAGGGCATGTCTCCCTGCAGGATACAAAATGAGATATTCCACCTACTAGTTCGTTTCTCTCTTTGCATCTACAGTAGCTAAAGGGAAATCAAATTTCTCATGATAAATATTGTGGCGAAAGTAATTTGAAGCTTGAAGAGTTCTTTGTTCAAGGGAGCTGCCAGCACCTGTAGGATCCTGAATGGAGACGTCTTGGTGTCGACATCAAATGAGATAAGCCAGTCGCCAGCCAGGAAGAAGAATACAAGGGAATAAGAAAAGTGAAAGGAATATTAAAAATATTCAGCTCACAGCTGTAGGAAATAAACAATTCACACATCCAAATTAGTAACTGCACTCCCCTCAAAATCACTGATAGCTACTAAAATGTAGAGGGAAGAGCGTTTCGCCATAGACTACCTCATGCTCTCTCGCAACTGCCATGTTGGCTTGCTAAAAGAAGGTTTTGGCGTATGAGTGCGTCTCTGGTATCCGTGGCAGTGACAAGTGGCATCAGCAGCTCCTGTGGTTAATTTAAAACTGAACTTCAATGTCTACAAATTAGATGTCTTGTCTAGGCAAGCCGTTTGTTCACTGCTGGAGTCAGTGAGAAAAGGAGATGTCTCCAGGTGGCAAATTTTACTCAGCCCTAAGGTGCGGGGATTGACTTTGGTCTTAAGTACAAAAATGTAGACAGAAGGACGCTACCACCGATTAAAAAGCCACTGTGAATATTTCACATGATAATCTATTTTCTTCCATAAAATAAACTTTAGTACTCCTTCTGTTTCCTTCATTTCCCACAAAACTGTAGAATCCTATTTGAGCCAAGCCATTAACCCCTGGAACATTTTTCCAAGGGTAGATACCTCCTGGCGTAAAGGCTTTATATTGAGGGGGGGGGTGTCTGCCTGAAAACTGCTGGAATTCATCCAGGGGTCGCAGGCTTCATGCAGGAGTCATGGTGTGGTGTTACGTGGCCCGTGTAATGTGTGAGATGGGGCAGGTGATCAGAGTGGTCTTCTCTTAACTTAAAACCTCGTGCTGTTTCCGGCTGTTTTATCAGTATTGTCTGATATGTATTTATACAGAGGACCACCGCTGCCAGCATGGATGCCACTAGCAGTGCTGCCCGCAGACCTCTCTCAGGAGCTCACGGAAGAGGCAGCTTAGGCCTTTAAAGTTCCCCTCTGTGACGGATCTATTCATATGGGGATCACTGTCCTGCTTTCCCAGCCTTTATACACTGTGGGAAATCAAATGCTATTATAAGACTTAGGGCCAAATTAATGATTTCTGAAATTCCAAAGGCTTGGCTGAGCCTACCCCAAGAGGATGACTTTAGCCAGTAGCATCCTTGAGCTAAGCGAATGAAGAAGCCATGAATTATGTTTTAAAGCACCTTTGAAGGCTAACGCTAAGCGGGTTGTGTTTGTAGCAGTAGGCGGTGCAACCGTTGCCTTCCCAGCATACAAAAATTTGCGTGCTAAAATCACGCCCATGAAAACTGGGCTTCTTCAGCACTTCCTCACTGGGATGCCTGATTTAAGGGGCTGACTGAACCTTTTGGTCCGTCATCTGCCCTCCCCTCTCTTGTTCCCAGTAGTCTGGGAAGTCTCAGAACAAAAAGCTTTCTCTCCCTCCAATTTGCAACATCTGGAGCCTTGAAAGCACGATGGGGAGCTTGTAAATGATGATGTACTGGGATGGGAATTTCATTTTTCCCCATCCGACGACAAGATTAGCTGTTGTTATTAATGACTTAGCTAAATTCCTGAACCTATCACCGATGCAATTACTTTTGGGGCTGTAGGCAGTTCAGGCGAAGGGAGAAGAAAAACCCCATTAATGACTTTTTGAAGAGGTGGTGGTGGCATCGTGGCTGACAGCACAGAACGGCCACAGGGTGTGTTAATCAAAGCAGAACAACACGAATCGATTTCACTCTCTCCCTCCCTCCTCCCTGCAGAACCGTGAGCCCCGAACTCAAGTCTTACGCTTTGGGGGTGCTTTTCCTGCTTCTCCGTTTGCTAGGTAGGTACAAAAATTGCATGTCCTGCTATCCCATCCTTTCCTCCCTCGCGGGAAACTGTATTTTTAACACGCAAAAGTTGATTTCTACTCCATGCAGTGCTGTGTTTTTCCTAAGTGGGGTCTGAGCCCTCTCTATGAAGGATATCATGTCAAGACTCCTGAAGGCACTTTTCCTGCCATTTGAATTGTGCTAATGGAAGAAAATGCGGTGTTGCATGAGAAATGACTATTTCTGCCATGGTCCCACACAACCAGTTACTCTTCTATAGCTGTTATTAACATGTCAGCAGTTTGCGAAATTACTGCTCTATTGCCTATTGCTGAAGTAGAGGGATACGTATTTTCACCCTCCTTTGAGGGACAGGAGCTGCGTTCTGTGGTGTGTTTGTCCCTTCCTTTAGGTCTCTTGGAAAGGCAAACAGTAAAATGAGACAGGCTGAGTCCTTGTATCCTCCTGGGGGTTAATAGCCCATTAAAATGCATACGGCTGTGCCTCTGGACCAGTATGTGCTTCTCATGTATGAATTAAAAGGAAAACAGTAGGCTGTCGTTCACCTGCTTCTTGTTTTGGGGTGGAGGTTTTTTCCCCTTTTGAAGAGATGGCTCCTATTTTAAAACTCGTATACTTCAGCTCATTAATCTCAATGATTCAGGGAAAAATCCTCTGATCCATCATTATGTGGGTCCATCTCGTCCATGGGTTTTCAGTGTGTTGTGGGGGTGGAATTTACTTTTTTTTGGCAGGGTACGGGCAGTACCTTCCCTGCATCACCCCCCCCACCAGTCTCAGAGGAACGAGCTGCAGGGTCAAGTGCCATCTCTTAGACTACAGCCAGACACTAGGAAGGATGAGGCCAAAAATCCAACGGTACCATACATTGCTGTGAATAAGTGACCTCATTTATTTACTCATTTTTTGTAAGAACTTGTTCCCCATTAGCTGAAAGGGAAATGGTGGTCCCAGATCAGTTTGCGATAAAGCTAATTAGATTTTCATCGCTTTTGGTGAAGTAGCTGCAGTCATACAGAAAGCTCCATCAAGTAATCTTATCCAGAGCACAGATCTCTCAAAGGGAAGCTTCTGGGTTGACTTGGGTCAGCTTTGCAAGTTGAAGCCTTGCAAAGACAGCGTTTTCTTTAGCTGTCGGTGCTGCTCCCGGGTTTTGGCCTGTCGTCAGCTCTCGCTGGCTGAATGCGGAGTGTCAGCAGGCAAGTGTACGAGGAGGATGGCTGTGGGCTGTTGTTTCCAAAGGAAAAAGTACTTAAGGGTGATATTTTCTCTCTTTTCTCTTTTCCTTTCAAGAGAATGAAGCCTCCTGATATAGTAACATCTTGCATTCCTCTAAAACCAGGCTCAGACATGTATGCTTAAGTTGAATAGATCTTTTTTTTTTTTCTTCCAACGAAGAAACCATAGCCATAGTAAGAATTTAAACTCAAGTCTTTATACTTTGCTCTATCGCTAAGGAATTCCCATGAAATAAGACAATACATCGTGAAGCATATCAGCAATGTAGCTAGAACCCACCGAAAATGAAGAGAAAGGTACTTTTCAATGTGAGCAAGGGTATCCAAATCTTGCCCTTAGCAACCTGAGGTTTGAGAATAGCTTTACTGATTTATTTTAAAAGCTTTTCAGTTCACCTTTAAGCTTTGACTTAAGAAGAGAGTGATAATAGCTGTTTCTTGAACCAAAGGAGAGTATTAAATACAGGAGATACGAGACCCGGAGGTGCAATCGTAGCTAATAGATTTCAGTAAGACAGAAGCAGCTTTTTTATACAGCTCTACAGTTTCTGCAATGCAATATATATATATATATATATAGCAGAAATTTTTGCATCACTTTGCAGTGAGAGGTAAAACATGATTGAATCTCTTTAATATTCGCTGTAATAACATGAAACACAACTGAATTCACCCAGTGTCCTCCTGGATGTATTATCTTGTTCCTGTGAGAGGGCAGCGTAACAGTGTCTTCATAAAAAAAAAAAAAGCGTTACTGCAGTTTCTCAGAGAAGAGAGTAAAGCAATGGCATTGGAGCCAAAGGTTTGGAATGGAAGTTTCGGGAATGGCAAAAAGTTTTAGACTTACACGATCCCGGACACATCCTTTCTGGACATTTGTTCACCATGCATCCTAGCAAAGCTGCCACTTACCAGGGCACTTCCTTTTGTTTTTCCAATGAGTCCATGTTGTTTGCCTCTCTTCTTCCAATATGACAAAAACACAGCGTTTCTCTCTCAGAGTGACTTTCCAATCTGCAGTGCGGCTCCTCAACTCCCTTGCCTCAGAGGGTTTAGGCACCAAGTCGCTCCTGTGAGTCTCTCCTCTGGTAAAAACGGCCTGAAACACTCACTGGTTGCTAGGAGTTTTCCATATAATTTTCTTTAAGGTTTCCACATCCATGCCTGCAGTCACATAGCTGTGGCTTTGGAGTTCAGTGGAAACAGGTCCTTCCTCAACTCTTATGAGGTGCAATTTCCAGGCCTAATTATCTTGAAAACCAGCTGAAGCCGGCAGATGGGGATGATGGCTCTTTCTGAAGTTCAGCCTGTGCGTCTCCAAAGCTTTGTACCAGCGTCTCTCAGCGTGGTAACAAGTAGGGGCTCGCGCATCAAAATTATGATCCAAATCAGTTTTCTCCGAGTCCAGAGAGTGTGTGGCTCCTGCCGTCCTCGCTCACTGCCACGTCCGGATGTCACCCCCTCAGGGGGCATCCAGCGCAGCGCTGGGCACACAGACTGCATTCAGCAGCACCATCTCTTTGCTTGTTTCTGGCAGGAGCCCAGCTGAGATTTTAAATTCCAGGTTGAGCCCGCACTTGTCCACAGGTTTCAAAGAATAAAAAAGCATCTTTTAACTCAGAAGCCGAACCAGCCCAAGTCTGGAGTTTCCAGTCATTGAAATGACAAACAGGGAGCTGGCGCTGACGTATTTTTCCAGAACATAACCAGGTTTTTAGATGTGATGACTGGGACTAGTGTTTTTAACAAAAAGATTGTCTTGCTTTTGTATCGTCTGTTTTTATTTACTACATTTGTGCTATTAATGACTGGTTAAAATGAGTACCAAAAGCCCATATAGCCTTTCTTAACTCCTGCATTTATTAACATATAAGGAAGATCAAAGAAAATCTGCAGAGCTCTAGACATCGACAAAATAAAATAAAGAGATCTCAGATAACACAGGGAACAGTGAAGACAACCAATTTATTTGTAGTCTTAGGATATATGTCATGAATGTCACTATTTTGTTCATGACAAGCTGAAGGAAGATACCTTTTTTTAAGTGTGGAAATCCAGGTTAATGATGAAACTGGATCCGAGATTAAACACTTTCCTGTCAAGAAGCTGCGATCCTTGTGTCTGTTTGTCTACACGTGTATTTATAGAGTCTCAGGCATCACAGCGCCTGTGAATGGGGTGATGCTGTTGAGCGTGTGTTGTGCCCACCCGCTATTCGGTTTCAGTAGATACGATGCTCTCCTTTGCTCGCTGTCCTAACCTACAGCAATGATTTTATTGATCCGCTCCAGCCTCCCCCCATAAATATGGCAGAAGGAAGAGAAATGGTTTACGTATGTAGGACATCCACATTTTCTTCTGAGTGCTGCACGCTCGGTGCACTTGTGCTGGCTGGGGAGCACAGAGCTGGGACACGGATGTCCTAACCACCACTGGGGTAATGTGAAACGGGGGGCCTCTGAAATATCCCTGCAGCGTGGGGGAAAGTAGGGAAGAAAAACCTCATCTTTATTAGTTAAATGAGATTGGAGTGATTACTTTGCTTTAAGATTGCGGCTCTGCTGCAAGCTATGATTGAGGAAGGCTCATCAGTAGTTAGCTGGAGTGGCTGTGGGAGAATCCTGCTGTGAGATTTCATTTAATGGTGTACTGAAAATTTCCCTTCTTTTCAGATTTAATCTTTGGCATCTATTAGAGACCACTGTTTATTTTCCTTAGACCCGGAGAAAACCTTCTTCTGTGTCAGGGAAAGGTCCAAAACTCAACCTCAGTGCCGTAGCTGATTTCAGGCTCTGAACTGTGGTCCTATGACCTCCTTCAGATGAACTCCCCAGAGTGCAGAATTACCAATACCTAAACGGAGAGCAAGCTGCAAGCCTGGCCGCCTCCTCTCTCATTTACCCCTCCACTCAGTCTCGTTAGGCAAACGAGAAGCTTAATAAAAGCCACTTAAACTAGAGTAAAATCCTTCCTGCATGTTGATATCAGCAGGAATCTCTTCCATAGATGTTAAGTCCAAGTTAAAAACTCATTCACAGGCTTTGTTTAGGTTGATTTAGAACTTAAAAAATTAGAATCACAGGTTGCAGCTGGGACTGTTAACCTTGATAAAATGTCCTCTCTTTCCATGTGCTGCAATCACATCTTCTCTCTTTATCCTAAGGGTCATAAAACCATGATTTGTCTCTCTTATTTTGACAGGTTTTATCCCACCTCCGCTGATCTTTGGGGCTGGAATTGACTCCACGTGTCTGTTCTGGAGCACGTTCTGTGGCGAGCAAGGAGCCTGCGCGCTGTACGACAACGTGGTCTATAGATACCTGTATGTTAGTATTGCTATAGCCCTGAAGTCTTTTGCATTCATCTTATATACTACCACCTGGCAGTGCTTGAGGAAAAACTATAAAAGATACATCAAGAACCACGAAGGTGGTCTCAGCACTAGTGAGTTTTTTGCCTCTACTCTCACCCTAGACAATCTGGGGCGGGACTCGGTGCCCCAAAATCAACCACATAGGACAAAATTTATCTATAACCTTGAAGATCATGAGTGGTGTGAAAATATGGAGTCTGTTTTATAGTGACTGTGGAGGGGTGAACTATATTAATAATACAAGGGTCCTTTTTAATAAAAGCAAGAAGAGAGCGAGAATGAAGAAACACAACTGCAAAACAACAACGGCAACACAGGAAACTTTTGTCTTTTTCGCAAAGTCAGACCCAGCCAAGATTCTTGAGAACGGCATCTTTTAATGGGATCACTTCTGAAATCCTGCGGGGTGATGGAGAAAGCAGGGAGCCGCCGTGGCTGGGTACCAGCCCCTTTGATGACAGTACGAGCTTCCAGGAAGGGCATCTGCGGAGGTTCATCGGAGACCTCGGCAAACAGACAGGCTTGGTCATGAGGCATAGAGAAAGCAAGGTGATACCAGCCATGCCGGAACAGGCGTTTGCGGTTGCAAACGGGGCCCCAGGGATCCGTGGAGCCCCGCAGCGTGGGCTGGAGGGTTGGCCAGTCTGGGTGCTGTGCTCTGTGACGGCAAAGAGGGAGCGGTGCTGGAGTTGTTCACCAGTCCCACTGTCACCAGCCACCAGTCCCCCATAAATACCTTGAAAGCTGCTGGAAGCCTTCCAGGTGGCGAGCAGTGCTGTCAGAGGTATCCGAGTCCTTCCAGCCGAGGCTTATTCGCGGATCGCAGCTTTGGGCTTGTCTGCGAATAGCCGTGCTCAGATCTCTCAAACCCAGTAAAGTTCAAGACATTTGCTCACACTTGCCAAACGTGCTGTCATTTTTAAAGGGGGATGAGTTCCAAACCCTTGTCTGTGTAGTCCTCTAATAAGATTTTTTTAAAAACTTATTTTCAAATCTATGTTAACCCTTAAATCGCTGACACTTTTCCATAGGGAGGATTTATTTATGCTCGTTTGGGGAAGGATCCTGTTTAATTCACCCAAACTTAATGTGACTCAAGGGGTTTGTTTAATCCTCTGCGTTTTTTATCCATACGCCTTCATTCTAATATGCTACCAAGCCAATGAAGACACATAATATGTTTTTAAAAAACAGAACGAATGCACTGTGTCTCTATAAAAACAATTGTCAGTTGGAGAATTATAGATAATATGATGATTTACATAATATAGATTTTTTCATATTCTATGTGACTCGGTGAATACATATATATATGGAGAGGCGGTTTATGTTCTCTCCAGTTTTTAAAGATATATATATATATATATATAATTTGCAATCTAGAAATTGTGTGGTGGATGTTTTCTTTAAAGTAAGTGTGTGTGTATGTGTGTGTGTGTGTGTACAAGATGAAAGGAATACTGACCTTAATCCTGCAACCCTCACAATTGGGATTTTTTTTTTCACCTGAGAAACTCCATTGACTTCGGTGGAAGCCGTGTGAGGAAGGTGGAATAATCTCCCCTCCTGGAGGCCACGTTTTGCCCTTAGGTGTGCAAATAGTGTTCCGGTGGAAGGCTGGGTTATGGGAGCAGAGGCTGGCCAGCATTGAGCACCTCCGAAACGTTCATTCGGCTCCCCGAGAGGCACCCATGCCGCAGCAGACTGGGCTTTGCTTTTGCAATGCAGTCTTATCTAAGCCTGCAAAAGTCACGGGGAAGCTTTCGTTTGACTTGAAGAAGCATTGGGTCAGGCTTATTTTGCATGCATTTTATTATTTATTTTTTTTTCCAAAACATTCCTGCTGGGAAGCAATACAAATTGGTTGTATTTCATGAGTTTTCCCCGGGGAACCGGACCCATTTCCAATGGACTAAAGGTCAGAAGGGTTTTAAGGGTTAGCATCATAATCCAAAAGCTCCTTTTTTTTTTGGTTTGTATTTGGAAGCCGTTGAGAAGTTGCAGATGTTTAGAGAAGTAACCTGGCACGTGGAACCGAATGCTGGACATGGCTTCCATGCAGCCGGCGGAGGGGCTGATCTTCCCCAGGTCCTTGTCCATTGCCGGCAGTGGACGCCCCAGAGTTGGCACAATTTCAGAGGGTTGATAACTTGCCACTCATGTTCCAACACCTTTTTAGCAGACTTTGCTCTTATCTAGGCATTGAAACATGGGTGTGGGGTATCAAACTGCTTCCACTTGACTGACTTTACATGTGTGTTTGTAATTTATGCACAGCATTATGTGTTCAGCAACAATAAGGGCAAAAAAAAAAAAAAAGAAAAGAAAAGGGTGTATCAAATAAACTCCACTGTGCCAAATACTCGACAAATATTGTAACCGCAGATATTTGATTCTTGGTTTTCAGCCATCTTACGAATCACTTGATTAATGAAGGAGTTTAAGGAGGAAAAAAAAAGTTATTAAGCTATGCAGTGCTGTTGTTATGTTGGGTGGTAAATGATGCTTTTTAGACCATTAGATTGGTTTAGTATATCCTGTCTGCTAAAATAGAGATACTGCATCCATAAAACAATGAATTTAAAAACAGCACAGGGTGCGTAACTGTCTCATAAAATATGTATAATTGTCAAGTATAAGCCTTTGAAATCATTCTGTACAGTTCTCTTCATTCTGAAAATTTATTACTTGGACTGCTGTCTTTTCAAATGTTAGCTCATAATTTTATACTACACACACACATTCAGACTCGAACACAAATGTCACAGAATAGAAACATTCTAAAAGCCTGATCGCTTGCAATTCTGTGACCCATTTCACAATTTCATTTTTTTCCTCCCTGAAAGTCCAAGGTGAAGGAGAATGGCAGGCTGACGTGACGCAAAACAAACTCCCGGTGTTCAAGAGCCGTGGTTTGTCAGTACGGTCAAAAGTCCCGCTTGACCGGAGTTAGAGGATTCCAGAGCACTTAACATTTTTGGTTTTATTTTTGCCTTTTTTTTTTTTTATGTAATCTTTTGTCTTGGTATGTATGGGAGACACAGTCGAATGGGGTTACTTACATTATCTTTAATCTGTCACTTCAAATTCCTGCATGATTGTTGTTTTATTTCTTTTGGTAATTGCGACTTTTGAAAATCTCTCTCCCCACCCCACTCTTTGTTTTTTTAAGGATGTATCAGCTGCCTGCATCATGAAGGGCTTTTCTGTCAGTGCTTTGGTACAGATTCAGGAACAGAGCTTTAGTTTGAAGAAGACACAGGAACCAAAACTTTCATCCATCCCGGCAGGCCCTTTGTTTTTTTCTGATTTCAAACCCACGAGCCAGTTTTGCCCGCAACCCCCTTTTTGTTCTAGAATAACGAACAAAGAGTCTCAGACACCCTCCCGCTTCCCAGACTGCAGTATGGGCCTTCGCCTGCCAGCACTTCGCTTCCATCCCGCAACTGCCTTAACCGTGCAGGAAACTTAAGGAGGAGGATGGAGTTAGAAAAATGCCCATTCCTGGGAACAGAAACAGGGGCATGGTCTGAGCTGCGCAGTCCAGAGCCAGTGTTGGATTTTTTTTCTCCATATTCAGGGGCGTTGAAATGCAGGGTTATGTTGAGACCTCAGCCTCGGCAAAAATGTTATTTTGACATTTCCAAGCACTGTGTTCCCTGCATGGCTGTCTGCTAAGGAATGGGATGTTCGGAAAAAAAAAAAACAAACTACTTGAGATTTCGCCGTCTCTATGGGATTGTCCAGTTGCCTTGCGTGACTTCAGGTTGGGGTTTCCTTTCCCTTGCACAGATGCCACCTTGGCGTAGCCCCAGTGGAATCAAAAGGGGACCCCAATCTAAAATTGGTGCAGATGACACTAACATCGGTCCCATCGGTTTCTCTGCATCCTTGTCAACAAGGGGATGCGTTTTCAGAACCTTCTTTTTGTACCTATTGAAATCATACATTTTTCTGACTTTGCCCAGCACATCTTGGATGTATAGTGGGACCGAAAGGGGCCATCACTTGAATTATCTAGAGAAACCTTCCATTCCTTAGGAATTCAACTAATAGGGGCTTCACACTGCCATACCCCTGCAAGATGCGCTGAACTACTTGGTGCTGCTATTATTAATCTCAGTTAGGTCTCACCTTGCTGGGAAGGTGAAATGGGAAAGATGCAGAGAGGAATTTGCTTCAATTAGCTGAGTTAGCTATGCTTCAAAACGCTTCAGAGTTGAACTGTGGGTCTGCAGACATTTGGAAAGTGATTGGAGTATTTCCAAATGGCTGAGATGCATTGGCTTTTTTTTCTTGGGAAAAAAAAAAATTAAAAATTAAGGTAATGATGAGATTTGGAGTCCCTCCTATCCCCATCAGTGTCTTATGTTCATCAGATTGCTGTTGGAGGGAACGTACTTCAGGTTTACCTTTGTGTCTCAGTCAGACATGTATTTTTTTCTCAATAAACAAGGTCCTGGGAGGCAGAAAGGTGACTCCATCTCGTAACCAGCAGTTTCACCCCACAGCAAACCCAAGACAACCTGAAGGCTGCCACAGTGTGAAGCTTTAGCCCTCGAGTCAGCCGCGGCTGTTGCTGCCGCGTGAGAGTTGTCAAAGCTGGGTGTGTTGGGCTCAGTATTTTCTTAAGACTTGGACAATCTTGGTGTGATGTTTGTTTTATTCTTGGCAGGTGACACAAGGAATTGTCAGTATTGAAGACTTATGCAAATGCTTCACTGGTCTGATGCGATAATAGCTTCGTTCCTTTATTCACAAGGGTTTCTAGACTCATTCCCACTCTGCCTTTCGATACAGTTATGCTCATCTATCCCCCTCATTTCACATGAGCTATCTTTGCAGACAGAAGCAGGTTTGTTGTTGTTCCCTCTCTGGATCTGATTAATGCCTGTAAAGTTCACAGGCTTTCTGAGCACCCCAGAATATAGCAATAATAACCTGTTCCCATTTGCATTAGGAGTTTTTGCTCTTCTCGCCTAAATCTGAGTTCAGCTCTCCCAACATCCCATGCTACTGCTGCCACTCGTCTTTTCTGTTGGCAGCAACTCAGGAGACTCTGGATATTCTCCTTTCCTTCCAACATGACACTCTCCTGTCCCACAAGGCAGCCAAGATGCAGTTGGTGTGAACGTAGGCGGCAGTTTATTAGGATGGGCGATCGTGGATGGGAGCCTTTGGCATGAGCCAGGCTCAGCTTCGGTTCTCTGATGGTTGAGATTGATCCAAGGAGGAGAGGAACAACCAGGGCATTGTGGCTATTGAGCTCATGGAGTCCCTGAAAGGATTATCCACCCTTCCCTTCTCCTGGATAGACCTGCCTGCCCTACCTTCCCGAGACCCGCGGTTTGTGGGCGTTTCTTCCAAACTGACCTTTCTCCAGCCACAGTTCTTCCTTCCCCTTGATGGCAAAGCACAGCTGGGCTCTACCAGGGCAATACGAGGTGTTCAGAGTTATTGAGTGGCATTTAAATGTGCCTGGGATGCCAGCAGGTCTCCCTTGGTATTACATATGCTCAAAATACTATGGTCTGTTCTGCTTTTATACACTAAATCTACTTCTAGGCTGCAAAAGATGTTTTCTATCATTCCATTGACATTTTTAGACAATCTGAGTCTTAATACGATTGCTTCGCTGAAAAATGGCCTTTCAGCAGTTCTTAGACATTAGGTACTTCTTTATTAACTAGTGATGCCAAGTAAAATCCTTGGCCATTGTCTGTTCCCTGAATCCAGTGGAGCAGGAGGCTCTGTCTACTCAGAAGCAATACCGGTGTTTTCTTTGATAGAATGTCAACGTGGACCGCTTTTTTTTCAGCTTCAGCCTTGCCACAGCTGCTCGGCTGTGAGCATCCCTCAGTCCTGAGAGGACACGGGGAATTCAGAAGAAGACACAGGGATCCATATCGATGGCTGCAGGAGTGGAACTGTCGGATGTACGTAGTGTATGTGCTGTTTCGCCTGTCAAAATCTTGCTTCGGGCTCTATCTGTTTGATGAATGGAGTGGCTCCAGGGACGGGGTCTTTGGGATACTATGAGTTTGCGATGTTTCCCCCCACTTCCTTCATCTGAAGCGCGGCAGAGCAGAGTGTCGCACCTGTGGAAGGTAAAAGAGTAGCAATAGCCTGGGACTTCGTGGTGCTGGGCTTGTTCTGCACAAGGTTGGTGTCTGCGAATGGCAGAAAGCAATAAGAAACTTGTCAAGTCCAACTCAGCAAATAATTTATAGCAACTTCATAAATGAATTTTCCCTTTTGTTTCTTCCTTGTGAATTGCTGAGAAAACCAAGAAAATGGCTCCAGCGTATGTGCAAGGTCGTTTCTGCGTATCATCTGTGGTCTGGAGGGTTTTTGGAAAAGCTTGCTTACAATTCGTGTGTGTTGGTTTGTTCGGACTGGACATAGAGATCACAGGGGATGTTTCTGCTCCCTCAGTTCCCTAGGCTGGAATTTTCTCACCAGTGCAAATATTTAGTTCAAAAGTATGTGATTAGGAATTGAGTAAGAGGATCCTTGCTCAATGGCAGTGGGCAGAGCGCCACTGGACATACACCGCTCCAGGACAGCCAGTGCGCTGCCTTCCAGCTCGTGATCCACTTTCCAGGAATATTCTCTCACGGGTGCTTGAAATTCTCTGCCTCTTCCTGTGTTCCTACCAGTTAATGCATTCATTTGAGTAATTACTGAGAGCAAACACAAGAAGGGTATGAACCCAGACGAAAACAAATTGGTATTAAGGTGAAGCAGGTGGTGCAAATTTTATTTGCAGTGTTTGCGCAGCTCTTAGATGGGAAGCAAAAATCTCTCGGGAATCGGAGAACTGCATACGGCCTAACATATCTTAGTTCTTCCCAACTGAATTGCCAGCCAGTAAGACAGCAAAAGGCATCTTTCCCTGCCATGTGTATTTTAGCCCTTCAAAACCCCTTTTTTTTGCAGTATGGCGTCAGACAAATACCGGTGCATTCACCCCTCGATGTAAACTGCATCTCAGTGCTGTGTTTTCGGTGCCTCACGACTCTTAACTGCACTTGAAAGGAAGAAATGCCCCCTGTTCTTCTGCCTGGTTGGAGGATGAGGGTCCCTCTTGAAGACTCGCAGCCATTTTTCCAAAAGTCTTACACACAGCGGGACCAAAACCGTACTCTGTGATCGCGGGTGGCCTGCAAGCTGCGCTCAGAGCTCTGTGGCTTGGCTACAGCCCCACGTTGCCTTCCCAGTGTTCCCGGTGCAAAGCGTGCTGGTGAGGCTGCGCGTAACCGTCCCTGACAAAGGGTCATGGTCGCCAGCGGTCTGTGGCCACCAAAGTTTGGGAGTCTCCGTGTTAGCACGCGAAAGCGGCTCGCATCATCTGCTTTTGGGAAGGAGCCAGCTCAGAGCAGGGGTCAGCAGCGCTGGGACCGCGCGGAAGGGAGCTCTCGGTTGGCTCGGGTACCACGTCCGTAGGGAGCAGGGGTGGGGATGGGAGCAGGGGAAGAGCTGTGACCTTTTAAAACCCATAGTGCCTACCACTGCAAACGGAACGCTGTATTGTATTATATTATACGTGACTACCGTGTAAATAAAGTACAATAAATGTGGTGTTTGTTAGGATTTTGATACAAGTCAAATGCAGTCTGCAGAAACGTTGGGGTTTTTTTCCCCGCTGTATGTACTTATATCACATTCCGGGCGTGGGGACATTTGGGGTCGTGTGAGCTGGAAATGCGTAAATGGCATTAGATGGGAAATGTTTGCAATAAGAAAATGTTAAAATTCCTTTTGCCCTGTATCGTTGAGACACAAGCGCCGTATGAAAACCAGCCAGAGCGGAGGGGGCGGGGGGCAGCTTAAACACGCAGGAGGAGAGCAGCTCCTGACTTGACGTGGTTTGTGAGCAGAAGCCACAGTGCTGCCCAGCCAGTCCTCGGCCGTGCTTCGTTCATGATGGAGGAAAAGCCAAGTTTAGTTTGGCTGATTTCTCTTGTCTTGTTTTCCTGATGCAGAGGTTGATCAGGAGCGTTAAGCCTTGCCTCTGTAACCTGGTTCTTCTCCACCCGTGAGATCCCTTAGCAGCAGCTACAGCTGAGCCAACTTGAGAGCTTAAAATTCAAAGCAGATGGGGAAAGTAGTTCTCCTGTCCTTAACTCAACCAGCTGGCCCCTCTGTGGCTCTGGCAAACATTGAGGGGCTATTTTTTTGCCTAATAAGAATATTAGGAACTTACTTTGTTCATTAACCCACTTCCTCCTCCGTTCTCATGTTTCTCCATGGAGTAATAACACAATTGACATGTTTCAGTGAGGCAGGTCTGCCACGTGCCCTCCAAATCCTGATGCATCTCTTAACTAGGATCTTGGTGAGTTTTCTCCAGTCTTCAGAAGCTCAGGAATTCTCTGGCAAGTGTTTGCAGCTGGTGTGTGGGTGTAATCTTCCGTCGGTGTGTGGAGGGTGCTGCCACGTTGATTGTCTTGTTGGAGGAACAAGACCACCCCATGCAGTTTGTCACGCCTATGGCTCAAAACTCCCCCACGGAGCTCTCTGCAGGGTCCACCATACTGGAGGAGTATCCACCTGCCTCCGTACCAGACCAGGCAGTGATGTTTGTCCCTCGTACCATTGCTGTTCTTCGTAGTCACCTAGACAGAGCAGCATTTGTGGGTGGTTGTACGTGAAGAGGGTTCTTCCTGCCTAGGACATCTCCACGGGTGGTCTGTAGACCTGGCGGAGCCCAGGTGCCTCTCCCCTGCCTCGGGCTGTGGGTTGGTCTTTTCCTACAGCACCCAAGGGAAAGTGGTCCTCGGAAAGGTCTTTGAAGTGTGCTGGTTTGACTGCTGGTAATTTTGCAGATGTGTAGCAGCGCTTCCAAAATAAACCAAAACCTGGTTTGGAAAAGTAAATGTTTCACTGTACAATTGATTAAAAAAAAAAAGAAAAAAGAAAAAAAGAAAGAAAGAGAAACCACATGCTCGATATATTTTGAGTAGTGTGTTCTGTATTTTTGCAGCGTATATTTTCCAGATGAGCAGTTTAGAAATATGTGATGTGAAATACATACTGTAAGTTTGCTGTAAATGATATTAAAAACACTATTTTCATTCTTCTCCTGTCTCACTGGATGATCTCTTTGGTTCTGCCAGCTTGGCTGGCTGGGCTGGTGCTGTGTCTCTCCCAGCCAGTTTTCAGTTTCGGTAAAAGCAGAGTTGAGACTTTGGGTTGGAGATTTGAGGTTGAAAGTTTGCTAGGAATGGCAACGCGTTCCCCTGCACATGCAGTGCCTTCAGCGGAGAGGTCCCGGTGAAGAAGGGGCGGTGACAGAGAAGGTAAGGCAGATCTTCGGAAAGGGAAAGATGAAATTTAATTAAAGGTTGTGGAAAAGGAGAGGGAGAATGAGGACGTCCTAGATGGTTGCAGAATGGGGGAACTTGAACACCTGGAAGATGAGGAGGAGCTCGGAGGGGATGTGAGTTGAGCAGTTAGGAAAAATGCTGGATGTCTTCTTGATGACGAGTGTGTCTGATGCTCTTTGTCTCAGTTCAGCTGTGGAGGAAAAAAAAAAGAAAGAGCTTTTAGCTAAAATAGGAATAGCTCAGTGAAGCGGCTGAGCCCTGCAAAGCACCCTGAGCCCCTGCAGCTGTTCTTGCTCCCAGAGCCTTCTCCATCTCCATCAAAGCGCCCGGTGCCACGGGGTCGGGCCAGCAGCGTGGCACATTCCTGAGAACGTGATGACATCCGTTTCTACTTGTTCTAGCTGGCGCATTGGTCAGAATAAAAGTAAGCTCTTATTTGACCCGTTATTTTTAAATGTTTCATATCTGTTGTATGGAAAGAATCATTTTCTCCTGAGCTTCTGCGAAATGATGCTAAATGAGGCAATTACATTCTAACAGAGTTGAATATGCAGTTATTCCTTGTTTGTTTCATTTTTTATCCTCCCCTGTTCCAGTTCCCTCTTCTGGAAGGCAGAGGGCAAAACTAAGATTAAAAATTAGGAAAAAAACCCTCCCATTCTACTGCATACAACTTGAATCCAACCACTGCTGCTTTGAATTTGCTTCCAAACAGCAGAAGGCTTTGGAGAACGGTTCAGAAGGAGCGAGGGAGGGAGGAAGGCTGGGGGAAAAAAAAAAAAATTGTTTTGCTAAATGTTGACAGCAAAGAATCTTTTATTTATTTCATTTTACTGCATTCCCTCAGCCTAGCTACTGCTGGTGTTGGAGCCCGCGCAGGTGCCCTATGAAGGCATCGCTCCTGCATGCTCCGCTGGCCCTTTCTTACAGGTCCCCTGCTGTCCCCCGCGGTGGTGCCCACACCAGCACGCATCACACCCAGCTTCTCGGGACCTCCCTTCAGCCCCCCTAGACATTGCGTTTTTGCCGCTGCCTCTGGCAGAACCCGGTTAATTGGGTATTTACCGAGCTGGGTTCTGGTTTGGATGCAGATTATTAACCTTTATGTCAGCTAGAAGGTATTACACCTGGTAAAGTTAATGTTTTGAGACCAAGAGGTTAATGTGTCAGTGCTCAGCCCTCCCTAATTAGCAGCAGGGCTGTGCGTGTGGCTGTGCTGTGAGCCCTGCTTTAATTAGAAAGGACTCACAGATGGGTCACAGCAACAGCAGAAGTTTATTTATCTGCTGCCTTCAGCCCTTGCTGATGCATCTCCTCCTTGCTGTCCCCAGACCTTGGGTAAGTCTTGATGTTTTGGTGTTAGCCCTCGGGATGGCGTCATCCTGGCAGCCTTCCCAAGGCCTGTGGTCTCCTGAGCCTGGGCTTGGCCAAAGGCAGCGATTGGTGATGAAGTCTGGGGAGCTCCTAGCTGAGAAGGTCCTTGGGTATCCAGGAATGTGCTTAGGAGAAGGTCTTAGCTCTGCACCGAGTTTGCTCAGCTCCCGAAGCCTCGGGTGATCTTTATGGTGCCTTTGAGCTGACTGAATGACGTGAAGTAGTGGTTTAGGCTTAAAAGACTTTGTTTGGGGTTTGTATTCTGGCGTTCCTGTGCTTGCTACTAGAGCATGCCCTAGGATGTGTGTTTACTGGAGTAAGGATTGTGCAAAGAGCAATCTGGAGGTCAGGAGTGGGGAATATTGGAAGAATAAAACATGCCGCTGGAGTTGTGAACTTTTGTACCAGAAACCTTGTCTGAAGAGCCCTGCTCAGCCAGTCAGGGAAGACAGACAGATCCCATTTTGTTCATGGCAGGGCAAAATTAAGTATGAATCCCTTGTCTCTGGCTTCCCCTCCCTCCTGTGACAGATGTGGGCCAGGCAGGGGCATGGGTTTGTGCCTCGCAAGAGCAGGAACCGCCTGTCTTCGGAGAGCTGTTTGCAGCTTGTGCCCTGGCTGACCCTGAGCAGCCCTGGCCCATCCATTCTCCTCACTGTGAATCCACAGAGGTCTTCGTTACCAGGAGAAAGGGGCTCTTCCACAAGAGGCAGCTGCCTGCTAATCCCCGGCTCTTTCCTTTGAACCTCCTGCTGTCTCTCTCTCGGCTCTGCAGGGACGGATCCCGGCTCACGCGCCTGGTACGGGGTAATGAGATCAGACGGGTGCTTTCAGCAGGCTCGGAGCCTGGAGGTTTCTCTTTCAAATCTTCCTTTTAGACAGCAGGCGTGTTCCCGACAGCCACGTGCTGAATCGCGGTCCTGTGCCTTGGATGCTGAGACAAAGGGCTGGGGTGCTTCTGCGTTTTGCAGATACCTAGAGGCCTTTAAAATGCTGCCATGTTACCCACCATGTCCTTATCACGGTGCTATTGGCCATCGCCGCTTCCCTAAGTGAGTTTAATTCCTCCCCATTCCCGGCTCCTGAGTGGGCTCCCTGCTTCCTGGGTGGCAAAGGACTGGGTATGTCGCGCGAGTAGCAGAGATCAGAGCACACGGAGCTCAGCAACGTCCAGGCACCCGGAAAAGGGCTGCTTTTGTACAGGGCAGAAGGAAAGTGCTCATCACATTCCCAAACGATGCTGTTACCCGTGAGCCAAGCCGCAGTAATACCTCCGGTGCCCGACACCGAGTGAGCTGTAATTGAGAGAAGTGCTCTGCACGCTTTGACAACACAAGTGCCTGTGATCTGCGCAAAAGATAACCAGGTGGAGACCCACAAATGAGGGATAGAGGGGAAAAATGAGTAATCTTCACAGCCTGCTGGGCAGAGGTGTCGCACACCAAGACCTGCCTTGCATTCTTCATGAGTCGACCTTCAGCAGCACAAGGAGGAAGCTCGGTCCCCAGCAGGTATCTCCTCTATAGCGTGGTGGATTTCGGCTCCTTCATCATGTGGCCCTTGTCCTTCCACACAAACGCCTTTGAGTTGTGCGGGTGAAGTGCAAAGACAAACTGCTAAATACAGCCGGTCAGAACATTCCCCCTAAGAGGGGGGGGGAAAAAATGCCATTTCCTCAAAATTTTTACTTCTCGCAGGAATATCTGCGTTTCAGTGGCATTTCACTCAAATGGTACCTTATGAGCTCATAGGGTCTTGTTGGAATCGGATCGTTTTGATTTTTCTTTGGGAAACTGTAGCTTGAATTCTATCAGCATATACAATAAATCAGAGTATTTGCACTTCTATCAAAATGAAATGTTTTGATTGCCTTCAAGCAATCTTTTTCCACTTAACATTACGCTTCTATGGAAACTTTGAAATTCCATATTTTGTTCTATTTGGAAATACAAGCGCATATAGACCTTCTGGGATTTTTCACAGGTGCTTCTCTCTGAGGAGACCTTATTGTGACCTTTCAATACTTAAAGTGGGCTTATAAGAAAGATGGGGACAGACTTTTTAGTAGGGCCTGTTACAATAGGACAAGGGGTAATGGTTTTAAATTAACAGAGGATAGACTCAGACTAGATGTAAGGAAGACCTTTCTTACGCTGAGGGTGGTGAAGCACTGGCCCAGGTTGCCCAGAGAGGTGGTAGATGCTCCATCCCTGGAAACACTCAAGGTCAGGTTGGATGGAGCTCTGAGCTTGGTTTAGTGGAAGATGTCCCTGCTCGCTGCAGGGGGGTTGGACTAAATGACCTTTAAATGTCCCTTCCAACCCAAACTGTTCCGTGATTCTACGATTTTTTGCCAGACCATGCTGGACTTCTAGTACATGACCAGCCTGGTGGTTACGTGGGAGGTGGGAGCAGGCACAGCAGCTGTGAGGGAAACGCAATAGCCTGTGGTCACCCAACAACCAGCCATACATTTGCCAGACAGGGTGAGGATAAATCCTGTCCCTAAGCAAGTAAAGGGTTATCCATCGCTCGTTTCCTTTTTCCATTGATTCAGTCTTTGAGAGAACTAATGTATTTAAAAATCAAAGCCAATAGTGCATTTTCCCTGTTAGTCTGAGGCCAACAATCATTTTAAAATTGGCTTTCTGTCTGCTTTTTTTTGCAAATTTGCATCTCCCCCCGTGGTGTTCCCAGCGGGGGCTGGGAAGGTGCTGCCACTGCTGCCCTGACAGCGTGATGCTGGAACTGGGCTCGCCCTCAGACTGGGAGCACCGAATCGGGGGGGGGTGGGCAGAGCTTGCTCGTGTCCCACTGCCTTTGTGCACGGGTGGGAGGAACGTAGCACGGGCTGCAAAAGACTGCATAGCTATAGCCAATATTTTGCAGAATACAGAGGTCCCAGTAGGAGGAACCCCATTTTAGAGGTGGAAATCCATGAAGGTGAAGGGCAGCTGCAGAAGTCTGGTGTTTTCCCTGGCCTCGTAGGTAGGGAAAAGCTGAATCTGAGCATGAGGAGGATGAAGTGCAAACCAGGGGAGTCCGTTGTTCTCTGCCTGAGGTCCGCAGGGCTTGCTGGCTGTCGTGAGCATTAGCTCAGCACGTGGACCTTGCTGGCCGCCACCGTGCTTTTCAGCAGAGCCATTCCTCCACCTCGCAGGCTGTTTAGTCCATTAGGCACCTCCCTGGCCTTAAATAGAAGGAATTTCAGGTTTTCATTAAAAGCCTTGAGCCTGGGACAATGATGCTCAGCAGTGGTCCCATTTTCGCCTCTAGGAGATGGCCAGAAAGAATAAAAATGGTCTCATTATACAGCAAGTTAGGAACATTTCTACTGGGAGGTGGGAGAGAAAAAGGGACACTTTTATCTTATTCTCAGATGGACTCAAGATGGCAGCGAGGAGTGAATGTGCCCCTAAAGGCTGCAGGGTGGCCTGGGCAAGATGACAGGGGTCCTCAGGCTGCTTCCAGCAGGCAAGTGCAGAAGTTCAGCAAATTCAGCGACCAGAAATTCAGAAGGCTAAGGAAGGCTCCGGCTGGAGTGGAGCCTCGTCCTGCTTTTCTCTCTTAGCGATGGTTTCTAGGATTAAACTTGTTATCCCTGCAGCCCTCTCTTCATGTGCAAGAAGAAAGGGACTGCTGAACCGGTCATATAAACGACGGATACGACGATGCTGTTGTGGCAGCCCTTAGAGCCTTAGATTTACCTGAAATCCTGGAGACCTCTTTCCTGCAAGCCTTGGGTGTATACAAAGCATATCTTCTCCTTTCAGAACGTGTACTAATTCCCCGCTGCAATCAGCGCTCATCCAGTACCAACACCCACACAACTTCCAAATGCCTCTGGGAAGGAGGCGAGCGACTTGAAAGACATCTAGGTTTCTGGATGAAGCCAGAAGTCAGAATACAGCCCAGCGTTTGACATGGCGTTTAAACAAAAAGGTGTTTGATTTTATATATATATTTTTTTTATTTTTTTTTTTCAATATTATAAACTTGCCGCTGAACCACAAATGCACGTGGAGATGCAGAAGAGGGTACTGGGCTGCAAAGCAAAGCCCGCTCGTCGCAGGAACGCGCTGTGCGGCTGCAGAAGAGGTCTGAGAGGACTCTCTTCGCCCTTGCATCACGTCTAATCTGTTTTCACTGCGGGTCATAAAGCCTGGTGTGCTGAGTTTTTCAAGTGCCATTAGTTTATGGCCTTGTTAACAGAAAGGATTTTGTTACCTTTCAGAGCCTGATTCTCACTGAAGCAGAGATACCTCAGTGTAATTTTGATGGCAGAGGAGAATCAGGTTAATAACGTTTAGGATCGTCTTTTCAGCAAATATTATTTAAGCTGGTTGCTTTTTACCTCCCCCCTTTCCCTGCTCTGTTGTTGCCACCACTGGAGTTAGCTACCTGGGATTATTGTAGCTGTATTTAAATGTCGTCGTCACTTGGGTTAAGGCTTGAGAAACCCAACTTTTGAGGGCTGCATTCAGAAGGCGGCGAAGGTGTCTGCAAAATGCATGTTTACTTGTTTTTGCGTTTATACAAAGCCACAAATGGGAATGCAAGGGTATTTAAAAGCCAGGAGAGACAAAACAAGTCAGAATTTTGAAGTATTGTTAGAGCACACAGCAGGCCATATGATAGTGGAAATGTGAGACAATAAAAGGGTGCGTCAGTTAATTACTATGTTTAGTTAATATACTGCCACAATCAAAACTATTCTATGGCAATGCTGCCTTCCAGTGTGAATGGCGCAATTGTTAGAGATCTCTGAAAAGGACAGATGTGTTGTGTGGGTCAGGAATAAAGCTGCATGTTTCAGTGAGGGCAGGAGAAAATATCCAGAGGAAAGTCTTCAACAGTGTTTGTAGCTTCCGGAAGGGCTGGAGTTTGTAGGTAGCTCTTGATCCACATTATGTGTGTTGACTTGGACTTTTTGTAATGCTACTTTTGCTAAAGAAGCCTTTTGATGGTTAAAAGTTGGAGACAGAGTGGCCTGGCATCAGTCACCTTTTATCTCCTCTTCTCCAGGTTTCTAGTGAAGGGCAAACAAAGCTGGAATGCACCAGGAAGAAAAGGTGTGGGTTATTTCTGGGGAAAACAGCCTAAGAACCTACTGCCTGCTTTCATTCATCACTTTTCTCATATGCGGGAGAGAGCAAAGACCTTGCTGATTTCAGTGAGACATTTCTCTTAAAAGGTAACAACCTTTACAGCAGCCTGTGTTTTGATGGGACATTCTTAAGATCTAATGCACCGATATCCAAGACCTTTCCTTTCTTTAGAGAGGTGAAAATGAGTTTTTGCCTTCCAGAAGCTCAGTATAACTAAACAACCTATTGACTTCCCTGCTACAAGGTGTCTGCTTCCTCAAGATGCATTGAACATGACAGACGCTCCTCTAGTCCCGGGCAGTACGGCATTAAGCGTGTCTGTGCACCGCCTCTGCTGCAGGATGCTCTTCCCAATGTCCAAATTGACGTGAAGGAACAGAGAGACGCTGTAGCTACACACACATTGAAGAAACGGGTCAAAAATAAATGCTTTCAAGAACCGAGTAAATTACTTCGCTCTCATCTGTACTCCCTGACACGCCACTAACTCATCCATATCTTCCCCTTTGTGACAGCCCTGAGAAAAACAAGACGATTGGAGAGTAAGAGAGGTCATTTAAACAAGTATGCCGAGCGGCTTTCAAAAGTAGCTTTGGTTTATTATGGATCTGCTGAGGTTTTTTGGAAGCCCTCTGTAGAGCAACAGCTTTCTTTTTTTAAAAAAAAACAAAACAAAACACCATGAAACAACACACTGAAATCCTCAGCAGCTCTGCTCTTTTCCTGCTCCGGTTGATCAGAGCCGCAAGTCACTATGCAGGAGATGCCTGAGTTGAGATGGTGGGAACAGTCTGGGGTAGGTGTGTAAGGACGTATCCAGAATCCTTAGAAATGTGTTTTAGGCTTCTTCCAGTGTAGATTTTATTCCATCTTTAACCATTGCTTTTGGCTGGGTGTGAAGGCGTTGTGTTTGAGAGCTGTTGTCTCCTGGGTGTTAGGTCAGAGGGGCTTTGGCGGATGGGTCCTGTGGAGCTGCTGCCCATCCTGTATCGATAGTGCCTCTGCAAATCGCGACGTCTCTGCCCTGAACTCATAACCCTTCTGTGTTAAATGTTATAATCGCACTGAGCCTAAACCCTGCTTCTGGAGAAGGCGATGCTCTCTGAAGGTGGGCCGTGCCACTGCCTTCTGGTGTTTTGGGCATCCTGCTGGTAGGTTCAGCTGTCTGGGACACCTTGGGGTCCCTTTGGTGGTCTGGTCCCAGGCTTGGGCCCCGTGGAAGAAACCATCGCTGAGGATGCACCTCGCCAGCAGAACAAGGTGAAAAGGTCCCCCCGAAGATGTTCCTCAGGTCAGTAAGGTGGAGGGCTCAGCCCAGCCGAGTTCATGTCCCCCGCTGACGCCTCTGCGCACGAGGGCAGGAGCCCACTGCTCGGCAATAACAAATAGCTCTTTAGCTTAAGCAACTTTATCTTTTCCTTTCTTTATTTAAAGGCCCTCAGTTCAAACACTGCCGCAAGCCCCGACAGGTGGCCATTTCATAGTTACAGTAAACAATTTACATGACAAATTCGGACCTGTCTCTTGGTCCTGTATTATTCATGAACGAACGGGCTTGGGTTTTATGACAACGCTCCTTATTCAAACACGGTCTCTTGATGCATCTCAGTCCTGGAGTTCGTATCAATTGCGCCTGGCTGTTTGCCAGCCTTTTGTTGCTATTTTCTGTTTTGCGCAATGTATTACCTAGATTGTATTACTCCTGTTTGCTTCCTGAGGGACCGCAACTTTTATACGCAGCAAAGAGATTTCTGCGTGGCTGTGTAAGCCCCTTTGTCGTGAAACGTTGCTCAAATGCATTTTTCTGAGCGTTTCTCGTTGTGCAATCTGTCTTGCAAACAAAAATATCATTTGTGTGAACGTTCATGGCAAAGGTCAGAAATCTCTGCAAGGAAAACACTCAAGCGTCATTTATCTAAATCTTCACAAACGCTTCACCGTTGTTTGCTCTTTCTGGCTCGTGTGGGTCTCGCCCATGGGGCTTAAGGATGTGAGGGTTCGGTCCCTGGTGACCTCTGGGCCGCCTGTTGTCTCTGAGCATCTCTAAATCCCATTCGTTTTGTTGGAGGTGGCGAGGGCAGAGCTGCAGTTTCCCATCTCCTCGCTGAATTTCCAAGGTGTAGAGCTTCTTGAGAAGATGTACGCCTTGTGACTCAAGCACCGTGCACTGAAAGAAACCAGGCTTCACTTCTCTGTCCTTTGTACGCTTCCACTTGCCCTTGTTTCCTTAGGCCTTCACTCTTCACCTGTAAAATGGGCACAATAATAATGCCATATTTCCCAGGTACCATTTCCTTGTCCTACCAGCTCACCCTGCCAGTGCCACGAGCCACGGCTCCGGCATCATCTTTATGCCCACCCATACAAATGAACCCTCATCCCAACAACGATAAATAAACATGCAACATCGACGTGATATCAGGCAACTGCGAGAACATTGAAACAGGAATCCAGCCCTTTTTATTCATTTATATACTGCCGAAATCGCTTATATAGGGGGATAACCAACCCCGCTGCTCATGTAAGCAATTTGCTCACACGCAGCTGATCTGCCGCTGCTTGATTGCATAATTGATGGTGCTTACTGTTTTCATTCATCCCCTGAAATAGAAATGCGTATAAAAATAATTCATATCTGCTTCATCTCCTGAAAATAAGCCCATATAAATTAGTGAGAAATTAAAGCTTGTATTATCTATTTCTTCTCCTATAAATTTGCCGTCACAGCCTTGAAAAAGTTGAAATCCAAGTGAGAAAACTGACTGAGCATGTTGTTAATGCCTTCTATGTCTTAAAAAAAATAGATTAATTTGCTACTGAGATCCCTTCGGATGAGAAGGGTCATGGGTTCTTTACAAACAAATGTTATTTCTCTAGCTATCATTACTCAAAACTGTGAGGAGGGAAAACACAAAAGACCTTACATTTCTTTCTACATTCAGGGAGGCTCCAATTCATCAGATCTCTGTTTTTAATACAGAATTCCTTTAAAAGCCAGAGGATATACCAAACCCTCTCAGGAGGTGACGAGACTGCTGAGCTAATTAGGAAAGGATTCGGAGCATCGCAGCCTCCGCGGATGACTTCGCTGCAAGTTGTGAGTGCGGAGAGGCTTTTGAAATTCAGTCTGCGCATCCTTCATGTGTGACTGGTCCAGGGACCTCCAAGGAAGCCCCAGGACTCTGCAGAAAGTGGTGGCGTCAGCACAGAACGGGGGGAATTTATTGTTTCTGAAGATAGTTTCAGCTTTCATGTGAGACCAAAGGAAACGCCTTGATCGTTTACGATCATGAGCCATCCTCTGCCATTTCTGACAAGTGCCAGGTGCTAATTCTGGAGTCCTGGATTAAAATGCCCTGCAGTGGTATCTGAATAATTTAGCTGTTTGTACATGTTCTTCTTTGTGCTTTTGGGCAGTGAAGTTACTTTGGTTACAATGGTGCCAATTTTTTTTTTGGCCTGTGGGGCTACTTCCCAGAAACGGGCCGAGGAATTTGGGTTTGTAAGGTTTGTGGAGTACTTGAGGTCCCTGGACAGAACATTTTAGGTAAATCCCAGCTGCAAAAGTCAGATAAGGCATCCTATCAATGCGTTTAGATATTTTGCAGATCTGTACTGCCATGCAGCTTAGCTGAGTTCAGCAGCACGCTTCTTTTGGGCTGTGAAGGGTGGAAAGGACCAAAGGGGCATCAGTAGAGACATGGAGAATCGCCTCTGGAGCAAGGCCGAGGTGCATTAACAGCGTTGTTTTGGGATCCTGGGTTTGAATAAATGCAACAAATAATGTTGCTTCAAACTTGGATGCGTGAACAGAGCTCTGGTGCTCCGGGACTGGAGGAGAAAGGCGACCCAGGCACCGTCAGACCAGAGAGGACGGATGACGGCAGGAACAGCCAGAGGGTACGTGTTAGGAGTGAAGTACGTCTGCAGGCTGCGGCAAGTGGATGATTTCGCACAGAAATTTATATTTTTCCAGCCTGCGCAATTTCTCCCTTCATCAACAGCATGCAAGCAGCAAAGTCAGCAGGCGCGTGTGTTTGCTCAAGGCCAAATACAGCTCTGCTGTCATCGCTGGCAGTAAGGACTGCTTGCTGAATTCCTACCGAACCGCGTACCCGCAAAACCACTGAAGTTTCAGGAGGCTTGAGTCCTTTCAGTGCTCCTGGGGATCCAGCACAGGATATCAAAACCAATCGCTGTACGCGAACATCTTGTGCTTTCTGCTGCTGCTCTGCTAGCCAGATTAGGTTCCCCTGCTACCTTATTCATTTTGCACTCATTAAAGCTAAATTTAGAAACGAAGGCAACTCTTCTCCCCTCTGGGGAAGGTAGTAGGGGGAGTCCTGGTTGCAACAAGCTGTGAGGAGGCAGAAATAGCATCTGGGTTTTCTCTCCTTTGGGATGGAAATGTGCACGGCTCTACTGAGACTGAGAGGGAAACTTGCGCCCGGTTTCCTTCTGCGTAGGATGCTCGTTGGACGCTGGGTCTAAAGAAATCGGTGCCGATCGTTGTTGAAAGCATGCAGAAACAGTTTTCTCTGACCCCGATCGCAGGCAGGAAGCAGTGGCGAGAGATGTCATTTGTTCTGGCCAGGTGTAGCGCAGCGGCATCTTGCTGCTGAGTTTGGACCTTGGGCTCGTCTCCAGCGTTACCCTGGCAGACGGGCGGTAACTCCCAGGTTTCAGCTGGAGAGAGTAAAGCAACGCGGTTTCTTCCTCTCATTGACCTTTATAGACAATGATGTCAGCTTTTTATGGAAAAATGCCAGTGGTGTAAAGTCTGCCTTCATTCTTGTGAGCAGGAGTCAGCGGGCAAGAGGCACGAAGAGAGCTGAGCTCAGTGTGCAGCGCTGCTCCTCTGACCCCCAACCACCCCGGGCATCCCCGCGGCTCTGCCTTTGCCACCCACACCGCTGGAGCAAGGGGGAAGAGCTCGGGTCTTGGGGGCAGTCAAATGCCATCACGATGGTGGGGGACCTCAGAAAGATCTCAGAAATCTGAGTGAACAGGTAAATCTGAGCTTCAGTGTAACTGACCATGGAGAATCAAGGGGAAATACTCTGAGCCGTCTCTACGTGCGCTGAGCTTGCACCGGGCACAGCTGGGTTCGCTCTTGACAGTTCTCCAATATCATTAGTTCAGTGTGCAGGGGCAGCCAAAAATAGCTTGCAAAATATTGGACGTCATCAGGAAGGTCATTGAGAAGAGAAAGAGTGTCATTTTTGCCTCTGTGTGAGACCTTGGCATACCCTCACCCTGGAGATGGGATACCCCTGGATGGGGTATGGACTGGAGGGATGGACTCCCCGTATTTAGCTTTGCCTTGTGGCTCTGGACAGCTGCTGGGTGCTGCTTTCACACAGCAAATTGGGGAAAGGATGGGGTTAATCTTGGCTTTGAGAAAGAGAGCAGCCAAGCCTGGAGATGACACCATAGCTCACGGCATTCACAGAGGCTCTCACCAGGAGAAAAGGACTGTCACTAGCTGTTAAACCTCGGAAGGTGGAAGAAGCTTGTCAAAAGACAACCTCTGTGTCTGTATCGTTACGAGATCCCGGAGGCCTGGTGGGAAGCGCTGCTCCTTTCCCAGAAGATACAGGCTGTGAGCCAGCCCCTCTGCCACCGCGGAGGCTTGTGCGATGCACCTGCGCCGTGCGGAATTGCAGGCAACATCCTTTAGGAGCAAAAATGACATGTTTGACCACCACAGGGGGGAAAAAAAAAATAACGAGGAGGTCTGTCAGCACTTGGTTAATGAAGTATTTCCTTGTGGAGAGATCTGTGCACAGCTTTCTGCCAGGGAACCTGGCAATGCCAAGAATGAGACATGGGTTCAGCACCTCTTCCAGAGCCGAGAAATACAAATCCAGCAAACAAACAGAGCCAGCTTGGCTGATAACTTCCAAGGGAATTTGCACTTAGCACGATTTGTTAGGCAGTAAAAGTCAGAGCAAAGAATATTGTTGGGCGAATGGTATCTGAAGCCTGAGTTTTAAGAATCATTTCCAGTTTCAGTTCACCTTCACCACGAGGCTGAATATTTCCCTGGCTCAGGAGCTGGATCCCAATGGGATGGGCATCCCTGGCTTAGTGCTTGACGGCTGGAGAAGTAGCGGCTCCCGACCATCTGGTTTTGATCCGCTGCTGTAAGTTGCCTGGAGCCTTTCGGCAGCCTGAAGTTTTCTCTCCGTGTGATGAACTTCCTCCTGCTTCGTTTACACTTGGTAGGCACTGGGCGCCGAGTGCTAAAGCAATTCCTTTGGAGGGGGGGGTGGAAACCTGCTTTGAATTCCCGGCAGAGATAGTGATTGTATTTCTAGAAAATAGAGCTATAAACCCAGCTTATGCCAAACAAAACCCATGCAATGTCTGTATTAAGCTGGGGTGGGGGAGTTATGTCGAAAAAGGATGATATTTGTCACTCACCTGTCTGAGCGCTGGGAAATGCTCTTTTCTTTATGTATTGAGTGCTTGATTTTCATCCTGCCTGCATCCTGGCCTCACTTTTTTCTCAGATGAATTCCGATCTCAAGCCTGCGGAGCTCAGGAGAAAAATATCTCCTTTTCAGCTCAGCTCATAGGTCTGTAGCAAGGAAGAACCCTGGGCAAAGTTGCCTAACAGGCAGATATGGGAACGTGCTCGTGGTGGTCTGCGCCCTCAACAGAGCGTGTATTGCAAGAGTAAGCTAAAAAAATCATGTCTTTCACTGTCCATCTGCCTGATGGGCACCTAGATAGGCACATTAGGAACCTGACGGATAAAATACATGAGGCAGAAATAGCGGGCTGCTAAATTACACAAAGTGCAGCCACAAATTGCAGGCACAAAAAAAAAAAAGGAAGGGCAGCTTAAAAAAAAAAAAAAAATTATAGCTTAAGTATCCCTTTCTAGACCAGAACTTGTGGTGCTTGCAAACAGATCTATCATTTGAGTCCAAAAGAGATGAACTATTTATTTAGCGTGAAGATTGCCCCCGGCAATTGTGAATCAAAGGTTATCTAACGTCTTTGCCATAGGATGGAAGCATCTGGACAGTTAGCATATGCAAGGGAATTACTCACAGATAAGCATCCAGTAATTTATACAGAGCATTCCAGATAGAAACCTATTCCGTATCAATTTCTGCCTGCTCTATAAACTGCTCCCATTTATCAAGCCGGAAAAATTCACAGGCGGGCAATGAGGGTGTGCTGAGATCTGTGTATACTTTATCAGTTAATATTCACTGAGGTCCCTTTGACATGCTTGGAGTAAATCTTTCTCTCCTTTTCTTTGGTTATGACCAGTCTATAATCTTCCAGGCTAAACACCCTTCCCACGAATGAAGAGTAATACTGAGACATAGGGGAAAAAATAATATGTAGAGAAAATGCATTTCATCTCACTTTGGATGTAATGAGACAGTTTAGTGTGACATGTCATGTCATTTAAAACCAGGTTTTTCTTTTTAATAGGTTCAGTATCCCTGAAGAAGTGACTGACGGATCAGTGCGGGCCATAATTTCATCCCAGAAAAAAAAAAAAAAATTGAGGTTGACACAACCGGGGAGGCGGCAGAGTCGCGGTGATCTTCAGGAAGACAAAGGGGCGACTCTTTCTTCATCAGGTAACTAACACAGACGTGAAGTCGTGCAAATTACGCTAAAAGTTTCAAAACCAGTGTCTGTTAGGTCAGGAGGTGCCTATGGTGCCCTTTACCTACAACCTGTAGGCGGTTCCCTGCCCAGCTCTGCAGCCCCAGCAATGCGCCCTGAGCGGTAAAATACCCCAGGCTCTCTTCGCTTTTTGCTTTGTCTGCGACCTGCTGCCAGAAAATTCCTACTCCGTGCCCCGTTTTCCCTGTGCTGTGGCTGCCATGGGAATCTCGGCTGAGGGAGCGTTGGAGGTTGGATTTGGCTGGGAAAATCTACCGAGGCTGGGAGTCTATTGAGGGCTGGGTGGATCCCGGCAGCTCCGCGCCGTGGGCGCTGCCGGCAGCCCCCTCCGAGCTGTCCCAAAGGAGAGCACAGCTGTTTACTCAACCCCGACAGATGCTCCGCTCCTTTTGAGGGCGAGTGAGGACTTCAGAGCGCCTTGCAAAGGGAGACGGCTCCTTTCTTGTACAACAAAGGTGTATCGCCGTGATCCCAGACGTGAGAGATGTTGCCACGTGCTTGGATGGAGTCCGCACACAGCTCTTAAAATAAAAATAAATAAATAAATAAATAAATAAATAAAAGGAGGCACATAATGAGTCCTGGCAGGCGTGTGCTCAAGGCCATCTGTTAGTGTGATCTGTTGCCAACTTGTAGAGATAGGAACCAGTCTCTGCAGGTCACGGATGCCAAGATGAGATGGGCTTAGAAAAGGCACTCGCAGAATGTGCTAATGGCCACTGTTTATCAGAAATGTCTTCCTAGGAATGAACGCCATTGAAGGAGGACCACGCTGCTATCTGGTATCTGGGACCACATCAGCTGGTACCAGCAGAGTGTTCCTGCCATTTCCTGATGTCTCTGTCCCTGCAGTGGAAACCCAAAAGTTATAATCCTTTGTAAACACAGCAAGAAGTGAACTTCTAACCAACCTACTCTATAAGTTATTTCATGATTTTTCTTCCTACTGCATGACTAGTTTCTCCTTTATGGGGCGAGGCTGGAGAGGAATCGACATATACCTGAGCATCCTTGGGAGCAATAACAACGCAGCTTACAGGATGGATAAAGAGACGGTTTCACCTGCGGCAAGCGCAAAGGCCACCCTGACCCGTTCATCAGCCATGTCTGGAGTGTCCCTTGCAGGACACCCTCAGAGCAGGAGCCTTCCCTCCCCTGCTAATCTCCAAAGTCCTGGACCTAATCTCAGGAGAGAGCCAAATAAGGAGGAACGAGCCAAGGTTACAGCTCCCAGATACCTTAAAAACCCGGTATATTGTTGGTAAAAAGGGCCCTAAGCAAATCAGATTTATTTCCTAATCAGTGCCTGGTAATGTCATCATCATACATTTGCATAAGCAGGATGTTTTATGCATTGTTTTTCTTTGAGCAGGTACCTCCTCATTTGTGTGCACTTGCTGATGTGCTCTCTTAACCTGCCACAGGCTTCCCCAAAGCTAATGTCTGTGAATGCTTCTCAGATAATAATTAGGAGTGTTCACCCTCCCTACGTCCTTTTTCCAACAAAGCCTTGAAAAACGCAACCTGACTTTTTTTTATTTTTTTTTTTTTTTTCAGTTTTATCTCTTTTCTTCCCTGTTCAGGTACTGGCTGCGTGGAGGGCAGGTGCCTTTTATCAAAAGACAAGGAGTCGTCTTCTCCTTAGGAAATGTTTATGTGCCTTCCAGAACACCAAATTGAGAAAATAGATTACCTCTCAGGAAGCCATCTGTTTCAGCATCCTGTGAGCTCTCAGGCTGGTTCTTGCCTTTTATAAGACATTTGAATCCTCCTGCGATTTCTCCCTTTCACCTGTCTGCCTGTCATAAAAATTATTCTGCAGGCTCGGTGCACCCGTTCAGACGTGCCAGTGCCGAATTTCAAATGTTGTTTTTGGGGTTGCATTATCCCCCCCAAAAACCCCTTCCTATTATGCTTTAAGATGTACGAGCACAGAGTAATGGAAACTGGACGAGAAAATGAGGAGAGGTGCAAATTTGGGAATTACTATTTTTTTTATTTCTTGACAGTAAACCAACATTTTCAATCCCTAAACCACGAATTATGAGAAGAAATGGGTTTCCATAGAAAAATCTATACCTTTCCAATAAAAAAAATGACTTTTTGGGAAAGATATTCTGTTTTGCTGAGAACACAAAGGATTCTTCAGAGAAGGGCTCCAGCCCGCCCCAGCGTCTTGCACAGCTACAGGCTTTTTCTTGGAATAAGCTGCTGTTGAGGAACGTGGAGATCGTCCGAACTCCGGAGTGGTTCTTCTCACAGCCCACTTGGAGTCTTGGAAAGTTCATTTACTCCAATTAGGTTTTCTTCAATTTGCTCACCCTCCTCTACTCACGTCAGAGCCACTTAGTCTCTCCTTAAAATCCAAGCGGACATAAGATGGACTAATGCCAGAAAAACACTCATCCTATACCAAAAATACCCAGTAAATAGCTTTCCCAGCTTTAACACAATACACTTTTTTGCAGTAAAATGCTAAGTGTTTAAAGAGCAGATGCTGAAAATAGAGTTGTCACAAAGCACGCAGAAATTACGGTTAATTTAAACATGTTGCTTATTTTTGGAGTCGTTAGTTGATGCAAGGGACATGATAATGGGATACAAAACTTCTCCCCTCTGGATCAGGGGTTACACCGTGATCCGGAGAATTAGTGACTCAAGTAATTAACATCCGTTATCTGTTCAGTAGCGTAACTGAAATAGGATTAAGCTTGTCCGTCCGCCTCCAAACAGAGCAGTGTCTCCATTACCAAAGCCACCAGCACAATTAGCACTAATGGACATCTCCTCCTGAAGAGATACGGCGTGCGCGCAGTAATTTTCTCTGTAGAAAAATTACTTAATTGGTAAATTTTCATCCTGAAACCTAATTAGGTCGCTTTTTACTGCAAGAAAGGCTCAGAGTTACGCTCTGTAGTGCTGTAAGGAATAACATAGGGTGGGTGAGGGAGGTGTGGAGAGGTTTTGTGATCTGGGCTGTCCTCCTAGGAGAGCTGGACACCGTTCCTACCCCCGGTGCACAACCCTGGGCAAGCTCCATCATCCCTCTGGGGCTGTTTGCCTTTGTAGCCTTGCTCCCCTCGCGTCGCACCAGCAGCTATTTGTTGTTATACCCAGCACCCCCTTCCTCCCAACATGAGATACGCTTGCAGTTCACCTTCCTCCCGACCGATTCAGCAGCGGCCGCCTAACAGGGCCATTATTTTCATCTCTAACTGAATGATTTCTCTCCCTTCCTTCCTCTTTTTTTTTTTTTTTTTTTCTTCAAAGAAGTGTCAGTGAAATCAGCAACTTTAAGAAAAGAAAAATAGCTGAACCGAAGCATCCTGAGCAGAAGTGCCGGCACTGTCATTTTTAGCGGGGTCGCCGGTGGCTCAGAGCCGCAGCAGGTCCTGGGAGGTGACCCACCGAATCCCGGCGGCGGGCACAGGCTGCCAGCGTTTCGGCGGGTATAATGACCACCGGTCAGATGGCAGCGTTTCACTTTGCCTGACATAAAAAAAAAAAAAACAAACCAAAACAAAAAAAAACCCCATCATAGCTCTGCAGCCCTCTCAGCCAGGGAGATGCCAGCACTTCGATTAAGCCACGCTGGGTGGTACCCGCATTATTATCTGTTTTACAGGCAGAGAAACAGAGATGCAGGGAGATTAATTGACTTGCTCAGATGAGGTGAGACCAGAGAGAAACCCCAGAAGCGTAATTGCCTGTGCTAGCTCTAATTGCCGGCGCATACATTCACGGCTGGGAGAGGCATCCGGAGGAGCGGGGGATGTAGAGGCATCCCCAGAACAAAGCAAGAAGCCATGACTGAGGCTACCAGCGAGGTGGGAAACAAGGCTCCTCTTTCTACATCATGCTATAAGCATCAGCAGCCTTGTTCTGGGACGGCCTGATCTCCTGAGCATTGTTTGGAGCACGAGAATAGCAAAAACCAAATATTTTCTAACCAAAAAAAGCCCCAAAAGCCCTGAGGTGAGCAGCCAGCCCTCGGCCCCATCCCGAGCCCTCGCTCTCCAGGCTGGAGGCACCGCTGCATCGCTGCTGCATCGCTTCTGCACAGCTTCACAGCCGCGCCAGAGTTAATCTTCCAACTTAAAGTGTTTTGCCTCCTCCCAGGTAAAAGAGAGGAGGTTTTGTTATACTGGCAGGATCCCGCTGAGCCAGAAGTAGCATAAAACCCGCCTGCCTTGTAAACACAGCACAGCAGAAGCCGGGCGTTTTCAGGAGAGAGCCGTCAGCCCCCCAGCACCGCCGCTGCCCGCCCGGCCCCCTTGCGCAGGGGAGGTTTTAATGCTGCTTTGACAGGATAAGGAGCTTTTGTCACTGTTATTAAGCAAAGCCAATCACCGTGCCGCTGAGCCTCTCCGCGGGCTGCAAACATCCCTCGTAACCAATGGGATACCCAAGCTTACATTTTCACTTAAGGGAAGCTTTGCTGTCTGCTGCTGAATTGAGGTAGGAAGGACGGAGAGAGAGGTTTCCCCTTCCCATTCAGCAGCACCTGATGGAAGAGGCGAAAGCGAACGTCAGTCGCTTGCCCGCAGCAATACGAAGTGATGGACGGTGGCCCCTCCCTACCCCAGGGGAGAGCTGAAGTCGCTGGGAGTTTCACGGAGGTTTGTCCCCATCTGAAATCCTGAGTTTTGCTGTGCAAAAGGGATTTTTTTGCGAGAGCTCCGCCGCCGTTGCTGCAGGGGCTGCGTGAACAACGCAGGAGTGTTGGTTTTCATTGTATGGTATTATAATGAATGAATAAATCGATAGCAATTAGGGCAGATATTTTATTGATTGACATCCCAAGGCAAATGCTACATTCATTGCCAGAAGTAAAACACACTCCACCACATAGCCCAACAACCGCAGGGCCATAATTTAATAGCATTAGTATATGACATGGTTGATCATGGCACCGCCTGCTCCTGTGGTCCAGCTCCACACGCATCCTGCGAGAAGGTGACATTTGTCTACCTGAATGTGGCAGCTGGAAGCTGGAAGTGTGAAGCTCCCCAGGGACTTTCCCAGAGGCCAAAATATTTCATTATGTGACTGATCACAGTTATTCAGCACAAAATTTTGCAGAGAAACTTGCTCTTCCTGTTCACCCTTCCAACTCAATCCCCCTTCTCCCCTGCCAGCAGTTCCCTTTCCTTTCACTATTTGCGTACAGGATTTTTTTCCCAATTCCCTTCAGCTTCCCTTTCCACTGGCTTCACAGTTCCTGATTTTCAGACATCGCTCTATTTGGACAATTCTCATCCCTACTTCTCCATTCCCTCAACTCCGTCTTTACTCTCCTCAAAAGCAAGCGCTCAAATCTGTTGGGTGTTTGGTATAGGTTCCAGTACATCGCTGTGACACCTCTCACTCAGTGTACGCTATCTTTTTTTCCTTCTTCCCACTACCTTTCTTCACCGTCCATTCTCCTTAGAAGCATATACCCACTTGGCAAGAAAACTGAGTTCTTAATGTGGGTTTATTAATTGGAATTAGCCAACCTTGGGTTTAGCTCAGGTAAGCAAGCAGTTTTCAGCTCCAGGTTTCTCTGCAGGTATCTCTACCACTCTCTTATATCTTTCTCCTTCATTTTTTGTTAAAGAACGTCCTGGGGTTTTTTTTTGCTTCTTACAATTTCCCTTCTATTTAGTGAAATACCCTTTTCCCGCCTGACAATACCCTTCACTTCCCGCAGAACTTTTTCCCCAGAGACCATTCCTCGATCTGTTCTTCCACTGTCCTGCATCTTCCTTGCGTTCCTCACCCTGATTTCCATCTTCCTCCACGGATGACAGCTTTTTAGGGGGACCAGACCTTGGAGGTTTGCACCAGCCTATGTCTGTGCGAGGTGCTTTAGAAGCGGTCGGTGTACAGCTGGAGCAATCACCAGCTCCTCTTGGCAGTGACAAGGGGAAGGCTTTCGGACGCCGCAGTCCCCGGGGTTATCTTTGCTAGGAGCGTTTGCAACGCTTGTCAGGGAATTAATTTGTTTTAAGTCAGGTTTCAGCAAGGCTGTGGTGGAAGCGCAGGACGTGTGCCAGCTGCTCGGCACAGCTCGGCAGAGGAAGGCTCTTCTTGCCAAGCCCTAGAGCCACCCACCCGGGTCAGGCTCCAGCTAATTGCTCTGTGACCTACAGAATTGATGCGAGAGCATCAGCATTTTACACTGCTGTATCCCAGGGCTTCGCGCTGCTGTTTTAACTCTTAGGCTATTCCTCACGAGCCACGGGGTGGAGGACACAAAGCAACACAGAGGGAAGAAGTTGGGAACCTGATCAGAAGAGGAGCAGCAGCAGAAGGTGCCGGTGGCCTCTGAGAGACAACTCCAAGTGCTCCTTGTAAAATCACACCCTCCTCCCCTGTATTAAGGCACATGTGAGAGCCCTGCTGAAGCAGCAGGGATAATTTTTAGCTGTTTTTTAATGGACATGTCATTTTTTTTCTAATTTACTTATACAGCCCGGTGACTCAAAGATTTTTTTGGTAATTTCTTGTGTCCTCGCCCCACAGCTGTGCACTTGAGATGGGTCCTTATTGGATGTACATGAGGATTGCCATCTGTGGTCCTACGGCGACTCACTGACCTATCAGAAATACTTTGTATTTGGATAAGGCGCCAGCAAAGAACAGATGTAACATGCACACCAGTGAAACTCTGACCTCCCTGTCCATCTTCTCTCCTATATGGGTAACCCAAGCTCACCTGCTCCTAGCTGTATTTGGTTCTACTGTCCCAGCTCAGGCCAGGGGTGCTCCTTACTTTCCCGTTTCATCACTAAAAAAGGTTAAAATAAATGTCCGCAGCAACTAATCCTGTGTAATTCCCTTAACTGGTTCTTTCTCAAAGCCACAGTGAGGGGAAAAAAAAAAAAACAAACCCAAAATAAAAGTGCATTTCATAAGTTTAATGCCAGGCTTGATGTGCTCCAGCAGCAAACCCCACCTTGAAAATTAATTCCAGCCTCCGTCCAGGGTATCCTTTCAAGTCTTGGTTGAACAACCCAGCTGTGAATTTGACTCCACCCCTCCAACTCAGACTGACTTCTGGGCACTTGTTATTTTAGATCAAAATATCAAATTACTCATCCTACCCTTTCGTCTAAGCATTGATCGGGTTGTAAACAGATACTCTGAGAGTCTTCAAAAACTCTGTTGGAATCGGAGGGCAAAAACTCTGTAGGGCATCGCAGTAGAAAACCAAACACGAACTACCAGACAAAGCTGTAGCTAAGAGCACAAATATGAGCCATGAATGAATAAGGAAAGAGATTATACGTAGTGCAGAGGTGTTAGATCTAAATGCAATGTCAGTGAGATCAGTTTTGGCACTTTCTTCAGTTTGGGCATCTAAAACTCAAAGACAGACGCTGGAAAAATTGGAGAGAGTTCCAGGAATGATTTAAGATCTCAAAAACCCGCTTTATTCTGAGAGCCTTAAACCTTAATCTATTCAGCTTATCCACCAGAATGCAAAGAGCTCGCTCAGTCACCGTCCGCGGCTTCCCACTTGGGTTAGAGATTGCTCACATTTACGGCTCTTTAATCTTCTCGCAGTGGGAACTGATCCTGGATACACTCAGACTAGCAATATGGTATACTTTAGCGATGCAGGTAAATAAGCCTTTCGACAGCTGACCTACAGATGTGATGAAGTCTCTGTCACTGGAGATCTTTAAATCAGGACTTAACACCTCTTTAGAGGGTGTGCTGGAGCAGAGACAGGACGTACAGGCATGCCTGCAGTGTAGATACTGCTGGAAGAAGTTCTGCGGTCTGGTTAACAAATGCCGTATAAATAAATTAGCAGAGTCATCGCTTCAGGCCTTAACAACCTATTAATACTTTCAATACCTGATTTTTGAAATAATCATGCCTTCCTCTTACAAACCACACGCCTGAAACTGGGGTCAGATTATGAGTTAATTACCCTTGCGAACAGCTCTGGATCGTACAACTGAGAAATCCGAGGCGACAAAATCTTAATTGGCTTTTCCAAGGGCATCCAGCAAATCACTGGCAAAAGCCAGGCACTGAACCCAGGGGACCTGGTGCTTCCTCACTGCATCTCACACTTCCAGCTGCTAATAAAAGCGATAGCATCGGCCAGGAAGGGAGGGCCTCTGAAATCTCCTGAAGGGCATGGTTTTGACTCAGCATTATCTGCTTCTGTGCCGAGGGGAATATCTCCCCGGTGACAGTCCATCAATGGTAACTGATGAGCCTGGCTCCTGACACAGACTTGCCACATCTGATCACCCCACCCCTGAATTCCTGCTCTGATGGACAGCCTTTTATTTGGATGGAGGAGAGAGGATCATGTTCTGGCCCCTTGCGTCTCTATTTTAGCAGCCGAACGGACCTGCCGTGTCATCCTGCTGCTTTTTGACCATACAGTGTGTTGTGTTTGAGACCGTTTGCTTTATTTCCCAGATCCACTTAGTCACTAGAGGTTAAACAGCCTTTGGTTTCTCTATTTAGGAAAGCAGCAATTAGTTCCCGCACCCTGACTCTAAGCGAGGGTCGGGAGGCGACGAGGTAGCCTTGTCCCCAAAACTGCCGCGAGATGATGGCACAAACACCCCGATGCCTTCGTACAACTGCACGATGATCACCCACCTTGGAGAATGGGATTTCTTTCCACCGTGCAAGCAGTTGAGTGACCATCCCCAAGGGCTCCAGCTAAACATCTGCTCTGAATAAAACCCTGCGGGGGGCGGGGAAAGCTGCAAGGCTGGCAAGCATCGCTGCAGCCCGGGTTGCTTTGTGGAAGGACAGGGCTGGGAGCTCGACTGGCGCGTCTCTCCTCTGCCTGGCAAACCCAGCGGAGGAGAAAATGTCGTAGAGTTGGCCTGTCATAAGGACGAAGCTGAAAAACCTTCCACAAAGCCAGCGCGGTGCAGAAACGCAAGCTGTCGACAAAATGCTTGAAGGAGCCTGCTGGGACCAGAGCCCGTGAGCGGGCTGAAACCTGGGGAGGGAAAACACCGGCCCCATCTCACAGCACTTCTGCGCTGGCCAGGAAAGTCCTTCCCGTACATCCGGGTTTTTGTTTGTTGGTTTGCTTCCAGACTGATTATTGAAGTGAGAGTCACACGTTAGCTCTTCTGAGCCCCATGGAGCCCGGTCCTCAGCTTTGCACAACCTCCAGGCTGAGAAGGTAATTTTGCCAGTGGGCCCACGCTTTTCCCTGGTGCACTGCCATGCACCCACCTGCAACGGTCCACCCTTGCCTTTGATATTCGACACTTTTTCAAATAGATTTGCCATTAGTACCTTCTTGCTTAGTCGTCATTTAGCCAACACAGGTAGCTCTGCCTCATCTGTCACCATAAATCACCCACTCCAGTCCTAAATATTTTTCACTCTCCTCAGTTTATCAATAACTTCTGAGACTGGACTTCAGCCATGTTCTAGGCTTCACTTCAGCCTCTGGGGATTACCTTGAAGTGGTTTGGAAAAAAAAAAAACAAACAAAACCACACAGCAAACAAACCAAACCTGTGGCTGTTGCAAACAGCTCCTGCATTGACTGAATCCCTCAGGACTGCAAAAACCTTTGAAACTAACCCTTGAAGAACTCCTCTCGAGGATAGGAAAGGGGAGCTCAGTGTGGCAATTCTGACCCAGAAGGTCTGGTTTGATTTTTTAGGATCCCTCAGCAACACACAGATTCAGGTCCTAAAAAGTTTTAGGAGCTTAAAGCCCACTGAATCCTAAAGTAAGAGGAAGAGCCTCCTTGCTTTTGAGGATCGTGGCTTCGGGCTCTCTTGTGTTTCAGCCACCCAGCTCGGAGCTGAAATTGGCTGCTCGTTGATTTTTGGATTAAACACAGTTTCCCAAGAGGTTAACCAAAGCAGCAAGAGCTCCAGGGAGTCTCCATCTCTTGGTGGCAGGATGGGGTACCCCGGGGAAGGGGAACATCAGTCATGCACAAAGAATTGGGGTAAGCGATGAAATGTCCCGATCTCTGTCAGGTTGGAGGACGCAAAGTCCCCCTCTGGTTTGAAGCGCAACTTCTCTGTGAATCCGCAAAACGGAGCTAGCAACGATCCCTTCCCCACAGGGCTATTCAAGGAATAAAGACTGCCAGGCAATGGACGGTAAAGTAATCAGGGCTCCTCTAGATATGTGAGATAGTTAGATTGACTGTGCCCCCGCGAAAGCGGCAGCATCATTTTGTGTGCAAGACTGGTGATAAATTGAATGAGAAAACTCACGCAGCCCATCTATTAACAGCTGGCCCCTGCCAAGGCTCCGGCAAACAAATACTGCCAATGAAGTCGCGAGATGATCTCTTTCCACAGAAAAAGAACTTCTCTCTTTCCCTTTTTCCCCTTGTTTTGTGCTGAGGTCCATCAAAAAGCAAATGTACCAGCAGATTTTTTTTGAAGTGGTTGTTTTTCCGAAACGCTAGCTCGCTCACCTGTTGGCTCTTCAGCTTGTTGGAAATGGGGTTAAATCAGGGAGGTGAAAAACAAAAAAAACAACCTGAAAGTGCTCTGAATGTACACCAGGATGAAAGCGGAGCATCAGATGGCAAAACAGACGACATCCGATGTCGGCTCTCCCCTCCATCCTCTTTCTGCGCCAACCAATTCCCTCCAAATGACAAAAATACATGCTATTTTTGCCTTCCTGATTAGTTTGTTTCAGTAAATCCCACTTCACAGATAGACCCAGCTCGCTTTAATTAGCTCTGGCACATTGACAACGAGAGGGAAGAAAACACCACAGGACAGTGCTGTCCAGACACACATCGCCAGGCAGTGACAAAAATAAACCATTTTGCTACATAACAGCTAAGTGCTTCCTGACTGCCTGCTTTTATCCCTGTAAGCCTTCCACCTAGCTGGTGAAATTAGGCTGACCAATCCAACACTTCACTGGACAAAATCTATTTTTCATCTTTTGCTAGTAAAATGTTCTAAGCCCAGCAAAATCAGTGGTCGTTTGGAGTTGGTTTTTCTTCGATATTATTTTTTTTTTTTTTTTTACCCTTCACGTTCTCTCCTCGGTTCCCACATCCCATAGTATATTTCATCTCCTGCCTGTTCAGGGCAATCTGGTCATTGCTAGGCAACGTGTCATCATAAATATTTCATCGGCAGAGGAGCGTTCAGAGATGCAGCCAAAAATTTTGATCTGGAGCCACCTCCCCGGTCCCTTTTGCTTGTGTATCCTCAGGGGTGCATGCGTGCAGCATCGCACACTGCCTCTGGACACCACACGGGGAAGGGATGACCAGGCCTAAGGCAAGCCAGGGGCATCGCTGGGAAGAGGCGTGGGCTTCTCTGCCACCATCGTGCCCGACCGGGTGCACAGGAGTCGTTGCCAGCTGCCCTTTATTTGCAGCAGGTGGAGAAAGCTGGTGCACCCTGCCTTCTGCAACATCTGGCGGTTTGGGCTATGACATTGTCCCTCAGAAGCTGGGTTTTGACAATTTGATGACGATTTTGTGCAGGTGTATGTATAGCGGGGAGAACCGGGGTGGCAAGACAGAGGTTGGGTGCTTGTAGATGAACACAGGGTTCCTGACCTCCCTGAGAGAGCACTCGGCATCTTTCAACAAGGCAAAATACAAACCTAGCCCAGCTGTGCAGTGCCATGGGCATGTTCACCCTGAATTCCAGAGCTCTCTATCCCAAAATGGCCACGTCTCTCATAACTTTCACTTCCTCGCTCCTTTTTCTCAGAGAAGAATCCCACCCGGAAGGTATCGTCTGAGAAACAGCAGCAGCTGAAGCTCCGGAGCTGACTGAGCAGCACTCGCTGGGAAGTTCCATCATTTTGTCAGAAGAGCCTTAACGGTGGAGAGAGATCTCCCTCATGCAGTTGTCTGTCATGCTGTCATTTTTTCACGGTTACCTTATCTAAAATGAACCCGGCCTGCCTATCTTTCTGTGGCTTTGTGGCTGATTATTGCTGCTGTGAGAACTCCTGTATCAGTATTAGGAGCCTGGCATTAAAAGAAGTGAGGCCATTCTACCTGGGGGGGCTGCCTGGACCCCGGTTTCTCAACCATGCGTGGAGGATGTGGGTCCAGAATCCCTGGTGACCCCCAAAAGGGTTTGTGTTGGCTGGTCTCCCCTCAGAGGCTGTCAGGGATTATGGCAATGGATGGCATTACAAGAGAGCAGCCACATGGTGACCTCTTTATGGCAGAGGTTACCTACATGTGCCAAAAAAGATGCACTAAGAGGGTGCCGTTGGGTGGGGTGAGAATTACGGCATCTTGGGAGACACGTCAATAAGATGCAGCGGTTGCCAGTTACTGCTGATTTTTGCAAGCAGCAACGGGATCCAGCTTGGGTCCCACCAGGGTCTGAACTCAGGCTGAGGTAGGACCCATTGCTATATGGAGATGTCCTTCACACTGTACGTAAAGCAAAGTCCTGCTGCCCTAAAATGCAACCCATCTATTCCTGCACACTGGCATTAGCAGCTTATCCGCCGCTCCTTTTACTGATGATTTGGAAAAGGGTTTTGTGGTAATGGCACCCTGAAAGGTCTCAGCCCTGCTCCAGAGGAAGACGACCACTGTCCTCCTCTGCTTCCAGAGGAGACCTGGCACTGTCACCCAGGACCTTTCCTCCAGGCTGCTCTGCAGTGAAGCCCCTACCCCAGCCTCCCCGCAGGACCAGCCCACGCTTTTGAGGTACCAGCTCATCCACGATTTGCTCGATGCATGGAAGAGCAACGGGAACTTGTCAGATTAACGTAGTACTCTTCTGTCTGGACTCCCCGTCCAGCCAAATACAATCTTAAAACAAATAGCCTGCTGCAACGGACTAATGCTCGCGCCGGGATGTTAACAGGAGTAAAGACAAGGGCAGGGTGCTATTTTGAATTTATCTATTTGCTTTCTTCTTGCCCTGTGAAGTGAACTTGTGGCGGTTTATGTAGATCTGATAGTGCAGAATTTTGCCCGCTGGAAAAGCCAGCTCAGCACTTGATGCGTGCTGCCTCCCGTGGGAGGTGGGAAAACCATTAGTCAGGCAACAGTGTTGTGCCTCTGATTGGGATGCTTTCATCACATCTGCCTGCCATCATCAATCAACATTTTTATTTCTTTGCAAGCCAAGAAATAGGTGAAGCTGGAAGAACTCCTCTGATGATACTGTTAGCTGAAAGAGGCAAGCAAGGAGGAGATGAATATATTTCTAAGCATGTGGGAAGCATAATGATTTCTGATCAAAACCTCAGTGTTTTGTAGCTCTCTGATTTTCTTTTTTATTTTAAACGCTTTAAGGGAATTTTATTGCCAGACAAAAGTGCCCAATACTTAGGCATATGGAAGGAGTCTGATGCAAAGCCACGTTTTCATTAAGTGAAAGATATGGAGACAGGGAAATCATCCGTTCCCAGTCTTTCTCCTAAATTCTGAAGGACAGTGCCAGTGCTGTGGTACCTACTGGCTGTCCCTCGCTAAATGGCACCAGCTGATCTCAGTCAGGCTAAGAAGAGCCAGCTCATTAGTGAGAGTACTTCAGCCTTGCCCACAGGAGGTCAACCTCTTGAAATGGCAACTCCATGGTGAACATAAGGAGAGACCTGAGCCTACCCCAAGATATGACTCACTTATGCTGCAGACAAGGCGTCTCTAAGTGTGGGCTGCTGATGTGGCCAGAAGGTGCCTGCTGGGCCACCTGGGACCTGTGTGGCACCAGGGAGGCTGGCGGGGCTCTCGCAGGCTGCTGTGCGTGTAGAAGCCATGAGGGATGTGCTGCTTGTCCTGCTGGGCTTCACCCCTGGGTTTGGTGGTGCTGTGCTAACAACTGAAGCTGTAAGTAAGTCTGTACTTCTGCTGCGTTGTTAATCCTGTCAGTCTTCCTCCTCACCTCCCCGAGGCTGGCGGGGAGCGGAGCAAGATGTGTCAAGATGGCATGGACTGACACGGCTGTTCCTGGCAGTCTCGTCTCTTCTCTGTTTCAGTGATGAGCAAAGGGGATGTTAGACCTCATCGCTGTGTGCCTGAAATCAAGCAAAGGTGTGCCTCCATGGTGCCAAAGGGCAAGGGACACTGAAGTAGCCCTGTGGGTGAGAAATAATATATGCCAGCTTCCAGGGAGCTCCACGTGCATGCAGCTCAGGTGCCAATAGTGCAGATGCTGCCTGACTCAGAGCTGGCTGACACAGCGCTGCAGAGCGCTGAATTATGCTGTACAGACACGGCCACGGTGACAGCAGTAAAATGTTGGAGACCCGGGCAGGCGCGAAGCTGAGACAGGCTCCTCTCAGTCTGCTGGCTCGCGCTGAGGGACAGGAACCGAGACCCCGAGTGCGAGGAGAAGCACGCAATGCTGTCCTGACTGCAGAAGGACACGGATGGCATTGCTAACATGGGGCTCATCTATCTTGGGAGCGCTATGGGGGTAGGAGTTGACCTTTAGGACTCATGGTAATTCATTAGGATCTTGGGATTAATTGCACTCAGCCAACAAGACGGTCCTTGTCCAGCATGAGTCAAAGGCATATTTGATTAGTTTCTGAAACTTGTCAAAATTATATCTGGACATCCTGAACTTCCCCAGAAAGGATGAGTCCGTGAACAGAACATTACTTAATTTTTTTATAAGGATGTAAGAATGGTTCTACTCAGCTGAACCAAGCATCTGCTTCACTCTGGCTTCTGTCTGTAACACTCGGCAGCAGCAGAAGCTTTTTGTAGGGGAAGAGAGGAAGCATCTCTCTGTGTCCTTTCACCTTTGGGCAATGTTTAAGTCTTTCTTTTTAACGGCTCTTGACAGGTTTTTTTCTGGCCATGAATATTTTTGGCCTCCATGTAATCCTGTGGCAATATATTCCACAGTTTAAATACGTGTCCGAAAGTTCTTATTTTTTCTTCGCTTAACTCTGCAATTTGAGAACTTCATTTGACGAGCCCTTGCTCTTCTGCTGCAAGAGCAGTGAATAATTGTTTCTTACTCACCTTCCCTCTGGCACGCTTTGATACAATGCCAGTTCTCCCCTGATTTTTCCGTGTAGTTATACTGTCATGTGGGCAGGTTGAGCTTGCCACACTTAATCTACCCCGTGCAGGTACCAGCAAGCAGTGACAGCGGAGGGATGTGGATGTTGCCATGGGTCAGTAGACTATGAGCTTGTATAGTTTACACAACTGTCTATTCCATCAAACCCCCACTATCATGTTGTCCCTACATCAAATCTGGCATAGATATGCCTCCCAAGATTACAGTCTATCTCCATTTGATAGGACAGGACTCCAGTTCAAAGAGCCACTCTTTCAGTGGTGGTGGCTGAGATGTGACTGTCTATTAGTGTGACACAAAGGTACGCTGAAGGCCTCGCTGGTATTTGAAGATTCAGACTGGATATTGACTGCTAACAGAATCTCAACATGGGAATTGTACGCTTTGAAAACCCCTAATTTTCAGAAGTCCCTGATGACTCTGTGCTAACCTTTAGCTGACTTTAAAAATGAATCCAGCCTGGAAGTACTCTGCAAGCACACAGCCTATTATTGCCACCGCTTTTTTTTTTCCCTGTACAATACCAAGAAGAATTAAAGATGCTGGTAGTTTTTGCCCCAAGCAATCATATATAATATATAGTGCAGGATTGAATCTCCTCTTGCCTACTTTTTGTATTGTCAGAAACTCACCTGAAGTCAACACTTAGCTTTGCAGAACGGAGCCAGCCTCAAAATACCCACAGCAATCTGTACGTTGTCACCCCCGGAGTTAAATGCCTCCAGATAGTGAGGGCAATTCAGGGCTGAACCCATCCTGTGTCTCAGCTGGAGAAGCCAGTCGTGAATCATCACGGCTTAACGAACGCCGTGCTGAGGATTATGCATTGATGCAGGAGGTAGCATCCAAATTCTCCACCAGAAATGAACCGATTGCTTTGATTTTTTTTTTCTTGTTTTTTTCTTTTTTTGAAAGATGCAAAGGGAGGGAGTTCTCCCTGGCCCCAGAGTTCAGAGGAATGTTTTTGTGTCAGGATCTCGGTTATGTTACAACATTTGATTTGGGAGGGCAGTCTCGCCTGCTGCTAACTTTTTGTAATAGCGAAATACAGACTTACAATGAGGCCACCATCCACCAAATTTTCAGTTTAAATTGTCACCTTTGATTAAATCATTTCATGTATTTGGAGGACTTGCCAGTTCCAGTACAGTCTCTTTGAAGGGATTTTTTCCAAATATTAGACCATTAGACAAATGGTTTCATTTCATGCCAGCTGAGCTCATCTCTCAGAAGAAACACAAGAGATCTTTTTGTTTCCCCTAATTGTGGGGCACGGGAAGGGACTGGGAATGACGTGATATCGCTGGGCAAGACATGGCATGTGATGCAGGCACCTCGGGAGAGGGCCTTGGGGAAGGACATAGTCTCTACTCACGTAGCATCTTTTCCCTTTCAATATGGGAGGGCAAAGACATTCGGAATGGACAAGGGCCCATTGGTTCTGTGGTCCATCTTCATTCTGTCTGGTCTGGAGTCATCCTGATAAGATCTCCAGTGGTTTTGTCCCTTCCAGTTGCAGGGTTATGTCCACTTCCATCAGTTATAATTTCCTCCATTGGCTTCTTCCACTCAGCTCAGATTCATTTGATTTCATCTCACCCCACTGGTGATTTTCTTCCTTTCTCTAAACAAAAATCCAGGCAGGGCTGTTTAGGAGCCTATATTGGCAGAGAAGTGACGGGATAAGAAGGGCAATAAAGCACTGAAATAACTGAGGACAGAGCTCAGATCTAATATTGGGGGAGCAGAAACCTTATTCCTGTGACTATCTCTTAGGCCATGTTTATCTTCAGTATTTCCCAAGTTCCTCTTGGTTGTGGTGGCCAAGTCCCTCATCGCTGCCTCAGCAGACCAACAACAGTCACCAAGCTCAGATGTCAGACAAAAAGCAAAGGTCTTGGAGGTAAAACAGCTGCCCTCCATCGCCGCAGCATCTTGGAGGAGGGGTGGCATCCTCACTGCTAAGGTGAAGTCAAACAAGACTTGGGAAACAAACTGTCTTCCACCATGAGAAGAACATCCTTATTTGTTACAAGAAAGGAAAAGCCTCTTTTGCCACATCAGTGAAGCGATGTCCAAGTGTTCTCTTTAATCCTCCTTAATCACGGTGTTGCTGATTAACATTTGAATAGAGCTTCTAATTAGAAAGAAGAGACACAGACAACCTCACCCTGCTGAGGAGGTGAATTCTCAGCTCCTACCACTTGTTCCTGCATACGCTGCGCTGATTAGGGCTTGAATGGGACAATGATTAAAGAGGCCACTGCCACTTTGCAACCTCTGAATAGCATAGCTACATTCAAGGATTTATTTTCAACTAAGACTTGAATAAATGTTTTGCAAATGTGAGCCACTCCTGCCGAATGGGAAGAGCTTTTAAACACTTCTGAAGCACTATTCCATCTTGTTCCTTGCTTTATCGCACTGATCTTTGCCTGTGTAGAACATGCCCTGTCTGACCATGACGTATTTCAATTAGGATCGTGCTTCAGGCCTATGTATTGCACTTGTTCATCTATTTCATTATTCAAAAAGCAGCTGAAGCCTGGTAAAAACCTGAAAAGTGTGCTATTGAAAAATCACTTCTACCTTCTTGGGCAGAAGTGTTTTGTTTAAGTTCTTCCATCCATTATATAATTTATTATACTTATTAATTTGCAGTAGGCCTAACCAAAGGCAGGGCCCTGTTGTGCTAGGAACTATCCACATTCAAAGACGACCATAGTCTTAATCTCCTAGGAGTTTTTGATCTCTGCTTGAGTCAATTATATCAATCCACTTAGAAAGACAGCTTTTCTACTCCTATCCCCATTAGAGAGCTGGGGAACAAAATGATCAGGATTGACCTAAGCCTTATCGTAAATGGGTGTAGAGCTACGTACTCACTAGGACCTCCTGGCTACAGATGAATTCACGCTGCAACAGTTTAAGAAATTACAGCCTCCAGCTGTTTCACTGCCTATCTGCCAAAGCTTCTCTCCCCTCGGCCTCTTCTGTCCTCAGGTCTGTATCTTGGACCACGTGGTGATGGTGGGCTCTGGAGAAGGATGCCAGAACCTGCTTGGCCGCAACTGAGGTCCAGGTCTGTGTTCTCGTCCGAGGTGAAGGCAACATCTTAAACCACTGCAGCAACATTCACATAAACCCATCTTTCGGGTATCTTCCTCTCCCAAAGATGTTGACTTAGAGCCTTGGGAGACCTCCTGCAGCACGCTGCATTGTGGGCCTATTTCTCCGTCAACAGTGAAGAATGGTGGGTTACCTCTTTGCCGTTTATTTCGCCTGGCATCCAGAGGGGTTTACTGAGTATCGCTCTATTTCTGAAAGCAGGAGAGTGAATGTTGTCTGGGTCTGAGAGCCTGTATCACCCAGATCAAGTCAAATTCAAAGACACAGCCCTCAGCTACAAATCCCTCCAAGGAAATGCCCTAAGCTGACTAGGAGGTGACCTCTCTGGCAGAGAGAGTCCTCTGCTGCAGCGCTCGTCAAGACCTGCCAGCCGCTCTGCTGAAGCTCATTAGAGAGGGAGATGGTGCTCCCTTGGCCTGGTCATCACTTGGTGTTAGAGGAACTCTAGGTAACCTCAAATGTCTGCAATTGTCAGAGCAAAATGGAAAATCGCTCAATTGACTTGATGTTTAACTTCGCGAAGCAGCAGCAGCACGGGAGGAGAGAGCAGGAAGGAAGGGAAAGGCGGGGGAGGAAGGGCACGATTTGCTGAAAGACCCTTTTTGAAGGCAGAAGCAAAATGAGGTGAAACCCACCCACATTTAGAGCTTATCTGCAGAAGCCTGAGTTCACACGCTCCAGTAATGTTCATCGTATAAATGCAAAGACGTTGTTGCCATTTAGCAGCTGTTTCCTGGATTTCAAGATAGCTTGTTCCTGTGGGCTAGAGGGAGACAAGATCCTGCACAAGTGCAGCAGAAAGACATGCAAAAAGGCCTGTCCTCAGTCTCTCTTTGTCCCCTGAGAGCTTCCCAGCCCAGCTAACTGGATTTGCATCCAGCCTTCCAGCTCTGGGACTGCTCATGCTCAACGGCCAAGTCAAAAAAGGAGTTTAGAGAGACCACAATACGTTGGAAGCACACTAACCTCTTCCAGCTCTGCTCTCGGGAAGCTGGCGCTCGTCAGCACCCTGCCTGCCCAGAGAGGTCCTGATAAGCTGCTGTGGGCAGGTGAATCCCCACCGCGATGTCTCGTGCAAAGGCAAGAGCCTGCCGAGTCCTGTGCTCGGTACATTACCCCTCTCAATACGCGTGGCTTTGGGGATCCCGGTGTCCCTGATTGAAATTCAAAACTCCTAGTGACTTATTTCCCCTTTCATTAACCCCTTCATGGCCCAGCTCTTCTGGGATTATGCTCCGTCAGGACCAAGGGCTATTCTTGGACTGCTCTGCTTATCACACCCAGCAACAGCAGCCTTCCCTGACAGCTCCGGCTGTTGCCAAGCCAGGAGGGGCAGGAATAGCTTCCTGAGCCAAGGCAATGTGAGGAGAGCGGTGGCTCTGTTCAGACGATCCAGCTCCAGAGAGCAGCAGCTACAACAGAGCAGCAAAGCAGGGAAAGGGAGTTTGGAGTCTAACACCTCTGAAGGCAAAATCACCAGCAGCTGAAAAAATCGACGGAGCAGTGAAAAGTTTAGAGTCTTAGAATCGTCTAGGTTGGAAGGGACCTTTGAGATCATTGAGTACAACCATAACGTTGCTTGTTTCCAACTAGAAATGATGATAGCTTCAAGCGTGTGATGAGGTGGAAGGTCTTTGCCTTAACCACTACGCATGCAAGGATGTTTTTCGTGACAAACTTGTTCCCTTTAGGAAGGAACATGTTTCCAGCCCACGCTAACAGGGAACCAAATTACTGCCCACTGGCATTGGGAGGAGGTATGAAATGAATTGGTCAGGGGAACCCTTACTTTTAAAAGTCAAAAATAATGTGGGGTATAATGTAAAGGACAAAGCTGAGCGCTGAAGGCTGGTGACTTATATGCAATATAAATTCAAGTGTCGTAGCAGGGCAATTGCGGAGCAAATTGCTGCAAGACACAGGACGCTGTAGGTAGCAGCAGGATATGGAAGACAAAGCTCACATAGTGGTTTTAACAGGTTTTGAAACCTGCTGCCACAGCTTGTTTTGGATTGCTGTGATTTTATTTGGGTTCGGTAGAGTGTCAGGTGCTCGGGCGCTCTGGGGAGGTGAGGGGTGTATTCAGCTTACGTTCATTGTACAACCAAACCAACAATAACCTAATAAGTAATAACTAATAAAACCAGGGTTTAATTATGTGGAACCCTGAGCCTGTTATGAACAGAGGAATCCTCCCAGGAGCAGAGGCACCCAGAGGAAGGATGAAAGAAGAGGACCTGCAAGAAACTAGAGTTAAAATAGCTGCTCTCCTGCCCTTTCATTGAGCTCCTTCGGTACGTGTGCACCACGGTCAGTTTGGCAAATCACGCAGTACAAGACATTAAAAATACAAGAAAATACGTTAAAATGTCTGCAAGGGGATTATAGGTACCTCAGAGAGAAAGCAAATGAATTCAACTAAATACTGGGTAGCATTTTTGATTAAATCCAAGTGCAGTTGGTCAGAATTACCTGCATAAGGGCTTTTTTCCTGTATCCTAGTGCTAGATAGGCTCGGATGCGTAGGAGGAGGATCTGTTTATCTTGCTGGAGGCACACTCCAGGACAGAGAAGGGGACGAGAATCGCTGCCTCCGAGTCCCGCCCTTGGAAATTTGCAATTCCCTGGCTTTGGCATTTCAATATAGCCTGTTTCCAAGAGAAAAGTGATTAGAGAAACCCCAGGAGGTTTTGCCTGTCATTAAAGCTGGATTTAATGGCAGGAGGAGATGGAGCTGAAGGTACTGCGGGTGACCCTGTTGCAGGTTTTTCTCTCCCACCCGGCTCATGCCATCGGTTGAGCTTTCCATGAGCAAGAAGTAGGGGCTCCGGTTCTTGCTCCATCGCAGCCAGGACAGTCGAGTGGTCCAGGCTCTGTCCGGGCCCGTCTCTCGGCTTCCATGCAGGAAGGCAACGTTTTTATTCCACGCCACTTTACTAGGCACGCTTTCAAACCTAATTAAGCTTAGTGTTATCATTGTTTTTTATCGCATTAAGATGCCACTTGGCTCTCGGCAGCACAGACCACAAAGTCAACACTGCATCTTTAAACAGAAACAACAGATTTTGGTTCAATTAAAAATTCATTAAAATGTAAATTAGTTTGTAGGGTTTTTTCTTTCTAATGCCTTATTCAGTGTGGCACTCTAATGGGGAGAGCGTTAAGGGTAGGTTAACTCGAAGCACAGAGACAAATTGCTCTCCATATACCCACCTACTTAAGTGATCTTGGAAAAGAAATTAACCCTTTTCCCTCATCCACTGACGTTTCCACCTCAGGATCTCCACCGTATTCCAACTGTTCATCATGATCTTCCTTTGTCGTGCTTTCTTAAGTCTACAATGAATAATTGACCTTATCCTGCAGCTTTGCTTCCCCTTCTCCTTTGCAATTTTCCTACAGCTCTCGGGGAACTCTTTTTTCCCAACAAGACCTATCCTGAAAGTCACTTGTTTCCTCTCAAACCCTGTTAGATGTGCCAGAATAAATTTCCTGGATGTTTCCAGTGGCTGCACGAGATACCATGATTTAACCGCATACTTATTAAATCATTTGTCGCTTCTAATGCGCTATGAAGCCACGTGTGAGCGTTATTATTATTATTTTCCTTATCGTTGTAAACTCAGTCGCTATTGCAAGTTCATTAGGTGTCGTTAATTGTTAGCAACACATTCAGAATGTATGGTAAACGCAATTTAATTGAGAACTAATTAACTTGTTATAGTTATCTCATTACATGCCAATTAAACTTTTTAACGTTCCTTTTCAGTAGATAAAGGAACAGTTAAAATCCCAGGGACCAAATTCGGAGCTGGTGTAAGGGGGGTAGCTGTGCTACCTTTGCCTGTAATGTGTTTGCGGACAAGGGATTTGCTTTGCATCTTGCATTTTTGTAAGATTAAGGGAAACCAAGGGAGTTCAGGTTAATTTAGTGTGTCTCTGAAGAAGCTGAGAACTTGGGAGAATAAAAATGCCTCTGATGGTGGTTTTATGTTTCAGGAGAGGGACCGAAGGACCAGGGCCAGGAATTTCTGCTCTGCGGCTGGATCAATCTACGGCTTTTGGTAAACCAACCTCCAGCTTTTCCCACATCTGCAAATTATATGGGGGAATATTTACATACTACGCCCGATCCAGAGTCCGTGCAAAAGCATCCCTTGATCGTGGGCTTTGGATCGGCATCTTTGTGCTACATAATTTCAGGGGACTTTCTCCAAACAAACTCCAGCTGATCGCACACGAGAGAGTTCAAGGCAGCATGATTGACTGTACCTGCCCCCTACCAGCTCTGTGATCAAATCACATTTGCCTAGTTTATGTTTCTCCCCTTTCTCCACATGAAAGTGTCAAGCAAACAAAAGAGAGAGAAGTAATGGAGGAAAAAAAGCAAAGCCATGTGAGTACAAAGTGTTTCCCAAAGACACAAAATAAGCAGCTGGAAAAAATTGGGAACAATATCGCCTTTAATCTCTAAGATAACCAGGTTCAGACGTCTTAGATGTTAGTAGTAACATCTGTGGCTTTAAAAAAAAAAAATAGAAAAATCAACCTGTAGCTGAGCCATTAAGTTCACAGTGTCACTGTAATGTCGCCTTCAAACCCAAAACAGAATCTTTCAAAGTGAGAAGAATTCAAGAGGCTCTTATCAAAGTGAGAGGTAACTATTTCGGCACTAGTGAAGTGAAGGATAAAGTTGCCGAAGGGATTGATGATTAATTTCCTTTCTATTCGCTCACTGAAACAACCGTGTGAGAAACTTGGAAAATATGTGAAGGGGCAAGTGGGCAGGTTCAGCTGCCAGCCACACAAGGCTTTGACCTAAGCAACTTTCCCCAGATAAAGGAGTTGCTGCCACATGGAGTGGGCAAAGCAGCCCACCACTGCTCTGCCATGGTGATCTCAATGCACCGCGACGGGAGTCAGCTGACATGAACCAAAATGGTTTGGGCATAAAGCAGGGTTAGCAGGGACCAGTGTCTCTTGTCATGGTGCAGAATCATTCCCCAGTCCAGGTGGGACGTCCAGGTTGCAGGTTCAGGCTGTTAATTCATTTACAGTGAGGGCAAACCATGTTCTGCTAGAGCAAGGATATATGAAAAACTGTCAGGAAAAGGAAAATGAAGCTAGAGCAGGGAGGCAGAGCGAGCTGTTTGCATCCTTCAAAGTAAAGCCAAGGAGTGTCTGCGAAGATGAACCTGAATTTAAACCACAGGGAAGAAGAATGTTAATCCAACATCCATCTCGTGTGGCTTTTCCAATAAGAGCTATAATGCAAGAAAAGCAGCTGAAGAGGTTTTTCTCAGAGAATTTTCTAACCAACTTTGTAAAGCCAAGAAGGCAAAACTCTTCTGGAGACCTTTCATGTTCTTAGTTTGCTGAATCCATACATTGACGTGCATCTTCCATAACCATTGTCGTTTAAATAGATAGCATTCCTCGAGTGGAAAGGGTGGGTGTGAGGTAGTGTTATGGAGGTTACTAGTACGTACCAGAAGCGTCAAGAACTCTTCAGCGTTTCTATCCAGAACGCGCTAAGATGGCAATACTTGCATGGTGAATGTGTTTTTACTGTGTGTTTTTATGACGTTTTCATTATGTGCTTTCATTATGTGGTTATAAGCTGCTAGAATGGAAACAGGAGCAATAAAGCTTGATTGATTATTATATTCCTATATATAAATGGAGATTATTTTTTTCTACTAGGAACCTATGAACGACAGACAAGTTTGATTGGGATGCAAGTCCAAGCATTAAGTCCACTCCTGGAGTAATTAAATCCAGCTCCTGAAGTCAAGTCACCGCTGGTGCTTATGAGCCTTCTTCAAGTCACCAGACCTTCAGCTTTGGACAGCTGGAGAGGCAGCTGGGACACTTGGTGCCTTATGTCCCCACAGATCTCCAGAGGACCACCAGGGCTACCTCCTTCTGAAATCCCCAAAGCTGAAGCAGAAGCTAAATTCAGAAACAAAATAGGGTGGCCCAGGCTTTCGTTGAAGATCTTGTTTCTGATGGGGTCCAGTCAGAGTCAAGAACTTTGAAGTGAGACTTTGTCCTCATTTAGGGCTTAATGCTCTGTGATGTGAAAGGTCTGGTGGGTGCTATCAAACACCCTGTGCTCCTCCTCACCGTCCCCACGGCACGGCCCAGCCTCCTGCTCTGCTGCTGCCGCTCCTGCTGCTGACTGCACCATCCCGGTGAAACCCAGGGTTTGCTCCAGTCCGAAGACAAGGTTGAACCACTTGTGCTGGTTTGAGGTAAGACAGAACCAATTTTCTGCTTTGTAATTTTACTTTTTAGCTGGGCCTCTTCTAACTGACTAAACTCTGAAATTAACAGCATATTGTTCAGAAACTGTTCAACCTCAGAGTGATAAGAACTGCTTATACCAGGGAATGGTACGCAGAGAGGCTCTTGCTTATGCTTATTGCTATAACAACCAAGGTCAGCTAATTTCGTTATTTGCCCCATTAGAGGGTCGGAAGCAGAAAAAGCATAGAGCGGTCCCACCTGCGGGGAGGAGCGGATGGGACAGGTGACCCAAAACTGACCAACAGGGTATTCCATCCCATCTGCATCACGCTCAGTATAAAAGCTGAGGGATCAAAATGTCAACTCTCTTTCTTCAGTGGCCGATGTCCGAGGAGGACCCTGTCTGTTCATCTGCTTTTGATCCCGATCCGAGCATTCCTGACTCCAGATACGGAATCCCGCTCCTCTCCATCGCTGACTCCAGTCTGGGACTTTCCCTGTGCCTGCTGGTGATGTGATCGTCAACCTGGGAGCTGGATATGGTTTTGTATGTATTGTATACTTTTTAAATATTTTTTTTATTATTATTTATTAATATTTTCATTATAGTAGTTTAGTTCTTTTTCTAAACTCATAAATCTCCTTATCTCTTCCTCTCCTCTCTTTGGAGGGGGCGGGGGAGAGCCATCTGTCATTCTGGTTGGCCAATCCAGCCAAAAGCACGAGACCACTTTAGTAGCATCTATTTATGGCGAGGAAGGCAACGGGCTCTTCATTAGCAGCTGCAGGGACTCGGCACCTCACAGAATCAGGCTTTTCAGTGAGTTCAGAGTTAATCTTTGTGCGGTTCCTTTATGCAATACTGTACTTTATAAACGTTTTCATCTGCCAACGTAAGTTCTCATCAGGCCGACGAAGGTTGTGACTGGTTTCAGCTGACACAGATTCTGCCTTTTTGTGTGTGCTGTATTGGAGGCCTCTTCTCTGCAACGCTCCTCTCATTGTTCCCCTGCCCTGGAGACAGCAGCTGGCTGTGAAATCTGTCTCCCAGGCGTCTCGGTGGGGACGGGGCCTTTTCTCTTACACACCTGAGATGGTTATCAGCATCCAAAATTCCCTGCAGAAGCCCTTGAAGGAGCTGGCCGGAGCAGGAGGAAAGCGTGGTGAGGTGTGCGCTGGGAGAGGAAACACCCTGCCTTTCAAGGAAGGAAAACCAAGAATCTTCCCGTAATTTATTTATAGGAAGAAGCAAGGGAAATCTTTCCTCTTCCTCCAAATAAAACTCTCTCATTCCCTGACTCTAATCGTTCGATAACCTCACACGGAGTGGAAGCATTCCCCCATCCTCTGCAGGTTTTGTGCCTTGTGTTGTTGCTCGCTAAATACGTGCGGGCGCTTATTCACAGCAGCATGCAGGCTCGTGATCTTTGCATGGCTTCCTCCCCCCTAGGAACGCCATAAATAAATCACCAGGTCGGGAAGTCTGTTACATGCCCGTGGTCTCTCTCCCCCACGCCGGCTCTTTTTCTCTCTCCTTACTCCTTCTACATTTGTAGAGAGCACTTAAACCTGCCAGGAGTGTTACGTACGGTCTCCCCCTTACGCTGGTATCTTGCTGTGCTCGGTGCAATCCGGCAGCGGATCAATCATTCATATTCCTCGCCACAGAGGACGCTAATGATCTAAGATCAGAGGGAAAAAAAAAAAAAATCACATTTAGGCACAAGCTGCACTAAAGTTTTCCTTCCCGAGGAACGTGTTCACTGAACTGACAAACCGGGTTTCCAAAGTAATGGGTTCTCAAGCGCACGGTGCTGCGCAACCAGGGTCACATATTCAAAAACTTAAATTTAGAAACATAGAATCAATATAAGATTCAGCTGGACAGGGTGCTGGGCCATCTTGTCTTGACCTTGCTGTTGCCAAGAAAGGCTGGACCAGATGACCCTTGAGGTCCCGTCCAACCCGGCATTCCAGGATTCTTTCATTTAGGATCCAGAAGGGCAGTATGATACTGAAAACATCCTTGCTCCTACTGTGATGGGGGCGTTTGGAATGCCCTAAGAGCTTTTGGGGTCAAATGTGGGTGATTTCTCCTTGGCGTTGGCCACCAAGAGGCAAGCTCTTAGGCGAGCTCTAGGCAAAGAAGTTCTGTTCTTGCCTGCAGGAGGAGCTAACCGGGGCGCCGTGCTCTCCCTGCCGCTTCTGGTTAGAGCTCTTTGGGGGAAATCCCTCTGCCCTACTTTACTCTTCCAAAATTCCTGTTATTCTGAAGCCTAAAAAATTCACTCAGCAGCTCTGCCCACCACAAAGGCCAAGAAGGATGAGAAATACCAGTATAAAAGAGGAGAAAAAACCATTTATTATTGATGGGGGGCAAAATGACAGTCTCTGTAGACAGAAATCAAGTGCCTTTCTAGAGCTGAAATGAGGTATCGCATTAAAGGCCTTTTGCACAGCAGTTTTTTTAGCTGTTAGCAAGAAGTGGAGAGCAGAAAAAGTTACATTCTTTACATTGCCCCTTCAGATTTTGTAACTTTTGCTAAATGGAACATATTGTTAAATCTCATGTTTTCCTTGCAGAAAAGTTCTCATTTGTAAAGGACCATGTGTGCATGTGAAATCCTTTTTTTTTTTTTTTTTCTTTTATTTTTTTGGTTGTTTTAATTGCTGTTGTAATCTGCACATTTCGCAAAGATTTAGATCATCAAAATTTTCCGAAGGACCGTAAGAAGACCAGGAAAAAGCACGACAGCCTTCTTGCAGGTCTTCTCAGGTGTGCTCATCACTACTGGGATAGATTTTCGAGTGGTTAGCAGCGCTGTCGTCTTTGTTTGGATGGCCCCAAAGGAGGGTCACAAAGATTTCCTCCTCCTTCTTTATCTATTCTTGTGTCGTCTTCTCCAGCCCTCTTTCTCACTCTGACTTCTCACAAGCAGCAACAGTCCGATATCTGAAGTTAATGTTGCAAGAAACCCCCTTCCCATACTTCACAGTGCCCATACACGGCTTATTTCTTCATCCCGCATGTAGGATTGTTTACCCAAAGTAGGTAGATTTACCTCCTCGACACAGTTGTGGAGAGTAATTGGGTATCTGTCAAGTACAGGACAAGATTAATCAAACCTGCCGACTTGAAACAGGCCAAAACTAGAGTCAAATATGACCTGTGCTTTAAGGGCCATGAAATGCAGACAGAAGTACTGTGATGAAGGTGTACTGCAGAAACAAACCTAAAAGAAATGCCACGTCTTAGCAGCTTTGAACTGAGATAAAAGGCAAAATTCAAAACCGATGAGGTCTCAGTTTGGCATCTGAAACCTATATCTGTTTATCAGACACTTAAAATCTACCGTTATAACTGAGAAATGCTTATCTGTTTGGAATTATCTCGGGGGGATGTGTTGTTAAATTCAAATCGTTGCTGGTCATATGCAAGAGATGTGCGTGCTTCAGATATCACCGAGCACATGCACATATTCTGAGTCACTGCAAATGTGGCCTTAGTTATTTCTACTCTGCTCTGGTGAGACCCCACCTGGAGTGCTGCATGCAGCTCTGGAGTCCTCAGCACAAGAAGGACATGGACCTGTTGGAAAGGGTCCAGAGGAGGGCCACAAAGGTGATCAGAAGGCTGGAGCACCTCTGCTATGAGGACAGGCTGAGAGAGTTGGGGTTGTCCAGCCTGGAGAAGAGAAGGCTCCAGGGAGACCTTATAGCCCCTTCCAGTACCTGAAGGGGGCCACAGGAAGGATGGGGAGGGACTCTTGATCAGGGAATGGAGCAATAGGACAATGGGTAACGTTTTCAAACTGAAAAAGGGGAGATTTAGATTAGATATCAGGAAGAAATTCTTTACTGTGAGGGTGGTGAGGCGCTGGCACAGGTTGCCCAGAGAAGCTGTGGCTGCCCCATCCCTGGAGGTGTTCAAGGCCAGGCTGGATGGGGCTTGGAGCAGCCTGGGCTGGTGGGAGGTGTCCCTGCCCAGGGCAGGGGAGTTGGGACTAGATGACGTTTAAGGTCCCTTCCAACCCGAACCATTCTGTGATTCTCTGTGGGGTGGGAAGAACAAGGCCAAAGCATGGGGGTTAGGGGTAGAGGCAGGGAACAAGGCAGGTACCTCGTGCCGTTACTGTTTTAGGATGATCAGCAAAGGGCTTCTTTGTTCCTCTGATGACAAACGCTGCAAGGGCAGGTTTGGAGGCAAGGCTGGGACAGCTCGGATGGACCCAGTGCCGAGATGGGGCTTGACCTTCGGGCACTCACTCCTTCTGGCTGTGGAGTTTAACGCAGGTCGATGGAAGCGCAGCAATCGTCTACGCTCTGCAAAGTTGAAGCATCTTTCAGCCCTGTCTTCTCCTGCCTCCTGCCTTGGGCATCACGGTGGCCTTCAGGTTATCAAGGATAAGCAAACAAGCCCGGGTTTGAAACAACCCCCCCAAAAGAGGGTCCCCCCCCATTATATATGTGTGTATGTGTATGTATGTGTACACACACACGTGCACACACAGCACTGCCACCCAGTGGCCTGCTAACCACGAAAGGGGTTAGCAAACAAACTTGTTTTAGGCTGCGCTTTTTATTTTCCCCAAATGCCATCGATATGGTATAAAAACCTCTTCCAAGCACGTACTCGGCTCTACCTTCCCACCCTGGAAGTGCCCGGCTTAGCGCGCACACACACGGCCAGGCTGTAAAAGCGTGCCAGCTGTGCAGCCGCAATTGGAAATATCAATAGCTTAGCATCGGGTTCAGATAATAGGCAATTTGCGATTGTCACACATATTCTACCTTTTCCCTTTTTTTTCTACCTTTTCCCTTTTTTGTGTGTGCGCGGTTAATTGTGAAGGGGAGGACAGCAGACCTTATCTCTTGCGACTAGTGGTGGCAAAACTGAAAAATTGTTTTCATTACCAGGTGGAAGGCTTTTCACATGCAAATTATCAATATCATTGTGAATGTGGCATTTTTATTAATTCAACCCAGCTTATCTGACCAAAAAGAAAGAAAGATCATTCTTGTTTTATATCAAACATTTTGCTCTGACAATGGTGAGTCGTATTTGATGAAATGTTGCAGGGATCACACCGTTTTTTGCAATTTACTGCAGGAGAGAAAGAAATAGAAAGGACTAATGGATGGGGTTGGGTTTGAGGATTTTTGGGTGGGTTTGGGGGTGTTTTGTGGTTTTTTTTGCTTTTGCTCTTTTTCTCTTTAGGACACTTCTCCTAAACACCAGTCAAATGATGCTAGTTTACGTAAGTGTTTTTAACTTCTCGTCTTCAACATCAAAGAAACTGATCTGGTTTTACAGATGTATTTTTGTATCTCTATTGTGTGCGCTTCCCCTTCAGACACTGGGAAAAATAAGGTCACGTTCCCTACTGAGTCCATCCTTTTCTATTGATTTTACTTTCTTAAAATCCTAATAGAGCTTGAAATTAATACCGTTTAATTTTCTTCCTGGCTTTCTTGTGAACCACCAAAGCTTTCTTGTCGCTGCTGCGCCGCTCTGGGTGTAAAGACGATGACGGACTTGGAGTCCTCCTTCCAATGGCAAAAATCCCCGAGAAGAGGAAATCATGAGGGTCGTGGCTCTTCCTCCAAGGAAAGCAAGGGCTCCCCCTTCCAGCCTAAGAGATGGGAAGCAGGGATGCGTCTGCACTCAATTCAAGAGGGAATGGGCCACAGAAAGTTACGGACCCTTCTGATGTGGCTAAATTCAGATTCAACATTAGGACACACCTAAAGACCTCTGCTAGGGCTGTAGCTCAGCACTTTCTGCTTCTTAAAAGCAAACCACATTCATATTACGCTGCCTGCAACAAACATTAATTTGTCCAGCATTTGGAAGTCCTTCGGTAAGACTCACAGCTCCTCCAGGAGGCAGGTGAATGCATTTTAGTAATGGACCTAGCAGCTTTGGGATCCAGCTGGAAAACATTTACCCAAGAACAAATAAAGCCAGGTGAGGAGCCTGACAGCTCTGGAAGCTGCTTGGTTGTTACTGGAGTTTTTCCATCTGTGAGCAAAGAGGTTGTGGACTTGTGATGCTGGAGTGGTCTTCTGATGCCTTGCTCCATGCAGAGACCAACAAGAGCGTTCAGGAGAAGATGGAGAGCACCAAACCTACCGAACCAGCATCCTGCCTTCCTGCTGATGAACTTACCGGGGAGGAAAAGACACTTCACCCCCCCTTGGGAGTCTCCTGACTTTTGCAGGAAGGCCTGAGGGCTTTAGTGGAGAAAGCACCTAGAGGCGGGTTTGTTGACAATAATGAGGCATTGAAACGCCGCGACCCTGGTTAATACAGGCTGCCATTTGTCATGCCCGCTCGTCACGTCAGAGTAGTGTTTAGCTGCATAAAATGGGCTGTAAACTTTGCTCATTTTGGCTGACAGATATGATAAAAGTTATGTGCGTTTCACAGCGGTACGGGTTTGATGAAGAAAGGTCTCCTGAGACCTCTTGCTGCACCAGGTTTTATCCTTCGTCATCGCACGGCAAAGACCTCGTGGGTCGTCATCTCTGTCCCTCCTTTGCTTGTTCAGGAGCCACTACCTTTCTCAATGATGCTTCTCGCAGATTAAAAGCATTTTAAATATGTATTATTTCTGCACTCTCTGTGTATCTGCGCCATTCATACCCACATCTTAAATTCATCGCCTCTCTGCCAGTCGTTTGTAAATGTCCCTGGGTGTTTAACTCTTATTCTCAGAATCCTCCGAGCTATTGTTGGTGAGTATGGCTGTTACATATTCCTGATATTTCTCAAAGGTCAAAAGAAAATGTAAAAATGCCACTTCTTTTCTCTTCTCCCTTCAAAGCAGCAAAATGCAATATTGTTCTGCTGCAGTTACTTTTGCCGTTATGCTAAGATTTTATTTTTTTTTCAGTGCACCTTATTGTATTTACTCCCTATGTTCTGGATACAGAATTATTTCCTCAAATTATTAGGAACTAGAAGATATAATAGCCTTTTATTATGTTTCAGAACATATTACTCTACCACAACAGTCTATTTGCGACAGTTTGCTCTCATCTTCCTGCAACCCATCTTATAAATGAGACATAAAATTGAGGCTCTGGACGCTTACGGACCCAATCCTGCAACATTTATGCACCTGGTTAAGCTGAATCATGCAAGGATTCATAGGGAATTGGATGTGCAGAACAACTAACGCTTGAGGAACTATGGCAATTGCTCCAAAGCAGTTTGCAGTTCTTCAGGGTACAGAGGAATGCATCAAACTAGGGTGCATTATCTCCTCCTCCCTCAAATCTGGCCAGGATGCTGTAAAGGATGGACTCGGAGCCAATGCAGAGTAAAACGTCCTCTCCTGCAGTCAGCACGTATTATATTCATTTATTTCTATCGCTGTGGTAAGACTCCTGATCGGGCAGAGTTTAGCCCTCAGCACCGCAACACGATCTCCAGGTTTTCGTGGCAGAGTCGCACTTGGTGATGTTATCCGGCCTCGTTAATTGATTACAAAATAAGTCAGCAAGCCGCACTGTTCCTGCGCCTTCCATATAGCTTACGCTGCCTCCTCATTCAAAACCGGCTGTACTGCAAGGTCCAGCTCCCCGTGTTTGAAGCCTCATCAGCCGAAGAATGACCTTTCTCTCCGACCTACATCCTTCATAGGAATAAAGCAACAGATGACACCACGTACAGGATTCCCAGAGCTCTTTGTGCAAGCCCGGAGCGGCGCAGCTCTCCAGTGAAGGGCATCAAGCTTAACTCTCAGCTCACCCTGCAAGGAGGTGTGTTGTTTGTTTTTTTTCATTTCAGTTAATAGCAGTCTTTCCACTGATTTACGCAGGAGTAGAGTCAATTCCCAGCATGTCTTTTAACACAAGCTACTCCTCAGCGGAAGGAACATCTCAGCAAACAGGATGTCCCTGGCCCTGTGAGGGTCCTCATCCAGGCAAACCGTCTCCCGCCATGCACCGAATGATCCCCCTCCGCTTATTGCTCCGCCGCCGTCGTTGATTTCTGTTCCTGCACATCGCCACCGTGATTGGCAACCGAGACAGAAAGATCGGACAAACGAAGCCAAAACACCACCTGGGATGGAGCTGAAAAAGATGCAGGAGCGGATCGTCTCCATCTGTATTCTCGAGGATGCGTTACGACGGGCAGCCAGCTGCGGTGTGGTGCTCCCGAACCACAGGGGACTGGTGCTCTGCCCCGCTGCATCTCGGGAAACCCCGATGTCAGTCCCTGAACCAGCAAGGTCACCCCGAAGCCTGTTTCCTCATCCTCAGGCCAGTCACACTGCTGTGAAACTCCAGGAAATGGTGAGCAAAAGGAGTCCAAGAAGAATAAAACAGAAGGAAAATGAGGCTTTTCTCAGATTTATGCAGAAGGTAAATTATGGGGCTACTTACACCACCTAAAATCACTTTCTCCCCAGGGGCCTGAATATGCTCTATTATAAAAGCTGTATACTGGACTGTAAATTTGCCATATATACTATGGTGTAATTGTACCAGACTCACCTATGTTGTATTTTTCCCCCTATAAATGTAACGATGATTTGTTTGTCTCCTCCGTCCACAAGAGCTTCAGCATCCCCAGGAAATCACAGGCTCCTTCCACCATTTAATCCAGATAAAGAGAAAAGTCCTCTGCCGAGTACGCCTTCCCGTACGCAGTACCGGTGTCACCCATCCCCGTACGTATGGACATGCTTATCCCAGTGCAAATCCCCTCGGCACCCTGGGTAGGAATCACACAACACTGACACACATCACACACACACCCCCCGAGCAACACACTTTTGTATTGGTGCGAAAAGCCCTGTGCAGAAGGGAAAATGGCAGCTTTCCAAGTGGCCCCAGTTAATAGCTCTGGTTTGCTTAATGGTGCCTCCCATTCAGACTAAAGATGCTGTTTTAAATATGTAAGCAATTAGTATCTCTCTCTCTCAACACATCTGTGCTTCTTCTATCTGCTGCATTATAAATCCACCGCGGCCCTCTCCGGCTCGGTGGTGCATATATCACCAGATATTCTGATTTTCAGCAACTTTCTGGTCCGAAAGAATTATGCTTGGCTTTGGAGACACTCTGCCAGACTGGCCTCACCTAACCCTGGCACAGCCGGCTTCTCCTCTCCCGGGCTGGCGCTGCACCAACAGATAACAGGGGTGTAGGGAAAGGACCTCTTGGTCTTATTTTGACCTTTCTTCGCTCCAGATGGTGCCTTTTTCCTTCTTCCCAACTTTCATCTCTCTTTCTGGGTAGAAACTGCAGCCTTTTCTCGCTCCGTAACGAAATCCACAGAGCCTGCAAGAGGTTGCTCACAGGGGCTGTGAATGTGGCAGCGATGCATCCAAGCGCCTCCAGAAGCGGAGCCCCTTGCGTGGTTTGTGCTTAATAAATTCTGCCTGTTTCAACTCCGGCGAGATCCCAAGAATCGTGGCAGGGCTGGTGTGGTTGTGACAGCCGGTATTTATAGTAATGCAAAGCATTGTTGTTACCAAAATGGGTATTAATAGTAATAGGGATAGGTGTGATGAGTTATTTATCATCTTTGTAAACAAACCGTTTGCCACCCCAAAAGCTCGGCTCTGTTGCAGGCGCCTTGCAGGAGAGGACAAGGCACAATCACCGCCATCGCAAAGAGTAGCTGTGTCTTATTTGATGACAGTTTTTGCCCTTTCGGGCAGAAACCACGCGCCTGCCCGTACCCGCCCCCCCCCCCCCGCCTCCAAGGCCGGGACTGACCCCGCCGCACCGCGCCGGTGGGCGCACGGGAGGGGACGCTCCGCGGCCGCGCAGGGGGACCCCCAACAAAAAGCTCGGGGGGTGGCACCGGAGGGCGGGGAGGTGGCGGGGGTGTGCGTGTGTGTGTCCCCCGCATCCCTGGAACGAGGGGCAGCCGCTGCCGGGACGCCCCGCAAACTTTCCCGTCGGGGGGCAGCGGGGGCAGAGCCCGCCCCGTCCGCCCCCTCCCCGCGCCGGGCGGGGCGGGACGGGCGCTCCGCGGGCGCTGAGGGGCGGAGCGGCCCCGCCGGGCGGCGGCGGCGGCGGTGTCGCCGAGCCGGGACGCGGAGCCGCTGCTCCGCACCCCGCGGAGCGGCGCGGAGGGGCCCGGCCCTGCCCTGCCCAGCCCAGCCCGGGAGCCATGCCGCTGCCGTGCCGGGGCTGGACGCTGGCGTTGCTCACGCTGCTTGTCGGTTTCCTCATCTTCGCCGATATCTCCGAGATCGAGGAGGAGAGCGGGTAAATACCCCCTTCCGCGGCGCGGAGGGGCGCGGAGGATGGGGGTGCTGGAGGCGGAGGAGGCGGCGGCGGAGGGCTGGAGTGGCGGGGGGGGGAGCCCGACAGTTTCTTTGTCTCCGGCTCTCCCGGTTTCTTGCCGCGCCGAAGTGGGAAGGGAGCTCGCTCCGCTCCCGCGCAGCGCCGCGGAGCCGGCGGCAGCCCCGGGCGGGACCGCCCCCCCGGCCGGGCAGGACGGAGCACGCCGGGGCAGGGGGTCGGGGGGTAGCCACGGCGGTCCGGGCAAGGGTGCGGGAGCTGGTAGCGCTCCCGTTAGAGGTGCTGGGGTACCGGTCCGGGTGGGGATGCTGGAGCCGGTACCGGTCCCGTTAGAGACACTGAGGTTCCTGTCCGGGTGGGGATGCTGGAACAGGTGCCAGTCCCACTAGAGACATTGACGTCCTGGTCCGAGTAGGGATGCACAATCAGGTGCAGGTCTGGGTAGGGATGCTGGAGCGGGTACCAGTCTGGTTAGAGACGTTGGAGCAAATACTGGTCTGGAGAGAGGGGTTTGGGCGTGGGCAGTGCTCAGGTGTTGGTGGACTGATGGAGCAGGTCCCTAAGTGGGATGTTGGTGCAGGCGGTTTGCTGGCCGGGTATGGTGGGGCAAGTTGCAGCCCAGGGGGTTTGGGTGCCAGTGCTCGTCTGGATGGGCATGGTGGAGAGGGCACTAGCTTGCGGACATGATGGATAAGGGACCAGTCTGCAGGGTGCTGGAGCATGGACCAGTCCACAGGGTGGGAGAGACTGAGCAGGGACCAGTTGGGTGGGGGTGATGGAGCAGGGTGGGAGAGCTGAACCCACTTTTCTGTCCCCACAGGCTTTGTGATCACCCCTCCCCGGTTGCCTCCAGGACAGGTGCTTACCTGCAGGTGCCCTGCCTGGCAGGGACTAAAGCAGCCCCTAAGGCTGAGGAGAGGAGCAACACCCCACCCACCCCATAAACCCTGTCTCTGGGGGCTGCTTGGAAACTTAGGGGATGAGAGGAACAAATGCCGAGAGGAGGGTTTGTATTAACTTGAGGAACTCACTACAGTAGCACAGGAAAACAAACCCAATAATTCCAGCAGTGTGGGGTGCACTCGTAGTGCCCAAATAGCAGAAGATCTTTCCGTTTGGGACCAGGTGGCGTTGCCCACAGCGTCACATCAAAACAAATACCTGGCACTCGGGACTAAAATTATAAACGAAATGCAGTGATGTTTGTCATTGTTTCATTGTTATATTATATTGGGTGCCACAGGCAAGAAGTGCTTAAAGGGGAGTAGCCTTGTCCAGAAACACCCAGCACCGGACCGCGGGTTACCAGGCTAGATTAATTGTTGCTCTGCAATGAGCTGGCACTATCTATATAATAATAAAGGAAATGAAAAGCTTCTGAAGCGTCCTCCCCATCGGACAGACTGCTCCGATCCCTTTGCTTTCCTCCCATTTTCTTTTCCGGCTTCTGTTCTTTCTTCTCTCTCCTTGTCTATCTGCTAGATCTGTCCGCCGGAACTTGCTGTGCCCTTATTGAAAATCTATTCTGTTTTGTTACTTACTTGTCCTGTTTTTCACCCTGGTTCATCAGGGATTCCTAGTGTTTGGGTTGGTGTTTTTTTTCTCTTTTCTGTACGTTGTATGGAAATTAGATGTTTGCTGGCTGCTTATCTCCAAGCCCTGGCATCTGAGTTTGTTGCTGTAGTTCCTCCAAGGAAGTACTGCCAAGCGGTGCAGCGGCAGAGACGGCAACAGGGTCAGATGAGTTCTGTAGAAACGGTGAGCAGCTCGTTTCATACGGCTTTTCAGAAATAATAGTGCAAAAGGTAACTAGCAAAGGAGAGGAGCACCTTACGCCCCGGGGAGCGAAGGAGGGGTCCTGCAATCTGGTGCCCTCTGATATGTGTTAGTCCCAGACCGTTTTTCCATAGGTAAGCTCCCACATCAGCTGTGCTTCCGATACAGGGATGCACAAAGCAAAGGTGGGACCCTGCTCTATTAAGAAGTAATCCTGAAGTAGGGCAAACTGACCCTTTCTCTTGCCTTGCCCTCTCCCACACACTTCTTTTCCCTATTGCATCTCCGAAGTGGTTTGGGTTTGATGAACTCCCTCATCCCAAACACAGCAAGGCGCCAAACACCATTCATTTTACACCCTAAACTCTTCGCGCAGGAGCCTGGCACAAAGAGCGCTTCATCCCTGTGTGCTGCCGTGGTACCAGGGATGGTCCACACGATGCTCTGACCTGGCTGAAGTGTTTTGTGGGGGAGAGGTGGGAAAGCTGAGTGCCCGATCGACAGCAGTTCAGGGGATGATAAAGGGTTTTCAACTTTGAGGGCCACACGATCGGAGTATCTTTTGCAAACAGGGCCTGTATGTAAAGGGGACTGTGTGACAGCAGAAGTGCACAACAGCATAGTGAAAGATACCCTTCCAAAGTTTTCCAGGAGCTCTTTGTGTGTCCGGGGGGGAATAGCTCCTCTGCGTGAGTGGTTTGGGAGGTACCAGGTGTTTGTACAGCTCTCCCCCAGGTCAGGAATATTTGTCTGGTGGATCGTGTGGCTCAGCATCCTCCTCCACACCCCCATCGACCACCTTCGCTTTGGTCAGTGCGGCCCAAGCATTGAGGAAAGCGAAGGGCTGGCCAGGTGTCCCCTGGCAGGCTCACAGCCACCGAGGGGGGCTGGGAAATGCAGGCAGGTGCAACTCTTTTCTTCTTTTTCCTTGGCACCAAAACACTCTCTAATTATTGTGAGGCGCGAACAGCTTGCCCACTTTTACACATACCCTGCCCCCTGCCTGCGATTTGGATTGTCTTTGGAAGAATATGCCTCATACGGGTGGGAGCGGGGGGGAACATATTTCTCTCACCTACGAATACTGAGAAATCACAGAAAGAAAGAACAAAGTGTTCATTAGGTACAGAGTAAGAGCATAATCTTACTGACAAAAGGACGACCGAAAAAAAAAAAAAAACAAAACCATGCTGTTTCCATGGGCAGTAAGTTCCCAGCATCGCAGGTGAAGGGAGGTAGGAGCTGAGGGCAGCTGGAGATGCTCTGCCTGGCAGAGGATGCTGAGAAAGATGTTTGCTCCTTAAGCAGTCCCGTCTTGCTCCTCCAGATATTATTATACCACCTCCTGCAGACGGGAGATGCTGAAACAAAGAGGTGTCAAGGCAAGGATGAAAATTCAGCAGTTTCTGGCTCCCGACGCCGTGTCGCTCTCGTTAGCCCGGTCCCCTCACCCTGCAGCCGCCCCTGCACGCGGGTTTTCATCCCGCTACGTCCCCGTCATTGTGTGTATGTGTCACCTACACACGCGTGGCTGGAGTTGCGGTGCCGGGGGATGTCGGTGGGAGGGAAGGCAGGCGTGCTCCTCACGCTCGCCTCGGCTCGCTCCTCACGCTCGCCGGCGGGTGCTGCTGCCGGTGAAGTATTGCCGTTGCGAACGGTCTTGGCACTTTGTTTCCGAACAACCACCTGGTTCCGGGCGGCTGAACTTTTCTTGCAGCCCGGTGGCGCCTACATTTTCCCTCCATCGCTCCGGCTCTTTGTTTCCCTGGAAAGAAACAAAAGACACATCGGCGTCTGCCTTGGGGAGCACTAAGGCAATCGCAGCCATTTCTTCATCCACCCCGGGGTAGGGGAGCGGGCCAGACCACTCACCGTGGAGGAAGACAAAGGACTCGGAGTCGAGCGGAATAATTATTGCCGGTGACGAGGAGGAAAATTCTGCTCCTTGGTGGCAGTTTAAAGGGACTCTTTGTTATTATGCATCTGCTGTAGCAGTTCTGCAGGGGTCCGGCTGTGTCCTGATTGTCTGTAGAGGGAGCTGGTGACCCGCTGCCACCAGGTGACTTCTCAAATTAGCGTGTGAGCCATCTTAGGGAGCACTTGACACTTGGTAATGGGTTGGACTTAATATGAGTCAATCTTTTCTCTGCTGGTCCAGGCCACATGCCTTTCCATCCTGATTACAAGAGGAATTATATTCTGCTCTTTTTAAGTGATGAATTGGAGTATCTAATATTGCCGGCCTACCTGGAAGCTTGTCAGTAAATTGCCACTTTTTCCTCATGTGCCCTTTTCTAATGCCTGCCTTTCAAAGGCTCAGGAATGCCAGAAAGAGATTTTGTGTCCTTTATGGGGGCTGATGTGCTTGCTCTGAGTGGTCTGTGGTGTGCTGTAGTCTTAACGCTTCTCGTGGAGGTTGGTCCCTGGACTATAAATGTCCTGCTTAGGTCTTTCAGGCTGTGATTTACTGCGCCTGACCCAGAGTCAGTCGAAGACTTGCTCTCCACCAGAAAGTTGTGTTGAAAAAAGTGCTGTGTTCTACCAACATACACTTTTGTGCACTCACACAGCGGGTGCAGGCGAGCCAACAATTATCCGGGTCGGTCTGGAGGAGTAAAACCTCTCTGCAGGACAGAACCCACGGGCACCCTGTAACTATTCATGTAAATGGAGCCAGCAGAGAGACCTTTGTACTCGCTGGGTACGGCAGGGCTCTGACAAAAGCCCCGTGACGCATCGGGCTGGAAAATAAAAGCAATGTTGGAGCACTGATTTGAGTAAGAAAATACTCGGTGTAGGCTTTGATTGCAACTCTTCTGACGATAACTTGAGCTCAAGCAGCCAATTTCAGGTCGGCTGCAGAGCTCCCCTTCTTCCCTGTAAAGCACTCCTTCATCTCCCACTGCCCCACAGGGGCAGGGGTGGCTGCCACAAAGACATGCCCAAAACCCCTGTGCTCCTGCCTAGGGCAAGCTGAAGGAGATACATCTCCGTAGCTGAGCTCCGAGGGAATAGCAGGAGCAGTGGTACCCACAGGGGAGCGGTGTCCGGCGGGAGGGCTGGGAGCAGCAGGGTGGAAAGCGCTAGCAGACCCGCGAGCAATCCAGTGGCACGAAAAGAAAGGCCAGCACTGTGAATGTAACCAGTCCCTCTAAAGGCTTTCCAGTACAGTTGGTGAAAAGTTACTCTTCGGTCCAGTCCTGACAGTCGGCAGCTTGTGAGACCCCCCAAGGAGGGAATTTCTGAGGTTGCAGTGAGGAGGGTGGTGGCTGTGGTAGGAGGATGCGTGTCCCCAGCCAGAGCTTCTTGGGTGCAGGGTTGCTGAAGCCACGGCCAGTCCAGAGCCGTGAAGAGAGCGCAGCAGCTCCCACAAGGGCTTCAAATTTCCCTGTTGCCCAGGTGGGCTTTTTGTTTCCCATCTCTAACCCCGCAAAGGCACGATTCTAGTCTGGAAAGCAAAGGAAACCTTTTTCTCCCTGCAGAGAACAAGGAGTTGCAAATGTCGGTTCGTTTAGCGAAGGCTTGTTGAGCAGCTAACGGTGAGGTTAAGTGCTTCAGCCGTCAGCAGTACGGTGCCCATTCCTCCCTGCCCCTGCCGTGCTCCTGGGCAGCGAGCGAAGCCCTGGGACCGTGGCCAGCAGTGACACAGCAGGTCCCGCGGCCACCGAGAGCCCTCCTGGCCTCTCCGGGACAAAGGGTTCTGTTTTCTCTTGTATTCTCTGCAGCGACCATAGTTATTCTGCTTGAACATCTGTTTGTCGGTGCCTACCTGCGTGCCAGATGTGCTTTTGATCTTCCAGGAAAGCGTTTCACAGGAGCTCCTTTCTCTTTCCTTGGGCTTTCAGGCTACAGGTATTTTGTTTATTCATCCCTGAGGTCTCCATCCCTAATTGCCTCCATCACTTGTTTTTCCCTGGGCCTGGGTCATCCTCAGCCACAAGAAATAAGCCCAAACTCCAACACCGGACAATAATTATTTTGCCAGTTCTCTGGTTTCCATCCCCAGTTGCCTCTGGGAACAGGGGAGTTCCCTGGCACAGTAGATTCACTGTGGGAGCAGAGTGTCCTTCAGCAAACACCGCGACAGAGCAGGTGGGTGTCAACAGCTCTGCCCCTTGCAACGCAATAGAAAAAAAAGAACAAAAAGAAAAAAGAGCATTTTTACAGCTGCTTTTTCTTTCTGTTCCCACCGTAAACCTAAACAATGCCTTTTCTTGGCTGAGCAGGAGCCTTGATGGTGGGGTGGCCTGGGAGGTTCATCCTCATCAAGAGCAGCGGCACTGGCTCCGATCGGGAAGCGAAAGGGCTGATGCAGGGAGGAGGGCATGGTGCTGCCCGAACCCATCGTGGTAGCGGCGATGGTGCAGGGTGAGAGGACCAGGAGCCAGGAACAGGAAGGAAAGTGAGCCGGGGGGGGGCGGCGCATGGCAAAGGTGCTCAGTGTGTGGGCAGTGGGACCGAAATGGTCCTCCTGAAGCAGTGAGTGATGCCACAGCACAAATGCTGTGTCCGGCCATGGGGTCACCCCATTAGGAGGAGTCCCTGCACCAGCCCAGGGGTGATCGTCGCTCTTGGGGGTGACGCTACAAAGCAAAAATGCCATCAGATTTACGGATGCTTTCCTTTGCCAGGCGGTCATCAGCTTCGTCACCCTGATCTTGCTATTGACCCTTCTGAGGTTCCTTAGAATCATAGAATCTTCATGGTTGGAAAGGACCTTTGAGATCGAGTCCAACCACACACTATAGCATGCCCTGAAGTGCCAAATCTAGACGTTTCTTAAATACCTCTAGGGATGGTGACTCAACCCCCTCCCTGGGCAGGCTGTTCCAGTGCCTGACCACTCCTTCAGTAAAGTAATTCTTCCTAATATCTAATCTAAACCTCCCCTGCCGCAACTTCAGACCATTTCCTCTGGTCCTGTCATTATTCCCTTGGGAGAAGAGGCCAACACCCACCTCTCTCCAACCTCCTTTCAGGTAGTTGTAGAGGGCAATGAGGTCTCCCCTCAGCTTCCTCTTCTCCAAGCTAAACATGCCCAGCTCCCTCAGCCTCTCCTCGTATGACCTGGTCTCCAGACCCCTCACCATCCTGGTAGCTCTCCTCTGGACACGCTCCAGCACCTCAATGTCCCTCTTGTACAGAGGGGACTTGAGGTGAGGCCTCACCAGTGCCGAGTACAGAGGCACCATCACTTCCCTACTCCTGCTGGCCACACTATTCCTGATACAAGCCAGAATGCTGTTGGCCACCTGGGCACACTGCTGGCTCATGTTAAGCTGGCCGTCCACCAGCACCCCCAGGTCCTTTTCTGCCGGGCAGCTTTCCAGCCACTCTTCCTCAAGCCTGTAGCGTTGCTTGGGGTTGTTGTGACCGAAATGCAGGACCTGGCACTTGGCCTTATGAAACCTCATACAGTTGGCCTTGGCCCATGGATCCAGCCTGTCCAGGTCCCTCTGTAGAGCCTTGCTACCCTCAAGCAGATCAACTCTCCCACCTAGTTTGGTGTTGTCTGCAAACTTACTGAGGGTGCACTCAATCCCCTCATCCAGATCATTGGTAAAGATATTAAACAAAACTGGCCCCAAAACTGAGGGACACCACTGGTGACCGACCGCCAAGAGGATTTCACCCCGTTAATCACAACTCTCTGGGCACGGCCATCCAGCCAGATTTTTACCCAGTGAAGAGTACACTTGTCTATGCCATGATTCGCCAGCTTCTCCAGGAGAACGCTGTGGGGGACGGTGTCAAAGGCCTTACCAAAGTCCAGATAGACAACGTCCACAGCCTTCCTCGCATCCAGAAGGTGGGTCACATGGTCATAGAAAGAGATCAGGTTGGTTCAGCAGGACCTCCCTTTCCTAAACCCATGCTGGTTGGCCCTGATCCCTTGGCTGCCCTGCACTTGCCGTGAGAGCTCACTCAAGATGATCCTCTCCATGATCTTTCCTGGTACTGAGGTCAGGCTGACAGGCCTGTAGTTCCCCGGATCCTCCTTCCGACCCTTCTTGTAGATGGGCATCACATTAGTCACCCTCCAGTCATCTGGTACCTGCCCTGTTGACCAGGATTGTTGATAAATGATGGAGAGAGGCTTGCTGAGCTCTCCCGCCAGCTCCCTGAGTACTCTTGGGTGAATCCCATCCAGCCCCATAGACTTATGTGTGTCTAGGTGCAGAAGCAGATCATTGACTACTTCCTCCTGGATTATGGGTGGGCTGTTCTGCTCTCCATCCTTATCTTCCAGCTCAGGAGGCTGAACACCCTGGGGATCGCTGGTTTGACTATTGAAGACGGAGGCAAAGAAGGCATTAAGTATCTCAGCCTTCTCCTCGTCCTTGGTTGCAGCTTTCCCCCCTGCATCCAGTAAGGGATGAAGATTCTCCCTGGCTTTCTTTTTGTTGATGTATTTATAAAAGCTTTTTTTGTTGTCCTTAATGTTAGTGGCCAAGTTGAGCTCCAGCTGGGCTTTTGCCTTCCTAATTTTCTCTCTGTATAACCTAACGAGATCTCTGTACTCCTCCTGAGCTGCCTGTCCCTTCTTCCAAAGGTGGTAAACCCTCCTTTTATTCCTAAGTCCCATCAGAAGTTCTTTATTCATCCAGACTGGCCATTTTCCCTGCCCTTTAGACTTGCGACACTTGGGGACAGCCTGCTCCTGGGCCTTTAAGATTTCCTTCTTGAAGAGCGTCCAGCCTTCCTGGACCCCTTTGCCCTTGTTTGCGCAGCCTTTGATTCTTGAGCTGGCTGCTCGTGCACCGGGTCAGCTCTTTCCAAATTTAAGCGCTGGACTCTCTTATTGCTGTTGCAGATGAAATCCTTGTTATTGCATACAGAAATCTACTGGGAATATCTCAAACACACACACACACACACAAAAAAACCTGCCCAGGCTGGCCATCGGCATGCCGAGCACGCCGTCCCTTCCTGCCCAGCTCTCTCCATGGGTAGGACTGTTTTTAAAAGCACATATTGTTACAGTCACGATGCAGTTTTGAAGTGCTCTCTCAAGGCCTCCTTCAATCAAACATCATCGCAGTGGGCTCGGGGTGTCGCCTGTGCGTCTGGCAGCTCCGCATCGAAGGATGGGTTTTCCACCATGACCCGTCACCTCCCAGCCCAGGCTTTACTGGCATCCTCAGGGATATAATTCAGCTTTCAGCCAGCGGCTACAAAAGGGGACATGTTTTCCCTGTGAAGGTTAAGCATCGTCATAAGGCATCTCCAGCGCTTTTTCAGACACCCAGAAGCACACTCGACTGTCAACCAGCAGCTGCTCAGTTGGTAATTAAACTACTTCTTACTGCCACCTGGATTTCCACGGCGTAGCTCTATGGGCCAGGAAAGAGGAGACCGAGCTCTGAAACCACTGCTGGCTCTTCGATATTTGGCATCTGGACATCATCATCTGGGGACTAAGTCCCTGCAAAGGTCCTGGGACAACTCCATTGCTGGTGAGTGCCTCTGGTGGTGGGCAAATAGCTCAGGCAGTTGCGGGGCGCAGCTCTCATCCAGCCGCTTACGACCCTCTCTGTAGGCACACGATGGTACTTTGAGGATGCTTGTACCCGTCCCAGGAGGACGTCGCTGCCCAGGAGAGGTCCTCAGCATCCACGTCAACAGCAAAAGAAGAAACCACATGAGACCTTGAGTATTGCAAGGGCCTGCACGGAGCAGCGGGAAGAGCAGGGAAGAGGCGGGTGTGGGAGGATGAGCCTGAGGACCCAGGGCCCTTCAGACATGGTATCGTTTCGTACTGAACTGTTCCCATTTCCCAAGGTATCTGGCATTCGAGATGCTGCAGGAGCCACTGGGATTTCTGTCTTTCGGGACGCGAACGCTCAGGGTGACAGGATCTGCCGCAAGACTGATGCGCTGCTGTTTGCGCTCCCTGATAGCTCTGCTCTGTTGGCTGAAAAAAATCATCTCAGGAAAAATGTACAGTGTAGACATGTTTTTTAAGCAGTGAGCCTTTTGTCTCAGTTTCTTTCTAGATCTTGGCTGGGCTCTTGGTTTTTTTTTTCCCTTCTCCCTTCCAGAAGGGGAAAGCTAAATACACAAACACTCACCCACCCCAATCTCCTCAATTGGGTCCTTTCTGCCTGCTTCAATCTCTTTTTCTTTGCTGGCTGTTTCATTAGCGCAGCCAAAGAAACTGAACCGATGCCAGGGTTAAACTTCTAATGGAAGACCTGAGATGGAGGAAGGAGTAAGGTCCTGCAGGATGGGGAGACGTGAAGTCTGTGACATTTGAGCCCTGCGAGCGCATGATTACTTTGTCTTTAGAGCAGCGATAAAACAAGGGCATGACAGGGTGATGGATTTGGGCCATGCTGATGTTATGGTGAACGCTTGTGGATGTGAGACCTGACACTCCACAGGTGCGGGTGACACTTTTCTGGCTCAGGAAAGAGTGTGCTGGCTTGGGGGCAGAGCCTTAAAGACCTGGGCCGTGGCTCCCTCGCGGGCATCAGGCTGTTCAAGCATCCTCCTGCCTCTCACAGGGCTTTCAGGGCAGGTGGCTCAAGGCAGGGAGAGGGACTTGGTTGTGGTGCTCTGGTTACCCCAGCACAGAGCGATCCCCTGGTGTCCCTCCCATTGCCTCGTGTCCTTCAGTTGCCAGAGCTGTGCCGTTCCTGCTGATTCTTCACCAGTTTTGTCACGTAAGCGTTTCAGGCTAATTGGCTTATTCCCTATTAAGCAATAGGTGTCTCTGTTTTGCAAACTCATGTGTCTTGATTCCCGCGTCCTCGCCGTAGGCTTGCAATCATTACACACAGTGATTTGCAGCCAGGCGGAAACCTCAGGGCCAAACCCTGCTCTCGTTTACGCGGGAGCCAATGCGGAGCGGCGGTTACCACCCGACAGGTAGGGACGCCGAGCGCCTCCGACCTTCCCATCTTCTTGTGGTCCCGGGGAAGGAGCCTGCAGGATGGGCGACGTGATGGAGGTGGGATTGGGGCGTGGGAGGAGGTGAGCAAATTAGCAAGGCTGGTTTGCGCGAGACTGACGGATCTGCGTTGCCCGTGGCGGGTAACAGCAAGTGCCGTGAGCTGCAGCGAGGCCGTCGGATGGTGCTTTTACACCGAGTCTCCTCGGAATGCTGGAAGATGCTACCCCGCCAGCCCGGCTGCCCAAGCACTGTCCCTGCGGCTCGTATGCCGCGGCTCCATCGGGACCCCAGCGGGGCAAGGGGATTTTCCTGAAAGCCACAGTACGGGCACGCTCTCCCAAACGCGGTCGTACAGCTCGATGGGAAGAATGAAAACTCGGGAGCAGTAAAAAATAGCACCTGATATTTAGGAAGTTTTTGACACTCGGGCTGCCAAGCTGTGACAATATGAACAAGTGAGATTTTAAACACATCGAAGTGTGATTTCAAACGTCTCATCAAGATGTATTGCAGGATCTTTCATCCTAGCAGACAAATGATTTAGAAATGTCTTCCAAATTAATCCCTACAGAGAGAACCTTGCTCGCCAGGGAAGTGCGGGTACATAGGGCTACCCAACAGCCACCGCTTCTCTTAATCGCAGTCCGCTCCGCACCCCGGGATGAAAGCCTCAAAGGCAACTGGTGGAATGTCTCAGGGATTGATCAGCAAGTGTCGGATGTCCTGGCTCCTCCCGGTGTGTTATGAAATGTGATACAGGGAGGCGAGATGAGAAACCAGCCTGCCTGTGCTGCATTTCTGGATGGGAGAGGACCAGTGTTAGGGCGAGTGCATGACGTTGTGTTGGAGTCCATGATCTCAAGGTTCAAAAATGCATCTCTGATCTCGTCGCTTCTCGCCTGGTTTTGGCTTTTGTTTCTGATTTGCAGCTGGTTTATGTGTGGGGCTAACCATCAGTGAAGCCTTTCCTCCGCAAATTTGTCTCTCCTGTGATAGCAGAACATTTTATGGATATGGGTGGGCTTTGACCTAAACCCTACAGAAACCACTTGGCTCGTGAGAAGCCCACAAGGGGACTTGTTGATCAATGTGTCCTTTTTCCATCTTTTCAGCAAGACCCCGATGTGGAGATGGAAGGCCAGGATACATTTCCCAAGGAATCCCAGTTTCCAGCCTCTGGGCTCGGTTCTTTCTCGGTTTGGGCTCTTGGGACACCTTTGCTTCTCCACCCCGTGGGACAGGCTGGACAGGTTGGCACTTGGAAGCCAATTATTCCTCTTTCATAGACAACTTGGAAATGTGGCAGTTTTCCCCCAAAAGCCCCAGAGTCGCGTTTGCTGCTCTGCTGGTCTCAACACAAGCCCTGAGTTTCGGGGAAGGGGAGGGAGGGCTGACGCCTGTGTCCTGAGCCACAAGTCACAGCACTGGCCCCGGCAAATCCTGCCCCGGCTTTGGGGACTCGGGGGGCGCACGGCTCAGCTTAATGACTGCGCTGCTCTCAGTCAGCAAAATGAATCCACTTACTTAATAGGGCAGTGGGAGCATCCGAGCCCGTCTCTAACGAGGTGACCTGCAGGTGCCAGCTAATCCCTGACGTTGCAAGGTCTGGCTCATGCCTGTGAATGCACCGTGAGCGTCAGCAGGAGCAAGTCTACCAAGTCTGGGGGGAGGGGGGCAGTGTATGTGTTTGTATTTAATTTCCAGAGGCTGGGCAGGGTATCCCTTTCCCCAGAATTGTTAGTTACAGTGACGGGGTCCGTCTGGCCACAAAGCAGCATCCTGCAGAGGGTCTGTGAGCATCCCGCTCCGCGTCCCCTGCCCACCCAGCTGCCTTGGGGACAGCCCGTGGGCTGGGAGGGCAGTGATTTTGAGAGGGTGGTCCCTGACCAGGCCTGGCATCACGCTCATGTGCTCTTCAGGTAGAAAATAGCAATGCAGGTCCTGAGGACAACATCAGAGCAATCCTTAAAAAGCAAAGTAAATATAGGTGGTGATTTTTTTTTAATTTTTTTTTAATAGACGCACTGCTTCACGGGTGCAGACTGCTTTATGGGTACAGCCTGCAGCCATTTCAGGAGACCTGCACGTACTTTTCAGGCCAGTGAGACCTTTTCACATCGATTCCTGGGGTCCTCTGGGTGATGTCTCCTACCTTCTCACCCAGCAAGAGCCGTGCTCGCTCTCAGCACGCACAGAGCAGCATTTTCAAGAGGACAGGTCTGCTGTAAGCCCGTAGTGCCTGCTCCTATCCTGGCTTGTGGGACTGTGATTTTTTTGGTGTTACGGGCCAAGCCACTTCACCCCAAAGTGTCCCAGCTGTAAAACAAGGATCATAAAATGCCCCTAACACAAAAACAAGTTGTGAAAACTTAATTAGTCGGCGTTAATCATTTGAACCCCTCAAATAAAAATCGTGGCACCCTGAACTCTCGTTCTGAGGAATTCAGGTGGATACATTCTGCTTAACCATCTCCCAAGGGATTATTACCTTTCTTCCATGTGGAGGAGGGAGAAGAGGGGGACTTAGGTTGCCCAAGGTCGGGAAGAGGCAGAGGTTTTGTTCCACCAGGAATGGGCTCCACAAACGTGGCTAAAGGGGTGGTTGGGTAGGGCTGAAGTTTCTAGCTCGTTCATGCTTCTTGTGCCCGCTTCCTACGTGTTTTGTCTGCCACAGATGCTGGGGGGAAGCGGGACTTGGAATCGGGTGTCGTAAAATATCCATGGAAAAACACGTTTTTGAATTTGTAAGCCTGAGAACATGGATGTGTAAAGCCTGCTCTTCGAGATCCCGCTCGCCCAAAGAGGCTGTGTGACCTACTTGTTCAGTCAAAGCAGCTTTGATTTCACGTATCGAAATTGCTCGAAGCAAGACCGAACCGTACCTAGCAACAATTAAGAGAATCATTTAAGAAGTGGGAAAAACGATGAAAGGGGAAGTAAAAACCCTAAACAGCCCATTCATAGTGGGTGAATAGAAAAGTCTTCGCGTACCTGATTTGTCACAAATTATTCATCCGAGAAAATTTGGACCTGAACCATAAGACATTTTTTCTTTTTTATCCTCTGATATATGAATCAGTGTCACTTTACATCTGAGCGCGGAGCGTTTTGACCTATATAATATCTTAGATGATAGTGGAAATTCAGCTTGAAAAATCTCAAAGCAAAAACGAGAAAGGATGGCATAAGCCAGTAATATGGCATTAGCACATATAGATGCGACTTATCACTGGAAAACATCCCAACAGAAGTCAAAAGAAGAGCGTTTTGTAAATAATAGGATTAGGAAGCAGGTTGGTACTTTGTGGAGCTGGCTATACAATCAAACTGATAACAACTAGATTAATAAGGCAATTCAATCTAAACACGGTGTAGCACTAGAAAGCTTTTCAAAATCAATGCCTATCTGTGCAATTTTAATCGAGGTTGGTCTTTGCCTTTTGAAGCCAAGAGATTTGAAGCTCCGGGTCAGCAAAGTGTAATAAAATGGGCTGACTTTTTTTTTTTTTTTTTTCCTTAACGTGTGCCTCTTAATTAGTGCCTTCCATTTCTTAATGTTTTCCTCTTCCCAGGTGGGGGAAGTGAAGCAGTACAGCGATATTGGCTTGTCTGTGTTGGTAATGAAGCATGGCAGACCTTGGAAAATCCCACGCTTGACTAAACTAGGGGTGTTTTGAGCAGCTGGTTTGCCTGGCTGGTACCCAGCGGTGGGCTGGGCCGAGCCGGATGGCTGGATGGGGCAATACCCACCACGTTATCATATTCACAGCGTGCGTTGCCTTCGACTGTACAAAGGGAGGTTGTAGGGAAGATGTCCAGAAGTTGCAGTGTAGGACACAAAGGGCCAAAAGGCTGATGGTTTTGAAGCCAGAGGAGCTCTTTAGGTTTCACTAAACCAGCTGAGACCTTCAGCCAAGTGTCGTGTCCCAGCTTCAGGCAATCTCCGTGGCTTGGAGAGAGAAACCAAGCCTGGTACAGGGGGCGGTGTCTTTGCCAGCATCCCGGGTGTCCACCAAGAGCATCCCGGCTGCTGCTGGCCAGCGAAGCGGTGAGCCCAGTGCCATGGAGCAAGGCATGGGAAGGTGGCTAGCAGAGCCCTGCTCTCTCCTCCACTGATGAGCCGCCCCCTCCGTGGTCATGTATGACAGCAGAACACTTCGTGCTCTGTTTGCATTACAATATTTTGAAAACTTTCACTTTTCACGGTGTGTGAGGGAGAAGGAGTGACCCCTGAAACTGCCCTTGAGGGGCTGCTCCGCAGGGGACGCGGGCAGCCGATCTCCCTCCCCACCACCTCTGCACGCAGTGAGGTGGGAGATGTGCTCTCAACCTGTCTTCCTCCCGCCCAGCATCTCCGGCCCCGACGCCTGCCTTAATTTCAGGAGGAGACACGCACAGACCCATCGCTCGGGGCATGTATAGCTAGACTGGATAAGTGCATTTGAATAATACGTTGTGATGCTTCGGATCAGTCCTGCCATCGCTGCAAAACATGGATGAGGTGGGAGCTAACAGGTCTTCTCTACTTCCTAATTTCTGCGGTTTTATATTTTTTTTTTTTCCTTTCCCAGAGATTGTGAACCAGCACTTATTCAGGGAGCAGCGTTTCTTTTTCTAAGCCCTTAATCCAGTCCCTATCTGTTTTACAGCAAGTGTGAAGGAGTGTGAATCCCATTTGGAAAGCTCCTTCGGAGGAGGCGTCTCTGAAAAGGACGCGTGGTTTGCACACTAATCCAGTCTGCTCCCACACCCCGCGGTGAACCCCATTAAAGCGGAGGCTTGTTAAATGCCAGTAGGCTCTAGGAATAAGCTAGACCTGCTGTTCCCTTGATGAACCAAAAAATGAAACAGCTCGCTGACTCTCAGGTTTGTCAAAGGACAGAGGAGAGTGTCGGAGCAGGAATCGCTCTGACTTGGCTGTAGTTGGTCACCGGCAGGAGGGAGGAAAGGGACAACCGTCGCGGCGTTTCCAAAGGTTTGATGTTACACGGTGCTCAGCCTAACGAAGGGGTTTACATCACATCCCGCGAGTCTGAAAATCTTTTTGGATGGCACCAGGCGGTCACGCACTCTATTTCTTTTTCATTTATGTCTAATGCGTTGGGGATTTTTTTTTCAGGACTGGTAGAAATACGTGCTCCTGAGATACATTTTCATTAAGGTATATATTTCCAGGTAACAATATTTCCGCGAGAAAAGAATTTGGTTCTCTTTATGTTCATGTTCATTTGGGTATCTGTGTGGTGGAAACAATAAAACAGAGCAATGGGCACGTGGCAGTTAACACGTGTCTGACAAGGAGCCCAGCTCTCTCTGCGCAGCGCAAAGTGAGCGACTGGTTCTTTGTGACCCCTTTGAAAACAGCAAGCTACAGCGAGAAGGGGCTCTGCAGCCAACTAGGCGCAGACCAATACTTGTATGTATTTATTTTTAAGTGAGGATTCACAGGTCCTGTGAGTGGCATTGGTTTCTGAAGTGGCTTGGTCCCACCTATTCTTCATTATAGCATCACAAGGGTGCCGGAAAATTCGGCTGTCTGTTCCCACAGGTCTTGCTCAGGCAGGTCTGCACCCGTCCTCGTGCACTGGTGTCAGGCCACGGGGGTGACAAGGCTGTCACTTCAGGTCTCAGCTCCAGCATGGGAGTGACTGTGGTGAGTTGGCCTCATAGCTTCAGCCGGGTTACACCAAAGGTGGGGACAAGGGACTTCAGGGCACTCATGGGATCAAAGGGGGCTGGAATGGGAGCCTGGGTCCCGGCCTGGGTCACTGGGAGCTGGGAGAAGGTGCACTGTGAGGATGAGATCTCCACGAGTCACTCAGGAGGCTGGTGGCTCAGTCTGGATAAAATGGAGGTGTTGGGTGGTCTCAGGTGAAAGCCCAAGGTGAAGACAGCGGCGGTGGGAATCCTGTCCGGATCATTTAGCTCAGTCCCGACCTGGAAGGGACAGGGAAAGTCCCTTGGTAACCTGGAGATGGAGGAGACCTTCTCTCTGCACTGCTGACACCTGACTCGTAAAAAAGAGAGATGTAGTTAATGCAACCTGTAGGCTGCATGCTGCTTTGATGGCAGAGACCAGATGTCTTTGATGGCTGGTTAGATCACGCAGGTATTATTAATTGGGTTGGTTAGGAGCTTTGTTGCCGGAATGACTTTACGGTCGCAGTAGGGCAGCAATGACGATGGATGTGAAAAGCCCTTCACAGGCATCGGGACGTCTGCCTTCTGGATGGGGTGGGATGCGCACGGTGCAGCAGTGTCTCCCTTCGGAGCCCTTCAGAGCAGGATCTCTTGACTGTTGAACAATGCTTGGCAAAGAGGAGCTGGGTTTATAAATAATGCATTTCCTTTGTCTTGCAGGAGTTCTGGAGGCAGAGGTACAATCAGATCAGCTGTGAACAGCTTACATAGCAAATCTAATAGGTTTGTAAATTAGATTTTGTGTTCATTTGTTTTTGCTGTAAGGCAGCTATTAATCTGCTTCTCCTCTTCGCTGGATAGTGCTGTTCTTATTTAGCAAATGTATCTGTTTCTTTTCACTTCTGCTTTGCATTTTCTTAATCGTTTCTCCCCCTCCTTCCCCCAGCTCAGTGCAATAATCATTTGCAAATAACCAAGAATCTGCAAGTTACGGTGATTGAGAGAATGAGAGAGAGAGAGAGAGAGTTACTTATTGTGAAAATAAGTCAGTGATAGAGTTGCCATTTTCGTAGTTTTACTATGTGCTATTAGACGAGAGATCGCTGTCTTTGACATCAGAACTTCATTCGGTTTTATCATAATGCGCTCCAGTAACGTCGTTCCATTGCAGAGTCATTCCATGGCATCGCAGCCTCATTCAGTGTCTCTCTGTGTTATTTTTCCAATGATTTCACGTCAGCCCAGCGTTAAGTGGGGCGGCTGCAACGCTTAGTGACACCACGCGGGAAAGGAAGGGCGATGTCATTCTGCGATGATGTTGCCACCACTTGATTAAAACACGGAAAATGGCCAAACCCCCAAAAAATCATAGTTATTCCCAAGATTTCTGTACCCCGTTTCCTTTATGATTTTTGACGCCTTACAAGTGAGCTTTGCAAGACACGAGGTGATATGGAATAACGCAAGAAGCAAACAAATCCAACAGCCTCGACTGGCAGCCTCTGGAGAGGCGCTGTGCGAACACACGCAAGGACACTCACTGGCAGCCAGCTTTTATAAACACATTTCCTTGTCTTTCCGAAACATTACAGTAGCGTGAGCCACGGTGTGTCCTCGGGAGCTCCTTCCCTGGCCTGGAGATGCGCTCCCGGGAGCTGGATGTTGTCCGTGAGCCTGGGCCGCCAGCTCTGCCCCATCTCTCACTCTTCTCCTTCCTCAGGGTTTCCAGGCTTTTTATAAACGTATTTATTTACAAACCATTTCCCAGCTGGAAAAAGCCCTTTGCGCCAGAGAGGGAGATTCCCTTTAGCTGATAGCGAGTGCTTTGGCTGTGTGTTTTTTCGGAGAGCTCTGAAGTGTGAAGGTTTTTTTCGGGGCTTGCAGACACAACGCACAGCTTCTTGATGAGATGCTTGGGTATTCTCTTTGGAGGGCGGCTGGCTGGAATCAAATATTCAGAGGCTCCCTTAATTCCTGCCATTGGATGTAAATGGCACTGAAGTGCTGGGGGATGATTTGCTGCTTAGAGCAGGGATTAAAAGCTGGGGTCTCCCAGCGATTGTCTCCAAACCGCAGCATCTGGCTGTTGCCCGTCCCCCTGCTCATTTCTGGGTCTGGAGCAGGCGAGACGGATGCTGAAATCCTCGTGCTCGCTTCTAACGGGGGGAAAAGTTACCAGCGAGCCACCCTCTCCCCCTGTTCGGAACGGGATGCTCGTCGCCCGGTCGCACAAGCAGCACCCAGCACCTCAGCTGAATTAATTAATTTCTCCTTGGGGTGGAGTGAAGGTTGCACTTCCCTGACGTGGATTTTAACCCGCTGCAGGAGCTGAGCCGGCTCCACTTTGGGGGGCTCACGGGCGGCCACCAGGCAGCGGGTTGGCAACCTCAGCTGCCCTTTGTAGGGGATGTCGCGGTGAATTTGGGGGGCTCCCAGGAGCTCTGGGGTGTCTTGTCTGCGAGTGTGCGGCCGCCAGCCCGGCTTTGCGGAGCCTGCTCGTGGTTTTGTGAGCGTGCCTTTCTGCGGCTAGGTGTGCGGGATTGTGTTTTCTGTGGAGCTGTGCCTGGCTGTAAGTCTGTGTGTGTGTAAGCAAGCAGGTATTTAAGGATTTGTGCCTGTCTGCTTGAGTGTAGCAGAATACAAACAGGCTTTCACTTCTTGTTTCGCTAATAACTACAATTTTGCTTTTCTGATGAAGTTTGAATTCCAGCAGCCGGAGCCGAAGACAGTGATTAGAAGTGCCATTGGGATGCTAACGGATCCTGTCTCTCTCCCTCTCCCTGTCTTTCTTTTCTCTAGAGCTGAAGTAGTAATAAATGACTCTTCGTCTCCAGCTGTTGTTGACAGAAGTAATGAAAGCATTAAGCACAACATTAAACCAGCCTCATCCAAATGGAGACACAACCAGACACTGTCTTTGAAGATCAGGTACTGGTAATTACCTATAGGACAAGAGACAGACTTGGTCCTCTCCAGTGCAAGCTGGCAAATTGCCTCTGTATATCATCTAAAGAAGTCGAGGAAGAAATAAAAGGCTTATCTCCTGCTGAGCGAGGCTTCATATCTGTAAGCGATCGCTTGGAAATGAATTCCCGGCTGAACCAGCTGGCCTTGCAACGACAAAACGAGGAGCACTTGAGCCCCCATTTTCCAGGCCAAGTGGGGATTAGCGCGTCCTGGCGGTGGGTCGTGCCGGGGGGAAGGAGACCCTCTCGCCGGGGTAAATACAGGGACCCCCCGCTAATGGTGGGCTTCCCCGGGAAGCGATGGGTGAAGGAGCAGGCGTTAAGATGGAGATATCCATTTGTAAGCTGTTCTCAGACAGCATCAGTCAGCTGGGACCAGCCATGGAGCGAGGGCAGGCAGGAGGCAAGAGTCTGTCTTAGGCATGACGCAAATTCTCTCTGTACCCCACCTGATGGGGCTGCTTTCTTTCCTGTCCTCAGGAAACAGATCCTGAAGTTCCTGGATGCGGAGAAGGACATTTCGGTGCTGAAGGGGACGCTGAAGCCGGGGGACGTCATCCACTATGTCTTTGACAGGGACAGCACCATGAACGTCTCGCAGAACCTGTACGAGCTGCTGCCCCGCACCTCGCCCCTCAAAGGCAAGCAGTTCCCCACCTGCGCCATCGTCGGCAACTCGGGGGTCCTGCTCAGCAGCGGCTGCGGCCCCGAGATCGACGCGCACAGCTTCGTGATAAGGTGGGGGACTGCGCCCAGCTGCGGGATGGGGCTGGGGGTGGGGGCTCAGGGGGGGTTCGGGGCGGTGGAAAGGGGCTGGAGTCCTGGTTGCGTGGTACAGCGCAGCCTCGCAGCCCCGTAGGCTTCAGCGATGCAAACGCCTTGCTGCAAACTCTCCACCCGCCACCAAGTGCTCCTCCAGTGTTCTTGCAAATGCACCGTGTCTTCTAAGGTGCGCTGTTAACCCCCCCAGGGCACCGTTATCCCCCCCCCCAGGGCACCATTAGCCCCCAGCACGCCCAGTCCCAAGCACTCCCTCCTCTTTTCCCACATGCATGCCCTCTGGCGAACAAACCCTGTCCTGGGCTCTCCCATGGGCACAAGCTCGATTCTTCCCCACATCGCCTCTGCCCTCGAGCACCGGCTGTGCCGCACGATGCCCTGGCACCACACGTGCGCGCGCCCAGGTCTGTCGCTCCCCTGTGACCGCTCCGTCCCCAGCACCGATGTCCCCACAGACGCGTTGCCCCACGGACCTGCGGCAGCAGATCCCGACCCCCACTGGGACACACGCCGACTTCGCTACCGAAGCTGCGTGAAGTGGCGAGGAGGAGCGCGCCTGCCTCCCATCCCCGCCACCCGAGTACATCTCTGCGCCGAGGGGCTGTAGGAGTCCGCTGGTGATTTATCTGTGTGCAGACATTTGCTTTCTGGCGAGTCTATTATGCAGACAGCCCAATCCATCAGCGGCTCACAGAGGCGGTCCCCGGCGTGGATGTGGGAACGAGGATAATGTCACCTCTGCCCCCAGCTCAAGCCTGCCTGGCTGCCTGCAACTCCGTCCTGTCCGCGGGGGACAGGGCGTTAGCGTTTGCATCCTTAAGTCTAACCAGAGGGAGCAAAGGGAAAAATTGCTTATTGCAGTTCTGGCAAAGTTTAGGGAGGGGCTTTCGTGTCAGGCAGCAAAGTTGCAGGAGAAAAGCTTTTTGTGGGTGTAAGGATTGGGATTTTGAGTGACTTCTCCCCAGCCATGTATGCTAGTGCAGGTCTGACATGGACGTGCTCTTCCCACCGTAGGTTCTCTGTGCCACCAAGCCACCACTTGAACCTGCATCTTCCTGGGGAAGGTTTGCTCCATCCAGGCAGCCTTTTCGGTGGGGCTGGCAGTCATCAGCCATGGGCTCTGTGTCCAGGATACGGTTCAGCCCTTCAGATCCAATGTGTATTTGCAGTGATTCTATTCCTGCAGTGAGTGGATCACAAGGGCCCCGCGTGCCAGTAGCTGGATTTTCTTTCCAGCCATTCCCTTAGTTTCCCCATCCGTAAAGTAAGGAAAACAGTAGTAATGGCTGATTATCGAGGCAGATGGTTAGGATGTAACTCCTGCTCGTTAAATACTGTAACTTCACTGTAAAGCACCACAGGAGATCACACAGTGTGCTAACATGTGGGTACCCTCTGGTTTTCACCAAGCGGGAGGAACATCTCTCTGCATCCCCCCGTGAGCAGGTCCCCGGTGACATTTACCCAGCGCCATGTACATGACATGGCCACGCCTTAATGGCCATGGATCCCCCCTCAAGGACCTCCAGGAAACCACCGTATAACGAGGGTGATTTGTTGGCAGTTTATCCCTCAGCCCTGGCATGACACGGGAGCTCGTGGCACGGGAGCTCCCAGGGGAGCACATGTGCCCGTATCCACGTGCGCAGCCTAGGAGGAGGCATCAGTAATACTACAGAAAGAGATATTTTTTTGAAGGTCACAGCCTCCAGACAGGCAAACCCTGTGGAGGCCATGTCCTGGCGTCCACCTCCTGCTGGTGTCATTATCACTGCCGGTGCCACCCGGTCTGCTGTTAGCTGAGACTCACCAGGAGGAGAAAAGGGACTTGGGATAATATTACCCCGGCAAGGCTGGAATTGAGAGGCGAGTGCTTTCCTTGCGTGGGAAAGGCCGTTTCATTTAAAATCTGCTGTGGCAGCAAAGACGGGAGGTTTGTTGCTACGTGTTATTTTTGAAGCGCACCAGAAGAGATACCGATCCGTACAAACCCACCCACCAGACACCAAAGATATGTCTGTTATTAGCATTGCCCCAGAGGAATACGCATGCACATGGCGGCGTGTTGAGGAATGATCGCCCGATATTAGGACGGCTCATCGTTAGCAGGTCAGAGCCTCTCTAATTTAGTACAGAGACTCATTCTCCCTCCTCCTCCTCCCAAAAGTGAAGGCGAATGGGCACATCTGTCACTGGCCCTGGCTTTTGGCATCAAACACCCATCATATTTGTCACGGCCCTCTCTCGCGTCCATTATAAAGGGGTATTTGATGTTTCCCCTCGCAGGTGCAATCTGGCCCCTGTCCAGGAGTACTCACAGGACGTGGGCATGAAGACGGACCTGGTGACTATGAACCCCTCGGTCATCCAACGGGCCTTTGAGGACCTGGTGAATGAGACTTGGAGGGAGAAGCTGCTGCAACGCCTCCACAGCCTCAATGGCAGCATCCTCTGGATCCCGGCGTTCATGGCCAAGGGGGGCAAGGAGCGAGTGGAGTGGGTGAATGAGCTCATCCTGAAGCATCGCATCAATGTCAGGACTGCCTACCCCTCGCTGCGCCTGCTGCACGCTGTCCGAGGGTGAGAGCATTTCTGGTGTGCTTGGAGATGGGATTTCATGAGCCTCCTGAGCTGGAGAGCCATCAGTGGGTTTGGGCTGGAGGCAAACGGCGCAAGCTGTTTCTTTCTGTAGACCGTGAGGAGGACTCCATGGGCAGTGGCTGGTCCCTAGATGAGAACTGGAGACCACCTCGCAGGCAGGGTCTCCCCAGTATTGAGCGTGAGGTCTTTTAGCCATGCGATAGAGCGAGCCTAAGTCTTCCAGTGCTTTGCTGGCTGTAAGTCTGGATGTCACCACGATAACTCCCCGACCTACAATTAGGGCTCTTCTTGGAGGAATGTGTATGTGTGTTGTGGCTTGTGGAGCTAGTGACAAGGTTTGTGACTTTGTGCTGAAGTGACGTGCAAGTCTCGCACAGCTCCTCAGGTCAGGTTGCTCATGGCAGCCTGGACGGGCTCAGCAGGGCTGCTGTTCATGCTCCTGTAATGGTGCTAATTGCACTGCTCATCTTAAATGACCAGCCCGGGGAGGGGACTGACACGATCTGGTCCTGCTGGTCAGATAAGTAGGGCCAGGTGGAAGTGAACAGATTTACTGGGAGGGAATCGCAGAATCACAGAATGGCAGGGGTTGGAAGGGACCTCTGGAGATCATCTCGTCCAACCCGCTGCCAGAGCAGGGTCACCCAGAGCAGGTTGCACAGGAACGCGTCCAGGTGGCTTTGGAATGTCTCCAGAGACGGAGACTCCCCCACCTCTCTGGGCAGCCTGTTCCAGTGCTCTGCCACCCTCAAAGGAAAGAAGTTCCTCCTCATGTTGAGATGGAACTTCCTATGGTCGAGTTTTTGCCCGTTACCTCTTGTCCTGTCCCCGGGCACCACTGAGAAGAGCCCGGCCCCATCCTCCTGACACCCACCTGCTTTCTGACTGCAGCCAGGTGTGTGGGAGACACGTGTGTGGTGGGAATGGTAAGGCTGGAAAAGAAAGAGAGCTCCAGGGGTGAGACTTCTATGTAAATGGCTTGGTAATAGGGTAGGCTCTTGCTTTATTTCTCTGAGGAGGGTCACGATTCGTTAGGCATTTCGGGAGTGTAGGCAGGCGGTGCTTTATGCTGGAGATGGCTTAGTGGCAGTAGTTGTCCTCTCCGCTCCTGACTAGACCCTGTTGCTCTCCTGGGATGGGAATTCACTCGTGCAGCTGGTGCTCCCACCTCTGAGCCTCAGCATTAGTGTTTCTTGATCGCTTTGAGCACTTCTTCCCCGACCCACCTCTGAGCCTGGGCTCCTCCGGTCAGTTGGCCCGTGCTGGGTGTTGCTCTGTCCCAGCCTGGGTTATGTGTCAGAGCAGGGGATGGGCACGGAACAGATTTTGGGGTCGTTTCCTGCAGGAGCCAAGCCTAAGGGCTGCTGCAGGGAGAGGGGTGTGAAGGGCATCTCTGCAGGAGGCCCAGGCAGGCTGGGAGGAGTGGAGGCTCTGGTGCCGCGGTGCATCACAGGCGGCAATAACAGGCAAAAAGAGCTATGTCTGCCCCAAATGCCTGCGTTTGAGGCTTCCCTGGGCCAGAGAGGCATCTTACAGAAAATTTCGAGGTAAAGAAAGGGAAGGAAATGATACCACAACTCACAGAAAGGGAGGAGAGCAAGAAAAAAAAAAAAAATCAACACCACAACCCAAATTCTGAGCTATTTCTAGCTGTAATTGACTTACTTTCATCTGTCAAAATAGAATTAAGCTCCTGTAATAAGCCCTTTAAATCAACAGGCTGCTAATCCTGCGCTGGCAACCATTCCTGGTGCCAGAAACTTCCCGCAGGAAGCTTTGTGGAGGGATTGGCAAAGGCTGGGCATCGCTTTCCCGCGGGAGAGGAGGAGGATGCCTCGATAAGCTCTGCTGCTGAGCTTATCTTCCGACTCGCGGCACCTTCCTGGCCCTCCTGCGCTGCAGCCCTGCGGTCCAGGCGGGCTGGCTGGCACGCTGGTAGTCCCTGTGCGTCTCCCACAGAGCAGCGTTGGAGCCACCACCCATGGCTGGCAGGTCCTGCCTGGCCGGAGGGGATGCGGGGGTCTGGGGACAAGCCCGGGGGCTCAGCACCGTCTCTCACCCTTTCTCCCATGGCTTGGAGTGGTGTCTTCCTTTTGCACGTGTTAGTGTTCCCGTCGGTTTTAATAGGTTCCTGCGCGAGGATTGTGGGTTGGGGCTTCTGAAAACCTGCTGAGGCTCAGAGGGATGTGACCAGTCACCCCAGCAAGCGGCTGAAGTAGCCAGCGTTGGTGGCTACTGTATGGGATGGGTTGGTTGGGACGGATGTGGTACCAGCACGTGGTCGGATGCTGGCTGATGCTGACGACAAGCTCTAAGTGCCCGCTCTGAGCTACAGCCGAGCCCCCAGTCCTGTCCTTTGGGCTGGTCACCGTGCTGTGGGGCGATGGAGAAAGGTGGGTCATGGCTGCGCTAAGGCAGCACTAATTCAATTATCACCACAGAAGCCAGCGCTAATCCTCATCAGGGGTTGCCCTCTAAGCCAGGGAGCTGTTGCCTGACCTGCCCTCCTGCTCTCACACTTATCAGCAGGAAAACAAGGATGCCTGCTAATTAACGATTAATATAATTAAGACTGCAGGCCCCTCAGCTGGCTAGAACTGGTGGGAGCACGTCAACACCTACCCAGTGGCCTGGGCAAGGAGCTGTACAGAGGGACCACCCAGGACTGGGGGGCAAAGGGCTGTGCTGCTCTGGGGGAAGGCTGGAGTCAACGTTAACCCCTGCCTCGGTGCGGCCTCCTCAGGTTTGGACTTGGATGGATTCAAGAGTGATTCAGGCAGTATTGAATGAACCAGCCACTGCTGAGCAGGGAGGTGTGCTGATGCTCTTGGTGCTATATAGGAAGTCTCTCAGCTACCTATAGGGTTGTCTTTGCCATCTGCTCAGGGTAAATGATATGATGCAGTTTGGGATGAAGAAGGAATCTCACCTCAGGTCAAACTGACCGGAATCGCTAGGAATTTAGTTATTCCTCTGCAGTGATGCTCTCGAATTCCTCAGATCATCATATATTTTTGCTTTTGAGCTCCTTGCTGTTACAGGGACACGGTCACCAACGACTTCCTCCATCTCTCCAGCTCTCTCTGAGGAACATGCGGGTTTGGAGCATGACAGTTTTCTTTGACAGATCTGAGATTTGTGAAACAAATAAATTTTGTGGTGTGCGGCAGAGAATCGATAATCCACAAAGCCCCACAGAACATCCCTCTGTGCTACGGTGGGCTGCAGTTGCAGAGATGTCCTGTCGTCTTTTCTGGATAAAGCTCCCCTTTATAACCTATCCTAAGTTGATTTGGAAATCACAAAGAAATGGGGGGAGTCTTTCAGCTAAGATGTTCTTTTATTATTTTTTTTTTTCAAGGAATAGCACTTCCTACAAAGACTAATGTTATCTCAGCCAACTTCAATTCAGCTACAAAAGCTTTGCCTTTTCTCTTCTTCCTTCACTTCCAGTGAAAATACATCTGTGAGTTCTTGACTCCTCCTTGAACCACAGTATTTATTGCCCTGCTCTGCTTTCCCCCAGACCAGAATGCATTTCAGTGGCAATTGAGCATTTTTTCCTATAATTTTCAGTGCATTTGGGGCATTTGTAGAGTGTGTGTTGCTGAGATAAGTAAAAAGCATTTGGTTTTGTTGTCCTTAACAGCATCATTTGAGACATCACCTTCCTAGCTGTGAGGGTGCCTTAAATGTTTGCTGATAGCTTTTTGTGTTGATGATTCTGGATAATCTGTGCAATAGGACGGAGGCTGTTCTCACACGGTTAAACTCCTCATCTTCACGCCAGGAGGGGAGAGAGCCATCAGCATTTCGATGGAGGAGCTCAGAAGGAAGCCGAGTCGCTACCGAAGGCTGAGGAGGAAAGCTGTGCCGTGGCGGGGAGCCAGCTCGCGGGGATGGGGACGGTGGCGTGCGTTTCGGGGTTGCGTGACTCACTTCGGAGTGGTTCTATAAAATGTCTCCTGAGCAATTCATCTGGCGAGCGCCGTGCTCGTCTCCTGGCTGCGAAGCAAGCAAACCCCTTATAAGTCATCTGTTAGTGTCTCCAGAAAGCCTTGTAATCCCTATTGCCAAGCAGCTTTTGTCAGAGAAATAACATGAAATGCAGGAAGCAAGGGAAAATAATTGTGTCTGGAGGTTTGACTATCGCTCCTTGCGGAGAATTCATGGACACGTTTCAGTTTGCCTTGTATAATCTAGTCTAGCATTTCTACTGTGTCCATCACGAGGGTCTCTTGGCAGTAACCAATTCTAATCCCTTAAGATTTTGTTAAGAGCTTCTTGAAAGAAGAAAAAAAAAATCAATATCTCTTCCAGCTCCTTTGCTAGGTCTCCCGTTAGGTTTAACATCCAGATGGCCAAGATGGTTCGCGTGCGCCCTTCATGGCAGCAGTCCCCTTGCTCAGGGTCCGTAGCTGTGTAGAGCAGCTCTGCCACGTGTCCTCAGAAGTGCAGCCTGGTGGGGGATAAGGTGGATTCATCTTTGCCTCAGAGGTCTCCCTGGCTCCTCACACCCAAACAACGTCTAAAGCCTCTGCTGATTTTTCAGAGCAATGCTGCTCAGCTGCTGCCTTTGCCATCCATCAGCCATGGTGGAAGCCCTCCCCTGGTCCCTCCTCGCCTTGTGTCCGCATCCTTTCCGGCAATTTCGCCTTGCCTGTAGCCGCGCAGGACACACGTGTGCGGGTTATTCTCCTAACCTGTCGCTTCGATTGTGTCACCCTGCTCTTTCGCTTCCCTCCATGGGCTCCCCTTTTCTCTAACATGTCAAATGCAAGATGCCGCTTTTGCTTTTCACAGCCCTCTCAGCCCACCTTTTCTCGCTCTCTGTCTCAAGATGGGCTCTGCTGTGGAGTAGCCAGTGTCACCCAGTTGTGGGGTTTCTAAACAGGCTCTTTCATGCTTCTTCCCACATGATCCTTCAGCTCACAGGGGCTCCTCTGAAATATCTGCCCCCAAGGACTCGTGCCTTAAAGCCCTTCCTCTGGTCCCACAGACGGTTTAAGAACAGTGGTCCCGTGCTCGGGTGAGGGGTGAATATGACCAAAGTCTGTAGGGGGTGGGGAAAAATATAGCCATTCCCAATTGTGTGACTGGGGTAGGATGTGGGGGACTATGGGTGGGTGAGATCAGTGGATATCCCACAAATAAATCCTTGTGCGAGCAATTACTCTCGCCCCTCTGCACTTGAGCAAATGAGGCACGTTGTATCTGAGCTGTGGTGTGGCTGCACTGAGACCCTGAGACAGTTAATTTGTTCCGGTTAATCGGGAAGAAGATTTAGTCTTTTCTTTGTCAAAAAGAGGGGAAAGGCATAGGAAGGGAGAGGGTAAAGAAATAGGTTAATCTGCTTCCCAATTACTGTCTTGCTCTTCTCTCTGTTTGGAAATGGTTTCACTTGTGGGTGTTGAGTACCACGTGTGTTTGAAAGGGCACTGCAGAGCTGAAGATCTGGAGGAGAGAGTGAGTTATTTATCCATGACTCAGTGTTGATTTGCTTGCACCAAGTCACTAAAACCAGACCCGAGCCACAGGGTACAGATCCAGTCTGGTTAGAGAGGCTCGACTTGGTGTTTGGGCTTTGCCCATCAATGGGATAAAGCCCAACTCTGCCTCCAGATCCATCTTTTGGAGTCTGCAACAGCATGAATCTGGATGGGGACCTGCCCGTTCCAACGCCTCCAGCACAGATCTCATCACCGTACGTGGCTCTCAGGTGTTTTGGTGGGGGTGACAGAGGAGACTGGATAGCTGGACAGAAAAGGGCTGGGAGAAGCTGGATGGGGGATAGCATTGGCTCCAGCACTTCATCTCCATCCACCCAGCAGCCGGGATATGATCTGTGCCCTGCCGGCGCCGGCGGGTCCTGTCCTCACCTGCACCAAGGTGAGCATGAGCACCGGCAGGGCACTCGCTCTCGTTATCCGTAGCTGGTTTTTCATGAGTGTTAATGGGAGCAGGATGTGTGTGGCAGACTGATAGTATGCTTCTGACAGTCAAGGACTAGCACCTCCACAACAGCTTGTGTTTGTATCACACTTTTATGAATAAGCTCTTTTAAAAGGCTCTGAAATTGCATTATTTCAGCTATTCTGATGTATATCACTAGGTAATGCGGCTGATGCTGCTGAAACTTGATTTCTTCATTGACCTGGGTTTCTTTTATTCATTTCATCAGGGCGATGGATTTTCTGTTCAGTTTATCCTGCGGGTTAACCCTTGCCTGGAGGGTACAAGTTACCTTAGGGTTTTCTTGGACATACCAGGAGGCGATGGGGAAGCAGAGAGCAGGACCCTGCCCTCGCTAGCCCTCCTCGAACACTGCCTGCAGGGCACTGCCAGGGCATCCCAAATCAAGGCCAGGCTCTGCTCCCCGAATTGGGTGATGCTGGGGGAGGATGAGCGCTGGCAGCGGGGCGGGTGCCCGCTCCAGATGTGCAGTGGGGAGGCTGCCACCTTCCCCAGCTCGGGCGGGAGCTGCGGCTTCCCTACGGGCAGTTTCAGAGCATTTGATGTCCTGAAGGATTCCCACCGGGCTTGAAGGTCCAAATATAGTGGTCGCTTCCCCTGTGGCTGCAGTGCAGGAGGCATAAGACGAGGGGCAATGGCTTTAAACTAGAGCAGGGCAGGTTTAGATCAGACATTAGGAAGAAGTTCTTTACAATGAGGGTGGTGAGACACTGGCCCAGGTTGCCTGGAGAGGTGGTGGAGGCCCCATCCCTGGAGACACTCAAGGCCAGGCCTGATGAGGCTCTGAGTGATCTGATCTAGTTGAAGATGTCCCTGCTGACTGCAGGGGGGTTGGACTAGATGACCTTTAGAGGTCCCTTCCAACCAACACATTCTATGATTCTATGATACGCTGATGGTCAGGCAGCCGGCAGCAGTGCTATGCGATGCTGCTCGGGCGGCTGCTTAAATTTCTTGGAAACCTTTTGGGAAATTGGTGTTGCTGAGGAGCAAGCAGAACCCCCCACCAGCTAGGGTGAGACTCTCTGAGCCACTCTTCTTGAAGCCTCTGCCCTTGGCTACCATCAAGTGTTAGTTCAAATAGGGCTTGTGTCTGGACTGCGTCCTTACGAAAGGTGGCCTTGAAGATCCGATGGCATTTCCCATCTGTCACCATCATGATCCGAAATAAGAGCTGTCTCAGGCGAATTTTGCCTGACGGAATCACAGTTCCTGTTCATAGCTGCATCCCGCTCAGTTACCAGCCCGTCTCTGGAGCTCCTTACACCCCTGAGGGTTCATTTACAGAAACGACGCAGCACCAGCTTTTGAAGGAGGTCTATGCCGTGAGAACGGCTCTGAGAAAGGAGGTATTGGGTTTCAGGACTGCTGTTTGCTCTTCTCTTTTAATTGCTGTCTCTTTCCATAAAATGTTGCAGTTAATAGTTATGGTGATTGGTGTAGCCAATTTGAAAAATAATTACTGCCTGCTTCAAGATTATCTTTCCTCCTAATTAAAATCCCGGACCTCACATATTAAAGGTGCGCTGTTGACACAGCATCCCATGTGCGCCCAGACAACCTCATTTGGATTTACAGAATTAATTAGGTTTTATTTCCATCCCCAGCTGTTCTCTCCTGCACCAGGAATGTGGCTGCTGTCTCAGTTGGCCAGTGGTGGGAGAGATAAGAGGGAGATCTTCCTGCAGAGCTCCCACACTCCCAGCACAAACCGGTCATGAAACAGTATTCCCCAGCCCTCACTGGAGGATTTCCCACTTTCAGTCTCCCAGAAACAAATTGTAAGTCCTGGGGCATGGCCTATGGTATGGTTTGGGCATTCTATATTACGTATGCCATCTGTGTGGGTGGGCTGGGACAGCCTGGAGTCCATCACCCCCTCCCAAAGCTGCATCCAGCAGCAAGAATTCATGATGCTGTAGGAGTGAGGTTTATCATACTTCTCGTTTTCCCAGTGCTGCGCCTGCAATAAAAGGGAATGGGGGTAAAACCCATCCCTGGAGGTGTTCAGGGCCAGGCTGGATGGGGCTTTGAGCAGCCTGGTCTGGTGGGAGGTGTCCCTGCCCGGGGCAGGAGGGTTGGAACTAGATGATCTTTAAGGTCCCTTCCAACCCGAACCATTCTATGATTCAATAAAAGAGCCAGGTTTTTTATTTTCATTATACCAATATGAATTGTGATTGTTCCCTACCCCAATATTATCGGGTGAGTGCTCACTAGCTGCGTGTCCTGTGGTGGACACACCAGGTTGGTTTTGGTAGGGCTGCTTTTGGGTACTGGTTGCACACCCTTCTTGGTCTTGGTAGGGCTTTTTGTTCAGGCTGGGTTGCAGAAGACGGTCTGCTTTCTGTAGAGCATGTCTGTGTTTGACCCAGGTCATTTTTGCCGTCGTTAATATGCTTAAAACGTTGGTGATCACACAAACGTCCTGCGCCCTCCTGCAAGGGTCACTCCATCATGGTGTCAAGGTCGTTGTACATTCCTACAGTTTTTACAGACTCTCAGCAAAACCCAAAAGTTAATATTTTCGGCAGGCCAGGAGGTCAGCACTATCTTTCTGTGCTCCAGCTGGCAAACTGATAAAAGGAGAGTTTTAAAGCTAAAGCAAGTGCAGGACAAACGCAGTTGATTGTGTCTTCCCCCAAAACCAGCCGGTTATGTGGCTTGACAGTTCTTCCCAGGTAGCTTCCCTGCTGGATGAGGATACCCTAATTCACAGAGTTAAGTGGTGGTGATAATCTCCCATTGGTCTCCGCACGCCAGGGGTCTAATGTGCTTACCCACAAACTCATCAAGGAGGCTGTTTTATGGCTACCTGTGGGAGAAGTTTGCCTTGGCACCGCAGTGGGCTTTGCCGTGTCCCCGTAGCGCAACCCGTATGGCCGGGCGAGCCCAGAAAATGCTCGTGCTGTGCCTCCGAGATACTGGTTTTGCCCCGGTTACTTGCTCCTTTTTCGTGCTGGATGCCAAGATGCGTCGGGCAAGGAGGACCCACTTCCCAAAGTGTCGTACTCATCCTCTGCTAAAGCTGCAGGCGCTGGGACACCCCCGGGGTGTGGGACCCCAATAAACCCTGCCGTGCCCTTCCTGCACACGCCGAGGCGGGCACTCTGCTTCCAGAATTTGATTCACCAGAAAAGTCAATTTTTCTCTTATCTGGCTGAGAACAAACGAGTACGCCGTGTGCCTTGGCTGCTAAATTTTAATGGCTTTCGTGAAAAGCTAATTTGCAGGATTAAGGCTCAGCTCTCCCACGGGTTCCTGCTGTCTGAGCACCAGACCCTCGGAGTCCAGGAGGAAAGCGCAAATGAGGAGCGAGACAATTCCCGTGGCTCCGCGTGTGACCCAGGATCCCAAACCTCGGGGGCAGAGCGCAGAAATGCCGCGTGCCGTGCTCGGCTTCCTCGTGCTTTTTATCCAAAGCCCTGCCGGTCGCTCACCTGAACCCCGGCCCTTTGAAATATCTATTAAAAATAATCCGAGGGCTTGAAGGGGCTGCGACACGGTGGGATGCGCTGCCCGCACCGTCCCTGCCTGCTGTGGGGCAGCATCAGACATGCCGGGGGAGGAGGGAGTGTACCCAGGGGGCACACCTTTTGCCTCCCCCAGACCTTTTGTCTCCCCCAAACCTTTTTGCTTTCTGATTTTGCTCCTCTGATGGTGTTTTTTCTGCTGAGGAAACCAGTTAAGTTGCCTGTGCAACAAACACTGGCCGCTCGAAAGGTCTTCTTACGGGATGTTGATGCTGCCATAACTTTTATCGGCAGCCCAAAACACGACTGCTGATACCGTTTCTGCTCATGCATCCCTACAGGGTGCCTTCTTCCCCTGTTTTTTTTGCCATCCCTCGTGAAAACTAATGCACTTTTCAGCAGCAAGCACAGCTGACCTGCGTATCGCATAGTATATATTGCAATACGCCATATTGTCTGTCTCGTGGCCTGATGTTGCGGAGTGTGGTGGTGTATTTTGGTCCAGGATCACGGTAGCAATTGCTGGGTGTAACAGGAGCACGGCAGTGTGGTTTAGCTCTTGCAGCCTGGTGACCCTTTATTCCAAAGCAAACATTTTTACAGCCCCGTTGTGTTTACCGTCCAGCGTAAAAATCTTCATTCATCAATGAAAATCATCAGCTTATGTGTGAGAGTGTGTCTGCTTCGAGGGGTTGCTGGAGTCTACTTGACATGTGGATGGTTTGGACTATGGTATTGATCTCCTAGGTTGATTGGAAGATAATTGTAGGCTGAAGTACTGAAGGCCACCGTTGCAAGCAATTTGTTTTTCATAAAGGATTGCCGAGGCCTGAGATGCTTCAATGCCATAGCAACAAGTGTGATATAACCACCAGACAGAGAGCAGGAGGATGCTTATTCATGAAGCAGTCCCTAGAGAGGCTTTTTCTTGGCATGGAGAACTCTTCTGCTAGTCAGAAACCTCTCACTTTGAATCACCAATATATCTCAGTCAGGGGCTAGAGAGAGAAAAAATGGGCAAGACACGAGCTTCGTGTGCAGGGGGAATAACGTGCTTTCCTCTACTCTCCCGTTGCAGGTACTGGCTAACGAACAAGGTGCACATCAAGCGACCCACCACCGGCCTCCTCATGTACACCTTAGCCACTCGATTCTGCAACCAGATCTATCTCTACGGCTTCTGGCCCTTTCCCCTGGACCAGAACCAGAACCCGGTCAAGTACCACTACTACGACAGCCTGAAGTACGGCTACACCTCGCAGGCCAGCCCGCACACCATGCCCTTGGAGTTCAAAGCCTTAAAGACGCTGCACCAGCAGGGAGCCTTGAAGCTGACTGTGGGGGAGTGCGATGGGGCCACGTAGAGTGGTCCCCGGCCGCGTTCCTGCACAGCCACGGGAGGAAGGGGAGGGGGCGGAAAGGACGAGTGGTGCCTGGTGGGGCTGGTTGTCTTTGTTAATGCGCAGAACAGCGACACAAATATATACACGTGGTACCTATATATATTGACCTGAGTATTATAACTGTTTGGTGTTCACCAAGGAAGGGGCAGGAGAGATGCGGGAGCATCTGGGGTGGCTGGCCTGGACAAGACCCCTTGCCGTGGGCTTGCTGGGCTCGGAATGGCGTTCGACCTACGCCCGAACGGTGGTGAAGGTGGCCTTGGTTTTTGAGGGTATGTTAGGTGATGGGTAAACGTTAAGCCATTTGTCGTGACTGGTCCAAGGTTGGTAGTTAGTTTGTTTGGCCAAGGACGGCGGCGCTGGCACGTTCTTGGCCCCGTGCTCGTGGCGGGGAGGGGAAGGGGCAGGGAGGGGGTGGGCAGGGAAGGTTTGTTGGCGGCTGTCACAGCCAAGGCACTGCCCGTGGCACTGAGCAGCACCCGTCTCCTGCCCAGCGGGGACTGGTGCCCGACAGAGTCATGCACAGATCCATCCGAAACACGGGCCGCCGGGCTGAGCATGGCCTTCGGAGAGGCGAGGGAGAAGCCTCCTGGGCTGCAGCTTGATCTCCAGGGGGTGGTGGGGAGCTGTGCTGAGCTGATCCCGGTGGCATTTGCTGGGAGAGGAGATGTGAGGGCCTCCAGAGATCAGGCACACCGGCCTTGAGCCGGGCAGACGGTGAGGAGGATGCTGAACATGTATTTTTTCTCTTCCTTTCCTAAGGAGCAATTTCGAAAGTGGTAGGAAGGAGGTTTGCTGCCGCAAACCGGCACCGTTAGTAAGAAGTGTCTTACTGTGCCACAGTGGAAGACACTCAACATCTGGCAGGGCTCGTGAAAACCATAAGTACATCTAGCTCTTAATTCCCCAATGGCACCTGCTAAGCAGCCTGCCTTCTCTCCCCTGCCAAAAATAACCGCTGAAATATCGGCGATAGGCCCGAGACCCAGCCAAGCGGAAAGACCGCGGGACTTCAAGGGACTTTGTCAAGTCTAAATAATTTATTTTTTACTTTCTCCGCAAAGAACCAGCATACAATACAGCGCTCTGTTCCCGAAGTCCCGCACTCTCCTTTCTTTCAAGCTCCGATTAGCTCTTACTCTGAACAGTTAATTAGGATGTCAGATGGATCTTGACGGGATGCTTGGCTAGTGATGAGCGTCAAAGAAATAATCCTTTTCCTTTTTTTTTTTTTAGAGGGAGCCCAAAATATAAAGACATTTTTATAACCACATTTGCTTTTCTCCTAAGTTTTGGGTTTTTTGAGGGAAGAAACTAGATTGATCTGATTAGCCTGTTTAATTTTCTGCTTCTGTAGCCTACTCTGTTTGTCTCCTAATTAGCACTCAGTGCCAGAACGCAGGTGAGTCTGGGGTTCAGCGAGTGCACTTTGGGTTTAATTTGTGGGAGAGCAAATAACGCGACGCCGGTGAGCCTCGGACGTGCGCTGCCGTGTTTTTGAAACCCATCCTGGCTGGGCTTCCACCACCTTTGTGCCTCCTCCTACTGCCGGGCTTAAGTTAAAAAGCATATCGTTTGGGGCTGAAATACTTGACATTGTCTCTTTAAAAACTGAGCGCTTCAAGTGGTAAAAGGAAAAAGTCGCTTTCATGTTTTGGGACGTGGAAGCTACTGTACCCTTAGGAGCCTCCAGCCTCCTAATTAGTGTCAGATGAAGAGGCCGAAGATTAAGGTATAAGCAACATTATAGTGGATAAATGTGGGCTAATCTGCCACCAAGGGGATATTTCTTTCCATCTCCAGAAAATGATTTCTTTTATGTTTTGTTTTGTTTTTTTTTTTTTTAAACCTGGCGCTTTTTTTTATTGTTGTTATTATTTTTACTTGAGGTTTAGTTGCACAGTAAAGCTAAAACCTGGCTGTGAACCGCAGCTGAAGCTGCTGGGGTCTCCTGAGATAGAGGAGACAGGGGGTAAAACTGCAAGATGGAAGTAGTCTGCGATCCCGAGGAGCTTCCCGCGATTCAGGAGCGGTTGTTAAAGCCGGATAATTCCCTGCTCTGTCCCCGGCGCGGAGGAGGGATGGAGCAGGGATGAAGCCGCAGGGACTGCTAAAGCCAACTGTTGTATTGAGGGGCCTGGGCCACGGCACCGATTGCTGTTAGCAAACCTTCTTTTTAAATAAAAATACAAGAAATGAAAGAAATGTGCAGGCTTTTTATTTTTTTTTGTTTATTTTTGTTGATGAAAAGGGGGGGGCAAGACCATAAAATGCCGTGACAATTAAATGGGGAGACCTCGTAACCTTCTTTGCCAGTGAAGGAAAGGGGAAGGCTGGGCTTATTTGCCCATCTCAGGGGGGGATGTCAGCGCTCTGCCAGGGGGACATCCAGAGCCACCAGGATGTCCTCACCGTGCCTACCGAGATTATTGAGCTGCATCTAACAGCAGCACAACGGGGGTGTGCTGTGGGGGGGGGAAAGGGGATGGGAGAAGGGATTTCTGGTGTCCTTGAAGCAGCTTCTGGATCAAAGCACAGGCAAGTTCTAGGCGAATTATCCAGGGGGATGAAATTGCTGGTGATGTTTCTGTTCCCAGAATGGATCCCAGCTTTAAAAATACTTTAAACGGAGAGTAAGACCCTGCAGCTATTGAAATTGATGGCTGAGCTCCCGTTTTACCTCCCTGCCATGCGGCTTGGTCCCTGCTGAGTTTATGTGCACAAAACCATCCAGAAACCTCCCCTTGCTTTAGTGGGTCCTCTGGTCTGGCTCTCAGAGTGGTCCCACTTTGAGGTGGTTCCCAGGACACGTTCAAGGCCATCCATCACCTGCTGCACTTGCTGGCAAGCTGAAGACCCTGTTGGAAATGTGTGATCATCTCTGTTTCCAGAAAATAGCTCCACCGAGCCCCAGGCCCTGCAACTGGGCAAGCTGAAAAGCCCATGTGCTGTTTCTGAGCCGGGGGAGCGGAGTTTTGGGCTCAACTTCTGCTCCCAGCAGCGCTTGCAGTAGGTGGGTGCTATTCGGGCTATTTTTGGGGCAGCCACCAGCCGACGAGCAGCCGCGGGGCTGTGGCAAGGCAGCTGCCAGATGCTATGGGGACCCGGCGGCAGCACCAGGCTGCTGCTTGATGAATTACTTCATGCCCAATTAAGGCTCTCCTGTCATCAAGAGCGAAACAAAAAAGAGCATTGATGCTATTCAGGCAGGGATGCAGGTGCACGTGTTGCTCCGTGAACGTACTTACCACCATGAACGACAGCAGCGCCTCCCCTCAATCTTCGGTCCTCCATCCCACTGCTCCCTCCAGCAGCGAGGCCAGCCCAAACTGGTGATGCTGGTGGCTCTGGGGTGGGGAGCCCCCTCCCATGGGCCAGGCACATTTGTCCCAAAAGGCCTTTGGATGATAAAAAGTGGCCTGAACTTGTAAAATAGAGGCAAACTTGAGTCTCCACCTGGCTAAGCCCACAGTTTGGGTCTGTGTTTCCCAGCATGTCTATTTGGGGCAATAGTCTAATGGGTGCTTCTAGCTAAATTCAACATCCTTTTGCTCACCATGGGCCTCTGGGGCGTTATCCCCTTTACACCAGCTTGGGAATAAGGGTCTTGTCTCGCCTGCTCAGCCACACGGCGGCCAGAAGCACAGCTGCCTGAATTGCTTTTCTTTTTAACGGCAGTTCGCTTGGTTACGTCCCAGCCTTCAGATCTGCCACATGCTTCTTTGTGCCTCCGGGCTAAGAGCCAGCCCGGCCATGAAACCTCCCCGCAGCCTCCGAGGCTGCCCAGCATCGCCGCGGGCACACGCTCCCTCCCCTTCTCCTCTCCCCTTGAGCACACCGGTGAATTTTGGTCCCCGCTGACGGACGCTGGAGGAGCCAGCCTGTCACTACAGACCTGCCCAGCCGGAACAAGGATCCTTCGCCCGTGGAGTTTAATTCGGCTCTTGCCACACTCAGTGCTCTGTGTGCGCGCTGCAGAGCCATGCAGAAGGAGGAATGCATTAGCACAGCACTTTTGTTCTTCCTATAAAAATATACGTATATAGTGATGAGACTGTTGCTCTCCTGGGGGAGATCTTGCCCATGTCTTGCGTTGGCACGGAGTACGGCTCCTCTGGTCAAGCCGCAGAGTCCGCAGTCTCGGTGCTGCCAAGCTCCTTTACAATTAATTCCTGCTCTGCCTGGTTTAAAGCTGACTTGGGCGAGTTGCAGCGGCTCCTCCGAATTGCGGCACAGAACCCTGGCTGCCTCCATCCCCCCGCAGCCCCTCGCCCGGGCAGGGCTGGAAGGCACAGCATCCCTCCCAGCCGCCGAGCGAGAGGGATGGAGAGGGACCATCACCGTCCCCTGAACACTTCATCAGCCGAAGCTCGGGGCAGGGTCGATGATAGCCAACCCTCTGCTTGCGCCACAGCCCAGGTAATTAGTGAACAAAGTGCAAATAATCCTTGTGAACCAAATTACAATTTTCTAAAACATTTTTTCAAGCTGCCCGAGGGGTATTTTTCAGTGCTAAGAAACAACCGAATCATCTTTTTTTTTTCTTTTTTTTCTTTTTTTTTTTTTTTTTAAGATACCGATCTCACAAACAAGACAGACAATATTTTGTTTTGAAGGTGTGAAGAAAATTGTCGTCAGTTTTGCATTGCATTTTAGATACTGCTTGGGAATAACACCAACGGCTGCGGCCTTCAGTCAGTCTCACTTAAATGACACCAACGGTTTCTGTCGATCTTCGTAGGAATTCATTTTTAATTTTGTGCAAAATAGTCTGAAAAAGGTTGCACCATCTATAGATCATAGCATATAGATGTTGGTTTTTTTGACCACCACGCCTTTTCAAAATTTAAACGCTCTAATTTCATGCTAGAGAGGCTTGAAACTATGGAAATTAAAGCTTAAAACTTTCAGAGCCCCACAGGGGACAGCAGGGAAGTGGTTTGCTCCGGTGTGCCCCTCAACATCAGGAGATGAAACCAGGCGCATAACCACGGTCTCCAGTATAATGCTCTGTTAAACCACACATTTTTTTAACTCTTTCAATGTTTTGGTTGCTTTCCTTTTTAGGTTTCTCACATTTAAGAGTGGTTTATTAACGCATATTTTCACCTCTAAATGTTACGCTCTTGCCTTTGGCAGCAGACGGCAGAATTTCACTTTGGGCTCCCCCTCTTGATCACATGAAACTCTTTCCAGTTTTCTCTTTTTCCCCTCTACTGAATCTATTTTTCCCTATGAAAACAACTGAGCACCCGCAAGCTGGCAAGTCGCCTCTGCAACTCCAGTACCGTCACGTGTCCAAGCTCCACGCTGGGTCATCTCCTCACTGTGGATACTACAGGGCTCCCAGCTTAAAATCCAGGCTCGAGAGGCCACCACCTGTGGGAAACGGACTACATGTCTTATTTCTCCCCCCTAGACAGTTGTGTGTCTCCCATGTATGTGAAGAAGGCAGAGGCCTGAATGATAACCAAAAAACCCATCACCCTCTCCAGAGAGTGGCCTTCTCTGCCAGCATTAGCAACATCAAGGCATTCAGCAATAAGCTCCTTTTCCAGCTGGGAATAACTCCTGTTCAGCTCCATCAAACCTAGCCCGATGCAGAGCAAAGCCGTCACATGCCAATTAGATTCACAATCCAGCTGAAGGCAGATGCATTTAGCTGCTTAACATCATCTCCAAGCAAATCTACGAGCGCTTCTACAAGAATCACAATCAGCACCCACCAACCCTTCCCACCGCGACGCTCTCCCGGCCTTGTGCATGAGCTGAGAATAAACACGAAGGTAACAGCACGGATGGAAATATCTCCCTCTCGGTTAGCAGAGGAAACCTCAGCACCCAGCCGTCAGCAGCTATCTCCAACCTCCTAAAAAAGGCAGATGGCAGGAGGAGGGCACTCCCCACAGCCCTGCAGGCTCCAGGGATGGGAGGCGAGATGCCGTCTTCAAGGAGATACCAACCTCCTTTACGATTGTGGCACTGGATTTACTGCTCACGTGCTCAAAAAAGGACCGAGCTGTATCCGTTGCGTTGTATCGCTGAGAAAAACACAGAGCTTGAGCAAGGATTAGGGCACCAGGACAAACTCGAATGCTGAAAAGCAGCTGGGGGTGTTGTCCTCCTGCAAAGCGCCTGGCCGGAACAAACCTGCCGGTGCTGCCGGAGGAGCACAGCCAGCAATAAAAGTTAAGGCCCTCTGTGTTGAAGTGGTGGCAGTCCATCTGATAGTAATCCTGTGTGCCTCCAGCAAACAAACCCTCCCCGGCGTTGTGAAATACCCACAGCTATTTGCTGGTTTGGTTGCCTGGAGAAGTTCCTCCAGCGAGGGCCGGTGGAGCACTCCACGTTCTTGCACGACCCAGGCAGCAAAGGTTAAAGCACATCATAGGAATGTAATGGGTTTTTTAACTAGCACTCTGGAAAGCCTGACACGCTGCTTTCTAGAAAACATTGCAATTTCGGCTTCAGCAGGAACCACAGAGCAAGGAAAATATTACACTTGGACCCTCAGCCTTGTAGCGTCTTGCTGCACCGGTTCCAGATGAACTTGCTTAACTCGGCTCGTGTCTGAAAATGACTTTGGATTTGAGATCGCTAGAAAAGAGGAGGAGAGGCATGCTCTATTCCTGGACTGCATATTAGTCTTCCATATGGGTGCAGAGCCAAAGCATATGGACCTCCATCTGTTCGGCAGGCCTGGCCTGGCCCCATGGATGGTTTATAATGTGCGTAGATTCATCCAGATTTGGGATTCCTCCAAAGCAAGAGGAGAGCCAATGACTCAAATATTGTGTAAAGCCATTGAAACTAATGGCACTAAACAACAGTCATTTGTCTCCTGTTTGATTTTACTTGCTGTAAAATAATGAATTAGTTACGGGGGTGGGTGAATGTTGTGTTATGGATGGAAGCTTTGAAAGAAACATGGTTAAGAGAAAACAAAACAGAAATCATGCTAGTTATTCTGTATCGGCTTACCGCAATGTATTATTCCCCAGAAAGTAAGCTGTGTCCTTCAATTTCAACAACATGGCATTTAGGCTCCATCTGTGACTAGATTTAAAGAGGTTTGAGAGCATAATTCAGGAAATCTTCAATGACAAATTCAAGGAAGCTGGAGAAAGGACCCTCAAAGTTCTTCCATAACTAAGACATCTCTAGAAAAAATGAACTTTGCTCCTACAAACTCTACATTAACCACAAGCCCTGGACTTGGATGTTTTCTTTTCTTTAAAAACAAATAATGAGCCCCAAAAGACTCCTGGTCTTAGCATGTGATGCTGTTCCTTGCGTCGAGAAGCCAGCGTGTGGTGGGACATGTCCTGACCTCGCTGAAGTCAAGAGGCAGCTTCCACCGAGCCCAGCAGCACCACGATCTCATCTACTGCTTCAAAAGGTCACACCTCCCTTTCGAAGGATGGACCTCGGCAGCTCAATTTCAGGCACCACGCTGGAAAAATTTCTGCTGAATTTTTCTGCAGAATTGTGTGCCACAGATGATTAAAGCCATGGGATGACCGCCAAGGAGATGGGCTATTGTGTCAGCCCCTGGGAGACTTCATAGCAGAAAAAAAAACACCCTCTCTCCACGAAAAGAATTAATTACCATGCATGTTAGCTCTGTGGTTTGGAGAAATTACTGTGGCTGGATTTCCTTCAGCGCTTTTATTCCTGGCTGGAGACCAGGGGAGTTGTTGAGGTTGCTGACTTAAGACACCGTAACAAATGCCTAGAAATGACTGGGCAGGAGTTATGATTTGTAACCTGCGTGTCTCACCTGCCTCCTGGACGGGCTTCGTGGCATCTCTTCTCGGGATTTTACGGAAGGGGCAGACTTACAAGCACGCCGGCCGGCTCCTGGGCTTTCCAGAAGAGACCAGGAGGGCACTAGATTTCTTGGCTGAAAACCATCCGAGAAGCCAGGCAGCTCTGAACATCCCGTGCTTTATCATTGGAAGAAGTCATTTTGGTAATTGCGTGTGTTAAATGAAATGCGATTAGGGACGGAGAGAAGGTGGTACGTGGGTGTTGGAATAGGAGCCGGTTCCTAGCCAAAGGATCTCCTAAAATCGTGGACCCCTGAGCGCGCCGCGGGGCGAAGGGGGCAGAAGGAGCTGCTGTGGGGGAGCGCGGTTATTTGTGGGTGTTTAATGTGAAACAGGGTATGGAAACACTTGCATCTGTGATGTGTCTTTTATGGCCTTCCCAAGGTTTTAATTAAAAAAGCAATAAAAGCACAACTATAGGAAAACAGGATGTTTTAAAAATCATCTGCTATAAATTGTTTTGTAGGGGAAGGGGAGAAAAATCAAAAGAACAATTGTTTGTATAAAAGCGTGTGGGACACTGAGTTCACATGGAGAAATAAACCCTTTGGGACAGGTTTTCCTGGTAGGAAGCACGTGCTGCACAAGACAATAAAGCGCAGGGGGCTCCCGTGCTGCCCCAGGGATCTGCCGAGCGGCTGTTTCCCCATCGGATGCATCTGGCCGCCTGAAACCCGGTGCGTGCCAGAGGATGGGGAGCGGGACCACGCGCCAGGAGGTGGGATGCGGAGGACGTTGGGATTTGGGCTGGGATGATCTTTGGATGGCTCAGAGGGGTTTCGGCTGCAATTTCCGAGAGGATACAGCACGATGCATTTGGCGCTTGGTGACAGAACCCCTAAAACCATTTTGTGCAGCACCTCTGACAGAGGCCGCGGCAGGAAAACACTGGCATATGGTGGCAGGGAGGTAATGTGGCCCGGAGAGGCTGCTGCAGGGCGTGTGGGCATCGTCTCTGGCTGTTTTAAAGGGTTATATGAGTTTGGGGTGGTTCATGGCTTTGGAAGGGATCAGGGATTTGTTGCCTCCCGCTGTGGATGCCCGGTCTGTCTGGAGATAAATGCAGTGGACACCTCTGTGAGCTGGACCCCTTCCTCGTGCCTGCGTGTATTCACGTTCCCCAGCAGAGACGGGAACCTGGGCCAACCTCCCCAGCACTCCCTGGCTCCTTCGCCATCACTCCCATGACCTTGGCGCCTGTAGACCTTAGTTTCCACCGTGCGTGCTATCGAGCTTTTTGCAAGAAAAGAACTGCCTGTGCCCAAAAATGGTCCTTGTTGCTCCCGCAGAAGCACCCTGGATGGGTTTTCTCTCTGCCTTCCAGGTAAATTCAATGAAAGCCCACAACAGCCGCGGCTCCAAGCAGCCCCCGAGGACCACGATTCCCTGAGCTTGTAGTTTAAATGGAGATTAGCTTCTAAAATTTAACGAGGATCTCTGTGAAAACAGAGTCCCAAGGATAAAACAACAACTGACAAAAAAAGACGACCATTGAATACCCATCCAATTAGGGCTTCCAACTGATCCTCATTAAACACCCGCTCCTGACATTTGACAGCGCAGTTTAGATTAGAGCGGCGAAAAATCCCCTTGAAAAGGCAGATTGACATTTTGCAGAGGAGTGTTTTCGAAGTAATACTGATGGCTTTACACCCCCAGCTTTTACCCTGACACGTTACCAAAAAAAACCCTTGGGCTTGGCAAAGGGGTGAGGAACATCCACGTTGGCTGGCGGGGAAACTCCCAGTGTCCAAACTCCTCGCCGCAGTGAACGCGGGCAACCCCCGGCCTTGGCTCTCCACATGTAGGGTCCTCAAAAGGGAGCATTTAATAAGATACAGAAGCTGGATTTTTTTTTTTTTTTTTTTTTTTGGCTGAGCTGAATATGAAATCGCCATGGCAACCTTTCTTCTGAGGTGATCCGAGTCAGGTAGCAACAGCAGAGATGAGTTAAAGGTCATCCCTGCAGAGGAAGATGGGCACTGATGAAGCACTTTAACAAGTCCCAGGGGAGGTGGCATTTAAAAGCCACCCGGAGGGCTCAGCCAGATCCGTGAAGGGAGAGAAATCCGAGGGCAGCAGTGATTTGGGATGCTCCTGGCTGAGAAGCCAGCGGCATCCATCGGCCAGTCAGCGGTGCCCAGAGGTTGCTCCCATGGGGCACGAGGAGCCGTGAGATCCAGCCCCGGGTCCCCAGGAGTGAGATCCAGCCCCAGGTCCCCAGCACCTGGAGAAGGGCTTGCTTAGCAGCTGGGGAAAACCTCTGCGAGCGAATGCAATAGCTGCATGCAAGAAATGAGACCTCTCACTCGGCTAGGGAGATACAAGGGGAAAATAATTTCAAAAACCATCTAAGACTAATTGCAAACTGATTTTTCACTGGGACTTACACTTCCAAATGCCTGAGGTTCTCCGAGAAACATCCATTCCGGCCTCGAACGAAGGGCTCAACAGGATTTATAATGATCAGCCAATGCTATTATCCTCACTCCGCAGATAAGGAAAACCGAGGCATGAAGGGTTTTACCATCATCTCCATAGCTAAAGCCAGGCACTTTAAAATATAGCTTGCTCTTCAGCGAAGGCGGGTGCCCTGTATTTCTGCAAACCGTTTTCACCAAGTGCTCACACACGGCATTTTGGGCATTACAGGGTCGAGGTGGCTTCTTCTAAGTGACCCATTGCAGATCAGACAGCAAGTTAGTGGCAGAGCCAGCGACAAACTCCCAGGTTACCTGGCTCCTGGACCTCTGGTCTGCTCCTTTTATTACACCAAAATATCTTTTCCAGGTGGCAGCCACCGGACAAAGGCATGTGGCAGAGACAGTCCAGCCTCTGCCAGCCCTGGGCATGCGGCAGATTTGGGGACACTCACCTCCAGCCCGGCTGGGTCATCGCAACGCAGAGTAGGGGTGGGAGGAGAGGGCAAGCACCCATGAAAGGCTCCTGCCATTTTGGGATGCTTCTCTCTTCTGGGAAGGAAGCACCAGCTCTGGAGCTGGTAACCCCTGACTTCAATCTTCCTCCCAAATCACGGCATTATTTCAGAATAATACCTGTGGGAATCATTCTGTATGCCATCTATTTTTAATTTTGTTATGTTTCTCAGGGTCTTTTTTCAAGCTTTTCCCCTGTAACCACGAGGGCTAGAAACTCACAGCTTTTGTTGTATTAATGAAAGCTGAGCATCTCAAGTAATCTCAAGTTCAAGAGCCGTGACTTCAAAAACCCCACGTATGATTTGACCGGTGAAAAAAGTTGTGCAAGCTCACAGCTCTCCTCTTCCCCGTCCCTGCAGAGCTCAGCTTTCACCCGGAGCTCACACCACGCTCTCAGCCGTAACTTACTTTCATCTCTTCCATGGCTGCAGCTCTTGGGCCAGGACCTTCACCGTTCGAAATCGGGTAGGAGAATCGCCTCGGGGTGAGCCTGACGACTGGGAGAGAAACCAGGGGTTCAGGAGATCTTAGGAGCTTGGTCTTGCTGCTGGGAGCAGAGACTTTGGGAGCCAGAGCCCCCGCCAGCAGTTTTAAGCACGCTCCACATGGAAACACCTACGGCCCCCAGCCCTGCTGTCTCTAAGCCCTTTGCTTGCTGCACACATTTCAAAGCCTGCCTTCCAGACATTACAGCGGTGGATTTGTCCAACCCAATGTGTATTTGCTGACAACAAAAATGTCTCCCTAGCTCTGTTTTGGAAGGGGGAAGGTCAAGAAAAGGTGAGTCTGAAGCGAAGCCCAAAGAAAGGGCGCTGGGGAGACCCTGGTCCCCAAAACACGTGGAGGTCGCAACCTCCCCAGACTCCAGGAATTTGCTGGTTCTTGCTGCGATTTTTGCGTCTTTAACCAAAGCCACGTGCTTGCTGCTGACCCCAGATCTCCCGGCGGCAAACCCATCTGAACACGGCGTTACACAACTGCTTTGTGCCTGTTCCTCTTTTCAGAAACTGGGACAAAATAAACCATTCCGCTCGGCTTGTGAGAAGGGTCAGCCTGCACCTTCCCCAGCCATTAGAAGCTGGAGTTGCCGTTCGACTTGTCATCAGAGCTGCTCTAATTTGAACTAATGACTGGGAAACTCATTGCTGATTACAGGGCACTGCCAGGCTCCTGGCTTGCCAGCCTGCAACCGCGACAAAAAAAAAAAAAAACAATCTCCCCCCTAACCCGGTAGGAGAATATTTCATAGCATTGCCAAGATGGACCTCAGGCATTTATTTTGACAGCTGTTGTTTTAATTATTTATGCTAAGATTTTACAATGTGCTGGTAAATGGACTGCAAGGCATTTCATAAAATAAAAGAAAAAAAGGGAAAAAAAAAAAGAAAAAAAAAAAAAAAAAAAAGAATGAAGTCTCGCTGTGGGCTTGTCTCGGGGCTGTGATAAACCAGGAGGGGCAAACGGGGAAAGGCTGTGCCGAAGGACCCGGACTAGCAGTCTCCGACAGACCACAGGGAAAAGCTTTCGGACACCTCAACAGTTGGCATGTGGACAGGTCAAAACTTTGAGGCAGGACACAACTTCACTGGTTTTTATGAGCAGAGCCTTGTTGCGGGAGGGAGGGGACCTTTCAAGCAGGAAAATCAGCGTGCTCCATCCCTCTCCAGCTTCAATCCCACCCTACCCGCCGGGCAGAAGAGCATTCCCACTGCAGCGTCTCAGCATTAGTGTTACCGGGGAATGAAGACAAAAGCCACGGTTTTCACAGAAGAGAAAGCTACACAAAGGCGCGCGCACACACACACACACACACACACACGAGGATTTAGAAAGACTAAAAAAAGCTTTCGGCCTGTCTGACATTCACCCGTGTCGCTGACATGCCCCACTGCCGGCACAGTTTGGACGTAACGTGCCCCGGTGCCTCTCTGCCCCCACCATGGGGCCACGGGACACCTGGTGGGTTTGATAAACAGGCCTGAAGTTTGCAGGGTGGATCGTCTTGGCGTGACTTGTGTTTGTCTCGGTCAAGAACAGCCGTAAAAACCACGTGGCTCCCACGGAAAAACTTCAAGCACACCAAATTGAAAATTTCATCAGAAGTATATTTAATGGGAATTTTTTTTCCCGGTGGTACTAGGCAGGCCGTAAAGGATGTGAACTTGAGGAGATAATTTAGTATCTCTGCTGCAGCTCTTCGTTTTCTAAAGGAGGAGAGAAACAGTAGCCCACCTCGTTAAAGCTCTTGGAGATAGGTAGCGGGAGAACATTAAATAAAAGCTTACCGTTGTACAAGGGAGCATTCGAGGTCTTGCCATTCTCTTGTGAGGTTGAATTTGCACCATAACCGGTGCTTGATGAATCCGTGCCCATCGCAAAGGTTGTCCCAGAGACGCCGCAATCACGACTTTCGGATTAGTCTGAGGGGACCCATCACTTCAGAGACGATTTTAGAGGAACATGAAATGAGCTGAGGCTCAACACCTGCACATCGAGAGAAGATAGATGTAAAAAATAAATCGGTATCTCAGGCAGGGGGTCAGGCTAATCTCCTGTTTGCTCGGGTGTGTTTTTAACACCGCAACCGGGCTAGATTTTGCCCATGTTAAAAATAAAAGCAAGTTGGTATGCCTGAATCTTTGAGGCGGGATTAAGGAGAGATCCTCACTCTGGTAAGTGCCTTCTGCCATGATTTTCCTCGCATGAGATCCCCTTTGGAGCGGGACACGGCCATACCCACGCTGAAGGACAGCAGCTACGCCCCAGCTCCGAGCCGACCAGACTTCAATAGCTGGACAAGCCATCCATCCCTGAGCAGTGTGTGCCCATCTCCGCTGGCCTCCGTCTTCCGTGGTCATTTACAGCAGTTAAAAGCCCCACCAGGTCGTTTCCATGGTCGTATCGAATTGATATAAATGACTGCAGAATGTGCAGGGCAGAGGAACGTCAGACCGGCACTCGGCAAAGCGTTTTGGAAAGAGGATTAGCAGCTGTAGGGGGATGATTATTATCATTAATGATGTCAGAAGGGAGGCAAGCGGAGAGTTCAGTATTTAGTATTTTGACAAAAGCCGCAGGGTCCAGATTTGCAGTCAAATCCCACAAAATGTTCTACCCCGAGGCTTAAAAAAAAACAAGGCAAAATGTTTATTATCCTAATAATTCTTCCGTTAACGTCAAGACAGGTGAACAGGGTATCTAACACTTGATCCCCCACTAAGGCTTTGGCAACTGCAAACGCTAAAAAGGCCGATGAGATTACACAGGTTGCACAGAGGCAGCAGCACGCAGGCTGCTGGTGACTCAAAAAAGGGCTGCTAATTGCCCAAACCTGCCAAGAAACTCTTTGTGCCCTGGCTCTTGACCTCCACGCGGCCTGAAATCCAGCGTGCTCCGTCTCTCCGACATCAAACACGCACCCAGGAGGATGCGTTTGGAGCGGGCACGGCAGCTCCGGCTCTCGTGCGACGCATGAGTGTGCCGCGCTGACGGCCTGAGCGTGCCTCTGCAGGAGACCGTGATCCTCCTCTCAGCCTCATAGAGCTTCCAAGGGTGGGGTTTTTTCCACAGCTCCAGCTCCCAAATCTAAGCCCACGCTCAGTTTTCATTTTCAAAACCCTAACTAGAAGACCTTGCAGATGGCAGGGTGCGTAGATAAACTGCAAACGGGTGTCTACTGAGACACTCAAATGAATTAGGAGACAACCCTATATAAAACGCAATGACGTACCAATGAATGAGCAAATAAGCTTAATTTTGGATCTTTTCAAAGCCTTTCAAGCACCCTTTTGGGTGCTTGAGAGTCAGAGAAGGGGCAGGAGCAGCAGAATTGCAGAACATGGGTCTGGAGGCAACAGGTGGAAGGGAAACAGAGCTGTGAGTCAAAGCGGGTAGCAGGACTCACCGTTTCATGCTCCCTAGAGAGGGATCCTGGTTCGCTTCTTTGCTCTGCTAAAAAACAGTCTGCTTGACCTAGGGCAAGCCATTTAACTTTTTCCATAGAAATAAGCCTTGATTGTTGCTGGAAGGGTGAGATGTACACCTCCCGCTGGCACCCCAGGCATCCTTGGTTCCTTACACAACAGCACTCCAGGGTGCCCACAGCCCTTTCAGTGCCAGCACAACATTGGCTTACAAACTGTACTTCCAAGCCAGTCTAGAGCATCTCAATTTTCCCTAACATAGGCCATCTTCCCCCGCTATTCCGGACCTTCGAGGCTGGTTCCCCCCATTTCAGGGAAAGCAGCAGGACGGTCCCAAGGCTCCGATGACTGTTACTTTATTCTGCAATTTCAAACCTGGGAAATGTAGGTCACTGATCTTCAGCATGACCTACATTCACAGCTCCAAATAAGTCCCTTTTGCCAGCGTCGATGTTTTCTAGCTTCAGGTTGAATCTGGGATATACACACGAATGCCCTGCTTGGCCTGGGTGTCCAAGGAGGGAAGCTGTGACCACACACAAGCAGATGCTGCCTAGACCAGCCGTGTCCTGCACACACGGCTGCAATGATGTCCTGCCCAAGCCAACAGCAAACCCAGGTCTCTCGATGCAGGTATCTACTCGCACAGGACTATGCGTATTTTTGCCTTACAGGAGAAGGATGGATAACAAAAGGAATTTTACCATTCCTGTTGTCTTTCTAATATGTTGAATAGGGCTGGTAGAAGCAAACGAAGGTGCATCCACCACATGGTAGCCCCTGGCAGAGGCATGGGGACATTGCAGCTGTGGCAGCTCCAGCAGCGATGTCCTGGTTTGGCTGCCATCGGTGGCACTCCTGCTGTTGGCTTCTCTGGAGGCAAGTTTTCTCTCCAGGTTTCTTCTTCCCTCATGTGGGAGAGGAAAAAAAAATAAAGGCAGATCCTTTTTGTGAATAAGGGAATTCTTCATATGCTTCATCCATCTTTTACCAAAGTGCCATCTTCACTCCATCTATTGTGTCACTTCAGCATCTAGAATATCTTTAGTCTTGAGAAAATATGAGTAATACTGACTGGATTTTGTGCAGAGGAAAAAAGGCAAGTAAGTAACTCCTTCCACAAGGGAAACAAGAAGGAAGAGATAAAATAGTCTGAAGGAAGAGATAAAATAGTCTGAAGGAAGAGGAACGGTGTGAGAAGAGGAGGAAAAGAAAAAAGGGGGCATCCTTGTATGCTCTGGGGACAAGGTATAGAAATGCCATCATTCCACAAAGAATGCCATCATTCCTGGTGCCCACATACCCTGGAGAAGGCATGTAATAGATAACAGCAACCACTCAGGTCACCTAATCGTGCTTGGTAGCTTTTGAGTGACATAGTGACATCTGAAAGGAGAATGATGTTCACCCAAGGCATGTATCCAAACCTAGGACAGCCTGACATCAGGGACACAGCGTGGCTTGAAGCGTCGGAGGAAGGCAAATAGCCCAAACTCTCTCCTGAACTATTTATTTCAAGCCTCAGGTGTGTTGGACAAATCACCATTGATGCTCCTCTTCTGTTCTCGTCAATGGCTTTCTGCGGCTGCCCAGAGCGCGCTGTATTTGTCACTGATTTCGTCTTGTTATCGGCTGACAGGGAACAAGTCAGGCACCTCAGTTTGATTGAGGACCAGCACACTCGGTGCATCGCTGATCCCAGCACCAAGGGTCTGGCTCCGACCAGTGGAGCCTCCAGAGCCTCCCTGGGAGCCACACACCACTTCTGCCCTTCCCCAGCTCTTCCATCATGTCTTGTTTACGTTCAGTCCCATACATCATGTACAAATGTAGGTCATAGCAAAGTCCATGCCTCAGCAAACTGTGAAATCTCAGCTTAGCCTCTTGTCTTGCGTGCAAGAGGGTTTTCTCACCTCCTAGCGCTCGGGGCTGCTGCTGCTTTGAGTTCTTCCTTCTCAGTGAGTCCGCGCTTCCCAGCAAGTGTCGGGAAAACTCATTGCAGCAGTGCCGGCAAACACCCTCTGACAGTGTAAACGCTGCAGGCTGCAGACCTCCTGGGGAAGAAAAGGAGGCTGAGCTGCGACAAACCCCAGCATCTCGCGTGAATATCTTTCATGCAACCGCCCTTCCGCCATCCCCAGTGCCACGAAAACCTCTCTTTAGCGTCTGTCTCCATTCCGTGCGCTGGGGTGAATAGAAAATCAATCTCTCCTGTATACATGAGGCACTGATATTCTTGCAAACAGTGGAATAACTCCACATTTGTGTTGGTGGCGGCAGCAGCAGGATCCATCCTTCTGCCTTTTTATTGCCTGAACAGCAAAAGTCAAAAAAGCAAAACAACGTGTCCAGGCACTGAGAACGAATTAAGGGCTTGTTGGCTGGGAACTGGCAGCACACGAAATCCGCCTCTCCCTCCCCATTCTTGCGGCAGCACCGCAGCTGGACGGGCTGTATTTTTGGCAGGAACCCTTCCTCCTCCTTTCGCTCCTGGTCAGTACGCGCTTCACTGAAGCCCAATGCAGGCTGGAGGACACCAAGCTGTGAAACCCCCTGGGGCGCTCAGAGGTGCCACACCGCATTTCCAAACACCCCACTGACGAGAGCCGGCCAGCGGGACGTGATGAAGAGATAGATGGATCCATTGAGTGAGAACGTTTAATGTGTTGGCCACGTTAAACGTGTAGTGGCAGGCGCTGAGCTGACCTCCACAATGGCCAAGGCAGCAGGAAGAGATTCTTCCTTCTTCCCCCCGCTCTTCAAGCCATGCAGTGTCCCCTGCATCTTCCCACCTCCATCCCAACGAGGCTTCCAAGCCAACAGCACGCGTTTTGCTCTGTGTTGAATAAAAGTAGCTCCTAACAAGGGCTTTTGGTCTCTGACCCAGCAGCTCATGCATTTTTGGGAGGGTGAAAGACATGGGGTGCAAAAGCCCAGCGCTGCAGCACCGCAACGGCTGCCTAACACCCCACCTGCTGAAAACTCGTTGTTTGTATTCTGCATGCAGGTTTCCTTTGTTTGCACACATTTCTATTAGGCCTTAATAGGCTTCATTGAAGTATTTTCAGGTTCTGCCGAAAAACAAAACGCCAAAGGACGCCTGAAATGCTGGGTTCCTAATGTCCTTCCTCAGATTTCAGCTTTTAAGACAGCACATCAAAACAGGAACATAATGAAGCTGCTATTATTACTAATGCCTTCCACATTATTTGAGTTGCAGGGAACAATTAAACGGCACAAATGACGTGCTGTTACACTTGGGGACGCTGCCAAACGGCGGCTCCATTCACCTTCTCTCCTCTACTTCTGTTCTTCCCCACCTGCTCCCTGTCAGGAGGCGAGGCGCAGCCGGTTTGCTCCGCTTCCTCTGAAATTCAAATCAAAGAAAACTCCAAACGCTCCCGTTTCCTTTCAGAAAAAAATGAAACGAAATGCGTGCAAAAAACGTCACCTTCCGGAGGCTTTTGCCCCGTAACAGCGGCAGCCCCTTGATGCCTCCGGTGCGGGGCAAATCGCACAGTGGCTCTCCGTGCTGGGAGGAGACCCACCTTGCACCCGGCTGCCTCTTCTGCTGCTGAAGAGCCCGGCAGGTCTCCTCAGTTCTCTGTCCAAGCTTTTATGAGCCAGACTCATTAATCACCTCGCCCTTACCAAGGGAGACCTCGCTACACACTCCCTGCTTGCCAGCTCTGGATCGAAAAGAGATGGATGCGGTTCCTGGGCTTTTGACCTGAGGTTGCTCGGAGCTTCAGGTTTTGCAGCCCTCTGTGCAGGATGGTTGTGTCCCGTCCCACCTGTGGAGCACCTGGTCAAGAGATGGAGCTCTGTGATGTCTTGCCCGTGGTTCGGGCTGTGCAGGTTGGCAGGAGCTGCGAGCTTTAGCCTCGCAGAAAGCCATCCGGCCGTGCAGCGGGTAGAGATGCCATGCCCAGCCACACAGTTAAACAGACGAATAACGCTGCCCTGGCACCGGGTACCAAGTGTCATTCATTTTATGGCTGGAAGCAGCCAGGAGAAAGCATCTTTTCGGGCTAGGAAATGCACACAACACCACTGAAGCTGTTGGAGGGTTTTGCCTCGTATTGTGAAGTTCTGGACACACGGCTTCCGAAAACGGCATGTTCCACCAGTCCCCCAGGAGAATGGCCACGGTGAAAGCACAGGGACGGCTTCAGCATCCTTGGGCTGTGATCTGGAGAATCTGCGTAACTCAGAAACCTTCAGCCCACAACTGTGTCTTTACGCAAGCTGCCAACTTTGGTTTGGATCTGTAGGCTTGTGCCTTCTTCATTGGGCTTCCTCCTCCAGCTGGGTCTGACAGATGAGGACTGGGGTGGGAGGAGTATCTTTAGCAAGGAAGGCACCTGGCAGGCGTTGGGTCAATTGATGAGATGTGGGGGTGGTCAGGGCCAGAAAATTATAAAGGGCACAAGTTGAGCAATCACTGCAAGTGGTACAAGGTGGTTGGAAGATGATTCATTAGCAAAGAGCTTGTGGACACCGGAGGAGCTTGGCACTCTCAACAAGGACGGATCTCCAGGGGCTTGTTATAGACAGGTAAGGTAGAAAAAGGAGCTCAGAGACTTTTCTCTGAGTACCTACAAGGGGTTTTGGTTTTAAGTGAAACGATGGTGGTATTGGAAACCATCTACGAACATACGCTTGTTTGCTCCCGTCTCCAAGTGGTTTGGTAACGCTCTGGGTGGAAAAATCCAACTGTGACAGTGGCAACGGGTGAGCGGCTTCTGACTTCCACCGTTAGTGGGGTGGGATGTGGGGAGGTGATGGGAGGCTTGTATCTGGTCTTTAGGCTTGAATCTACCAAGGAGGGCATCAGCACTTTCTTCTGAGCTCCTGAAGCTTCAAAAAAGCTGGAGATGGAGTGGCTGAGGGCAGTAATGGCAGCTGGGAGAGTGGGCACAGGGTGTGTTAGACCAGTGCTCTTACATGCTGTAGGGCTGCAGGATGTTCTCGTGGGTTTATACCAAGTAGAGCAGGGAATTGATACATCTTGAGTGCCACGTTCTGCATTTGACATCTACTGAGGTTTTTTTGAGCCATCTTGTGTGTGTGTATTCATTCTTGCAAAAGGCTCTTGCCTGTTTGCTTTAACACTAATGAGATATTCTCCCTCATTTCTTTGTTACGCCAGCTCTAATTTCCAACTCTTTGACATGAGCAACCATTTTTCTCTGAAAGGCTGAGATCATGTGGCGGGATTATAAATTTACTCCTGAAATGCTCCATTAATAAATAATAAAGTGTTTATAAATATGCAAAATAGATTATTAGTCAATTCTACAAAATCTTGGCTACAGGAGCATAAAAGTGTGCCCTGCAGCTTGTATATCTATTATAAAAAAGAGGAAGAAACTAAAAAGAAATTTAGATTCCCTTTTTAAGTTCCAAGCAGCAAATGCTGAATAACTTACTTCTGATAGTGATTATGTTAAAAGCAAATCATTTGTTTCCTTGAACAGTAGCAAACAACGTGCTGCAAATATGTGATTTTCAAAAATATTACATCGACGCAGAGGGACAAGAGCAAGTTGTTCGTTTGAACAGCTCATTAAATAGCAGCTCTTCAGCAGACACCTCACCCTGCCCGCACGTACCCTGAGTGGTACTATTGTTTTATTTAAGCTCAGTGAGCTTCAGGAATGCTAACACCGTTTAAATAGACCCGAGTCTTAACGACAGGAGCTCAGACTGGAACTTTGAATTAAGTCCCGTTGAAGTTTGCGTGTTCCCAAGTGGTACCGGCCAAAGGGTGGTGCACGGCCGCGCAAGAGAAGTGCGTGGTGACTTGGGGCCACGCTCGTTGGGGTGCATGGGCTGTGGCGAATGTCGCCTCTGAGTGTTCTCATTTACTGTGTAGCACAGCCTCCGCGTCCCCCACCGGCCGTAGCCACGCCTGTGGTGGGTTTAGGGACAGGGTTAGAGCTGGAGCATCAAACGGTTGACCCCTGCCAGGGGACGGGTATTGATTGCTGCTGTACAGGCTGGGCATACGGCTTTTATGAGCTGGTGGGTTTGTGTCATTGAGTTAGCCTTGGGAAATAGTGGGTGCTGAGGGTCCTCTGGCCAACCTCTGCTTCTCTAGCAAGACCCATCCTTGTCAGCAGGTCGTTGCAGCAATGTTTTGCCTTGTTTCTCCAAAAGAAATGGCCTTATTCCTCCTCCGCCACAGCTTTATCTACACAGGCTTTGCTACCCTGTGTTAAACCACAACGATTGGGGGTGGGAGTGAAGTAACTGGGAAGGTGGTGGCAGAAATATCAGAGGAAGCTGGGTGGCGTTCACTTCTGAGCTCTGACAGCATTGCTTCACCATCAACGAGAGGAACTGGTCCGTTTCAACAAAAAAAATGTGTCAGATCAAGGAAAGAAAACAGGAGAAATTGCCTAAATAGACTGTTTTTTCTGTTTACCTGAGGAACATCTTGATGCCACCAGGATCTGTGCCGTAGGGATCCTTACGCGAGGAGAGGGAGAGAGCTGGGTGATTTCAGACACTGTCCAAAAGGCGCCGCTGAGACAACTCTGCTGACAGCCAGGCAGAAATGAAGTGGGGAAATGTCAGATGTTCTTGACCTGAGCTTAAACCTTTATGAATTGAGGGCAGGAGAGGAGAAAAGTGTCTATAAAGAAGAGCTTCTTTTCACGTAAATATGTTCGTATCAGGGCAGAGGCAGTCTGGAAACTCATGGTGGGGGGCGAGGACACCTGATAGGGGGAGGCAAAGGTTTTAGAAGAGATGCCTCAAGGAACTGATGATGATTTGAAGCGTTTTATTCATTTTTGCTCAGCAGCAGCACCGCGATTATTCTGGGCTGGCATCAGAGCTGATGAGGACCAGCCACATGAAGCCAGGCCTCCTTGTATCTCCTCTAACAGACGCAGGGCAGCAAAAAATACTTGTTACCTGGCGAGAAACCCACCCTGGAAAGTACCAGCTGAGACTTACTGTGAATAGGGCCAGCAAGTCTGGAGGAGAGAGTTTGGCTTCTGTGATCCGATAGCCCGGAGTGAGTTGCTCTCCTGCCTGTGTGTAAGTGGGAGTGCTGCCACAGTTATTTCACTGGCTTTTAGACTTGGCAGAGGAGTCCCGAAGGATGCTCTGTGCTGCCTAACGCAGAGGAGATGGCCAAACTGGCTCATTTGGCATTTGGAATTGGTAGAAGTCCTGAGCAGGTATCTGTTGCTAAACTGTCGCTAGGCCAGAATTACAACATGGACATTAGATTAAATTATCTATAAAAGGCCAGTGGAAGAAGCCCAGAGGAGTCAGGAAGAGCTTTAAGTAGATGATATGTGTTACCCTTCATACAAAAGCCTTAAAATAAATCGAGCTGGCTGAAATGGTGCAGCAGGTCATCTAATTTTTATCCCCTCTCATCTTCCAAACCAATAGTCCCCCATCTGCACACCACAAAGCTGAAACCCTGCCCAGGAAGCCCTAGTCCTCGCCTCACGTGAGAATCAGTGGGTTCCGTCCATCATTGGGAGGGATGGAGTAGGCAGCGGCAGGCAACGACTAGGAGTGTATCCTCAAGCCAGGGCTGGCAGCCTTTGAAGGCTGGCATTTAAGATTGTAATTTCTTCCAAAATAGAGATTGAACACGCTGGCTGAAGCTGTTCAAGCCCCTCAGGACCTGCCTTGTCTGCCCGCAGTCTAAGCAGGTTCTCCCCTTGGGGCCAGGAGTCGTCCCCCACCACGGAGGGAAGCAATTGACCAAGATGGCTTATGAGAAGCCAGCAGGAAAGGACTGAAAATCCTAGAAACCAGCTTTGTGCCTCATAAACCATCAAGAACTGCATCGGGATTTTTAAGGCCCTTTTCTTCTCAGCTTTACAAGCAACGGCCACCCCTTCCATTAGGCTTTCTTGAACTGAAGAGCTGTTTTTCATGAGATAGATAGAAGTGCTGTTTTGAATTATATTCAGCTCATTTAACATGCCATGAGCAAGCGGTCACTAGAGAAGCAAGCCAACCGGGAGCTTGCTTAGTTGAGCTCTGAGGAGTAGATGTCTGTTAGAAACCAGAAGAACCTAGAAAAGTTTCTGGTCTTGTACAAATTGGTAATTGCCAGCTGTTAAGGAGATGAACTATCTTCAATGATGTTTTTGTGCAGCCTAGCTACAGACTACTTGGTCTTAAGCAATTAGAGCTATTCCTGTTTCACACTCTTAACAGAGCTCGTTGTCAGGGATAATTCAAATCATCTAGGTTAAGCTAACATCTCCCTGATAGCACTTGCCAAACATTGCTGGCAATTTTGCAGTCATCAGTATCAAGGCATCCAAAGATCACTGACACTAAGACACACAAGACAGACGCCCCCTCCCTTTTCCAGGGTTATAAACATCTTAGCTCCGTTCATTTAACCTCACACTTGCGCACAGACTTGCTAATAAGAGCAGCAGCTTGTATAAAGTTGGCAAGAGTCGCATACAAAAAAGAGGGGAAGTCGTGTTATACTCTGGCCCATGCATAACTCTGCTAGATACTGGAGAAATAACCCTTTAATAGGATCCCTTTAAAAAAAAATATTTATATCTGAAGACTTGTCTGAGAAAATCTTTGTTGTCCAAGAACTTAGTTGCAGCTTCCAGGCTTCCCCTATCAAAATTCACAAGGGGCTAAACTGAGCCTTGCCCCTTCTGCCCAGAGCCCCAGCTGCAATCATCATCAAGCTCTAGCTTTTCAGCTCTTAATTAGCAAATAATTTACACCAGATTTTTGGTCATTTGCTCATCTTACACTTGAGATCTCATCACAAAGGCAGTACAGCCAGAGAGAGCAGCCATTACATGGCATCTTCACTTCTGCAGCCTATGCTAAGGGGGGGGTGAGGGGCTGTCCTGTTTAGCCACAGCTGGCTGATGGGTCTTGAACTTCCTACACAAACCAGCTTTGCTGCATAACAGCTGGCTCGTGGCTGAGGCCTGATACCATTTTGGTAAGTATTTTGAATTAAATTGAGTTTTACTTTACTGACAGGACATAATTTAAAAGGCACTGGCTGGACACCGGCTGCCTTTTGTCTGCAAGACTGAATTACTCTTAGACTTTTACTGAAGAGATGAAGACATCAAGGCATGAGCAATTGTAGGAGAGGAGAGAGGCAGAGCTGATGCATGTACTGCGTCACTCTGCCCAGGGTCTAGGAGTGTCTGCAATCCATGTAAAAGTAGTGCAAGAGGGAAACAATCTAAAAGTGTGCACAAAATAAACAAGTGAGCCCCAGATTGCCCTAATCCTCATCTCTAGCACTTCATCTCACCATGCCCTGAAAGCCACAAAATTGCTTCAGAGACAGGGAACTTGGTCAAGCTAGACCGAAGTGGAAGGAAGTCTGCTTAATGGCTGTGGTGTGGCCTGGCCACCCCAGGGAGGGGATGTGGCTTGGTTCACTCAACTGGGCTCAGAGTCTGGGCCAACAGGTCCGCAGCTTGCGGGCTCCAAGGTACCGAACGTGGGGGTTGTTGAAGCTACTGAAATAGCTTCCCTATTGCAGAGCGTTTTACCTTTTGAATCCAGGCATAAGCCTACCTTCTTGATGGGCACCTTGTGTGACTGAACATAAGTCCTCTTCCATGCTGCTAAAACCAGTTTCTCCCCTTGTCACGCTCTGGTTAAAGGTCACAGGACTAAAGGATTTGCACTGCAGGGATCACCAAACTTCAACAAGAAACAGCCCCTGTCCCATTCACTCCCTAAACATAACACAGAAGACACGGGGGATTTCAAGAACATGTTTAATGATGGCAGTTTCTGCTGAAACATCAGAAATCCATTCAAACTAGTCTTACCCCTTTTTTCTTAAAAAGAAGCTTTGGTCACAATGACAAATTCTCTCAAACATTTTTAAACAAAGTTCAAGCAATTTCAGAAAACAAAACGCATGGTCCTGATAATTCCGCACACAAAAACTGCAGCAGCAGAAACTCACCTAACAGAAGAAAAAAACCCTAATGAAAACCATAGCCCGTCACCCTGCAGAGATTACACCACGTACACTGAATTAGAGGGAACGGCTGCAAACAAAGGGTTCAAATGTGTTTAGTGCTTGTGTGTTCCAGCTTCATTAGTGCTCGTAGAGTTCTACAAGTCAGTTTAGGTTTAAGATAAGCATTAAGATAGCACAAGTTACTGTGCTAATCAAGCATTTGCAGTCATCTTCTGGGGCAAAAGGCAAGAAAACCCCACCCCAAAACCCAAATACAAAGCTATCCGTGTACGTCTGACTTAATTCTGCAGGCAAGCACGGCACACCAGCCTCTGGCTTCTCAAATGCAACCTCCAGTGACAGGGCTGTGGTTGGAGTAAAGAAGCTGCGGGTTTTTCCTCCGCAGCACAGCATACACAAATAGGAAAGCCTCTAAATTTGCTTGCTCTGTTTGCCTCTGCTACTAGTCGGTGGATTTTGTAAGCAGTGGGCAAGCTATAGGCAGACATCTGTAATAACGTTTCTCTTTTCATTTTCTGTAACAAAAAAATACGGGTTTAAAGATGCTCTTGAACAAAGCAAGTTTGACTATGCAACACAAAATAGCAGCAGATACTAAGACATGTTACAGTCACAATGCAATTGAATCTGCAGTGTAAGATACACAGAACATTAAGGTAAAACATTCATGTAGTGGTTAATGGCTATTTCTTCTCCAATGAACTCCTAGAACTACCTGAACCAAACAGTCCAAATTATTAAAACTATGTTTTAAACTAATTCCTACCATTAAAAAAATATTCATATATATATACTATTAGATGAGTCACGTCAAGTGCTCTTAAAATCTTAACTAAATATAGCTATAGAATATTTAACCAGACACTTTAAATCACATACAGCAACTTTTGTAGAGGTAAACACCGCCTCACATTTGCGACAGCAACTGAGTATCAAACAAAGCATTCAGATTATTTTCATGACCACAAGCAACTGGTGAGGTTGGCCTTTTATTTCCACCAAGCAGCTGCTGCTGCTTCCCCATAAGCGCTTTTTAGCTTACGGCACACAGTTTGGGAACTTCCCCGAGGAGCCAGAGCATCCCAGCAGCAGCTGGGCACCTCCATCCTCAACATCTTGAAATACCTGGTCCCTGTCTACCGTTGACATTTGGCCACCTTATGGAAACAGTGGGAACTTTTAGACACATGCAAGGAAAGCGGCTGGCCTTTGCCAGCCTAACTCAGCAAGTGACCTGAAGTTGGTGGAAGAACTCCTGATTTCAAGAACTTACTCACCCTTGGATAGGAGAAGTGCCCTTTATGCACCTTTACCTCTCATCTCTCTCCTACATAACTTGGTCTCTCCTTTCTTTTGTGCACAGAGAAGGCTTCATTCCCTCTCCGCCACTCTTCCAGCGCGCCCGATGCTCAGTTTAATGAGTTTGGCAGAAAAGTGGACATGAACATGTTGCCATGGTGTCTGCTCAGCCAGGGCAGCCACCTCACTCCATCGCCTCCTTCCACAAATGCAAACAGAAGCTTTTAACCTCTCTCACTCCTCTCAGCATCGCCACTTCTCTGACTTCAAAAGGACTTGGTCTGCCTAAGAAGTTCAATCCACAGTCTTCAAAGTACTTTAGTCCTGAAAAGACACAGTATTTCCTTCAGAATCATCCAGCCTAAGTCGGAAACTTGTTTTACCTAGGCAGGGAAAGAGCCCCAGATCTTATCTCAACCCACAGCACCGTTCAGCTTACCGGTCCCTGCAATTCCTACCAGGAACACAACCTGCTCGGCTCCATCCTCACCTCGCAGCCGACACGTTAAATATTGCTTAGTAACGGTAATACAGAATGACTCAAATTCATTCCGTGAATGAAAATAACATAGCATTTTTATATTGCCTCAATGACTAATATTAACACAACAGTCTGCTGTGGGATTTTTCCATCCAGGCTGAGCGGGCTGTTTGCAAAGCTTTCGCTGAGTCACGGCTAGGGAAAGCAAGCCGTGTTAGGGGAGCTTCTTTGATGAGAGCGCAACGCTGCTGGAAAGGAAAGGAAAAAAAAAAAAAACACCAAAAAACCCCCACAACATTCCCCTTCACCTCCTCTTACTGACTGCAGGGCCCAAGGGAACGGCGCAGAACTGCAGTGGGTTGTGGTATCATGACAAAGCAGCTCAGTGTTCTCGGCAAGCCTCAAATCCCAATCGGTCTTCAAAAAAAAAAAAACCCAAAACAAAAAATAAAAAAAAACCAAAACACACCCAAAACTAGCAGCTTGCTGCAAGGATGGTGCTTTGCCAGATACTCTGCAGTCTCCTTGAGGGGTTGTAACTGCAGGAGGCTAGTAAGACGGTCAGGCAAACAGCAGGACAATGCTAAAAAAAATTGGAAAACATGCACTCCCCGAGAAAAGCAAGGTTCCAGCCAGCTTAAAAACCCCAAATAAAAAGGTGTTAAGGGGTGCAGTAAACCGAGAATAAACATGTCAAAGAGAAGTCTGAACTGCATCTGTGGTTACTTTAAAGGAAAACCACAAAGTAAAGAAACTAAACCAGTTAGGTTTGCCCTTTCTAAGGATGGCCTGGAAAGCGTACATGCTTGCGGTCTTCTAAACCCGATCCATCCAGATGCAGTAATCTAATTCTCATAGTGTCACCCCACAGCTCTGACCTCTGCAAGCACAAAGCACAGCAGGGAGCGATGGTTAAAAACACATCCTTGAGTTAAATGGGATTTGTCAAGCAGGTGCTAGGGAAAAAACTTCCAGTTTGATATAGATTAAGATCACTTACATGAAGCTTCCATGAAAAATAAGAGGTGTTCCTTCTGCAATCTAATCGTTCCACATGAGAACTTATTTTGCTTAGAAAAAAGGTAATATAGATGAATGGTAGATAAGTTACAGTAAGCACAGGACAGTACAAAACACTGTTTTTACTCCCTGTGGAAGGGCAGAAAATTACAAAAATATATCTTCTTTAATCCAAGATTGTTGTAGTTTAGGGCATGCCTGATTCTTCCTGTTTCCCTGTGGTCTCATTCAAGTTGGTCTGATCAGAGCTCCTTGGGACAATGAGAATGTCATCACGAAAGCTTAGTGCAATTGTTGTTTTTTAAAAAAAAAAAAATAATCAGTAGCAAGTCAAGAAAGTTTTCTACTTGAGTCAACCTCTCACCCCCTGCCCCCACAAAATCCTACGCTAAACATACAGTGTGGCATTTCAGCATGGCTTACATTTGTACCACCTAAAGCCATAAGTCACCTCTGTAAGTCCCAAATAATACACCTTCATTTTTCCTTTAAACACATGATGTGTTTAACAACGACCAAAGTTTAACAGTGACTAAAGTACTGAATTAGGATTTTAGAAAATAAGTCCTTGGGGCAGTTTGGTTCAATCTTCCTTTTCTTCTTCCTTCTTCAAAACTTATTTAGACCATAATGAGCTGCAAGTCGGTACATAGGACTGCTTCTTTTCATGCGTTAGTGATACCGCAGCCCTCCTAAAGCAAGAGAGCACTGAGTTTGCAAAGAGGAACTCTGGTCATTCCAATACAACAGTTTGGAAACCAGGGAACCGAATGGTGACGTTTTGGTCATAAGATCCATAGCCTGCTGTACAAACAGCACCTCGAGGAGATGAGGCTTGGTTTGGTTGTAACGCCGCAGAGATGAAAGCCTCCCCTTTCACAGTTATGGCTTCAGCAGGTCCCTCGACAGCAGAATGACATCTTGCAGGGCACCAACGCTCCACAGAGCTGCTTTACCTGGAAAGCAGAAGAATTAGTACAGCTGTAGATTTGCAATTAAATAGCTCACGGGCAGAGACGAGAACCCATGCGCAAAATGGGGGGGGGGGGGGGGGGAAACAAAACACAAAAAGCCACAAAGCAAAAGGCAGCATTATTCACAGTGATTGCCATCAGTTCCCTCCAGCAGTTGATTTCCATGGTGACACTGGACACTGATGTGATGTTAACGCTGTGGCAGAGAAGCCAAACCAAGCGAAGTGAAAAAAACCAGAGTTACACCAGACAAAACCCAGATGCTGAAAGATCCTGTGACCAGCCACTGTGCAGACCAGAGAAGGGAGTGTGCACAGGGGGGCTGCTATTTCACTGCACCTGAAACAGCATCTTAGACATCACAGCTTTTTTTTTTTTTCCACACCAGTGCAGCCCCTTCCTAACCAACACGCGTGGACTGTCCTCCTTGCTGCGGATTCTCCTCCTGACACCCTCCTGCTTTAACTGCTTCAGGGTTCAAATAAAAAAAGTCTTAATAGGAACTTGTTATACTCCACGAAGGAGGCGAGAGCCCTCCTGTAGGACTGCACCGCCAGTGTATAATTGACTGAAAAAGCCAGCAGACTGCGGTGTGCTTTGCAACAACTGTTACAGCCACATGAGGAAAGAACCTAGCCTTCAAAAACCAAACAAGAATTGCTTTTTGATCATCTCTTTCCTCCCTTGCTGTGGACCCAGGGGAAATCCTTAACAGCAGCACCAAAGCTTTGGCAATTTGTTGTATTTATAGTAAGCAGCTGACTCTGTTAGTGATTTGCACCCCCTTCAGATGAGGATAAATGATACCCCTCCATTTACACACAGCTTGTCACTGCTGCCTGCTGGGGAAAAAAAAAAAAATTAAGCTGCTACAAACCCCAGTGCAATTCACCTAGCATCATCCAGAATGGCCTGCGGCTTTTGCCGGCAAAAAAATCCATTAAAGCTGCTCCCTTGAGAGTCAACACCTTGCCGTAACAAGCAGACAATACCATGCTCCATTCAGAGCTGCACACACAGCCAGGATCTGGAAAGGATGTATTCAAAGAGAAGACACCAATAGTGTAACTCTCATATTTTACAGAGACTCCCAAAAGACTCGAGCACATCAAAGGCTGAGCCCTGCAACTGTGATGAAGATGTTTCCACACAGTTCAATGCTATCGGCGCCTGAAAAAGGGATGAATCCAGCCTTTACATGTGGTGCATCTTTCCTCTAAAACATCCTGCAAGCTCTCAAAAGCCCTTTAGTCCCATGATGGTTGAATAAATGTTCCTCTTCCCTCTGCCTGCCACCACTCCTAACACATAAATCTTTCTGCTTTCAAGAGCACTTTGGAAGATGCATTCCTAAAATGCTTCCGCGTTTTGCTTGTGGTGCTGCCGTTGGAGGGAAAAATGACAATCCATGTGGAAAACAAACTGAGGAATTTCACTTAGCCGACAGGAACGATGAAGGCTTCAATCTGAACCAAGAGGAACCTGAGGCTTTCTTTTAGTAGTTATTTAGAATCCCGACATTGAGGTTGGGACAATTCCAGCTCCGGCATTTAAATTCCAAGTTCTTCCCTAACTCCAGGCTCTCACGTGGCACGTATCACCCTGGACTCGTAACGCTCTGTGGAGACGGTCGTGAAATGCAGGCAGCTGGGCTCGGCAAGCACAGCAAGAGCAGAATGCGCTGCCTCCAGCAGCTGCGAGGCAGCAGGGAGAGGAGACACTGCTGATACCCCAGATTACTGAAGTGCTTTCAAAGCCTTTCATGTGCAAGGCGCCACAGAATTTATTCAGTACTTGTTTTCGGTTTTCTATTGAAGCTGACAAGAAATCCCCCAATGAGCTCTGCTAGAGTTAATAAGCTTAATAAGCTAACAATTTTATTTACCTTTTCAGAAACGGGTTCTTTTTGCATCTGTTTTAATCTCTTCTCTCTTATTACACAAAACAAGCGGCGTGCTCTGTGATGGGGGATGGACACTAATACCAGTTTGTCCGGGACATCTACCCATAACCTACTTTACTTCAGTCCTCTCTCCTTGAGTATCACAGTGCCAACTCTCTGATGAGCCAGTGACCTGTCCCATCAAGTAGGAGATCATGAAACCTGCGCAACTTTCCCTTGCCTTCTTGAAAGAAAGTGCTAAAGTAGCAAAGAGGAGAGGGAAACCTTAAAATCAAGATCTATTGATGGGATGAGAAAGAGGACACTTGGAGGATGGGATTTAGCTTTCCACTAACTCATTTTCCAAGATGTGCAGCAAGTGTAATCCCATCATAAAACACGAAAAAAATATCTGACATATGGAAAATGATGATGTTCATATAATCCAAAAAAATCAATTGGACAGGGATACCTTTTGGCCTTCAGCAGCACAGATTGAACTGGCGATGAAAAACAAACACCCTTTCCATGTTCAGTTTGCTTTTTTCGTGTAGCTTTATAATAATTTCAGAACAATTCTTGAACTTTTTATCCAAACACCTCTTTCCATACCAGAGCAAATACACACAGAAAACCATCCTCCATTTTAAAAAATGGTTTCCGTGAAGCTGTTCAAGGAGGTGCCTAAGTGATCTGGCATCTTCGCTCTGTGACAATCTTTGATTTATTCTTTCAGCCTCTTGTCGCACAGAAATTGTGCCTGCAGGATTAGAGAAGCCATTGACAGACCTGTTTCCCCGCTACTGAAATGAGATCGCAAAGGGGGCATCTAATCCTGCACACACACTTCTGCATTTGTCGGAGGCAGGCAGTGGGTGGCTTTTGCATCCACAGAAAGGACTGTGTTTGGTTAAGATTTTGAAGTAATCTCATTAGCCTGCTTTACGGGGGGAAGGTGCTTATTTCTCATTGCTCCACGGCCCAAGGGAAGTCGGGGGTGGGATCTACCAGAAGTCCAAAACCTTAAAGCCTCCTGAAAAAAAATTTTTTTAAAAAAAAAAAGTAACAACCTTCATCCAACAGCCCAATTTACAGAGTTTGCAGCTCTTTGATGCCGCATGTAAGACTGGAAACAAATACACACAAGGACAAAGTATTAAAGGAAAGAAAATTAACTGCATGAGAACAACTGGAGAGGTATATGTCGCTTCTCCCCTGTTGCTGCTAGACACCAACTGCCTTTTAATTAGAGCACTGTTTGCATTACGTGGGGGAGACAGCACAGAATCTCAATTGCTCCCCCAAACACAGATGCAAGTGCCAGTATAGATCTTTCAACAATGGAGGGGGGACCTCAAACAAACCAGCCCCGAGACTACCCACATCATCCTCAGCAAAGACTCATGCTACAAACCCTGAACAACTCTCTATTTATGACCTGCACAGCAGTCGGAGTAGGTTAATACTGGGGTAATACACTTAGTATTATGCACAGGAGATACCTAATGTCATGGCACTCCAGGCCAGCCCGTCAGATTTTTCCCTACTGCCATGCTGGTGGTAACCCCAGAGATCTGAAAGCATAGGATTGTCTTTCAGCACATATAAGTAACGCTTGAATTGAATAATGCTTTAGTCCATCACAAGCAACACATCCCTACTGCATTGCTCTTTGGAAAACTGGTTCCCTTTTCACTCCATTCCCATGTTTTCTCAGAAGCCTGTACTGTAAAAATACTTTTGGTGCCTTTCTAGTGGAAAGCACTGAGCAAACATCATTGCAGATCATCGCTTTATGAAGAATGGACCATTTTCCCCATAGTTTCACAGCCCTTAAATCAAAAACGAACAGGACAAAAGATTCCAGCTAATTTCAATGGGATATTCAGGAGCCAAGGAGACTTAAAAATTCTAGGTTTAAACGGCTGCGGAAAGTTGGTTTCTGATGTAGATATGGCAGAATGTATGTTACAACACTGAACAATGGCCAGTCCAGCCCATAGGCATATCTTTCAGTACCCATGTGTCACAAAGAAATAAAGAATCAAGGAAATCAAAATAATGGCTCTTGTCAGCCATGGCACTGCACCGGTGGATCGTGCTACAGCGTGGGGCTGCACGAGGTTCAGCCTCTCTGAAAGCAATCCCAAGTCCTTATACAGTCACCAAAGCAGCACCTGGTCAAAATCCCCTCGCCGAGGCTTGGTAGCATAGATGGGCCAAAATTCTGTCGTGCCATAAGCCAACTAAGCACCGCTGCTAGGAGACTGCTTGAATAAACCCGAACAGCCGCCACAACTGATACTGACTGCTGGCAAGGATGCACCTTCATTTGAATTAAAAAATAAATAAATAAAAGAGAGAGCGTGGAATATTTTAGCCCATGGGTACTTGGCAGGAGACATCTGTCACTCCTCTGTCCCCATCGCGACTGCTTCCAGGTTGCTGCAACTCATGACATGTTGCTTTAGTTGGCTAACAAGCTGAAACAGCAGTATCACCCCATTCCTTATGGATCAGCCCTGGTGATACCTCTGCAAATTCACCTGATGCATCTGCCCTTTTTTTTTTTTTCTTTGAGATAATGGAGAAGGGAAGTAGTTTTCCTGACTTAGCAATTAACAAAGGCTCTTTTAAAACTGTAGGCACTTGCTGAATATCCAAAACAAACCTGTCTCTCCAGTTGTGTGGCTACCTGCATGTATTTATAACTCCCACAGAGAAGGATAAAATTACCTCCCCTTACCCTGTTTTCCTGGAATTTGCACCCAGCTGCAAAAAACAAAAGAAGCCTTAGATAGCACACGGCAACTATTCCCTGAATGACAATTTTGGGGGTGGGGGGACACCGGGGAAGGAAACCCAACAGAAGAACTGGTAGAAATTAGTTCACTAACTTACTGCGGGTGTGTTTGACGTGTCCTTTCTGAAGCTCTAGCCCTCTCTTCCCATCTGAACGCAAGCACCTACAAAGAACCCTCCTGACTGGTTTAATGGGGATGGCAATGGTGAAACTTAGCAATTCACATTCGCAAAGAAGTGTCTTTTCTGGTCACAGGAGATAGGAACTGTTTGGGGATGTACTGCCCATGCCATACAAAGGAACCAGAGAGCTTGATACCTTCTACAGCAAATGTATCTTCAAAGAAGATTTCCCAAAATCAGTACTGTTAAGAGGCTGTCTGTAAGATGATCTCCCCCTCAAAACTGAGGTAGCTCTGTTTGAGCTAAACAAATATGTGTCTGAAACAGCACGGACTTCAGAAAATGTGGAATTTAATAGCTGTTGCACTGTGACAGAAAGGAAGAATGCAGAGCTGAAGAGAGGACTGGTTGGCTAAGAACCAAAAACCCCTACAGTCTCCAACCAGAGCATCACAAAAGGTGAAGAGCCATTTGTACTGCAGAGGAAGGCATGAAGACCAAATATCTTTTGTGAAAGCATCAGCACAGTGTGTGCTCCAGCGAAGCAACATCAGATTGCACGACTACAGCCCTCAAGAGTCAGATGGTTTCCAGCAAGCTCTCTTTTTTTCTTCATCTAGTATTTCACTATCAGACATCTTATCCTGAAGCACTGCCGCGATTGAGAATATTCTGTTCTTACTCTTTGGAAAAGCCCTCTGGTCTCACTCCCAAAAGTTCACAGAGAAAGTACTCAGTTAAGAGACAGAGGGGCAGGAGACACAGGCTCTTAAAGTAGGCCATGGTGAGACAGATCTCTGCACTCTGGTTTTAACAAAGCTCAGTCCCAAAGTAAAAACTGTCCAAGCTGAAATTATTACAACAAACACAGGGCAACTACAAAGAATGGCAACAGTCAGGCAAGGACTGAGAGGAATCTTCTACTTCAAGAACTAATTATTTATACATAAAGGCACGACTCACACCCTTCATTGTTTCATGGTTTCCAACTACTGCTTGACTTTTATAGAGAAGTAATGCAGTTATTTTGAAAACAACCAGCAGAGCATGCGGTGGTATGTGTTTTAGATGCTGGCACACACGTGCTTAGAGCAAATGGGTTGTTCCCCCTTTCCAAAGTTAGGACATGGGCAACATGGGTAAAGTCTGTAAAATCTCCAGTTAGCAGTTGTCAAGATCTGTGTTTTTATAATTAGGAGAGCTCATTTCAGCCAAAGTGAGACAGATTTTAGAGTAGGCCTTATTTGGATGAGAATGCAACTCAAATGCCGTGGGTGGCTTGATACAAATAAAAATAAGAGATGCAGATATCCTGTTGCCATAAATCAATGCACGGCATCTTCATGCGCTGAGTGGCTGCTATAAATCTCAGGCCCAGAATAGGCACCAAAAGTTTTGGGTTGTCACACTGCTTCTTTTTCAAAAAAGGAAATACATTTAAGGAAAGTTTGTTGCTAAGGGATAACTGCTAACAACATCATCGAGGGACCACAGTCCTCTCTTTGTCACAGAAGAACATGAGAGCTCTCTGGTACAAACCCAGAGATTGGTGGAGATTTGCTGTCACTTCCCTCCCAGGCTCACGGCAATGGCAGTGCCTGAGAAAGCAGCCCTTGACCCACAGCCCTCCATCCAGTGTGTGTTGAGGCACTTGAGAGTGCACAGGAACGACTGCCAGCAGCTGCCCGAGAGGGGAAGTTCAGTCCGTTAAACCTTGTTAGCTATTTGGGGCACGTGTATCCCGTTGTGCTGCTCCGCAGAGCAAAGAGGAGGGCAGACAGCCTAGGGGCAGTAATGTGGTTATTACAAGAGCAGGAGAGTACAGCGCAATGTGTGCTGAGAACAGGCGGAGGGGCTGTAAAGGTGAGTGATCGTGCTTGGGCAAAGCAAAAGGGAGACTGACTGCCTCATCTCTGCCAAGCTGGCCCAGCAGAGAAAAAAAGAGCTGACTTCACTAATAAGAACTCCGTGAGCAAACCTAACTGGATGGGCTCGCAGCAGTACCTGTATTTCACATCAAACACTGTTGAGTCTTCATCCTCATCGTCTTCTTCGTTCAGAGGAGCCATTTCTACACGCTCGGCTGGAGTGGTGATTATGTCGTACTTCCTGGTCTTCTTAATCCTCTTGCCAGACCTGAAACACAGAGGTGGGAAGGGAAGGATCATCTTCATACAGTATTCCTTGGAGAGGCTGAAGCTGTTCCCACCAACACAAACCGCCCTGTTTGATCCAGACCTCCCCAGATACGAAGGCTGCGGAGCCAGCCTGAGTCCCTTCCCACTGCCTTTCCAAGGTCACGATTTGTGCCTGTCGGTGTAGAGCACAGTTTCTCATCAACTGCAATCCAGATCAACATCAGTCTTTTGGCCCCTGACAAACCAGAGATCCTCTGGCATCCCGGGCAGGCATACGAGCGCAGCAGCCCACTGAGTCCTCCTGCTGCCATGCTCAATAAGTGAGACATGGGCTTAATCAGCTGAAGCAGCCACTGGTTTAGGGAACGTGTTTAGATTAGAAAGCCCAGGTTAAGCCCTACTGAGACAGTGGAATGTTCTAGGCAGGATTATAAGGAGCAAAGGGGTGGTGCTGTTTAGGTACAAACAACCTGCTCTCTTTTGTTGCCATCGGGCCAAGCTCAGGACTCCCAGAGCAACCTTGAGCCTTATCTGAGAATTTTCACGCTCTATGCTGTGTAAGTGCTATGAAAAATTATCAACTGTTGTTCCAAGCTAACTGTACCTACCACCTCTCCTCCTACAGATGCCAGCCTTACTTTCCTTTGGAGATGGAGATGCTCAAGCGCCTGCATATCCCACGGTTTTGAGAGATCTGTTTTCTAACACTTACTTTCAATTAACAAACAATTGGTACGCGGCTTTTCAACTAATTTTCTGCCTCTAGCTTGAATTATGCAGGTTCTTTCTATTTCACCCACTCCTTTCATGCATATTAGGAGGGTCACACTGCTCATGCATGAATTCAGTTTTGAGATTATACATTAACAAAGGTGCTGATGTGTAGGGCTAAGCCTTCAGGGAAAAAAGCGGATGCTTTTGGTTAACAAACTGCAGAATTTTCCCCTTAACCTTTTATAAAAGAAAACTGGCGACTGCCAAGCACGGGAAGGGAGCTGGTGCAGGCACAAGCAAGCAGCCCCTAAATTTTGGTAATCACAACCACCGCTCCAAGCAGACAGCACGTCATGAGTACACTTTCACTGTCAAGATATCTTGCCTTGGCATGTCATACAAGGCGTGCCGGATTCAACACTGCCATTTTTGCATCAAGAATGTAACCTTTTAAAGAGTTACACAGCAGCAAGAACCAAGGTGCGACCATTACAGAGACACTGGGACTCAAGCCCTGCGTTTGCACCTCCACTGCAATGATCCCTCCTAGGCTTCAAGCAAAGGAAATTTAAATCCGTGAACAGCTCGGACGTGGAATTCTCAGTGCCTCTGCCTAGCATTGCTTTTGGGCAGTTGTCCAAGGCTGAACAAACAGGTCCCAGCCCTTGGGATGGAGCAGTTTGCACTTCCTCCCTGTTCTGAAGGCTAAGGTCGCATTAGAAGCGAGAAGAAAGATGTCTCCTGTTGTCTAATCTTTATAGCAATCTGTGCTGCTGGGTCACGTAGAGCACAGGCTGGTTTGTTCTATTACTGCTGTTGTTGAAACACGCAGTTTTATATCCAATACAGTAGGACTCAACCCAAACACTTGAAAACCCTTTTAAAAACACTTCTCTATATTATTCTGCTTCTCAGCCAAGAACTAGCAGCAAAGTGATGCAGGGAGGTCTCATCTTGCAAGTAATGCACTGCTGTTACAAGAAACATTTACTCATGCTGTGAAGCCTAAACACAGACCAAACCTAACCTGTGTCTACCTGTCAGAACAAACCAAGCACAGCCTCACCACTTTGCTTTTCATGTACAAGATACAGGGGGTTTCCATAGCTCCACTCATTTAAGACCTTACCTCCATGTCAGGCCCACTTTATTGAGAGACATCCTCCCTCGTTCCCTCCATTACAAAACATAACTTCATTCTATGGAGTTCATTTTACAACAGTTAATTTTGGAGTGTTTGAAGCAATTACTGCAGCACAGGTATTTTTAGAAATGGAAAACCAGAACCCTTTAGCCTCCAGCCATTAATTAGTCTATTTGGGCTACACTTTAAAGAGGACCCGGAGCAGAACTCACTGCACAGCGATCTATTAATCCTCCACCACCCTCTCTTAACCACAGTGCTCATTTAGAAAAGGGAGGGAGCTCGTTTTGCTGTTGGGTTTTGGCTAAGCCGCTACAATCGCTTGTTTGCCATTGGCAGGGCAAAGGGTCTTTCCTTGCCTCTTCTTTCTCAATTAATTCCACACCAGATTATCTAGCTAATTTGTCACTAGTCTGCACTTTTCAGTAGTCCATTTTCTCACACTTGCTCACTTGAACGGCAACTCCCATAGGCTTCACAAATACTAGAAGAACCACCCAAGCTAAGTTTCAAGGAAAGCCTTGGGAGTGTCCCTACACGCACGCAAAATAAGCCGTCCCATCAGGAAACGGTTGCACATTAAAACCCCCGAACCTCGGAAGGATCCCTGTAATCATCAGTGATAACAATGCGAAAGGAAAAACACTTTATCCAGCGGGTGGGACCAGGCAGCATCTTTTGTTTGGAGACACAGCGGAGTCAGCAGAGTAGCACAGAGCAGGAACTACAGAACACAAGTGTTACATGAACTTTGGAGACCTCCTGGATAGGATCAGGACAGGTGAGCTACCATGGGCAAAGAGAGGATCTCCTTTCCAGCCACGTTCATTTTGTGGGGGGTTTTTTAAAGCAAAAAAAGCAGCATGCTGGAAGCTGTGTTCAGAAGAGTACACCCCTTGCACAACGACAAGCTGAAATGCTCTCTGAGTGGTTTAGCCAGGGTAGAAGTAGCACTGGGTATTTCAGCACAGAAAACTGTCTTCCACTTAAAAAAAAAAAAAAAGAAAAATCACATTGAAACTGCTATCTGACTTCAGCCACCCCCCGTAATTAGAAGGGGATGCTACAGGTCTTGCACTGAATCATCATGAAGAAGAAAAAAACAATTTAACTACAGCCAGGGATATTAACCTTTCACTTTAGACCCAGTGCTGCTCCCACCAAAACAAACTCACTGGTGTTAACAGAAGGCCGGCATAGTAAGCACAGCGCTTAATTGAGAGAAGATGAAGAATAACATATTGGACGTGGGGCCCTGTTTCCAGTTCCCCCTGAGCTGTTTGGCCACCGTGGTGTTTGTACACTGGTACTGCCCTTGGGCTCAAATGCCCGCGGCACCACACCAGGGCCGGATCCATTAGAACTCAGAGGGACTCCATGCACCGCACCGCGCAGTGCAAGGAGGGACAACACACGGAGATGGGCTGGAGCAGAACGCTGACTTTCTGTCTCCATGTTTTGACCAGGGGCTATTTTGATCAAGCACCAGTCATATGCAGCGCTGCATCCTGCTTTCCGAGGCATCATGTGGTGGAGTAAATGCTCAAGTCAACTCACTAGTTCACTGTATTATATACGTCTCTAATCTATTTTAGTCAACAAGCCTGATGTTCAAAGATAATGCTTTTCTTGACCCAGAGAGAGAGGTCTCTGCATTTCTAATCTAGCATTAACACTTCCTGCCAAGAGATACAGAGGGAGGGGACCTGGAAAAAAAAAAAGAAAAACCAAAAAAACCCTATCCCTTCTTAGCAGAGTGCTCATTGGAAGTCTAATTAAGCCGGCAACAACCTTCCTCCTAGAACTGCAGCAATGTTATATTGGGAATGGAATTAGGACCAGTTTATTTACTGTCAATGGGACCCCTTAGCCATTAAAAAAAAAATTATAGAAATATAAACCTGGGGAAACTCCAGGCTTATTACCAGCTAGCTGATGAATTAGATCTGTGATATTCCATTACTGCTGATCTGTCTGGGTATCTCTGCTCTCTGGACGGTGCTGTACACACCACCGTTAAACCATGAAGGTAAGTCCTTACATGTTTTCCGGATATACACCTCGCTGTAGCAAACTGAAGATGCTGTGCTGAAGGTCCTTAAGATGGAATAAACTCAGCCACAAAGAGCAGAAGCGTCCTCTTGTTTAATTGCGCTGCTAATAGGAGGGATGTATCCGAGGCTGCTACTGGGAATAACTTCAGGAACACCTAAATGGGATACTGTTGTGGTTCAACGAAGCAGTGATGTCTGTAAGTAATTAAAATACAGCCACTCATACCTGGTGGTCAGTACAAGTACCAGCACGTACTTCCAAACGTTACAGCACAGTCAGACCCATACTGCCTGAGGTGTACTCGAGAAGTATCCTTGGTTTATAGGGCAGAGCTACAGACACTTTTCGTGATCTACCCAAACTCTACAAAGCAGTGAATCCTACAACAAGAAACAGCATTCATCCTCTGTTGTGACTGTCCACATCAGAGCTGTAAAGAGCCCAAGACAGTATGAGACAGCGATCCCCCCCCTCCCTTCCTTCCGCCAATTTGCCGTCACGCTCGCATCAAGACAACCAGTCTTCCCAACGACAGGACCTCTGAGACATAGGACTAGTGTCCCTTTTGTCATTCTCTGTGGCCCTAACTAAACTACTTGCAGCTTAAGTGAAGCTTTCAACGCGGGTCACAAATATATGTTTTGGGGTTGGTTGTTTTGTTGGGTTTTTCTGTTCTTCTCCATTTAAGGTCATTTTAATAGTAAGTTTTTCTTTCCTGTTCTTGGCAGAGGTCTCGTCTTTGCTGGAGTACTCTAACTGGTTATAATACAATTAATTTTAAATCAGTCAAATTCTCCAGGGCTAAGCCTTGGATGGCCCCAAGCAACTGCCCAGCTCATAGAACAATGGGTCTTGTATCCTATGATCATACGCTTGAACCTCTCTCCTCAATTTCGGTAATTTATACCAGTTTTGCAATTACTGGAAAACTAAGCTCAAAGTCGTATTTGAGGAAGAAATCAAAACTGAACAACAAGCAACAAAACAAAGCAATGCATTACAAAATAAGCAGGTAGCTTCTCTCTAAAAATTGAGATAAATAGCAGCCTTTTCCAGCCTGGGTTCTGTTCATTCAAGGACAGGTCAATACATGTAGCAAACACTGCACACAGTTTTCTGCAACTAAAGCTTTGGGTTGCTTTCAGTTGGCCCATTTGCACAGAAATAACTTATCCGGTTTCCCTGGAAGGCATATGGTCTACCAGCACAGATAGCCACATCTGAAAAATCACGTTTCCTGGGAGCTGATCCCAAAAATTGCATTGCAATGAAATGAACTGAGCTGCACCAGGAGAGAGAAATAGGGCAGAATACGGGGGTAGAAAAGCAAAAATCAAAAACACAGACGAAAGAGTGAATTCGGCCACATGAACTGTTCATAAGCTGTTGCAAGACGCTGTATTTCTTGGTAATGCAACTTACCCAACTATTTGACTGAGAATAACATGAAATTTGGTCTGCTGTGGAAATGGTTTTGGTTTGGGAACACGCAGTGCCCAGGGGTATAGGAAAGAAAGCAAGCCCAGAACCGAGCTCACCAAAAAAAAAAAAAAAAATACTATAGCAAATTAGGCCTTGACACATGTAGCCAAGTAGAAAAGTCTTGGCTGACCTTCATAGACCCTAGTAGCCACAGAGAGAAAGGAAATTCAGACCACTTTGGTTAATACCACATTCTGAATCACAGGACCATCAGATGGATTCAGAGCATAACATTCCCCAAAAAAATGAAGAGGAATCTCTGAGCGATGCCTTAAAAACAAAGCTGGAAAGTTGGAGAAATATATCCATCCCTGCTCAAACAAAAAATGGAAAATAATATATACCTAAAAATATATAAAAATTAGATGTATAAAAAAATAAACTGTACAAAAAAATAAAACCAATGCCTGTGACAAGAATATCTGGCCACTCACTACTTCATTTCATCTCTACAACCCATATCTAAAACGATAATTTACTTGCAGCAACCCAGAGCAATTTCACAGTGAAGCTTTAATCAAAGATTGGATTCCAGCAAAATCTCTTTAACAGGAATCCATGACACTTCAGAAAAAAAAAATCGCAATGTTTTTGACTAAGTATGAACAAAGCTCTTATTCTGATGGAGAAAAGCTTTACATTTATTGAGGGTAAATCCCTTATCTCTTCTGCAACAGAATCGCCTCCAATCTATGTTGTCAGCTACAAGTGTGACACTGTACAAACATACCTGTTGGTATTCTCGTCTCATTTGCAGATGGCATAACGGTTTACAAACAAGTGCTCTGTCAGATAAAGAAACTCAGAAGACAAAAGCTTCATTTTCCATTTTCCCTGCAGGTTCCCTTAAAGATATATGAGATATCTCAGAGGGATTTTTATTTTCTTTTTACATACCTTTAATGCTGCATTAACTCTGACCAGTTGCATAATGACAACTTTGGCATGGGAGAATTAATCCATCACTCCCAAGGTGACTTTAACCTGGACCCGGGTTTGCTGACTATGATTATAGGGAAAGGTCTTTAGAGGCTATCAGTTTGCTTTCTTTGGCTAGAAGTGTTCAGCCTTATGCAGGTCTCCTTGACACAAGGTCTCGCTTTATACTCAGAAGAAACTGAGGCAGAGGAAGTAAGCTCTCTCTAGAGAGACCTAGCAGTAGAAACTTAAGATTTTCTGCACTTAGTTATACACTTCCTAATTCTATCTCACATACCTACTATCCGTTTTGCCGTGTTTGTTCATGACAACTTTATACAGCTGCAAAGTGGTTGTATCGATTAAAAAAAAATTCTCTTCAATATTTTACTGTGTTCTCCCAAACCACCTCGCTTTAATGAGCAAATTTATTTGCATTGTCTTTTGCCAGCTGCTGCAACGGCTAAGAAGAATTTGGTTAAACGTCAATTTCTTTAGAAAATATCAGTTCTTATCATCTCGGTCTTTAAGACCACACTTTATAATACTGCCGTTGTGAACGCTGCCCTTTCTACACGGAATTAATTCAGAAGCAGGAGAAGCAGAGCATTCAGCTGCAGCCATCATGTAAAGACAAAGGAGCTGCTTGAAGACAGAACAAGGAAGAATTCACCAACTCCACTTGTTCAACTACTTCTGTCACCTGAGACGTGGCGCACACCTCCTCCCTGCCGCCGAGAGCCAGCTGCTCTGCTCTCCGGGCTCTTTCCTGCTGCCCCAACCTAGAAGTCAGACAACTGTTAACTACTGAAAGTTTGTGATCTTCCCTGGCAAAGCTGGGCACAAACAGGCAACAACTTTTCATTTGTAGACTGCAAGACAGGGACAGCCTCTAGTGCACACCCTGACAGCACTCTCGCCACTACCCTGAGAGAAATAATAATTAACACTAACAGTGCCAAAGAGAGTTTTAATATTTGCTTTTCTTCTGCTCTGGCAACAAGCCAAGAGGAAGGCTGGCTTTCCAGAGGGACTGAGTTTAATTTGCTCGTGTACCTCACAGCAGGAGACATTACATGAGTTTCAAGGGCTGCCTGGATAACTCAAGCACGCACCAGCACCAACCCACTTCAGCAGCATGAAGGGCAGTGAATGAACTGGCCCACAGCAGTTACACCACAATAAATGGACAAGATACAAGCCCCAAGCAGATGCAAACCTCTGCCCAGCTTCCTGCTGCTCACTAGCAGCTCCTGGCTTCTCCTGGCTCCGCAAGCAACTGGGACCATCTTCCCTTGTGATGGAAACAGGGGCTTGAATGCATCAGCACTCTACCTGACCAAAACATCGGGGAGCGTGGCTACACATCACAGTTCCAGTCAAATCAGGGCTGTGGTCTAAACCAACACCTACTTTTGGTTATGGACCTTCTCAAGCCTATCTGCGTAAGCTTCATTAAAAGGAAAGAGTTGTCTTTTTTTACGCAGCAGGAGCTACTACAGCGGCAGCATCTGCACTACCCCACGGTGCAGACCACGCACATGGCAGAGAACTCTGGAGATCAAGCAGGGCCACCCAGAGCCTGCTGTCCCATTGGGCTTTGAGGATGGAGACCCTACAGCCTCCCCAGGCCACCCACCCCAGCAACCTACCATCCCCACAGCAAAAAACCCACCTCACTTATTTTCATACATTCTGGTGGAATTTACCAAGTTGCGGTTTGTGCCCACCCCAGACCCCAGTCCCCAGCCATGGCCGAGCTGGCACCCGTGGTACCCCGCACCCGAAAAAAGCCATTTGAAACCCAACTCCTGCCCTGCTTTTCTGCAGAAGCGGAGGAAGACGCAGGTTTGTGAGGCCGGAGCCACCCCTATGAGGTGTCTCCCAGCAGTTTCATGAGGCGCTTACACACGCCATGATGGAAATCAGGCTCTAAAACCCATCATTAAAAGGCGAGGAGCTCCGTACCGCCCGGGCCTCCCGCCTCTCCGGGGAGGCCGAGCGCCTCCCGCCTGCCTCGGCCGGAGCCCGCCCGACCCCCGGCCTCCCCGCTCCTCCCCGGCCGGACTCAGCGGAGCCCCGAGGCCTCGGCCCGGCACCTGCCGGGGGAGGGCGCGGCGCGGCCCGGCCGGGCCCTACCTGAAGACGCGGAGCAGGAGACAGGCGATGAGGGCGGCCGTGAGGGCGCAGGCCCCGATGACGGCGGCCTTCAGCGCGGAGAGGTCGCGGAGCAGAGCGGGCACGGGGCTGAGCTGGGCCCCGCTGTGGTTGCCGGGGGCTCCGGCCGGTTCGGCGGGCAACCGGCTGCCGTTCACCACCACCGCCGCTACCGGGCCCGCCGCAGGCTCCTGGCTGCCGTGAGCGCCGGGCACGGCCGGCAACAACAGGGGCGGCAGCAGGCAGACCCAGAGCAACAACAGCGGGGCAACGGAGCGCATCCTGCCCGGCTCCGGCCGCCGCCGTGCCGAGCCCCGGAAGGCAGCACCGGCCCGGCCCGGCCCGCCCCCTACCCCCGAGAGGCGCCGCCTCCCGCCGCCGGGCCCGCCGCCGAGGGGGGCGGCCGGCACCGTGGCCTTCGGCGCCTCCTCCTGCTCCTCCTCATCCTCCTCCTCCCCGCCGGGCCCCCCGGCTCCTCAGGGCCCCGCCGGGGCCAACGGCGTTTCCTCGCCGGTCAACGCCTGCTCTTAATGAGAACGGGCAGCGTCTGCCCCATGCAGGGGATCGAACGGCCACCCAACACGGCACAGGCCTCCCGTGCTGCCGGGCCGGCTCGGCGCGGCTGCTGAAACCGAGAGTTTCTAGATGGGATTTGCCCTTTTTTTTGCCTTTCCACTGGTCATTTAGGCTTTGCTGTGGGGTTAATTTGTTTACCGATATTTCACATCTCCAAAAATCTTAAAAATCTTAAGGTTCGTGGATGACGGCTCTGCGAACCATCCCGGGTTGTGCAGAGCAGTGCCATCAGACAGGCCAGACAGGGAGGATAAATCAGGGATCCCACTCCAGGATACCGCGAAGACACGACTTAGTTTTGCTTTCCAGGTTTTATTCACATAAGCTTCAACCCTGCAAAATAACTGTCTGGGGAGAGGAGTGTGTTGCCACCAAAATGAAGTGAATCGGAGACAAGAGGGAAAGAAATGAGCTGATTTCCTTCCTATTAAACCCAATACGTCGGGGTTGGTGTGGCAGGGTATAATCTATACAAACGTGTGACTAAACTGTGAAAAAAGATTGCAGAGGCGTATTCCTTCTGGCAACGTCCCATTGGAAAGGTGGCAGTGAAATAATGCGCGGTTCATCGGCTCCCGCAGCCAATTGGGATGCTGTGTCAAACGCCACCCACTCGGGAATAAAAGCATCCTGTGTTTTTCTGCAGGAAGTTCTTCGGGATGAGGAAATTTTGACGTGGACGATGTGCAGAAGGCTCCCTAGACGTTCTGAATTGGTCATTGTTCCAGCTTTATTTCACTGCTTACTTTGGTGTGGTGTCCCAGTTTCCAACATGGGGCCCCAGTTTATTTCTGTTTGGGGGGGTGGGGGGGGAAATATCCAGCTGGGCAGAAGGTCAAATTGGTGATGCGGACTCTTTCCCAAACCTTGGTGTGAGCGCTGCTCACATGATTTACTGTTTGTAAACACTGACCCTGATGCCGGCCCTGCCTGTTCCGAGATGTTTGCCAGCTGCTGCTCGGCCTCTGTCAGGTTTCGCTTGGTCACACCCTGCCATTCCCCTTGCAGTGTGGTGCTTTTCCGTAGGGTGAAGGAAGAGGTGAAAGGGGGCCCCCAAAGCGAGAACCACCTCCAGCTGATCACAGAGCTTAGAGTCCAAATCCACATCAACCATTCGCCATAACTTGTATATTGAAATCAGAGCTCCACAGTGCCGTGTACGGGGCACGTACCTGGTCAAAGACACTCTTCACCCTCCGAAACTAATATTCACATATTGCTGTATGGGAATCCCAAGTGTGAATCCACTCGGGATTCTGCCTTCAGTGCTCAGCCGTTAGACGGGAGTGATGGGTAAACGCTAGATGGTGTCCCACATTGATCCTTACCTTTGGTGTTCCTTGGGCAAGAGGAGATGAACGGCAAAGACTCCTACTAACCTCGCTCAGAGCCGAGTACTGCCAACTTTGCCGTGGGGTGACACAGGATGGGTGGGCAGCACAAAATCCTTCTTGAGCATGAAAAATGGACGTTGCTGGGCCTCTAATTTTCCTGCGATCGTCTTTGATCTGATCTCGGCACTGCTGCTGTGGTGCTGGATTGGCAAAGGGGCGCTGTAGGCTTTGTAAGCCAAGTCATTCTGTTTCACATCCATTTTTTAATAGAGCCAGACTTATTCCTGAAATAAATATTCTGCAGGTTTGCAACAGGATTTGCTGTATTACATGAGTGTATCAGTGTAATTTCCTCTCAAATGCACAGCCTGAAACATCTGTTACTTGACTAGCATAAACTGGGCAGTGGTAGATGCTGGATCTGGCACTTTTGTTTGACTTTTATTACTAATTTGGCTTTTTTTTGATGTTCCCATGGCAGATATTTCAGTCTACTAAGATTTAGGCTGAAAGCCAGCGGAGGGAATTAATATTTATTGTCGCTCCAGAGCTCTTCTATTTGACAAGGTGCAATTGTACCTGTGTGTGTGGTGTCAAACATATTCCAAACAGTCTAGAAATGATAAAGCTTAGGATTCTTCTGGCTTGTTTCTGATCCCCCTAAGAAGTAGGCTTATGCTGTTGGGATTTTTGGTGCTCAGGTGAGAAGCTGCACAGCAGAAGGAGGTAAAGGAAGGTGTTATCCATGTGCAAAGTGCAGTTGATTCCGTGTGTACCCTTGCTCTGTCCCCTGCCTTCTAAGGATCTTATTTATGCCGCCTTCTGCCTGGGTCTGAACATAATTAGGTTTAAGCAGCCTCTCTGTGACGGTGGTTAACGATTTGGATGCTTTTTATTGCATTACGTGCATTCGGTTATGTTCTGATCAGCAATGTCTAGACACACGTGGGGGTAGAGGCATGACTCTGGTTGGAAATTAAACCTGCGGAGTGGGGGGCTCCCATAATTCGTACCTCTCTGTACCTCTTGTGTGAACCCTGCATCACTAGAAGGTGTCAGAGAAATGCAGATGTGACCAACCACAGAGCGTTTCAGGAAGATGATGCTCCACTTCAGTGGAGCCTGGAGCCACATGTCAAGCTCTCCGAAAGAAACAGGAATCTTCCTCTTGGCTTAGAGGAGACTCCCATCAAACTCTGCGTTGCTTTGCGGAGTTGAGCATGTGCCTGGAGGTGTCTGTGACCTGCGAGGAGATGGAGCAGAGCTGCCGGCTGGCACTCTGCAGCATTAGTCCTGTGGTTCACCAAGTGTCCCCTTCCCATGGACATTCTCCGTGGGGTGGGTGGATGTGTACCACCCAGTAATTCTGCTGCTCCTTTGGAGCATCTCCTTATGAGGAAAGGCTGAGAGAGCTGGGACTCTTTAGCCTGGAGAAGAGAAGGCTGAGGGGAGACCTTATTACTGTTTACAAGTATCTAAAGGGTGGATTTAAGGAGGATGGAGCCAGACTCTTTTCAGTGGTTCCCAGTAACAGGACAAGGGGTAACGGGCAGAAGCTGGAACATAGGAAGTTCCGATCGAATATGAGAAAAAACTTCTTAACGGTGAGGGTGCCAGAGCACTGGAACAGGCTGCCCAGGGAGGCTGTGGAGTCCCCTTCTCTGGAGACTTTCAAGCCCCGCCTGGATGCAGTCCTGAGTAATGTGCTCTGGGCAATCCTGCTGTAGCAGGGGAGTTGGACTAGACGATCTCTAGAGGTCCCTTCCAACTCTGAAAATTCCGTGATTCCTTTTGGCAAAGGATTGCCTCCTGTGGCTGCCCTTAAACGTTGTACTTGTGGCCTGGAAGACCTAGATTTATGCCATGATGCCTCCATTCTGCAGTGCAATTACATTATATGCCACCATACAGGACATTATATTCCACCATATTGTGTGGGATGCTGAGGAACCGCTCAATTACAATTTAATTTGGTTTTGTTCTTTAATTAGGCCAGAGTGGGCATTGTTCCCATCTGTTCAGTAGAAATCTCAAGTGACTGATTCTTAAGAAAATAATATCTCAGCTGTGATAATTTTTTTTTTTCCTGACCTATACAAGGTATTTAGCGTAGTCTTTTCCCCTTTATATGTTAAAATGGCTGAACCAGTGGAAAATGGCTGAACTTGCTTGAGGATGAGGCATTAAAGCCCCAGGAGGTAGTGTGTCGCCCGAGGACTTCCCGGCATCTCAGCTAACTTTAGACAACATAAACTGATCCAGCTGTCCTTGCTGCCTTAACTTCCTTTGGAGCCAGAAGAGGGAAGTTTTACCCCAGAAGGGCAAATACTAAGCCAACCTCAAGAAATGCTATGCTGGAAAGGAATCCCGAAACCATAACGGAGGGGAAAAAGGGCCCTCATCTCAATGATGGTCGTGGAGTAGGATCTTCCAGGTTTTCAACCCTGCAATAAACTCCAGCCATTCAAACTCTCGGCTTTCAGAATAACATTATACTTGCTAATTTTACTTGCTCTTCATATTAACATTCAAATAAGTAAATAGGCTGTTGGAGCGGAGGGAGCTTGGAAGCATTTTTTACCGTCCCACCCCTAAAAATGCCATTAAAGTGGGGAGCAAGACATCCAAAATCTCTGTCAAATGGCAGTATCCCAAGGAAATATTTGCAGATTGTTGCTATATAAATAATACGTGAATATTGCTTCTGAATTTTAAATTAACTTTGCAATCCTAGCTGGATTCTCAAGATGCTGAGGACTTTTTGAGTAAATGTATTTGAGGTGAAGAGTCATTAACATGACAGTTTTGGGTAACATAATTTGTTTCATGTGGCTTCAGGTTTTTTTGGTTTGGGTTGGGGTTTTTTTGTGGGTTTATTTTTTTTTTCCTTGTAGATGCTTTACTGATATTTCGCATGTCATTTGCCTAATTTGGGAATCATTCCTAGTTCCCGGTTTGGAATGCGGGATTTCGCAACTCTGTTCTTCAATGACATCATGTGGTTTGTTCTGAACAGAGCAGTAACAAATAAGAGCAAGGGGAGTTTACCAGCCCTTCTATAATAAACATTTTATCTGAATAGTCATCTTCTGGGGATCTGAACTAATTTGTGGGGTTTAGATTTTACCTAGCAAGTCACGTTTTCCGTGTATATGGGACAAAGAGTCCCACTTGGCTGACAAGGATACTACATCTCGGTTTCATCTCCCCCTGAGCAGTGGTTGCTGTGAAAGCCTGCGCTCCCGAGAGCTTTGGTAGAAGAACAGGACTTTGAGAAGTGGAGAGGAAATTCATAGTCGGTGAAAAATGCAGAAAATATTTGGTTTCCTTTCTGATGAGAGCTTGCTTTTCTTTCCTGGTAACAAATGCGAATCTCAAGGAGAAGGCTTTGCTGATTGCAGGGGTGGGAGCTGGCGTGGCTTTTCTCTCCCCCCGAGCTGTTCTTCCAGTTTACACCTGTTCGGTATCATTATAAGCTGGAGCTCTCGCTAGCAATTGCGCTTTCTGTAGAAGACCCTGGTGCTGGCTAAACAGAACGAGCGAGAGTCTTTCTATACGCAATTGCTTCTGGGAATGACAGATTTTGGTATTTATGGATGCCTATTACAAGAGCATCCCCATTTGTGGGGAAGGCTCTTCATGCATTGCTTAGCAATGCATATGAAGCTCAGGCTGCCCTTTCCTTTCTGCTCTCCGATGGCCTCCAGGCAGCACCCAGATGTATTTTTAGCTCTCAGAACAGGGAAGAATTTGCAAGAAATTGTGCAGAGAAGAAATGAGCAACGGAGTTGAAACTGGCTCAATTGTTGGATTTAGGCAAGTTGGATTTGCGGGAATGAATACATGTTTCTGTATGAGAAATGAAATGTATACAAAATGAGGCAAACTACCTTCCCAAGGATTTTCTGCAGAAGTAATACACCTTCTGGACAAAGACTGAAGCTCCAGTAAGGAGGAAATAAAGTTTAACGTGTAAGGGATCAGTGGTACATGAGCACACCTCTGACGTCTCAAAACTAAAAACCCAGGCTACCCGCAGAGATATAAATTCAAGGCGCCACCAGGTCTCGATCAGAGAGTCTTTGAGCTTGGATGTCAGACAGGAGAGCACGTGGTAATTGCAAGGATTAATCATTCTTCCAGCGGCTATCGATAGATAACCTCAACCAGCAGTGCAGTAAAACTGCAATGCCTCATCTATCACGAGCGGTCCGAGGGCTGCTGTGACGTCCTAGCGCTAATTAAAGCCCAGTGATCTAGAGCCAGCAGTAGCTTCAGACAGACTTGGACCAGTCTGACTCCTTCGCACGTTCCTAGTTAGCACATTATATTAGCCTGTTATTCCTATAACCCTGTAAAGCATTTATGGCTTTTTACAGACACTTAAAAGCCGGTGTTATTGCTGCAAAAGGCTTGCAATTTAAGTCTATGATAAGCAGCAGATTTCTTTTGAACAAAGGTTGGTGCAGTCATTAAGCTGGGGCGCAGAGATTATCTCTTGAACAGGTTCCTACAATATCGCTAATATACACAATGTCACAGTGTAGCAGTTAATCTGAAAAAAAGCAGGGGAAGGAAGGACACCAGTAAACCACAAATCTTTGTTTAGTTTGGATAACAATAATCAAAGAATGCAAAAGCCGATTATGACTTTGCCTCCCGCTGCTTCGCTGCCTATGCATGCAGTACATCCCGGCTGGCCCGCTGAAGTGCAACCTCAAGAAGCTGACAAATAGTTCAAGTAATTTTTTTAAATTTTTTTTTTTAAGATAATTTGCAGATTGTGTCCTTAGACTGTTTTTCTTCATCTCAGCTGCATAAAATAAACTCATGGGGGTGGTAGCTGCTAATCTTGCAGCCTCAGATGGCTTTGGAGGTTTACTGATGATGTTAAAGTGACTGCCAAGTAGCAGGACTCCATCCAGAATTACAAGTGACCTGGATGTGAAAAAAACAGAATTGGGTTTTAACCCCTACTTATATTATCTCCTGGTCCAGCTGAACTGTCGTTGCCCCCAGACACGGCACTTATTTTGTCATCACAGGAGAGATAAGTCTCAGGCCAAAGGAGATATATGTGTGCTGTAATACCGTTTCTCATCCATCAGTACCTGCTCACCTAGGTCTTAAAAGTCCTGCACAGGTATAAGAAGCAGAGAAGCCACCTGAGCCCTTCTAGGGTGCCGCACTAACACATCACGGTCGTTGCCACTTTGAAAGCAGCCCTGGGATGTCTGCGCACCGTTTGTCACGCAGACATCCCTTTGGAGCGTGTAGCTGGGTTCCAGAAAGCCTGAAGCTCACGGAGTTGCTGTAGGACTTGCCTGTCCATCCCATGGTGGAACACCTCACCCTGACGGGTGCCTTTGGAGAGGTCGTGCCCTCTCCCCACGTCACCCCGCACCTGTGGGTCGGAGTGACCCCGCTGATCCCGGGTGCTCTTCTGTAAAGCATGTACCATGTCAAAGTGCTAGGGAAGAGCTAGTTATCGAGAGCAACACGCCTGGCCAAACATCTGCTTGTATTTCACAGGAATCCTAACACCTGATGGAGCAGGGAAGAGGCAAAGCGCCTCCTGGCTCTACTGAGACATTCCCCTTTAAGCAGCAGCAGACTTTAATTCTGGTTTAATGGAGCAATGCCTGTAACTGTCATCCCAGCACCGGCCTGTCCCCTGGAATGACACTGATCTTGAGTTGCCTCGAATAACTCTCCGGGTGGAACGTCGCCCCTGGAAGCTGTGAGATTAAACCCTTGTGGCATCTTGTTACAGGAATCAGCGGATAGAGGATTATAGATGTGCAAGTGGCACCCGCTCTCTGGGGAAGGTAGGGAAACATCTGTTAACATCTGCAGCCGGGCTTCCAAATCCCCAGTGTGAACCAGAGCCAAGACTGTTTCATGGCAAGATGGATACCAGGAGGAGGAAGAGGACACCCCGAAAGGTGCACTGACAAGGGAAGGTCCACGAGCTCTTGCTACGGTCTGTTGCGTTCAAAAAGGGCCGAACACTGTGGCTCATTAGTGCTGTTTTTGTTTGCTTGGTTTTGCTGTGATTTCCAGAGGGGGATTTCTCTGGTTTTACTTTAGAAATATGAAGCCTTATCTTTGTTTGGCTGGAGGGTCCCTAAGGATGAGTGGAGAAATAGTGGGATTATGACCTTACTAGATCAAAAGATAAAAGATAAGCAATCAGGAAAGGAAGGATTATTTCTTAAATTGCAGGAAACTCACTGCTGCTTGTTATCATCTATTTAATTCAAATATCAGAAAGACACCTGGGGTAAGAATCTAGATGTTCAGGCATCTCATCACTTTAAAAAAAACCCCTCACAGCTACTTTCCACTCTGCTTAAAAAGCAAAGCAGAAAGGGAAGATGTCTTGCTAGTTCTCAAATAAGAAACATGTTTTTTCAACTAAATTCTTAAGCCTCTGTTACACATGAAGAGTAGGTGTAAAATACATGTTTCCTTTACAGAGCACCATTAAATCAGCTAAATAAATGTCGCTTCCCACTACACAAATTGTCACTTAAGCCAGCCTTTGTGAGCTGCTATTTCTACCCATATCTTGTTTTTGCTGCCTGAAACACCATTTTAAATATTTCCAGCAGCACCCCAAATACAGCTGATTTTTGGAAGCAAGCACTTCAAATAAGGTTGGCTGTAAAGAATTTGCCTGGCGCTAAACACGCGCTGTCAGTGCTGTTATCAGCACAGTGCCACAAACCCTTCCTCACCTGTGGGATGCTAATGGGTTTAGTGCAGTTGAGATGAAAGGTGTCTGGTCCGTGAGCCTATCCTGTTTCTCCCCATTTTCTTTCCCCAATCCAAACACCTGTGAAAGAACGTAGTGTTTCTGAAGGTAGGAGTCTAATAGCACTGTATGGAGCCAAGCATAACACACAGTCCTCCCCAAGGAGACTGATTCACCGTAGTCCCAGCTATGAGGGTTTGTTAATCTAGCCTCTGCTCCAGCTCCCGTCCCCTGCCAAATCTGCTGCTCCTCTAAATCCTGAGCACCGAGACCCCTGCGAGCGCTTCTCCCGAGCCAGACGTATTTACTACCTTCCAGTGCGCCTTTCTTCACCTTAAGTCAAACCCCTTAAAATTTCAGTCCTAAACTTTGAGCACGGCTCTACCCAGTGCCTGGTAGGGTGAACCTTGTTAGAGCATTAAACCTCACGCAGTCCAGGCAACAGCATCCCCGTTCTCTAGAAGAAGGGCTGATAGAAAAATCAACTCATTTGAATTCAGCTTGGAAAAATTTCCACTTTATGTCATGCTTCCTGCCAGCAGAATGCAAAGCCTTTTTATCAGACTAAACCTTCTCCAAATCCCTGGGCAGTGGGTAATAATGTCTACTTCTATAGTCTACTTCAAAGCATTTCATCAAAGCCTTCACTACCTGCACAACACCGTAATGACCTTTATTTTACAGAGAGATAAAGCCGCGCTCAGGAGCCGCGTAGGCCGGTGGAGAAAGGTGCGATGGCGCGGTGTGCTCTGTATGCGGATCTGTACCTATTGCTTTGGCTGAGCGATGCGAGTGGTAAATTGGGAAGTGCTTCCAGGTCACAGAAAAATGATACCGTGCAGACAGTTTCTCCACAGGCTACTGGGCATCAGCTAACGCCAGACAGGGTGGGCCGGACCTACAGGCAAAGATCATTCCTCTGCTCCCCCCTAATACAAATCCTTGGGCATTGGGTGCTCTGGGGCCACCTAAAGTAATCTGGCACTGGGTTCTCTTGCCCCAGTTCCCTGGCTGCGCTGCTCCATCCACCATTGCTCCAGAACATCCTTTCCTGGCTGCCGCTGTAGATCCTCAAAGGGAGGGATGCTCCCTTTCCAGCATGGCAGGAAAACCTGTACACGGGAGTTGCTCTGCGCTGGCTAAATTTGCCCAGTTTCCCTAGGGCTGACAGACCAGTGGTCCGTCTGCAGTTGACAGTGTCCCGAGGAGTCCTCCACCTGCTCCTAGTCCCGTTCTCCTCCAGCCAAGAGGTGCTGGGTGCTGGGTTAAGGGAGCTGCAGACTGCCTGCAGGCCACAGCAGATTCCGAGTCCTAAACCCTGTTTGGGTTCTCTAGAATCCCTCCTGAAATAGCGGTTGTAAGTTCAAATCCAGCCCCAAACACCTAAACCAAAGGAAAGATGAGAGACATTTTCACTTGTGAATTTTCATCCGCCAGCAGAGGAGTGAGTGTAGATTTGAGAGAAATAAGAGAGAGTTAGTTACGCTCCCTTGAATAATCCACTCTTGTCAACAGAGGTTGCTAATAGAGGTTCTGCCTGGGCATTTGGATGGAAATTAATGCACTGAGGAGACAAAGCCTTGTGCATTTTGCAGACATGACACTAGCTCAGTGAACGGAAATGATACATCGAGTTTTATTATAGAAGATTCTTGGTAGACCTGTTTATTAAATGGCTTGCCTGCCAGAAGTGCTAAAGGATTCTCTGCTGTTTTCCTCCCAGCTTGCTGTATCAGACATCTCTAGGGCTTCAGGTGGAGCATCTCCCCATACACTGCACTTTTTAGGGTTTTCCCCCCATGGCATGATCGTAATGAGCATCACCTTTAAAGCCTATAGGCATCAGCAGAGACGAGATTTCCAACCTGCCTGGCTCTGAGATTCGCTGCACTGAGATATTTTCACTCTTGAGTTTCTAGTCTACCCAGATTCCTTTGCATTATCTTTCTGGTTTCCCTGGTGCTTGTGATGGCTTTCAACTTCATGTCACATTTGTGAATGCCTGTCATGCTTTTGTTCAATCCTTTTTTAGAGTCATCAATAAAAATGTCAAAAAAGACCAAAGACCTGATCTCTGTGATGCCCTAATAAACATAATTCTATACCACAGTAACTCCCTGTTTAGTATTCCCCTTTGTTTGCAGCCGCTCAGCTGTGATTCGGTCCATGGACTATTGCATTCAGATCATCCAAAGAGCTAAATTTTATGATATGATATCAAATGCTTTACCAAATCCAAACATGCTCACAGATTTTTAAGATCAGAAAGAAGCACGAGAGCATCAAATCTGCTCCTTTCAGTCCTCGGTTGAGCATGCTAACGGGTATCACTAAAGCATCTCTTCCAGAATGTCTGTAGTTAAAGGCCCCAGGAGACGGGAAATCAAATATTTTGCTTCATTAATCACACATATTGCTTTTTTTTGTTTTAAATAACTTATTGTTAAATTTAATCATGCTTTACCTTCTAGACATTGTTTTTGTGCCTTTTTTCTCTAGATTAAAGATTGTCTAGTACCCAGTTGTTTCCCACTATGCTTATTGATGTTTCATGCAGTGATCTTAGGGGTGGTTTGTTGTTTTTTTTTCTTTTTCTTACTAACACTGCTCTTGGTTCTGCAAACTCTTCTTTTCATACATACCAGCCAGTCTCTGTGATGAGGAGGATCTGCTTTCACGGGGCAATTTGCAGGCTTTGAAGTAGAGTTTCTAATTCTACCCATAAGCAGATACCTGTCAGCTCTGGGAAGGCTCCCCTTCCTGCACACCTTGCTATGGCTTGTGGGTTCCCTGATGGACTTTAATTTTCATCTCTCCGTACATAACTCATTTCCAATCATTTAAAAGCCCAGGTGAGGTTCAAGAGCATCTCTAAGCAATGGTCCCGAGTCGCTCACTCAAATGTGGGCAAAGGCAGAGTAACTGCTTTGAAGTCGGTGATGGGAAACAGGTCTAAATGTCAGGGGAGACAGACACAATCTCTTTTGATATCTCTGGAGCAGGTCACGCAGAAATAGCATCCCAAACAATATCTCTGACCAGCTGTTCATCTGGTGCCTCCGGTCATTCTCCGCATACCTCAGATCCCGTCTCCCAGCTGACAAGAAAACCAACGAATCCAAAAATGGAATTACCTAATTTTCTTCCCCATTATCTGAGGCTCATAATAGAAATGTGAAGCGACCTGCTGTATTTCAGCAGCGGAACCGAAGATGCTGGTTGACTCTCAGGTCTCAATTCTCACTACATCACATTTCCATTTGCAAAGGCCAGGGTCAAGCCTGGTGGGTTTGGGTTTTTTTTGTTCAGGAAAAGCTCCCTACAGATAAACTGGGATTCTTTCAGAGTTGAAGAGGGAAGGGGAGAAAAAAGGAAAGAAAGAGCTGCAGGATTTATTTAATAGAAAAAGCTTACTTCTCAGGTGGTGTAATTGGGGGTAGTTCTGCTGACTTCCACCCATTGAAGACTGGGAGCACCCTGTGCTCCACCACCTCACCCCATGACTTGTGGCAAGGGTGATCCAGGCTTCGCTCTGTCCTTTCATTGCAGCCAAACAGGGCCGAGTAGTGCCTTTCTCCGTGGGAAGGACCGTGACTCACCTGCCGTGATGTGGATTCGGGGATTCTCCAGAGCCACGGGTGGAGGAGAGACAGGCAGCACTCTCCTCACCCTCCTACCTCCCAATCCCGCAGGCAGGGAATTGAGAGGAAGGATATTTAAACATTTTCTTTACTTGCTCGATCTCCGAGTCCAAATATACGGGTGTCTAGGTCTGGGCTTCAGCTGGAGAGCTGTAAATAAGGACCTCTAAGCTGTCTTAAGCTTGTAAATCTTCCCGTCATCCTGAGAAATCAACTGACGTCATCAGTCAGACCCGCCAGAGCACACTTCATTATGCTCAATTACTCGGGGTCGAAAGCAAACCCCAGGGCAGCCCGCAGAGCTCGGACCTCGCGGAGCAAAGAGGAAGCAGGGCAAGCACGGCACCCGCAAGGAGCTGAGGTGCTGCTCCTCCTGGGCTGTGGCGCGAGATGGACGTGGCCGGCAGCCGGCTGCGACGCCGTGCGGAGCCACGGTGCCATCGGTTCCCTGGCGTCGAGGTTGCCAAGGAAGCAAAGTCACAGGATCTCCTCCGCGACCATCTGCGCTGTCTCGTAAGGCATCAAACTCGTCAAGGAGATTTCTCCCCTGGGACATCATCTAGACCCTTGCCGGGGTGTTTGACTTGCACGGTAGCGAAATGCCTCCAAGTTAAATTAATTATTCCAAAATCGGAGAAGGTGAAAAAGCTCTGCTGCGAGCTCGGTGCCACAGCAGCAGGAAATTATTTTGCTCTTGGTTTGGGACTCCACAGTGTCAGGAAGGCCCATGTTTTATATCTGAGCAGCAGAGCTAGACCTCTACATCCTTATCCGTGTACCTAAGTGAGTGTCAGCCCCAGGCTACGAATTCAGGCCACATTGTGTGTGCCGGGGCCCTGCGACAGCTTTTCATAACGTGATCCTCTCGGATGTGGCTTCCCACGCACAGTCCTGCTTCATAGACATGATGGAGGACACAGAACCTGCCTGCAGGCCAGTGAGGAGAGCGGTGAGGACATCCTCTCTTCCCTGGCCATCCTTCCTGTGGAAAGGACTGTGGAAGCGCAGGTTTCTCTGGAGACAGCGAAGCCAGAGAAATGAAAAAGAGCAGCTTCTGTGAAGCGAGGAAGGGGGAGAGCGGGTCAGGCAGGGCCACTGACCCACGTCCCGCACTGTGAAGCTGCTCTACAGCACATCAGGGGCTTTTCGGAGAGAGAGGCCAAGCCCTGGCTGGCAAAGTTACATCCTGACAGTTGCCGTGATGAATGGGATGTGATTCACGTAGCAAGTGTGATCCCGTGGTGGAAGTCGCTTTGCTGGAGGATTGATGACGCTCAGCATAGGTTAGTTCATCTCTCCCGGTTCCCTGCCCCTCTGCCCTAGATCCTGCAGGACACAGAGACCACAGCTCGCCTCCACCAGCCCCAAACGTCCCTCAGCGTGTAAGAGAGACTGAAGGCATCGCCGGGGGTTGCCTGTATCGGAAGGATGAGTTGTCCAGATCTACTTCTGGGCACCTGAGAGTTGTAGCCTGGCTGAAAAGAGCATTGCAGCCCCCCACTGAAAAGCTGCAGTGACGTTATGCCACAGCCTGGGCTAGATAAGCAGGCTGCGAGGGAGCAAAGGGGTCGAGAAGAGGGTGTTTCTCGGTTCAGACTGCAAATAAGAGTGGAAGTTGCAATAGGGCAAATCCTTGGTGGGAAACAGCGGGAGGAACGAAAGCTGGAGACTTCTGTGCTACCGTGTAAAACGGTGTTTGGGACTCCAGGGACAAGAGTGTCCTTTCGAGCTCCTATTTCATTCTGCATCAGGGTGCAGTCAAGAAACAACGTGGGAACAATGATATGACCCGGGGACAGGTCCCCAGTTCTCAAAGAATAAGAGGTTAAATTCAAGCAATTTTGTAACTTTCTTTTCCCAAGTTCAGGACCGTCTCGCGGAACCTTTGGGGATGAGAGAAGGAAATTTTCCCCCTCGTTGGAAGCATCATTGCCCTGCGATACAGGCAGGCTGGGAAGAACCAGGGAGCTGCATGTGGTAGGAGAACAATGCCAGGCTGCCTCGGAGGTTGGCGTTGCTGCAGCTTTCTCTCCTGCTATATTTCAAGAGGGTTTTAGTAACTCTTGGGTCCTCTTAAAACAGATTGTCTGATTCTTGGCAGTATATTTTGAGCGCCCAATTTGTTTCGTGGCACAGAAGCGTTTCTGGACCACGATGTTTCTATGTCAACACATGCTTGAGGAGGTAATTTTTTCAGCAGAAGTGGCAGGTGTTAGAATCCAGATCAGAGCTCTCTCCACATCTCCGCATATTTTTAGTAAAGGACTTTTTTAATAAGACGTGTTGATATGTTTTCTCTATGTGGGATTAAAAGCACTTTAGGCTCACGCACGGAGTTTTGCTTTATAAATCTGTGGGAGTGCAGATTTTCTCCACTCTTGTCCACTCTTGTTATATTGCCTTTGTGAAATGGGAATAATAAACCTTGTCTGCCTCCTGAAGGGGCAGAGAATTAACTCTTTGAAGTTTGTAAGACCATATAAATGCCTTGCTATTATTAACGTTACTACTACTCGGGGCTTTTAAACAGCTGCCACATTTCACTTCAGAGGAGGGTGCCTTGAACTGGTAGGTGAAGCGAACACAGTATATCAGGGTGTTACGCTGAAAAAAAAGCTTTGGCTTCTGTTAGGTTGAAAGGCACTATATAAATATGAGTTATTTGTAGAAATGGATTTTATAACCCTATCATTCTCCTCTGGTGTACCTCTTAATCTAAGGGTTTCAGTATCCTTTATGAACACTTAACAAGACCTATATTAAGCTTCAAGCCTCTTCAGTGCACATATTTTACATTTACATCGAGTCAATGCAATGGGGACAGATCCGTTTTTTTGCCCAGCTCACGCAGCAGGTCAGCGATGGACCTGAGTGGCCTGCTTGGCTAATTAACAATTCGTGATGACCCGCTGCACAGATAATGGCAAGAGAAATGTGGTAGCTTTAGGAAGTGGTGGCCTCTCGATGCTGTCACGGTTTTGGAAGATTTGCGGCCTCTTCTTTTTCTAGGGATAGCTGAAGACCGATGGTCCCATTTAACAAACGTGGGCTCCCGCTAAGTGGTTTTGGGTGACAGGCACCAGGGCCAGGCTCTGAGCCTGGTGTCTGTGTTTGATCTGCACTCACCCCTTCCCATACCTTTCATGAATACCAGGACAAGAATAATAAAGGAAAGCCCATGAGTGTCCCAATTAATGCAGTTTTGGAGACACAATGGGTAAATTATACAGACTGGGAAACTAAGGCAAAGAGCTGGTATTTCAGACAGTTCTGTATTCAGGGTGCCAGACTTTTGATTGCTATAAGATGAAGGATTTAGGACCAGATAAGCATTTCTTGAAGGAAGATGCTGAGGACTTCGCTAGTCTTAGTCCCTCCATTTCTACACTGGGAACCTTTTCAATCTGCCTTGAATCTTTGTCAATGGAGTGAAAACATTTTTTCTAAGCTTTGATTTACTATTTCTGCTTGAGGAGGAAAGAATCACAATTTGATCCGCGATACCTCAGCAGCGCAGAACGACACTGCGGGACGATGGCGGTTTCAGCCCGTGGCTGGTAACTCTCCCTGAGCTTTCAAAGCCGCGGAGCAACAACAGGGCAGTGCAGTCCTCTGGCCTCTTCTCAGGCAAAGGTTCTTCTCTTGATGTCCTCCAGACGGTGTGCATGGGAAGGCAGCAGTGTGTTAATGTGGAGTGGAGGAAAGCCAAGAAATCAGTTGCTTGATTTTTCTAGACCAAGTTCTGTAAGCCGGTAAAGGCCACAGGGATGCGTGGACAAGCCCACGGCGCTTCTCTGGGCACAAGGCTGCAGGGAGGTTCTCCATCACTCGGTGACCCATCCCCTCTCTATGGGAAGTTTCCAGCCCCTCGTGCTGGAACAAGGTCTGTGCGCACCGTCTGTCAGGGGACGGAAAGTGGCAGGGTCCGAGTCCGTCCAGTCACCTCTGCAACCAACCTCCCTCTTCAAAAAAAGAGCAAGCATTAGGTTTCCCCTGCGCTTGTTAATGAAGCCCCTGTCCTTGGCCATACCAGATGGTAAACCTGTCCAGTCTTAGCTCTGGTATCTCAAGAGCATTATGGTTTGAGAAACCCACAACAATTTACTGTCGTTTGGACAACTATTCTATCACCTGATGACCCCTCCCCACCTGGGAAGGGGAATCGGGGAAAAACAAGGAAACACGAGGGTTGAAATATAATTAGATTTAATAGGATGAGACTAAATAATTAACTTTAATAATACTAAAGAAACAGCATTGATCCTGATACCAATATAAAATATATGAGGGTTATACCCAGCCAATTCTATCAGCAGGGAGCCATGCACTCCCCGCAGGGGATGGCCAATGTGGGACACTGCCAGCGCTACAGATTAGGGTGGAAGGGAAGGGCTCAGGGGTCCGGCACCGGGGCAAGGAGTTCTCTGGATCAACGCCATCAAGGAAGAGAGAGACTCCTCAGCAAACTTTCTAATTTATATTGAATGTGACGTTCATGGTATGAAACAATCCTGTTGGCCAGCTTGGGTCAAGTGCCCGGGTCTCGCTCCTCAACCCTGCACCAGGAGAGCTCAAAAATACTGAGACCTTGAAACCCACATCCCATAGCTAGCTATAAAGTAAATATTTTTACAAATTCAGACACTGGGGTCTTCTGAAAGTGCAGTTTTCCCCAGCATTAGAAGATAAATTAGTCCTGTGTCACTCAAACCAGGACAAAGAGGTACACGCAAGCCACAAATCGGTATGTGCAAAGGAGACTGTTATTGCAGGGACCGGACTCTAACCCTCCTCGCCGGGAGGCTCACGGCAGGCAGGGGGAGAGCAGGGGCCCTCTGCGAGCTCACACGGACCTGCCATGGGAGGTACCACCCTGCCCACCTCCTCCTTCTCCTGAGCGGGAACAGCACAGGGAGCAGGATGCTGCTGACCGGCAGGGATGTGTTTGGATCCCTCAGGCTTGGCCTGAAGGGATCTTATCCATGGCCAAGGGGAGAGTTCAGTTCACAACTCAGTTTAATCATGGACAGCTGTTTATTTTGCCTGTGAAGTCTCCGCTGGCTGCTAAGCTACACATCAGGCAGCCGCAGACTTCACTCTTGAATTGCAGCCGTAGCCACCAGTTCTGACACGATGCCCAGGTCTGGGACAGTGTTTTAGCACTGAACGGCTCTTCATCCTCCAGCTACTTCCCAGGAGCCCGAGACACTGGCACAGGTTGCCCAGAGAGGTGGGGGAGGCCCCATCCCTGGAGACATTCAAGGCCAGGCTTGACGAGGCTCTGAGCAACCCAATCTAGTTGAAGATGTCCCTGCTGACTGCAGGGGGGTTGGACTAGGTGACCTTTAAAGGTCCTTTCCAACCCAACACATTCTATGATTCTATGATTCACTTCTTCTCTCTCCTTCTCTTGTGCCTACTGAACCTTTTCCCGTGGCACTGGCTCACAACTGCTACATGCTGCATCCGCTGCCTGGAAAGGAGAAACTGCTGGAGGCAGGGAAAACTGTGAGCCAGCGTGGGCTCCTGGAGTGATCCACCCGCCCCTCGCAAGCCCAGACAGCTTCAGGGCATGAACGGTCTGATGAGCCTTTTCCCTTGTCTGGGAGAACTGCTGTTGCTGCTGAATTTATTACCCGTGTTATCCTTTGTCCTGCTGCACGCAGTGGTGGGCACATTTCCAGGGGGGTGCAGGGGACATGGGTGTGCTCCCCTGTGGGTCAGGACCAGGACGTGGGTATCCGAGTCCCTGTGTGTTTCCACGCCACCTGGGTCCCATCACTAGTGTCTTTGCCAAGAATCTATTGATTTCAGGCACACCGAACGCAGGCCTTTAGATGCATTTGTTGCTTTATATCTTCAAAGTACTCAACAAGCATTAGCTAATTAATCTTTCTAGTGTGGCCTAGAAAAAATTAGGCCTAAAAAAAATTACCTGTAAAACAGGTAAATATTATTCTTGCTCTGGAGCCAGAGGATTTAAAACAAGAAGATACAGTGGCTCCACCAAGCTATCCCAGAAAATTGTGTGAAGGCCAATAGCGAAGGCTCCTGACTGCTGATGGCAGCCATCATCTGTGCTGCCACGGGGATACGTACGTGGCATGCTTTTCCAGAGGAATTAACAGTACAGACCTCATTTGTCATCACGGTGATATGCTGAGATGCAGCATGAATTCTGATTTCTAGCCCTGTAACCCGCAGGGGCTTCACCAAGTATGGAGTTACCAGAAGGGACAAAATGGAACGTGGTCCCTGTTCTCAGCATCGCTGTGCATTAGATGCTCAGCTGCATTTACAGGTGCCATGTGAGTTAGAAAACGAAATACTGTGAGACAGCCTCTTCTTTTACAGCCACTTCATTTACAGCTGCCGAGGAAATCGGATTTTGAAGAGGCAGCTGAATTTAGGATGTTTCTTTCCACCAAACCACCGAAATTTCCAGACGGGTGGACTGTGGAGGCATGAGGGTACCCTGGATGTGAAAAATAAAGCAGCTTCCTATTGCTGTTCTCAGTTTGAGCTGAAATTTCCCTATGAAAAATATGTAGCTGCCAGCACTGCGGGTGGAAATTATTTGCCGTACTTTTGCATGCTCGCCTTTTGAATAATGTCAGTCTTAATAAGAAAAAAAAACACAGCCTAAGAGCTTGACACCGTTTTGCCCGGTTTGATGATCAAAAGTGCTTTTGTTCTTTCTGCTGCTCCTGTTGTTTTACAGGGAGAAGACTTCAACAAACAGAGAGCGAGGCCGCCCAGGCGGCGGCAGAGACGAGGATTAAACTCCAGGAGTGAGGCGCGGATGATACCTGGAGGTGACACGTTTTGTACTGAACATGTCATTAGCTCCCACAAAGCTGTCTCGCTGACGCCTCTTCATTAGCCACATACTTCCCAGCCCAATTGCCCATGTAGCTCTGCAAGGGATCCCATCGCTTTATCCCAACGGTGCCGCATACAAAGCAGGAAAGCTCCAGATTTCAAGCTAGCCCCACAGCAGGAGATATAATTAGGGAGCCTGGTCCATCAATATTTCACCGCATCTCTGCTCCGTGAGGGAACGGGCTGTGGGATGTTTCTCTGTAGCTCATGTGCTTCTCAAACTTACCTCCTTGACAACTCTTTAGTTTAAACAAAGATTATTTTGGAACTGGAGCTGTCAAAAAGAAAAAAAAAAAAAAAAACAAACCAACCAAACCCAGCAGCTCCAGGAAGTTTTCTTGTTAAAATATGTTGGCTCGGCAGCACCATCTTCTGTTCTGCCCTTTAAACAGCCTTAGATGTCACACTTTAAAAATGAGCGCCAGTGCCTCCGTTAGCTCGGGGCAAAAGAACAGTTTGAATAAGATTGAGTTAATGTTTTCCATGCTGGGAGTCGAAGCCATAAACCAGACACAGCCCAAGAGATGGGAAGCGTGAGCCCAGCCCTGCAGAGCGAGGGGACGGCAGGGACCGATAAATCCACGGTTTGGCCATGTGAAACCTCGCAACCAGGGGCAAATCTCCCCAAGTCAAGTGGTTTCCCAGGTGAGATGCTTTCCCACTGGTGGTTGTACCCCTGCTTATAGGATTTTTTCAAGGGCTGTGACCCCCTCGTTACTGCGGGGGCTTTGGGGGAGCAGGAGGTCAGGTCCTGCTCTGCAGAGTCCACCGTGCACACCCGCTGAGCGGGGACATTTGCTGCGGGGTTTGCTGGGCTTTGAGGTGGGGACGTTCCTCCCTGCCAGAAAAGCTGCTCGATGGGCGCTCTTTGGTGGTGCTGCGTAAATGCCAGGTCCCACCCGGCAGAGCCCAGGGAGATCCAGGATAGGAGAGGTGGCAGAGGGAGGAAGGACTTGGAGGAGCCAAGGCAGGCTGGAGAGCTCGCATACAACAGCGAAAAATCAGGAATTACAGGAGGAGCTGCTCCTTGTCCCACTGCTCCGCAGCACATTGGGATTCAGGCAGAGATCTGTGGCATGAAGGTTAAATTAGGAGGGCAGCCACAGTAATTTCTCGTATCTTCTTCTGGCTGGCTGCTGCCTCCTCTCAACGTCCTGCACACATCCTCTGGGCCAGCCCCTCATCTCCTTCATAGAATCACAGAATGGTTCGGGTTGGAAGGGACCTTAAAGATCATCTAGTTCCAACCCCCCTGCCCTGGGCAGGGACACCTCCCACTAGATCAGGTTGCTCAGAGCCCCATCCAGCCTGGCCTTAAAAACTTCCAGGGGTGGGGCTCCCACCACCTCTCTGGGCAACCTGTTCCAGTGTCTCACCACCCTCATGGTGAAGAATTTCTTCCTAACGTCCAGTCTGAATCGACCCACCTCTAGTTTTAATCCATTCCCTCTAGTCCTACCATTACCCAACATCCTAAAAAGTCCCTCACCAGCTTTCTTGTAGGCCCCCTTAAGATCCTGGTAGATACACCTTCACCTCCACATACTCTGCTTCTTCATCCCACCATGCAGGCAACTACCCCTATGTATCTCTCTAGCGTGTGCGTGAGAAAGAGAGAGAATATCCATATTTACCTTTTACTTTAGAGTATTGTTGCGGTCCCGAAGTAATTAATATCTGAGCAGCTCAGTTCCTTGCGTGGCGATCATCACACGAGAGGAAAGTGTTCTTATGAAAAATACAACAAAGCCCTTAAATCTAAAACACAGCAGCTTTCTTGTAAGAGACACTCCGTGGCAGGATCCTGCAACACAGCAATCAGTCGCGCTTTAATATACAGGCCAGGGTAATGTAAGAAATACTTGGAGAGCAGCCACAGCTTTCACAGCAGCTGCTGCTACATTTTTTGTCAGGATTAAGTTCATTTCAATTATAGAAAGGCTTGTGATCACCTGCTAGGAGGTCTTCAGGAGGCCTAGGGTGTGTATACAGCTATATTTAAACACGAAATGCCCGGCATACTCCGGCACCATCCCATTTGCAGAGCGCTCTGCAGACATCCCCTAATTAAGTGTTTAAGTATAGTTTCCGTCGAACTTTATGGCTTGGTAGGAGCGGATTTTTTTTTTAAAGATCCACATAAATCCTAATTTAATTTGGAGGCAATTTAAAGGAGCTGAGGAGACTGAATAAAATGGACATCGTGCCGTGCATCCCTTTGTCACTGCTGCATTGCTCGGGCTGCGCCAGAAGAGGGCTAAAAATCGTACCTTTTGGTGCTGCTTCAACCCTTCACTTCACACAATGAAATGCTCGGGTCCCAGTGTAAGCACCCAGATGCCCAGGCAAACCTCAAAAAGGAGAATTTCATTTTGCACAGAGGTTGATGGACAACGTGGGCAGCAAAAAGGCTGAGAAACCAGCATGGGAGCCTGGAGCCCTCTGTGCAACCTCAGAAGAAGAGCAGTGGGAGCCGGGACAGAAAATGAACGTCCGTGGTCTGTGGTAGGAGGATGGGCAGTTTCACATGGCCCTTCTGCCAGCCACTGACACCAAAGGTCTCTTCCACGATGCAGCCGGGCCCAAGAGTCTCGTTGGCTGCAGTGTGGAAGGGAAGCAGCAAATGGGGATTGCTCAGGGGTTTAAGTGACCATTCTACGTGTGGCCTGTGCCATTTCCCTCCCTGCTCCAACCCGGGTACAACCACAAACACAAACCTCTGGGGCTCCCGAAGTTTAATCATACTCATATTTTGCCCTTCTGTGCCCTCTTCCGTGGCAGGTTTGCAGAATTAGCAGCAGATGGTCCCACAAGAGATACCAGTGTCCCCGTCTGACGGCAGGAGAAGGCAGGTATGAAAGGGGCAGCCGTTCCCCTCCTGCTTCACCTCCCGCTCCCCAGCGGGCATCTAAAGGGGATGTCATGTTGCAGGGCTGGCCAGCAAGGGGACCACTGATGCTCCCCCTTCCTACCACGCCTGTCTTGTCATCGTCAGACCCTGCAATTGCTGTGAAGGGACAGAAAACAAAGAGGCCAGAGGGCTCTGGCAGCTCAGGCAGAAGGGAGACCTCTCAGGGCAACAACAGCAAGGGCTTGGCAGGAGTGACTTCTGGTGAGAAGGTCTGGCACCTCATCCTCTGACAGCAGTGATGGCAGGCAAGTCACAGCTATCATTTGACCTAGGGAATGATGCAGTTTGATTGTCCTTTTAAAAATAAATTAGGAAATAGCTAATGCCAATTTTTAAGAAGTGTCAGAACAACAGAAGCTTCCTAGCACTATCCAAAGTGCTGCCAGAAGGTTGTTCTCAAAGGAATTAATTTTGTCTAATTAAATATCTCCACAGAGCTCTCCAAGTATCAAACCAAAACATCAACAAGCAGCACTTTGCAGACTAATCGGAATCACGCTGGCGATTGGCGTCGTGTGCTGAAGTGTTAACAGATGGAGCGGATGGTCACGGTGGAGGAGTGGGAAGACAAAGCTCCCTTTCCACCTCTGCCCCAAAACAACGCACTTCATCCCCCGTCTCGGCTTACCCATCTGCGAAATGCATGGAAAATACTTCCTATAGCATGGATTTACCCAGAGGGCAAGCTAGCTGTGGTCACGGAGCGGTGCGGCAGAGGCTTTGAGGGAGCTGAGAGCTTTGGATTTTTGGATGAGGTTCAGCTGAGCCAGGGTAGAAGCCCTGGTGGGATCTGGAGGATTACATCTCGCTCCGCGCTGCAGCAAGGGGACTTGCATTGCTTGCAAAGCCTCAGCGTTTCTCAGTGTTAGGCTGATGGTTGGAATCGATGATCTGAAAGGTCCCTTCCAACCCAGACAATTCTATGATTCTGTGATTCAGGCGTGCCAGAGGCTGGCTCCCAAATCTCTCCAAGATGGACCGGCGGGTTGAGCTGCCTCCTGGAGGCAAAGGGCTGCCGCCAAGTCCTGCCCTGGAGCATCCTCTTCTTGCATTGCTAATTCACACAAAAAATAAAGCATTTTTGCATTCAGCCTGATTCAGTTACTGTCACTGGCTCCTTTTTAAGTCCCGAGGAAGTGGAAACCTTGCATTACAGCCAGCTCTGTTGCTGCCCCAAAGTTGTTTTCAACTCCTTCTCTTTATCAAAGAACAGTGCGTTTACATCCACGGCCGTGTTTTGGCAAGCTGGAGAGATTTTTGACACTTGGAAAATAGAGCTTTTAAAAATATTTCTTACCTCAATACCTTCCATTTTAGAAAAGCTGGGCTATTCATTGCAAATCAGGTTAAACGAAAAGAAGTGGGAAGCAGCAAAGTCCTCAAAAAAAGTATAAATAGCCAGCTGAAATTGCCAGTGCAGGTTGGTACAGGGTATAATACAGCCATTCAGCGCAGGCTCAATTACTTCTCAAACCGTTCTGAAAAGCCCACTGGCTTTGCTACCTGTTACGAGCATTCACCCTGTTTCTGGGAGACAGCGCGAACTCTGGATGAGATGCGACGCGGTGGCCGCCTGATGCTCCTGGAAAGACCTCCCTGAGTCCGGTGCTGCATTTTGCGATGCAAACGTGGGGCCTTAGCACCGCACGGGATCATCTGCGGGACAGACAGGAGCATCTCACCCTCTAGAAAACTCTCTGATTATCCATCCCTTCCAGCAGACAATAACATTATTCCAGGTCGGGGCTTTTGTTTGTTTTTTTTTTTAGTGGAGTGACAGACACGCCGATGAATTGTTTGCATTGCCGGATGATTCCCATTGGCAGGGATAATCTTGCTGCAGTAGGGGGGGGGAAAAAAAATCCAAAAATTACCTTTTGTTTTGTAAAGCCACTGCAAATAATAAAGGCCATAAATTATCAGTGCTGCGCACCTACAACCGTTTAAAATTTTCTACTCATAGCATCTCACGTTCCTGTCGGCCTGATCCGCAGAAATGCTGGGGAATAGCCACAAGCGGCCCGAGGGTGGAGAGGGGCTAAAGATGATTTTCACCAGGAGGGGGGGCTCTCTCTGCACCAACTGCGGGCGAACCACGGCCTGCTGCAGGCAGGAAAAACGGCAGGGGAAAAGCTGGGCTCCCCATTTTGTTCCTGATGCGTTTTCTGATAGGTTTGCAAGAATTTCACAGGCTATTTAACTGCAGTGATTTGGTTTTGTACAGCTAGCAGTGCCCTATAAATCTAATAGTAAAACAAGCTTCCATGCAAAGTGTGCTTTTATTCCCGCTTCAATGCGACAACTTAGGTTTTTTGGAGAAATTTGGCACAGGGAGGGGAGAGTACACTTGTCGCATCCCTTACAGGTCTGTAGGTGAGAACCTTTCCCTTATGATTTTAAGATGTTTACAGGATGCTAAAAGCTGTGCAAGCCACCGCCACACTTGAGATCTGAATTTCCTATTAAAAAAAAAAAAAAGTTCAGGTAAGATAAAAGTATTGTTGCCCCTCTGACCTAAATAAACTGAGAAATAAAATCAAGAACTTAGAATTGGGAAGGGAAGGGAAGGGAAGGGAAGGGAAGGGAAGGGAAGGGAAGGGAAGGGAAGGGAAGGGAAGGGAAGGGAAGGGAAGGGAAGGGAAGGGAAGGGAAGGGAAGGGAAGGGAAGGGAAGGGAAGGGAAGGGAAGGGAAGGGAAGGGAAGGGAAGGGAAGGGAAGGGAAGGGAAGGGAAGGGAAAGGTGCTGAACGATTCATTTCTTTGAGTCGGTTTTGTGCATTTACAAATATACAAAATCCTCATTTTCTGCACAGGAGGTCTCAAACAACTGGGGCAGTTTCCTTGTTCAGAGCTGCTGACCCAGATCTTGCTCAGTTTTTCCAGCATCACACACCATTTCTTGTTCAGGGTGTTCTGGAACCCCCTTATTTCTCACTTTCAGTAATATTACTCCTTACTTTTCAGTTTGTCTTGCTCTCTTGTGTGCCTGAGGCAAAACACCGATCATCCACACATCCACCCACAGGCTCCCAAAGCAGAAATCCACTGCCCAGGCGGTTTGAACCCCCGCGCTGTCATTTTTGGGGACAGGGAGATGCCTTTATGCCCTTTGGCTGCCTGAAACCAGCGACACTGGGCTCAATTCTGCGTGCTCCAGGGAAGCACAATTCTCTTTTTTTGTTTCCTCTGGGAGTTTTTCCTGTATTTCTAGGTTGGGTTTTTTTTCCCCAGTCTCACCGACCCCCGTCCCGGACCACGAGGTGGCAGCCGCCGGTTTCCAGCGGGGTGGCAGCCACCGCATTCCAGAATCCTATATTGGAGGATATATGAATATATATATATATACACACACATATACATATATATGCTCCAATATCCTCCCTGAGGGTGCTCCGCTGCGCGTTATAGCAGGGTGGGAATGGGCACGGGGGGGATGTTTTTGCTCCAGCGTCACCGACAAGGGAAATATTATCAACAACCGGGGGGGCGTTGAGGTGATTCAGGGTTCGGTTTATCAGGCCCTGGGTTGAAGGACTCCTCGCTGCTCCTGCTGGGTGACAAAATAGGTCTCTCCTGCCTCTTGTCCTCTGGGATCCCTAAACGGATCTCTGGGAGTTTAGTTGTATTTTCTCTCATGTTTTGCGCTTCATTTCATCCTGTCCATTTGAATATCAAATGCAGTTTAATTCTCCTGGCTGTTAACACGCTGAGCAAGTACGGCCAATTAGCAGCCCTGTCATTTGACTTCCTAATTGCTACCTTTTTCTTCTTTTCTTTTTTTTTATTTTTTTTTTCCCCCTTGCAACAGGAATGTAACTTATCTCACAAGCGGGAATTACGTTCCAATTTACTGCCATGGACAAAGCAGTGCGTGGTGAAGACGTGTTTCCTTTTTGCATGCTGTGTTGGTTTGGGCTAGATTTCAAGTCTGACCTCTCCCTATATATATATATATGTAGGTATATACTGGATTTTTATGCACTATTGTGGGTGGCGCTAGACAGACAGCGTGGACAGACAAGCAGGCATTCTTTCTTCTCTTTTGCAAGGGCTTTATCTTCGTCTCAGAACAGGAGGGATTTAAGTCTGCTGGTATCAATTTGATTAAGAACACGGAACGTTTTTCATTATTTCTTTTTTTTGTTTCTTCTCTGTTGGGATATTCCTAAGCACGAGGAAATTGTGCAATCAAAACGACCGTGTAACTCAGAATTGCAACAACTCGTAATTGCAACAGCCTTTGGAGTCAGCTTACGCCTGACTGCTGAAATAGTTTTATTCACTGATAGAATATTTCTGTGTTTAAAGAAGAAAGCCTGTGACACATACCCTTAAAGCCATGATTTAGGTTTCAGTCTTATAAACAGATGGGGATAACCATAGGGTTTGGTTTGTTTCTTAGCCCACGAGAGCCGTATTCACCCCAGCTTCGGTCACAAAATTCCTGGCAGAGTAACGGCATTTCAGGACTGATTTAATCTCTCTGTATTTCATAGTTACTTCCATGAGGCACACAGGACAGGGGGCCTCAGCATTTCACCGTGACAACAGGACTGAGATGGGGACCTGCCTCTGCAAATCTCCCTCAGCCATCAGCAGACAGGGGTCTTGGGGCTAGAGCAGTCCCAGAGCCACCTAGAAGGAGGAAATGGGGCCAGTGTACCACGTATTAACCAGTTCCTGGCAAACCCCTCTCCGGAGAGGTCCACCAGTTTCCAAAGGTGTATTTTGGAAATGGAAGACCTGCATTTACGCAGCCAGGTGAGATGGTGAGGAGACACCACACATCTCATGGTAGGCCGGGCTCCAAACGTGTGTCAGGCAGCACCGTGCCTTTCTCTTTAGTGGTCACTTTAACAGAAGCTGGACCAGCAGGGATGAAAATTGATGCAGTTCTCCCAGCAGGTCAGCGGTCTCATTAGGTACGTATTTAACAGGAAAACATTCCAGCGCTGAGCCAAACCACAGCATTAGAGGTAAAGCCAGAGTCCCCGCGAAACCCAGTTATCCTCTGAGCACTGCTTTAATCTCTCACCTACCTTTGGTATTTACATTCATTTCTTCAATACAGGATTTTTGTTTACCCAGGGGAATGTGTCATTCTCCCCAGGGGAGCTCAAATTTTAGCCAGGTGCAAGTCACGGCAGTGCTTTGCCAAATGACCCACCACCCTGCACTTGATGACACAGGGACAACTGCAGTTCCGCGGTGGAAGAGGAGAAGCCCTTGTGCCACCACTGCTGGTATTTACCGGCACAGCCATGCTACCAGCAGGACGCAGGGATAAGGCTGGGATGCCAATGTTCAACCCAGCCTGCTGAGGGACCTCCCCATCTTCTAATGGTCTTGTAATGGAGGGCATCAGCCAAAATACCAGTTACCCTCTTCCAGGAGTGTTAGACTGGCATGATGTGTGTCCTGCAAAGGAATATGGATCCTCTAGCATATTCCTGCAGATTTACACCATCAACCAGACAACTGGGACATGATTCTCCGTAAGCAGGAAGCAAAGCCTCATTTCCTGCGAATTTGTGTCCTGTATTACCGCAAAAATCCCGACTCCCTCCCCATGTCTCCCGTCACACCCACACCAAGCCGTGCCGTGATGATATGCACACTAATTAGCAGGCTAAAACGCACGTGCAGGCTGGCCGGGCAGCTGCCGCTGAGCGGGATGGCAGATGGCCACGCTCACAGCCTTCCTACCCCAAGCTCGAGCGTCTGGAGGTCAAGTGGGGGAAGGGGTTTTTGGGAGACACTCAGAAACTTCTCTTTGGTTCTTCTACGTGTCATTTTTCAAGTGCGGTTGGATTCGGCAGCAGAGCTCAAAGCATCATAGGAGGCACCGCCAGATCCTGCAGCACAGCATTCCCATAGGAAAGTGGGATAACAAGGCTGCGTTGAGCTGAGCTGGCTGCCGTCTCGCGTGACTCCACAAAATCTCTACCTTCTGTGTCTCCTAAACATCCTCAGCAAGTCTGGAATTGCATATGTTGTCACACTAGAACAAGCTCCTGTTGGCTGGAGCTGGTAGCAGCTTCCAGACTTTTCGTTTTCTGGGGTAACACAGAAATACATGCTGGAGTTAGCAAATGTATAAATATTGAAACCAGAAGTGGGGTAACTTCTTTGTAAGACTGAAAGTGTTGGTAGGATCCCTCCTGTAGTTCCTCTTCCTATAGTTCCTCTACCTGCCCCCTTAGATGGTCATTTACTCAGGCATTAAGGCAACGCAGAGGAAGCTCTGGGTTCTCTTCCCCCGCCGATTTCGCAGTGCCCTCAGTGGGTGCTGGTTTAGGAGAGAGGAACCGGCCAAGCCCCGAGCTGTGGCACCATGGGGCTGTTTCGCGGTCAACATGCACCAACCCAAGTCCTCAGTGATGCTGGCAGAAGGCATCTTGCACTTCTTTGCACCGGTCCCCTATTCCCACCCCTCTGTGTGCTGGCCCATGTGCTCCAGGTACTGACCCAGGTGGAAAATAGAGAAAAAAGGAAAAAGATTGAGTTTGAGTCCAGATGAATTCATCGGTCTGGCTGAAGGCGTGACCACTCACTAGCAAGCATCTCCTCAAGAGAAGGCGCCGCTTTCTCTTTGAGCAGCAGCTGATATAGAAGACAGTTATTAAAAAACCAGCCTGAAGTTGTAGCTAGACGAATATCTTCCATAGATACAAGCACTGCTGCCAAGAACAGTCCCCCTTTCCTCCAGTCCCGGCCACAGTTTCCCAACACGGCAGTGCCCTCGCCTTGAGCTGATGGGTGGTTTCAGCCAGATCTGAGCTGGCTGGAAGCTCCTGCTTAGTTGTCAGCTAAATTAGTTCCCTGACCCAGCACCCTGGGTGGCCATGTGCGGCCGAGGATGGCGAGAAGGACATCCGTCTCTCCCATTCAACACTCCCATGGCTTTGTGCCCAATTAAAATGACTATTAACTGTAGCCTTCGTTAGTAGGATTGTCAACGGCAACTTTTAATCAAGTGTTTGGCTTGCGGAAGAGGCGGAGGAGGGAAAGGATCCTTTTTCCATTTACCACGGATGCTTTTAAAAGAAAAAAAAGACAACCTAAAGAAAATTCCCCACGAGTAATTTGAGTGTGATACAGCTGGATTTTAAAACTCAGGATTTAGGTGTGGGAGGGAAAAAGTATATTTTAAATCCCCACTTTCTCTCCCCAGCCAGATGAGTTTTAGCAAGGATCAGGTGAAGGTGGTGACTGTTTTCCATGTTGGCTCTTGAATGCTTCTGCCAGAACTGGATTTTTATGTCCCATTTACAACAGGGCTGGAGCAGGGGAAAAGTGCTGTAATGGAAGTGCTGACACCAGTTCATCGCACGGCAGCCCTGCTAACGATGCCCCTGGAGCTGGAAGAACCGACTTGGCAGCTTATACCGGGCCAAGCCTGACAGAAAGGCTCTTTGAGAATAACTTACTGCTCTAAAAATAAACACAGAAAGGCTAAACTTCTTTGCACTGGATGGGTGGCAAAATCATTCTCGGCTTTATCCGAGTCCCAGGACATTGTCCAGGGCTTCCCCAGCCAGTGCTGCCACAGGACAGGGTTAATTGCTTGAGGTGTGGTGGGAATTGTTTGGTGTGACTTATAAATGCTCTTTATCTGATAGAGGAGGTACCCGAAGGAGAGAGGAAAAACTGGCTGAGCCGGAATAGCCCTGGCCTCGCTGAGGGTGGAGGCAGAGTAGTGCACAAGACTAAAGGTGGCTTATCTACGCTGTGTCCTTCTATCCCTGTGGGACTGCAGAAGGAAAGCCGCTGGCCACCAAGTGTCCTCTCAGCCTTCCAGGGCTGCACTGGGCTGGTGCAGTCCTGCTCTGGGCTTCCTCACACATTTGTCATGACTGTGATCCCTTTTGCTTGTACGGAGTGGAAATCCGTTCCTGGGGAGGAGGAACAAAGGCTGGGTGGCTGTAAGCCACCATGCTGTGGTCTTCAGGGAGTTTCTGGTTGTGTTCTCGGAGGAGCCGCCTTTCTCTTTTCTCCCATTGAAACGCACGTTGTGCCACAAACCGCAGGGCGAAGTCGGGGGAGCAAACCGACTGCAGGTGTGCTCAGGGCACACAGAGACCCAGGAGAGGTGGCACTGCAGAAATGGAGTTGCTATTTAGCACCATGTGAAAGCGCTTCAGCTGCGGACACCACCATTTATCTTGATTTTTCAAGAAACCAAGCCCAAAGCTGAGCCTCGAGCGGAGCTGAGCTCAGTTGTTGTTTGTGGGGGGGAGAACGGTGCAAAAATCAGGAAGTTCTGAGGCTCGCTGAAGCAGAAACGCTTGTTCAAACCGCAAAATCTAAAGGGAAATTTAAGGGAGCCTGGGGCTTTTAACAAGGAACTGTTCTTTTTTACACAATGAGAGTTTCTCTTAGCAATGCACCAGCGTTTAAGCAGGGAGGTGACACCTAGCCAGCAGGACCAAGAGCACAGGAAACACAAGGGACGCTCAGGAGATGGGAAAGCGATGGGGGCACCACAAGAGCTGGAAAATTAATTCAAAAATATGTGTTTTGAGTGGACTGCTCCAGTTTGGAAAAGCGTAGAGGTTACTTGAAAAGCAGGCTATGAGCAGATGTTTTAAACTCAAAACACATTAAGGTGAAAAGGCCTGACGCAGCCGTGCTCAGCGAGGCCCCAGCATGGTGTGACACATCCCTTACTGCAAGGCACTGCCCTGCTTTGGGAAATGTATTAATTTAATGGAAGCCAGTGGCTGCGTTTACCCATTGCCCTGTGACAACGGTGTCCACTGTGTGGAAACCCCGATAAAGCTAAGAAGATAACAAAGGTGGGGCATCTTTGCCTTCCACTCCCTTGTGTGTGTTTACCGAGCTCAAACCCTTTTGCTTTCTTTGTCTCAGATCGCAGCCTTGGAAATGCAGCAGTAAAATTCCAGCAATTCCCTCCAGCCGATGGGAGGCTGCCATGTGGGCAGGTCCATGCACGGCCACCAGTCCTCTCCACCATCAGACTTCTTCCTGTAACTCCAGGCTGGGACGGAGCTTAGCTTTCACCCGGAATGCAGGTTTGCAGTTCTGCCAGGGAGGCTCTGTAGGAAGCCTTGCGTGCTGGGGAAGGGTTTCGTTTCATTTCTCTGTACAGCTTGTAAAAGGCTTCTTAGAAACCAGATCTTTGCACTTTACTTGGGTTTGCTTATCTGCCAAAAGCTGTTTCAAGTTACTCTTTCCATGCCATATTAAAAGAATCCTCAGGTAAGAAAGAGGTAGCAACAACAAGTACTGTATACCTTTGTTGAAAAGTCACCGCTTCTAATTACGTTCCCTCCTTATAAGCTTTAATATCGAGGACTACAAAATGAGGTCAACCTCTATTAAATGTAATGACTTTCCCTGTGGAGCTTGCAATGAAAGCAGCTGCACAACAAAGGTTTCTATTTAAGCGGGGGGAGTTTCTGTTACAAAGAAGTCCCCTAACTCAGAGCAGGGGCTTCATTTTCATTTGCTGGCTGCAACAAAATGAAAAGATTTGGGTTGAGACTTTAACCAGTGCTTATCTGAGAAAAACAGACAGGAGAAGATGAATTAAAACATAAAGATGGGGAAGAACAAAAGCCATGTTGCTGCAGGAGCTGACCTAGAACTGCTCTGGCAAGAAATACCTTAAATTGCAGCTTCAGTGGGGGCAGAAAGCCCAACTGCATCCTTGGGCCAAAGCAGGGCCATCATGAGCCACAAGCTCCGTCCTTGGGCCAAACCAGAGCCACTGTGAACCACAAGCTGCATCCTTGGACCAAACCAGGGCCATCATGAGCCACAGCTGTGGCCTTGAACCAAATCAGGGCCATCATGAGCTGCAGCTGCATGCAGTGAGCACCGAGAGGTTCTAGAAGAGCGGTTTTGTCTCTTGTTTTCCTGCAGGTTAGGCACAGTTGGTTCCTCAGAGGTGCCACAAGGAGCAGAAATGGAACCTGTAGTGAATATAGGAGCTGATTTTGAATGTTGTGATGAGTACTGTTTGTGCAGCAGTGCTGTGACGCTCTCGTTGGGCAGCTTGTGTGGCCAAGTGCCTGCTGGGTAGATGTTGCCTTGCCCAACTGGTAAGTCTGCAAATCTCTGATTTTTTGTACGTCAAGAGTGCAGTAGCTTGAATGGGTTGCTTAGTGCTCCCGTAGCTATTTGTGTGGCTCTTTATCTTGGTATTTTAAGCTAGGTAGGCATGATGCTGTCCTAAGAAATTTTGTGCTAGAAACTGGAGGTAACTTTCCTCCATGGAGGAAACATGGCTGTAACTTTCAAAAATTGCTGTTGCCCCAATAAGAATCTAACAACTGGCAACGTAAGCTTGCTCTTTCTTTAAAGGCATTTTTTTTTCTTCCTGTAGCCTTGCAGGCAGAAATTTGCCAGGCAGTTGTTAAAACACTGTGCCTGCCAAGCGCAAGAGGATTATTTTAGCATCCGCTCTCCGCTAATATTAACTGCTCCGCGTTCAGGTCGCCATGTTTGAGGCTGTGTCGAAAGCGGCTTTAGAAAGGCAGCTGCTGGCTTGTTCACCTCCCGCCTCAGCTCTTCCCCCCCCCGCAGTGCTGCTTAGCTCTCTGCTTTACTTCTTTTTTTTTATATTGCTGCAGTCAGTTGAAATTTCATGCAAATGATATCTGCCTTTATTAATGCCCCAGCGTGCTAGTGACGCACTGCAGCCTTTCTCACAGGAAACAAAAAAAAAAAAAAAAAAAAAAAAAGAAAATTACCCTGGGGCGCTCTGGGAAGCGAGGCTGCGGACCGACTTTCTCCGGCAACCGAGCTTCTCGCCCTTTAAGAAAAAAGCCTGCAGTAATTTTCCATTACCCTGCAACGGTTCTTGTCTACGTGGCGAGAATTGTTTGTGGAGGCTGGAGCATCACGGGTGAGGCGCGAGCCCTGCTCCGGCTGCCGTTGCTTGGCTACGCGCTCGGCATGCCGGCAGCGTGCCAGGCTCCCGGGAAGCACCTTTGTTCCCGAGAAGAGATTGGAGTTGTGTTTTCATGCCAAAGGCAGGGGACAAACGCTGCCTTTCTCAAAGCAGCCCAGCAGAACTGGGGTTTCCAAATAGCGCGAGCCAGCCAAATACTCGGTTATAATAACATGCTTGAGGTCGATCTCCTGTGATGGTTTCCCTGCCTTTGCACAAGGAAATGTCTTGTAGCGAGCTTGTGTTGTTTTGTTTGCTGTTGCACCAGTCATAATAGTCACTTAATCGAGGCAGCGTGTGGAATCGGGGAGAAATAACATCACCAAAATCTCCCCCTGCTTTTGCTGTTTCCACCTAATAAACTGGACGGGTAGTTGTTGTTCTGCAACTTGATAAACAGATATTTATTTATTGATTTTTAATGTAAGCTCTGGACTCCCGATGGGGGAGTCTCTGCTCTAGTCAGGGGAGGGTTATCTGAAGTGCTTGAAATATTTCAAATGCCACCAGCAAAATCTGCAGCGGCACGGAGGCAGAGGCTTGCGTGCTTTCCCTGCTCGCTGGGGCTAGGCTTCGCGCACGGCAGCAGTGTTAGCGCTACAGGCATTTCCATGATGTTTCAACCATGGCTTCAGCTCTGGAACAGCTTATTTTATTTGTGTGAGGCTTGACGCTTCCATTAATAACACAGCTTTGTGCTCCTCTGCTAGCAGCCTGCGCTGTCAAGGTCTTTCCCTCCAGCGGCTGCCAAACTGACTGATAACTGCTAAGCACACGAGTCCTCCCCATTAGGTAACGCTGCCGTTTGCTTTCTGCAGCAGCTCCAGGTGCCCTCGGGAGCTGGCCCCCAGGAGGAATGACTGAACATGTTGTTTCGGGGTGTCTGGCTACCACCGGAAACCCGAGAATTGAAAAACTTGGTAGAGGGTGGAACACATGGAGCGTCAGCCTTGATTTTGCTTCATGGAGTATGAAGCCAGAGGGGAATTTTATATGCTTGTAATCTGGCATCCTTCATCGCGCAGGTGAAGGAACCTCACCCAGCCAAGCCCTGGCACAGCTACAGAGGGGACCACCTACCTGGCCCCACTCCTTGGGGGGGGCTCCAGACAACTTGTGGCTTTGAGGCATCTCTCCCTGGGCACTGGCACAGCCCTCCCTGCAGCCCGGTCACCCCGCCATGTTTGTCTCCTAACCACAACCTCTCTGAGGCTTACAGTTTAAAGATGTTGGCTTCCTGCAGTTTCTCTTGAAAATTAGCAATGTTCTCTGCTTTCTGGGCTCCTTTATGGTCCCGTTTCCTCACATCCAGCCTTTCTACCACCTCCTCATCATCATCCCTGCTGCCAATGGCTCTGTTGCTGCCACCCAGCTCAGCTGGTGCCATCTGGGGACCTGCACAGCACTCCCCGCATCCCGGAGAGCCATACGAGAAGGATGGATGGAGCTGGGCATGTTTAGCAGCTTGGCTGTGTGCTGTCTCTCACCTGGAACACGCTTGTCCTTCATCAGTGAAGTCTGCTTTGTATGTTGGGAATGACTGAGCAGATGTTTAGGATGGTGAGTTTCCATATCCCTAGGTCAACTTTTCCCATATGGATAACTCGATGGTTAGAAACAGCGCCTTATCCATCCTACACATTGTTTGGCATTCTGTTCAGTTAACTTTTTGACTTGTCTTATCTGTCCTTGGATATTTATTTTTTTTTTAAAAAAAGTCAACTACTGCCTCTTAGCAATTTCAGAAAACCTTGGTATCTAAAAAAAAGTTTGGCTCTTGAGAAGCAATTGTTAGTAGTAGCCATTTTTCTTTTCAGGTGTGAAAAGCAGAACTTCTGAATTCTTAAATCTTTTCAGGAAGGCAAGCTAATACAGTGGCTGGTGAAGGAGGATCCCTTTCTGAAATACACTTGGCCCTGTGCTGCGTCTGCTATGATGTGCCACCACCACGGCTTGCCTTGGCTTGGGATTTGCTCCTCATAGGAAAAACGCGGTGGATCTGGTCTGCCAGGAGGAGGGTTTGCCTCCCTGGTTGGAGCAGTCAGGAATGTGGGTGAGTCACTGCCTTGTTTGAGGAATGAAACCTTCCTTCCCAGTTTCTTATGCCTTTTTTTGTTTGCTTTTAGAACTGGAGTGTGTTGTTGAAGGTAACTCGTGCTCCTGTGGCTTCTCTGTGGCTCAATCTTAACACCTGGTTTCACATTTTGTATTTCTTTCTTAAAAGCACTCAGAAATCCATAGGATCCGGCAGATTTTATGAGATCAGAGCAGGCAAAACCACTTCTGTCCCCAGCGAACACAGCTCATTTTCAGTACAACCGGTGCAGCAGGGTGTAGTTGTTCTCGCTAATTAAAATAGTGGCGATTTCTAAATACAAAATTAGAACAGTCTTTGAGGACAATTTGTTTCAAGGAGGCAAGAAAAGCAGAGGAGAAGAGAATGTGTAGGAAAGACACAAAAAACACAGCACAATTTTCTAACTTTTCTAGCTTTCAGCTCTTTGATTAAGCTTAGGGGGGGACCTGTGGCCATTTTGTGAATGATTTATCTGATTTCAAAGCTTTTTAATACCTCAAATGATATTACTACCTTTGAAAATAAGGTCCCTACTTTATGTGGATGCTTAAGTATGAGTTTAGGTTCTTTCTTTTATGTTTTGCAGATTGGAAAAAAAGGAGCTATTAAAAGCCTTTTCTTACATTATGCCATTTTTCCTCTACTGCAATTTGACATCTAAAACTGATCTTTTTTTTCCCTTATATAATAGATAGCTTTCATTCTTGAGTTTGGTGTGGGGTTTTTTTGGGGTTGTTTTTTGTTTTGTTTTTTTTTTTTTACATTTCGATGTATGTCTGCCAGATATTCCCCAAAGCTCAGTATTTATATTTATTCCCCAGCAAGCATGTGACTTGTATGACTGCATAATTATATCAAAATGAATTTGGGTTCCTTTTGTTGCAAAATGTTCTTGGGCTACAGATACGATTTGAATGCGTGATAAGCTCTGAGTACTGAGATTACAAGAAAAACTATCTACAAAATCCTACGGATTAAGGTCATGCATGAGATATTTAATTCTCCTTCCTGTGAGGTTTGATTGCAAGATACAGTCTGCTCCCACTGACTTCTTAAAAATGAGAAAGCTTGAAAAATTGACTAGATTCTGTCAAATTTGTTTTGCTGCTAGAGGAGCTGGAGGTGTTGAAGAAATAGGGAACTGTGAGGAAAAGAAGAAGCAGGGACCAGGAGGGTCAAAATCCCTGCTGGCTCACAGCTTGAAAGCAAGGAAAGCCACCAAGATGACTCCCTTTTTTTTTTTTCTGCCAGAATTTGATCCACTATAGAATTAACTCTATCAGAAGGGGCAGCTTTTCCTCTTCTTTGTTGCTGTGATTGCAGCAGTGTTTCAAGGCTGCAGTTGGGACCAAGGCTCCATTTTGCCTGGCCAAAGAATCCGTGTCCTTGCAAGTAAAAGACGCAAAGTGAGGGCAGGAGAAATGTGGAGAGCAGAATGGAGGTCGCGGGGGAAGCTCCTTGGCCCTATAGAAATTCAGTTATAGGTGGGTTTTTTTTTTTCCCCCAGAGGCAGGTATATGATGACACAATATGCCATAGAGCCTTGACTTGACGGAAGGTAAAACTGGGATTGCGCTCTCTGGGCCAGCCAGGCCCTGAAGACCACTGCTCACCTCTAAACCAGGAGCTGAGTTTATTTTAAAGAGATGACCATTCTTCTGCTTGAATTTGCTCTGAGATCACCAGTTCTTTTTTTCCACAAGCTATTGAAAAATCCTCCGATGGGAATAGCTTCCAGTATTACGACATACAAATGGGGTGTATCCTTACGGAGAGCAAACCACGCTGGTTTTAACAGTTAAACATAGATCACCCACATGTGCTCTCTCTCAAAATGACCTGGGGGTGTAACAATTTCGCCCCGTTGCAGACATTATTAGTCTCTTCTGTCCTTCATGCTGCCTGTAACTAGGGCATCGCTGCTGCCTGACTGCATGTCCCAAGGGAGCCGGGTGGTGTTTGTGCAAACCTGATTGGGCTGAGAAAGGGGTGGAGAAATGCAGTTCTCTGCCCAGGATATATTTAGTGAATGCAGCTGTGGGAGGCAACAGGAACAAGAGAGTTCTTGTATTGCCAGAGCTCTGACAGCTCACATGCCTAAGTAACCTCCTGTTTTCTTAGCAATATGTTCGTTCCCCCCCCCCCCATAGCGTTTTTAATTTGAATGTAAAGTTATACTTTAATGGAGCCAGAATTCTTCCTGGAGCTTAAAAGTGAGATGCATTACGGTGCCAGCCTTGCTATAGCCCTTCAGGAGGAGCAGCAGGCACCTTCCATGTGCACTGGACCTTCTCCATGGCATGAAGGGAGATTTGACTTCATCCGTTAGAGAGGCTAGTGGTGAAGGAATATGCCTTTCATGTACACTGCAGCGCTTGCTTGGACTGGAAACAGCCCATCAGCACCAGTACGGCCCCTCCCAAGCAAATAAACTCTGCTTCTTGCTAGGGCTGATGAGCTGGGGTGGAGAGGCTGCTTTTGGTATTCCAGGGCAGTTCGTTGTGCTGTGCAAACTCTGCTGGTCTTCCTGGCATCTCTGAGATTCTCTGTTAAGTCATGGAATAAAAAAAAGAGCACAAAAACTATTTTACAGACGCACCGGGTCAAGTGGGAGCATGTTGCTGTTGCTCTGCATTAGGACTAATTTGTCTGTGCTCCCTGGCCATGTTCAGGCTTGCCCCTGGAGAAAATAGACTAAGGCTGGGAATTCCCCAAGCATTTTCTTACCCGGCTTGCTCAGCAGTGCGCAACAGGCCATGAGCTAGTCTGCCTCAAACATTAAAAGTTTATGACAAATCAAACTGTAGAATATAAAAAGAACTTTTTTTTTTTTGGGGGGGGGGGCGGGTGGGAGTGGGCTGGTCCTGTTCTAATGCAGTTAAGGGGTTAGAAAAACAAGGCTGGTGCAGGGAGACCCAAAGTATGTCTTTGTGTCTGGGCATAGCGCAGGGATGATGGAGATGTATCCATTTAGAGGGAGACAGACTATGCCATGGCATTCTTAGAGCTTGCCCCACCTTATGGTGTTTTTCCATCCCACAGCAGCATGGCTGGGAGATGCTGCAGTGGCACAGCAGTGTGACAGCAGTGACACAGGGCTCCTCTGCCAGGGCAGCACCCTGACCCTTCCCGCCCCACGCTGGGCTGCCTGGCTTTGCCCTTCCTGTGGCAGGGACTTGGACCCACCCGAAATTCCCATCAGAAATGCAGCTCCTGTGGGTGGCTTTCACAGTTCCTCCACAGGCTGGCACAGATCCTGAAACAAATCCAGCTTTTATCCATATTTTTCTATGTAGGGGTTCTGGATATAGCTGTCCCACCTTTGCATGGTGTGACCTGAGAGAATTTTGGCGGTTTATTGAAAATATACTAAAGTGTGTAGTATACCAAAGTGTAAAAAAAGAACAAATCTGCACTGAGCTCGATGCCCTGGGTACCCACGTATTCTCTCCCTAATTCTCACTAAGTCTGTGGCTGAGACTTGAGCTTTTTCAGCAGTTAAATGGTTAACTTCAGGACTAATTGGCTCTGAGGCTCCAGTCCTTTGCAACAGATTATTGGCATGCTGGTAAGAGCAGCTCCCTTCCTTCCCTTCCCCCATCATTATAAAAACATGTACTGTAGCGAGAAACCAAATACCACATGGCGCCCTACACGGAGCCCATCCGTGCTCCAGCTCGGTATTTAGCACAAAAGTCCCTTTATGTTTGGGAAGCGGAGGGAGAAAATTCTGGAAACGCAAGATCGCGGTGATACCGGCTGAATCAGCAGATTTATTTGCACTGACCGGGGCGCTGGAGCCCAGAGCCCGGTGTCCCAGCTCAGCCTGAACCCACTCGCCCCACGCCGGTGGGGATGGGTCCCTGGGTGGTTGCCCAAAGGTGGGAGATGCTGGTCCCTGCACAAGGAGAGCTCTGTGCGCGTCCCCCGTCCTTCCCTGTTTGTCAGGTCACGGCTTTGTGGAGGGCTCCGAAGAGTCCCTGAGGGACTGAATGTAAAGAGAGAAAAATGAAAGCTTTTAAAAGAAAGGAAAAAAAAAAAAAAAGTTGCATTTATGGTTTCCTGCGGGGACGCCTGCGTTTGTAGGCAGCTGTCTACAGAGGCAGTCGCCATTTCGTGAAGCGGCGTTAATGCAGCGGGAGGAGACATGTTGTGTTCGGGGGAGTTTGTATTTTAAGGTTTTTCTCTCTGGTTTTCATTGAGAGGCTTATTCATGCCACCTTCACCCTCTTTCAGTCCAAAGGCTTTCATTTTTAAAGTTAAGCTAACAAAATAATAACAAGAAGTAAGAAAAACAAGGAAAAAGGGGAAAAGTTCTCCTGAGGGGAATCACAACCAGAATCGTGTCTCTCTCCACGAGACTTTAAAAAATTCAGAGGTGTAAGATGGTTCCAAAAACGCCACGAAGCCCCTAGCGAGGATAACCAGGATGATAACACAGCTCACGGAGGCATGGCTGAGGTGTTCAGGGGAAATGTAGTATATTAGGCATGTTTTAAATACAGTGTTTGATTCTAGTATAAAAAGATGGCTGACTGGTCTATGCACACATGCTACCGGCCCTCTTTGACTTGCACAGGCTGACTTGACTTCCAGGTATTGAGATCTTAGTTTTGATCTAAAAAAATCTCAGGCCGCTGCCAGTGCGGCAGAACCGCTCGTTTGATCAAAAGAGAAAAAACTGATTGTGGCAGGAGCAAGGTCAGACTGAATCCTCTTAACTGCAAAACTCGTGGAGAAAGCAACAGCATTTTTGTTAAGGGGCTTTGGTTTTGGAGTTTACTGTCTCCACTCCGGGATCTTTCACTTGCAAAATACATTATAAGGCTCATTTGTTTAACAAGTCGCTGGGAGAGGGAGCATTAATGCTGGCATTTGGGAATACGAGCGATATTGTTGCATTTGATTTTGGTTTCGTGTCATTATTTTCTGGTTTCAGAGTCAGGAAAAGCTGCTCATTTATTTTTCATGTAGCTGTATTTTTATCCTGGCTTCTTAAGGAGGCAGGGCTCACGAAATCGTGCTGTTAGAGGCCTTGAGCTTTTGATCCGATGTTCAGTTTCAACAAATTCTGGTTCTGGTGTTTCTGCGCTTTTGGGGGAGGCTGCAGGTTGTAGAGACAAATTAGTGGTTCTGCGAAAAAGGACTACAAAATGAGTGCAAAGGCTGTTTTTTTTCTGCTTTCCTTGTTGACGGAGCAATCGGCATCTCTGTGCCAGTTGACCGGTCAGTAACGTAGAGCCGAGAGCGACGGCGGGCTCTGTGGGCATGGCGCAGGCGCGGCGATGCTGGGGGGTATGCGGAAGCAGGCCTCCTTGTTTCAGCTGCTCACGAAAGGCTTGATAACTTCTAACCGCGATATTCATATCGAAACTAGGGTTGCAGAAAGGATTAGTCATACTTAAAACCAAGAGAAAGTCCGATTCCGCCATGTTAACTGCAGTTGAATTTTTGCAAGGCCTTTGATCTCCTCGCTCTGGGCCTAGAAGAGCATTTCTTTTTAAAGCCTGTCACCTGCGAAGATTTCTCTGAGATGCTGATTCCTTCGTGACAGAAAAGCAATGTAAAGAAACCTTTTTTGCCACCTCAAGATCGTTATTTTCTTGATTGCCCTTTTATATCCTCCAAGGGTTACATTAAATCTGCAGGTCAAATGTAACTGGAATGCAGCGTGCCCCGACGACCAGCAATATGTGTGGTACAGAGCTCTCGTGGAAACTTCATGTGCATCTTTGGTTTGTTCGTATAAGACTCTGCATTATAATGATAATATAAAGCATAAAATCATATATAAAAATTACTTTTCCAGCATATACTAATATGCCTTTCTGAACCTCTTAATTAGGTTATATTTTCTCCTATGCTTAATTCCATTTTATTATCATCACTTGAGTAGACTTTCTGAGTTTAAATAATTGTTTTTCAACTTCATTTTTTATTCTAATTTTCATTGTCTTTAGTGTGTGTGTATATCTCTATATAAAGATAATCCTTTATTAATCTGATGAAGAGAATAGTTTTCATTCATGCAGCAAAAGTACTGTCCCTGAATATTCATTATCAGCACCTGATATCTTAGCCAGAAGCACAATATATTAATAATTGGAGTTTAAGGAAAAAAAAAAAAAGCCAGTTATTAAAGTCCCAGTGTTTCATTTTTGTTCATGTTATGATTCTAAATTATTCAAGCATTTGACTGTATCTCCTACACATACAATTCATGTTCCCCATGCATTTTTTTCCTTAAAAGCATTCTATGGTCTCCTTTATCTTACATACGACGTCAGTGTTCAAATGTACTCTTTAATACCAACAATGTGTGTGGATTGTTACAATAAAATTTTAGATGGTTCCCTGATTAAATGCATTTTTTTTTTTACGTATTTGCTTCTACTTAAGTCTAACATTCAATCTCTTGATATTCTGTTTCATGGCAAGGTTTTAAAGGTATACTGAAGCAGATGAATAAGAGGTGAAGTACCTAGCACAATTTAATCCATATTATTCCTTTTGCCATTATTAATAAAAATAGGCAAGAATAAGAAATGTTGGGGAAAATACAAAGATTATTGATGCAGATATACCTGCTTATATGTGCTTGCTCTTACTCTTGGAACTCACAGACCTCTGCTTTATGTTCTGGGTTAGTTCATGGCAGTTACATTTTCCAAGTACTGACATACATGTTTGTTCCTAAATTCATTTCATATGCTTCCAAATCCTTAGGACAACATTCCATTTAGACACACCAAGAAAAACCTGGAGTGATTCCACTGACCTAAATGTAATTACTCAGCTCCGAATTAAAGGCACAGGCACGTAACTGAAGACCCATATATTTGGAGTAACAAGAAGAGATCAAAATCCCAGCTTTTGTTATTAATCTAAATGTTTCTAGACCTTAAAACAAGACACATTTGTAGAGAGAGGTAGTAACTTCTTGTGAAATCCGCTATTAAATTTTGAAGCAAGTCGTCTTTTGGGCATACAGAATCTTGTTCAGGTCTTCTGCTGGGTGAAACTGCGATGACAGTTGCAGTCAGATTGTTCAGACAGTGATCAAGTGCTGTGGATGTCTCACCCAAGGTGTCTTGCGTCCCCTTTGCCGCTTTAATTGTACAAAAAGCCATTGACCTAATTTTGCGACAAGACTCTACCAACGGTGTTTTCTTGGGCTGATTACGTTTTTTCACCAGCTCACCTTCTAATACTAAGCTTTGACTAAATATGAAAAAAAAACCCCAAAACATTGTGAATGATTTCAAGCTGAGAGAAGATTATCACCGTTAGTGGCTTGGTCAGAGCGAAGGAGTATTTCTTTCACCATGCAAATCTGTTGCCTGCAACAGTTAAAGCTGCTAAATCTGGAGCTTAGATGGAGGACATGCCTGATGTGCACAAAACCGCTCCAGTCCCTAGGCTGATGAGCGCTCCTAGATGGATAAAGCTCTGGCAGGAGCCAGTTTATAGCGAACTGACTGCAGGAAGAAAATATAAAACCTCACGGGAAACATCCGTCTGACACAGAAGCTATTTCTGTTCAGGTGACATTCTAATCCAAGTGTGTCCCTGATATAGCATCACTACATCAAAAATTGATGGGACTCCACATCTAACAAGTGTTGACAAATACGAAGAAGTTTGTTTTGAGCTACAAAAATGAGGGGTCTTCTCTTTTATGTATATGGTACGTTACAACGGGGTGATTCAGGGCTTCATCAGACTGTCTATAAAATAAAAAAAATATATGCTTATAAGATTTCAGAAAAAAGGCACAGTTTCTTTTCACTGCATGTGGCAATTTGCTGCATAATGCATCATTTTGTCAACTATTATATAGCAATCAATAAAATGCCTTATGGTGCTACCTGCACTCAGGAGACAAGAATGAAGATTGTTATGGAAACAGGCTTGAAACTTGCTTGAAATAAAAATCCCAGTTCTATACTTGCGTTTTTGGAGGCCCGGGTTGTTTTTCTTTTCTTTCTAGAGTAGCTGTAATTCATCTTGTTCGATTTGAGTGAAATTCATCATGTTTGCAAGGCTAGTATGAAGCCCCTGTGCCTCCACGATTTATCAAGAAAGTATATTTGTTGTTATGCTCGTCATCTAAACTTTCCAAAGTATCCACTAGAACTCAGATGGAGAGTTAGTAGAAAATAAAAATTAGAGCTTATAGTTGGGGGGGAGGGGTGTCCTTGATTTTCATGTGTAAATACATATTTGTGCTAAGTCTGTTTTCCTTTTTCTGATTATATTCCTCAAATACTTAAGCAATCAAACTTTACTGGCTCATGTTTGCAGCAAATAAATTTCAAGGATAGACAGATGAATGCCTTCGGAAAATGAACTTTAAATCTGCACAAGGAAGTAATCAAGCTAGAATTTCAAATTATCCGGGTTTAAAAAAACCTCCAAATTATTATTAATTTCATTGCCAAATGTGTTTTTTCCCAGCTACGTTTAAAATCCAAATACTCTGAAGATTTTGCTTAAAAGTTATAAAGTGTTCTCTTCTGACTCTGTACGTACCAATTGTGTGATATATTGGAAAGTGAGAGAACAGTATCTCTGTTTTGAAACGTAAAATTGGGTATGGCTCTCTTAATCTTGCCAATGCTTTTTTTACAGACTCTTGATAAAACAATGACCGCCTCCCAGCTCAGCAGAACACTCCTACGACTCTGCAGACCATATTTTCCAGCTAGAATGGTAAGACAAAGAACACTGTTAGCAGCTTCTACTCTTTAAACAGATTTAAAACCCCACCAATATGTCTAATCCTTGCATGTTTCCAGTCCTGCAAGTATCCAAGCAGCAGGCTTCATCAGTAGGGAGAAATTAAAGTGTGTAAGTCAAGTCACAGAACCTGCCTTTGCTTGCTATAGCTACAGGTATTAAAGTTCCTGGGAAGGTGCACATTACTTTCTTATTTGCTGTCAAAGGTGATTTCAGTAATAAGCGAAGTTGCATCATTCTTTTTCTCGTAAGGAGACATGTAATACCTTGTTAGCACTTACAGAAATTCTAGTGTCCAAGTAGGGACAGGCAAAATGGTCAATCAGTATTTTTTCTACCACGTCCCAGTCCTCTTATAAAAGTTTGTCAAGCCAAGCACAATAGTTTGTTACCTAAAAGCTGACCTGAAAAAAAAAAAAAAACTTCTTACAGGTAGCAGGGGTTAAAAAATGGGGGTAAAGAAACAGATCCGTTGTTCCAAGCTCCAGTGGCTTACTTTAAGAAGCAATTAAACATATTATTAAACAATCACAAACTGTCATAAGATTTCATCAAAATAAGGGCTAGTGTATCTTTCCCGCTTTTCTTATACCTCTAAGACTGCTGTTTAAGGCAATCACTGTATGTTAAATGTTGACCAAATACAGTGTTAAATACCTTGACAGAGGTGGTTACTATTTCTTACAGTTAAGATGGCAACAAGGGATAATTAGAAGATGATCTGTAATAACAACAAAGAACTTCAAGTTTCAAACCTCCTTAGGAAAAGTGAACTTGATTTCTCATGAAAAATATATGTATATTCCTTAGTCAAGTTAATAGAAAGCACAATAATTAATCCTCTCATTAGACAACAGTTACTGGTCTTTTATTTGCCTTATTCTGTACAGGAACTCATGCAAAACTGAAATAGCGAAGTGGGTAAGTTTGGGAACTCTTAGATCCAAAATTTGAGCTCAGGCCACAAGATCATGTGTACAGGAACAATACTGATTCTTTGATGCACTGTGACCAACAAGTTAAAAATTTGCTTAGGAAAGACAGCTAAGATATTGGTTCCATTTCTCAATTCCATTACGTCCTTATAGTTTTTATTGATAGCTTATTTTTCTTTGGAAACAGGAATAAAAAGAGCTGAATCTTGGTTAAAATTGCTTCATTTTGAATAAATTGAAAAAGCACTGGAGTTTGGCTTAGCAGACTGAAAGATTTTTTTTTCTTTACCATATGTTTATGACACTGATAGGAATTTGTTTCTAATTACTCTTGGTAATAAACCTTTTTCTTGCTGCTCGCAAGGTTCATCGTTCTAAACGCGAGCACCGAAAAAGTGCTAGCAAAACCACCATATTAACATAATCTTAGTTTTCAGTGTTAAATCCTAGAAACAAAAAGGGCGTATGTAAAAGTTCTCTCTGTGTGTGTGGATGTGTTTGCAATTATTCATTACAGGCTGGAACAAAAGTCTGGATTTGAATTCCAGATCCAGCCCCGGAGCAGAATGAATAGCATGAGCTGATTGCTAGAATTGGGTTTTACCCTTGCTGCTGCTGTTGCTACTGCTTGTTTTGTGACAGCAGCATAAACCTTTAGCCAGGATCAATATACCATAATCATCCTCACCCGTCACACAGGGAAGTTGGTTCCATGCTTAGAAGAACTTTGTCTTTATTTGCATTTCTGTCTGTTGCTGTTATTCCGTGTCACGGCTGTGAGAAGCCCACAGATGCGAGCGGCGCAGGCATAGCCGGACTCTTGAAGCATCTGGGCACGTTGCTCAAAAATCCCAGGTTTTCAGCAGTGTGATAGAAGGTAATTTCTATCTGCCTGCACAATGACTTGATTTTAATAGTGAATTACTGAGGAAGGAAACAGAAGGGGAAAAAAAATAAAATAAAAGATTGTTTTAGTAACATGTTACAGGTTACATACAAAAATAGAAAATAGGACTTTATTCAGGACAATGACAATTTCTGTGAACATCCAGTTTGGAGGAAGTTAAATGCCTGCCACAAAACAGCTTGCTGTGTTCAAAGGGCATTTGATATCCTGTTTGCGTATTCTCTATCGAAATAATCCAAACTATTATGTTTGGCTTCAGGCCTAGAAAATTATTATTGATTTCTCCCGAACAGTGATAGAATTTTGGTTGAAAAAAAGTTTGGTGACATCGCACATCTCTCAATCTTGTTTAGACTCTGGCTTTTCACTTCAAAAGGCAGATACAATACTTAACCATTTTGTCAAATACGGGTGTTAGATCTCTCCCTCTCCATTATATTTGTGTCACCAAAGAGCTATATGCTACATTTGCACCTTGTGTATCACAAAGAACGAGCTGCTTCACCAATCTTTTGGTATCCTCTGGTACAGAGGGCATGTTGGGGTCGGCAGGGAAGGGACACCGTCCTGTGAAACTACAGTGTGCTTTTGCGTGTCGTCCCTAAGGGATAATAACAATCTTCACGGGAGCTGGGGAGAAGGAAAAAAGGTTGTAGGAGAAAATAGTTGGAGTAAGTATCAGAAAGTGAGGTTGTGTGTATCTGGAATGCTAGCTGCAGATGCAGTCTCAGAAAATAGTTCCCAAATTAGTAATGGAAACGTTAAGTTGTCTCGTTATTATCAGACATGTAGTTCATAAAACATGGCTGAAGTATTTGGTCTAATGATACACAAAGCAAGGAAACGTGTTCTCTAAAATAGAAGAAATAAACGGTATGGAGGAATTTGCAGTTGTGTAGAAATGCTGAACTTAGACGGAAAAAAACAGGGGTAACCACAGAGGCAGTAGAAATGAGAATTTTGTGTTTACACAAAACTGACCATGGGCGATAAAGAAGTGAAAAAGGAGACCGGCACTATTCTACTGTTTAATTAGGAAAAAAGAATGCAAACAGATAGACTGTTACTGGTACATGAACAGCAAAGTTGTCTGACAAGTACTGCAGGTCTGGAGAGAGTGATACTTACGTTCATGTACATGTAACTCACTTGAAGCCAAGAAACAGGGGAGGTAATGGATACCAGTGTAAGCTTTTTTGGAGCTGCTTTAGGCCTTGGTGGCCAGGAAGCAAAAGAGCAGTACTGAATATATTTAATAAGGATATTAGACTTCCAGTAATTTTTCGGTTACACGTAACAGCAATACAGAAAGTGATTTCCAAAACCGCTTCTGTCTGTTAATGTATATTTTTTTAAAAGAGGAACAGTCTATTGTGTTAGATTCGGGTATAGTTAGAGAAAATCAGATAACAGTTTGAGCATACAGGTTAGGTCTTGTTCAATTACAATCTTAAACTCTTCTGCCTGGAACTACAGTACTCTTAAAAAGTGCAATTATGATCTCTTTTCTCCCTTTCATGTGGTTATTGCAAGTGATCACACTTTATATATCTTTCTAGAAATGTACTTGGATTCTGGGAAGAAACAATCGAAAAGCTGGAAATTGTACACTGAACTTCTCATCTTGATCCTTACTGTGAAGTCATACCTTGCAGCGTCGGCTGAAAATGCCTGCATGAGTAGAAGTGCTTTTGCTGTGCCCTACTTTTATCTAGTTCCCGCCTTATCCTTGGCTGCCTTTCCCCTTTCTTCACCATTGGTTGTTTTCCAAGGAGGACAGTATCTGGGTTCTGTCCATGCAAACACCTTTACATGCAGTTACGCATGAGTAGCTCCAGTGAGAGCAAGAGGATTAGCCTTTGCAAGAATCTGAATGGGAATGAAGTTGCAGAACAGGCTTCCTGCTCTGCATAGTCTCCATAGACCAGAAGTTCAATTCTTTTTCTTGTGGGGGTGGGGAAAAAAGGCCTTTTGCCCTCTTCCTGTGAGAAGCAGTATCTGCTCTTTTGCTCCACCATTGATTCCTTGGATGGAGAGTCCCATGCTGCGGTACCTTTATGTGGGCCACCGCATGTGGGCCACCATTCCTTCTTTGAAGATGGTAACCACCTTATCACCACTCTCTACAAGCCAGTAGATTTGTGTGTTCCTCCCCTGCTATGCTATACAGGGAGGTCAGCTTTTCTCTGTATTTTTAAAGGAAATACATCTCTTGACTTAAAATCATTTCTCCTCAGGGACATAAGTGAGCAGTTCTTTTCAGCTGACCAGCTACTTCTGGCTTTTCCAGGACCCAGCTCAGGAGATCGCTGCTAAAGTCCAACTGCATGATTTCAAGTGCCGGACTAGCTCCTGAGACCTTCCACAATCATTTTAAGCATTGTTGGTTTAATTGCTGCCATAACTACCCACGTTATTAGTATAAAAAAGGAAGAATAGGACTCCTTTCTCTCTGCTTTTAATGGAGTAAGCCATGCAAATAAAAGGAGGAGACAGGCATGCATATCATTCAAACTGACTGCTGAAGTATGTAAATATTAATTATGCTGTTCTGTCAGGCTTGCTGGGTGTGCCTCTTGCAGAGGAACATCATAACCAACTGTATGGGGACAGGCGTTTGTGACAGTGACCAAGAATGTGGGGGATGCCCCTCTATTGTGCTGATATCTGAAGTGGTTTCCATGGCAGTAGTCAAAATAGGAGGCAGCGTCCTGGTGAGGTTGGCATACGAGACAGTTTCTATGGTGTTGGCTAAAAAAAGTGCGATACCTAGTTTTATTTGCGTGTCTGTCGTGTTTTTGAGAGGTACGAATGAGGGCTGGGATTGCTGTTGCAGGTGGGCAATGCGAGTGCTCTGGCTCTTTCCACCGGCGGGGCTTAGGAGCGGGTTCAGGGTGTACAGTGACGGAGGCCCAGGGCAGTTGGCTGTACTTTGGTCAAGAGAGCAAAGGTTTTTGTGGCACCTCTGTCTGTGGTGAGGTGGAGCCGGTGCCCAGCCCTGGTGCTGGGTGGGCTGTGCCAGGGCCCAGGCCAGGCTGCCGCCTATAGAATCATAGAACAGTTTGGGCTGGAATGGACCTCTAAAGGTCACCTAGTCCAACACCCTGCAACGAGCAGGGACATCTTCCACTAGATCAGGTTGCTCAGAGCCCCGTCCAGCCTGACCTTGAATATTTCCAGGGGTGGGGCATCTACCACTTCTCTGGGCAACCTGGGTCAGTGTTTCACCACCCTCAGTTGTAAAAAGTTTCTTCCTTCTATCTAGTCTAAATCTTCCCTCTTTTAGTTTAAAACCATTACCCCGTGTCCTATCACAACAGGCCCTGCTAAAGGGCTAATGAATCATAGAATTATCGAATGGTTTATGTTGGAAGGGACCTTAAAGATCACCTAGTTCCAACCCCCCTGCCATGGGGCAGGGACACAGGTTGCTCAAAGCCCCATCCAGCCTGGCCTTGAGAACTGAGGTCTTTCTGCAGGAATGGCAGATAGGGAACTGGGTCGTTAGGCGAGGGGTGTTTACAGGCCAAGTTAGGGGGGTGAGCCCCTGTGTAGGTCGGTGCAGGTTGGCGAGGGGCGCCTTGGGCGCCTTGGGCAGGCTGAGGTCTGAAGAGACATCTGAAGCGTGGGCTAGGAGAGAAGGCGGTGCTCAGATCAAGCAGGTCACGGCTGCGATGATGCGGGGTGGAGCCGGGGACGCGCCGGACAGGTGGGGCTGGGGAGCGGGTGGCAGCAGGGCCCAGGGCTGCCGGCGGGGCGGGCGCTCCGAGCCGGCTCCCTGCCGCCCTCCTCCCCCTGAGGGGAGGCTTGTGCGGACGGGGCACGAGCCCGCGGTGGGCGGGGTGTGGGGCGCGAAGAGTCGGGCGGAAGCCAATAGGAGCGCCGAGGTGGGGGAGCGGCGGCGAGGGCGACCAATGGAGGCGATGCGCGCGCTCGGACTGTGGCGGGGCGGTCGCGTCGCAGCCAATGGAGGAGCGGCGCGCGGCGCGCGCGCGCAGCCGAGGGCGGGGCGGGGCGGAGGGGTGGAGGGGGGGCAGGGGCGCGGGCCCGCCCCTTCCTCGCCGCAGTGAGTAGTGAGCGGGCGGCCATGTTGTGGGGGGGGGGAGGGGAGGAAGGAGTTGAGAGGAGACGGGAGAGAGTCTCTCACACATACGGCACAAGATGGCCGGGGAAGCAGCCGCAGCTGCGGACGGGCTCCCGGGCGCTGTCCCCGCCGCTCGGAGCGGGGAGGTCCGGCGAGCCGCCCTTGGGTGCCGGTCTCGGCGACCAAGTCGGGCCCAGCGCTCTGAGGGGGGTTGCGGGACGACGGAGGAGGGCGGCGAGCCGGGCTGCCTTGCCGGGGCTGCCGACGAGCGGAGGGCAATGGCGCCGGGCTGCGGAGCTCTGCCCGCGCCTCTCCCTCGCCGGGCGGGCGCGGGGCTGCCCTTCACCGCGGGCAGGGCGAGGAGGGGAGCAGCGCCCCGTTCTCAGGGCCCCCGGTGCCTGCCGACGGGCTGCTCTTCGCCGGGTAAGTGCTTGAGTCTCTTCGCTTCTCATTGTCCTTTGTCCTTGGGAGGAAAAACAAAATGTCCTTGGAGCCGGGAGGGGGAGGGGGCGCCTGCCTCTCCCTGCCCCCCCCCCCCCGCCTTTCCCTGAGGGGAGCCGTGGGAACCCCCGCTTGTCTCCGTGACCCTTTTTTGGGGGGAGCCTCGCAGTTTCGGGGGGGAACGGCGGGAGAAGGGGTGCCGCAGAGGGAGCCCGGCTCGGCGACCGCCCCGCTGACACTCGGCGGCTGCCGGGCTGCAGAGCGCTTCCCCCCCCGCCTCCGCGGCTCCTGCAGCACCGAGCACCCCGTCCCCCATTGCAGCAGGGAGGACGGGGGGGCAGCTGCAGACGGGTCCCCCAATGCAGCAGTGGGGAGAGGGGGGGCTGCAGACTTGTTCCCCTCCAGTGCAGCGTGGAAGGGGGGCATCTGCAAACCAGCTTGTAACTCCAATGCAGCAGTAAAGGGGGGGGGGAGAGGTGAAGGCTGGACTACATCATCAGTTAAATGTTTAGCCCCAAGCCCATGTCTGTTTAAAGAGCATTTGTTGCCCATTGCTGCTCAGAAGGGGATATGTTTTCGTAGTTTGTAAGAACAAAGACGCCATGTCCTTTTCTCTTAAAAATAAAACTTGGTGGTTTTTTTGTGGGGTGTTGGCTTTTAACTCTTTCTAAACCAGTAGGAAAAAAACAGGCTGCGGATAAGACAGCTTAGTACTTTACTGAAACAATAGGTAGAAATTTACTTCACTCGAAAAACAGCAGTTCAGGTGCAGAACTTTAAAGCAAACTCTTAAGAATTACGTGCAAGATGATTTTGCAATTAAAACGGCAGTACAAAAACTTACAAGCTTAAAAAAAACAAAGCTCGGTCATGCCAAGTCTACAGTTTAAAGTTGGCAAAATACTACAGTTGTGATTTAGACGACACTACGAGAAGAAAAGGTAGTTACTTAAGTATGAATTACATGCTAAGGAAACGAATGAGTTTCTGTGTGACATTAAAAGCTTTTAAAAAACATTTATTAGGTGTCAGTTTTGGTTTTAGTATTCAGTTTATGTATTTTTCAGGGAGCTTGCAGTAATTTCTGTTTATGTAGCTTTTTTATCGTTGTTTCGATGGTTAATAATTTAGAAGTTGTACAACACCTATTGCAAGACTTTCTAAAAATGCAAGTTTAAATGGAATGCCTGATGTTTGTTATGCGTTGGCTCGCATTCGGCAATTACCAATTTAAGGATAAAATGGTAATTCCAAATGCATAAAAAGTCACTGTAGTAGAGAAAGATGTAAATATATGAAGAACTTTAGTTTTAATTGGAGATTGTGTATAGCCACATTTGTTGAATTTATCTGGTATACACTTGTACAGGATTATAAAACTCCGTGCAGGTTTTAAATATTGCAATTGGAGGTAAATCTATATTTTTCTGGTACTTCCTCTGCAAATACGAATCCGTCATTACAACAATGAAAGTTGGTTTTTTTTTTGAAATATAAAAACAAGTTTCAGTGACTGTTGGACTTCTATCACCTTTATGCAGAGTGTTCGGTATTTTTATTTTTGATTTGGATTATGGTGGTTTTATAACCCCAGCAACAGTTCTGCAGTGTAGAACAGGTTCTGACATACACACTTTGCTGAAAAGAAAGTTCTAGCTTTAGGTGGGTGTCTGCTGAATTTTTCTTTTTTATATATATATATTAGGGGATAATTTTTAAAATAGCTTTGACTTGTTTCTTTCAGCTACTGAAAATAAAATAGCAGCTAAATGTCTCTGAAAGTAAATTGCTCTTAATTCTTAATGTAGTTTATTAAATGATTTTGTGGTTTTATATATATAGGGTATACAAATTTTAATTTGTATCTAGATATCTTTTAAGGTAACATTAAAATGTTATTTTAATTTACCCACGTATTTACAGGATGATTCCAAACTTCTAGAGTATGAAATAGTGGTGATAAATATAACTGCTGCAAAATAAAATATTAAGCCTTTTCACAAAAGGCGAGAAAAGTTGGTTAAAGGTAGTGCAGATATGGTGTTCCTTGTGTTAAAGAGCATAGTTTAGGATCTGATTAAAGGTTAAAGAAGTTGAAGGACAAAGAAGATAATCTTTTTTGGGGAGATCAAGAAACTTATGACTTAAAATTCAGAGATGATGATGACAGAAGCCATTTTAAAATTACTTTGCTATCACTAGAGGTTATATTTAATTTTGCATAGGCTACTTCTAAAGACTTTCATGTGGACAAAAAAAAAGTAGAAGGACCGACAGGTATTGTGTGATAAATTACTCAGTAAAAAATTATATCTTAAATTGGCTAGACATTTGATCTTTAAGTCATTCAAAATTAAAGTAATGGGAGACAGAAGAGCAGATTGCAGTTATTCATGCAAAAATATAGACCATGCATGTTATATGTCAGTCACTCTTCATCTCAGTGTTTTTCTTCAGCCAAGTATGTACAGCCACCCGTACTTTTATTTTTAGAGTTGAGTTCTAAAGATACAGTTACTGCTATCATAAGTTTTTCCTAACCTAATAATTACCTAAAGATCAATAAATTTCAAGTGTCTGACTTGTTTTGCTTTTCTAAAGCAAAATGCTGAAAATTTCCATACTTTTTATTTTTTTTAGGTAGAATTCCATGAACAATACCTTATTTCCTGACTGGCTTCCAGAAGAATCGTTCATACCTTATTTTCTTAGGTAAGAGTGGTTGTAACTTATGGTAGTATGTTAATTTTCTCATTATTTTTTTTCATCTTGGGATTTGTCTTTTTGCTACTGTGCAGACGGGAAGAAGAAAAATCTCATTTTTAAATTGAAGGGGAGACATTTTGTAAATTATCTGTACTCTTTAAAAGCCTTGTTTTGCAGATATGGGTAGACTGTCTTAGAATAATGTGATCTTTATGCTGCTACTTCTGTATAAATTTTAGTTTAATAAAGTTATTTAATAAGTGGATTGTTATTTTTTTATATATGTATACACATACACGTGCATTATATTTGTTGGGAAATGACAGTATTTTCATATAAACCCAGAAGTTCTGTGTGTCCCATTTTACCAGTGAAAACATGCATTGAACTTTAAAAATTGTTTGTTTTTTGTACTTAATGAGTTTGTAGCATTAACGCTTGGGAATATTGTAGAATTTGTATATGATAGTAATAACCCTAGACTTCAGGTATTCATACAGAAGGAAATTTTTGGGGCCTGTTTCTCATTTTTGAAGACCTGAATGCTAATGCTTGTTAAGGATAGAATATTACATTCTTGTTCTGTAGGTAAAATTTTTATTAATTGTAAGACACCTTACGTGTTTTGAAAAAGTTCACATCAGTCAAGAACTGTAGGTAAAATCTGTATGTACCTTTTGTTTTCATACAACCATGGTTTTGTGTTGTGTTTTTTTTCTTTTTTTTTTTCTTTAAAGGCTATTACTGGATATTGTTCTCACTTCCAAAGAGTCAGATGGCTCGTTGGGTGAAAGACCTTGAGCAGATTTCTGTACTGTGCATACCAGGTATGTTATACTGTGTTAGTTTTGTTGTTGATTTTTTTAAATTATCCTGGAAGTAATTTTTTTTATCGAAATAAACATTGAACATTTAAGCTACAATGTGTATTATCCTGTTGAATTCTCTTTCAAGTTTTAGTGCATTTGAAAACTGTTAGTATGTACTAAATACAGTAATGTTAATGTTTCCTTACGCATCTTGTAAGATTTTTATCGTCGCTCATAAATAAGACTTTTTTAAAAAATCCGAAATGATCATGTCAGCACGTTGTAAAATAAAGCTGTGCTTGTGAGAATTGCCATCTCTACTAAGGACATTCAGTCTAATCAAACTTCAGAAATTCTTTTCCTTCAGTTGAAGATACTGGTTCACTAGCAGGTGACGTTCATAAGCTTTTCCTTTCCAATAAATTGTTTCTATACAATAAACTTCAAAATTCTTTTTTCAGTGTAAATTTTACTCTTAAAAGCCTAAACCTGCACCCAGTCGTTACGAAGTATCTTGCTGTCCTTCTTGCGGTATAAACAAATCAGCTTTCTAATGTTTGGGTTGGTTTTTTTTACACTTTAATGTACTGCATTTAGAGACAGAGTAACATGTTACATTTGAATCCTGCTTTCACCACTGTGTAATTAAAAGGTGGGAATCTTCTTTGCCTATCTTAACTGGTTCCTTTTCACAGCTTACCATGCTAACGTACTTCAGTACATATTCAGGGCCTCCAAGTGTAAGCCATCTTCATGAAGACACGTGTATCAAGATTCTCAAAAATCTCTTGATAATTTGCCTTTAAAATCATGATAACTTAAGAATACAGATCTTATGAACCCCTACCTGAGTGCAGCTGTTCTCGTTGTCTTGGAGGAAGGTTTCAGCCTGTTCATATAAGAGAAGTCATATACCGATTTTTGCATAAGCTTTTTAAAATGTCTCTTTAGATTGTAGTAAACCTGTACTTGCAATAAGTCACTGCTAATATGCAAGACAATTCAAATAATATTTATAGATAATAGATGTGTACCATACAGCATGGACAACATGCAACAAAATGGCTAATGAACAAGGTTGTTAGGTATGTTCTAGAACTTCATTGTGTAACTGTCTGATGTGAAGTTTGAGAACGAGAAGTTTGTGTTAGAAGTGACCTGGTACCTTGAGAAGGACAGCAGAACATATATGGAATACCACATGAATTTTCAATTTAGAGGGTCAAAATCTTCAAGTCTTGCAGTCTATTACGATAAAGGCAAGACTAGCCTGATTCACATAAAAGTCTGATAGTAATGATGGGATTGAACTTGTCAAACTCAAGATTTGTATTCCTGATGTTAAATCCTTAAATTTCTAAAGCTGCAACTTTTAATTGACCTGCTCTTTAAAAAAATAAAAAAAATATAAAAAAGACAGTGCTCGAGCAGGGTCCTCTTGAATGGCCTGAGCATTTTATGACGAATATGAAATTGAGCAGTGTGATCTTAGGTATTTCCTGTATCATAATGATGTTTGTGCTGAATAGATATTATAATAAAAACATTTAAATGTCCCTTGTTACTTTTGTGAGCTCTTTGGAGCTACCTTTTCTTGTAAGAACAGCGTGTTTTCATCTAGTAAATGGCAACTTGATCTTTAGGCTAGGTAGACCTCAGTAGGCTAGATGCACACTTCTGGGGACTTGAGAAAAATTTTAGTTCATGACCATCCTACAGCATACTAATGAGGATTGATGAGGTCAGAAGAATGCTCTCTGGTTGAGTCTTTTTTTGGCAGAGGAAGCTGTTCCTCTGTGGTGATAAAAAGCCATACTAAGTATTCTCATAGAATTAATTTGTAGCATTGACAGTTTATGTGGGAAAAACATTGGTGTGGTGATATATATCATCTTTACAGAAATCCTTCATTAATTTATCCTGAGAAAGAATGTGGTGTCAGGTAAATAGCTTTAAAGCATCTGGCCTCACCTCATGCTGTAAAAGGAGATACACTTTCCTCATTCTTAGAGCTAGAATTGCCAATCTTTTGGTAAAGGAGTCATGGACATACAATGCAAGGCATGTTTTATGTGGTATAGGCTGTACTGTACTTGTGAGACCTCATTCTACGATTTAAAAATAAATATAAGCCACAACTATAAGATTAACTAAAAGGAATAAAAAGTAAATCTATGTTTATTTTTAAGTTGGGGATGGATTTTTTTAATCACGCAAGTTACAACAACTACTGTGAGTAGTTTGATTAAAAGATTTTTAGTTTGACATTTATTTAAAAAAATGTTAAATAGGAAATACAGGTGTTAATCTGAAAGGCTAATTTTTTTCAGCTGAAACTTGTATTTATTAGCTTTATAGTTTGTGGCTTTTGGCATAAGCCTTCAGCTTTTGTGATGCATAGTATATTTCAGGAATTAATGTGTTTTGGATATTAAAATTTGAAAACTCAAAATACAGTGGTATATTTTATAAAGGTGGAAAAATGATCGCTCACGTGATCATACGAATGAAATGTAATACGTTATTAAATCTTGGTTCTGTTTTTGCAAAACTCATTGTTTGGTTCATCCGTTCACTTAAGAGTAGAGAACTCTTACTACTACTGAGTGGTACCACCCTGACAAATATTAGATTCCTTTTGCAAAATTTTGCTGAGGTAAGAACACACTCTGGTTGAGTCTTAATAACTTTTTCCGTAGAGGAAGCTATTCCTCTGTGGTAATATAAAGCCATATTAAGTATCCTCATTAAAGCTTCTATGAAATTACCATACCTGGATGTTAACTATAAAATTAAAGAAAACAGGAACTGCCTTGAATGCAGAGTATGTATGTTTAGCTGTGCCATAAATTATTAAAAATAAGTTCAGAGCTGTAAGTTGAAAATCTCTCAATTGTTAACTTTACCTAGGCTTTTTGTATTAAATTGTAGTTTCTCAGTGGCACTTTTTTGAGTGGAACGGCACCTAAATGACAAAAGAAGATTTAAAGGGCATAAGTAAACGTCTTTGCCCTGTTCATGGCTTGCGCTTTGTATGACTGATAGATGCCTCTTGGATGATCAAAGTCCAGCAACCATGTTGTGTTTCTTCTGCCAAGTGCCTATCCACCATTTTAGAAGTACATCAGTCTTGTGCTTCCATTTAATAGTAGCTGTTGGATCACATTTTAAATGCTTGTTTTCAACCTCTAAATTTCATGTTCATTTGGATATTCTGCATGTTTGTGCCAGTTTCCTATAATTTTTTATCATTTCCCCTTTCTAAAGGGATTTTTTTCCATATTAATCATTTCAAGTAAATTGCATCAACAAAGAAATTACAATTCTGTTCATCACAGCTTGCTTTCGTTTCCACATCTGAGTAGCTATCAATTTGAAGAGGAGAACTGAGAAGAGTGTAGAAAATTATGCACAGTATATCACTGAATAGATCCATTAATTTTTATGTATTTGAGGCTATATTCTAATATAAGTAGATTCTGAGAGATCATGAGATCTCTTTGCTTGTACAGGTTAGGTGGATAACTTGTATGCCTCTTGATAGTGGAGGATGTGGATTGCCAATAAGTATTTTTAAAGTTGAGTTTTCAAATTTGGGCCTTGTCCATATAGAGATAACTTTGGGATACAGAGAAGAGAACTTGTTCCGTGTCAGCGTGTTAAATAATGCCACTGCATCTAGCTGATATCACCTCTTAGTAAAATGAGTATTTTAATTGTTTTTATGTGAAGGGCAGATCAGTTCGTTTCGGCATACTTCCATGTGATGCCCAATTTTCTTTTTCAAAAATTGCAAGAAGGATTTTCTTCTTGTTGTTGCTTTGTTTCTTAAGGGATTTGCATATAAGACTGGGTCTGAATTTCTTGGGTGGTTTGCACAGGTTCTTTGTTAACAGGTTGCCTAGTTCAAATTTTTTATAAAAATGTCTTTTGTGCTATATGCTGTGATGTGCTGGGGATGTTTATTTTATTTGGGATAGGAATTTTGTAATAGTCTTAGGCTAGTGCTCTGGTCTTCTAGGCCCTTAAGTTGTTCTCTTTTTTTTTTCATTTTTTAATTTTCTTTTAATTCAAGTATTTAATATATCATTTTCCCTACAGATGTGTTGAGGAATTGATTTACTCACTGTAAGCAAAATAACTGCTCTTGATTGAAGCACTGGTAAGTTGTTATTCTGAGTAACGTTTACTTTTTAGCTTTTAAAAAAAACCCAGTGAACACACGTGGCTATAATGTGGCTATAATGTTTAACTTGCTGAAGTTTTTGACAGAATACATCCTGAAATTCCTTAAAGTTTGTCTGTGTGCACGTATGTGTTTCTAGAAGGCTTAGTTAGAAGGACCACAGGAGCATTCTTGCTGGGCTCTTGGGAAGTGAAGCTATACTTGGATAGTTCTCACAACCTGTCTCAATGGAGAACAGCTTTCATATCTAATTGTAGTTCTTTGGTCTTCTGCTTCTGTGATTTAACTCCTTATTTTGTTGAGAAGTATTTGCTCATTCAGAATGCTTTGGTACACAAATGTCTGTCTCTACTAAGTACTACACACAATTTGGATAACATGGTGTGGAAAGTATCATAGCAGGAAGAATATGTCTTACAAGCATCTTGTGTTGTCCTTTTACACTTCTGACAGGATCAGTGAGGGTCTTTGAGCAGATAGTTACTGTTTTCTGTTCTATGTTCTGGTTCTGTTCTTCATTCATACCATTTTCTGCAAAGCTGAACCTTTATGTAATGCTGATACAGTTTTCTGTATTAAACTGCTAGCTGTTAGACTTCATCTAGGAACCATTCACCATATAGTCAAAATACAAAATTGGCGGGGTTGAGTAGAAAAACACATTCAGTTTTATATTGGATGAATATGGGGATAGGATTTTCTCCAGTTTCCTTTACTGAAAGGAATTTGGTCTTGATGACCTTTTGCTGTCTCTAGCACATTCTGTGGCTCTCTTGGGAGTTGTCGCTGGAAAGACCCAAGTCCTTTTGTCTTCTTGTCTGATTAAAATTCAGACTCTTTGATTCTACAGTTTTAATTAGGGCATCCATTGCATTTTGTGTATGTGAATCAGTTTTTTTAGTGGGAAGCTCTATTCCTGTAGAACTACGCTTCAGAATATATGCTTTTCTTTAAAGGAGACAGTTTCTTGGAGACAGTTCTTTCAGTATGACATGCTACCTGATTGAGTAATGCTTTCCTTACACTGTAGACAGCTTGAGAAAATGTTCCAAGAAGGAAATATTCTCTTGTTTCGGTGAAGAGATGATAGTGATTTTTAACTGTCCAATGGCTACGTATGGTAGCAGAGACCATCTATGCTGCCTCAGTCGCTAGAAAAGCGGCTACTCCCAAAGTCCCCTGCTTTCTTCTCATCTACTCACGTGATGTGGAGACTAATGTAGAACTCTTTGAAAAGGAAAAAGAGTGTATGTGGGGGCTAAGGTATAAGTCTTGCTAGGCTATATTATCCTGGCCTTGTGCTGCTTTTAGGTACATTTAATTTTGAACCAATTTTATCACTGAGTTTTCACTCCTGAAGCAAAACAGTAGAATTCATGAACTTTAAGGAATTGCATTCTTATTGTGCGTACTTGTGCTCAGTTTTGATGATCTTTGATTAGTGTTTTATCTCTTCTGCTGCTGTGTTCTGTAAATTTTACTACTTTGTTCTTTCAGAAGTCTTAAACTAATTATCACACTGTAGGTATGTGTAGAACAGCATATTTCTCACTATGTTAGAAGTAAATGTTACTCCTTCCAACTCTTCCTCAAAACTCTTCTTGTGCTGTCCACTGTTGCCTTTTTTCCCCAGTCACTGGCTATAATCTCTAAACATGTGACTCATGTTCCATTTTTATATTAATCTTCATCTGTTTCCTGCATCTTTCTGTGTGCATTTTTCTGTTTCCTCTCATTGGATTGTAAAGCAGTTGTCAGATCTGGTTTCTTGGGCAGGAATTTGTCTTTTCAGTTACACACTGAGTAATTCTCCCATCCTCTTGCGGTTTATAATCCTTGCCCAAAGGAAGGGGTGAATGTGAAACTCTTAATTGACTTAGAAACAGTTGTCTTCAAAAGAAGTTGGCTTCAAAATGCCTTTGTAAAAACATCCAAATGTATGGATCTTGAAAAGATCCAGTATTACCCTCTGGTAAACATAAATAATGTTTAGTTGAAACACTGATTTTTAATTATCTTTTTTTAATAGAAGGGGGTGAAATATTTGAAAACACCAGGAGCTTTGTTGAAGTTGGCATACTTTGCTTAATGCAATAAAATTTATTATTTAAAAAATAATATCCACAAAAAACAATGGATCTGTGAATAAAGTCACATCTTACCTGAAATTAATCTCTAAATCTGAGAAACTTGGCAAACAGCCTTTGTTAGCTAAAAATACCTGATCCTACATGAGTTGTGCTTTTACTGCTGTGCCTGCTGAACATCTAGTAGTGGTAAAAGTGGACTTAGGACTGTCCAGAGTACTTAGTTACTTTTAACGATTGGACAGAACATCATTATGGACTTTAGAAGTCAATAAAGGGCACGTCTGCTTTTCCCTGTAGTGTCAAAGTTACCGACATGTGTCTTTGAAAATGAAAATCTTGCTTTAATGAACTTTGAAGTGTAGAACTTCAGGTTTGGTTTGCTCAAAACGTCATTCTGTCCATTCAGCTCCCTCTGTTGGAGTGAATTCCCCTTAATAGCAGTAAGTTTTAAGTTCAAACCTCAGTGTGAGGGATTTCACTCTGGAAAACTTTGTGTCTTGGTGTCTTGCGCCCTTGCGGTGATGCATGGACATTCTGCGTGTTACTGACCTTCAGTCTCAGACTAAAGAAACGCAAGGTTTCCATAGCCATGAAACTGCTGAAGCTGTGGATTTGGCCCTAAGAGATATCTTTTATTGCTCTGGCCCGGTAATAGGTAGAGCAAACAAATAAGGAATTACAAAAAGCCTAAAGAGAAAAACTTTGTGAACTCATATCTTTCAAAACTGTTGCCTTAAACCTTAGGCATGGTTGGGAATGGTATCTGTCCGTTGATACGGAGTGTCAATATGTTACCAGTGTTTTGAAGGAAACTTTGAAAGTGTTACATGACTATCCAGGTCCCTTATTTATTGCTACCAAAATCCTATGTTTGGAAAAAAATACAGTAAATAGAAGATAATAAAGCTTGAAAAATGGGATGATGCCTAACTGATGTTAGAGAAGGAATGAAATATTAACATCATCTAGCAAAAAAATTGGGCTACTCAATGGATGCCTTAAGTGTAGGATCACTGCATATGTCTTAGTGGTGAAGGAGTGTATTTTTGCAACGTTATTGAAACTCCTCAGTAAAATGTGTGTTAATTCATAAATAAACAAATGCTGAGAAATCTTTTAAAGCAAATGTAGATTTCACATGAAAAATGTACAGATTGCTATTAATATTTTGGCCATTACTGTGGCATCTTTTTGATGTATGAATAACTTTTAGAATAAGGGCTGTTGTAGCATCGTCTTAATTATAATCAGTTGTTATATCATCAGTTCCGTATACTACTAATTATTTTACAAGGTCAAGAGAAGTGATTAAAATGAATATGGCGAAGTTACTTGCAAAGTTTTTGGTACAACCAAATGCAAGTGAACCTAGTAGGGAAACTTGCCCTTGAATTTACTTTTGGCAGATCTCATTAGTGTCTAAGGCAGAAGGCTAACCCAACTGCAAAGGGCTTTTCAAGGCTGATTAATATGTAACCAAATGACGTTTTTGAGAGCTGGGGAAAGGTGATGCCAGTAACTAAATTTCCTTATGTTAAGCTTCTTACAATAGCTATAAAATTTTTTTTTAATGGTCTTATTTATGGGGTTTCCACTGTGCTCATGTTAGTACTTCTGAATATTTGATTGTGACAATAATAGACAACTGTCATGGTTTGGTTTTTGTGTTTTGGTACTTTGGTCAAGGCATTGGCATTAAAAATTATTCAAGGTTTTAATTTATCTTTAAATGCCTAGATGGATTTGAAATTAGGCTAGTATACCAAAACAGCCCCAAAAAACTGTTTATTCAGTTTAGTGTGGGGAAAAAATATTTTAAAATATTTAATTCCTGTCTTAAGTGAGGATGAGTTGAATGCTTGAAACAAAGAATTTCTGCAACCTTTGAATGTTCAATTTCTGAATCTGAAAATATGAAGATCCTGTGGTTGGATACTATTACAACTATGCACGTTGCACAATACAAAGCAAAGTGAATTACCAGATCCCGTATTCCACTTCTATGTGTTGTCATTCTTTTCCCTTGTATTTAAAATGAGGAATTCTATAGAGGAATATAAGACAGGACGTATGGGCAGTTGTGAAAGTCAGACTGAGGCTTGTTGCACTCGTTCCATTGCTGTTTGATTTGCTATAACTAGTTATTTTGAAATGAGAATGGGGAAACTGGAATGATGAGGCAGAGACCACTAGATGGCTCCACTGATTTTTGATGTCCTGTGGGTAATTTCTGCATCACTTTTTGTAAGAATCTGCCCAGGATTATCAGGGGAACAACATAGTGGTGAAGCTGGCTTTCAGACTAAAATGAGATTAGTACACATTCAAAAGAATAAATTGACGCTGGAGTGCAGATACTAAAAACCATGAAGACATTTTAAAACCTTTTTTGTATGTCAATCTCTGCAGTTAGCATTGGTTTTAAAATGATGTTTTTAACACTTAATAACTGCCTGTACTTGATTTTTGCATGTTAGGAGGAGTAGTGTTTTGGCTTTTTGGTTTTTTTTTTTTTTTAAGTACATGGGCTTATTTTTATTGGAAGAAAATGTAAAGATGGGTTTATTTGGTTTGTATTTATACATGTGGAAGTCATTTGATCAGTTTGGTTTGTCACTCACCTGTGGTCTTGGTTGCTGTTATATGAAGAGGAAAGTTGGAATATGGATCAGGAGTAGTATGGTGGCCTTGCTAAAGGCAACTAGTGTAACTTGTTACCATTTTCATCTGATTTCTGACATGTCCTATCCCACCAGTAACTGAACCAGCCATTCTGTTTGCATATAAGTGTGTGTTTGCTGTTGCACTGTATGTCTTTCATGAGCTAGAAGACTGGGTTAAGATGGTGGAATGTCATCTCTCTAGCCACCATCTGTATATAGGAAACCAGTTTTCATGCCTATTACATTGGTTTTGATGGATCTGTGTCTTTGAAGAAAGGAGCATGGACAGTAGTTGAAAAAAATTGGCTTAGTATAATAACCTTGGTTTTCCACTAAGCAGTGTCAGCTTTAGTAGATGGGTCGGTCCAATAAAGATGGTTGCCAGAGCAAATATCTTGGATTTCCTGCTATTGATTTCTCTAGTGTTTTAACACTATGGAGAAATTTCAAATGGAATTTATGGAGCCTGAACGGGTTCTTGAACTTCTAATCATTCCTCCCCTACTTCTCTATAGTTTTGGTTAAAGTTTATATTTTTGACTCTTGAACTGATGATTTGACATTGTTTGTTCATGATAAAATTAGATGTTCTGGAATATGTAATAAGGAATGAAGCATCAGTTATATGTTTAAACTATCTTCAAGGTACAGTAGTTGAATGTCTTAGTTTAAAGATATGATCTGTATTCCAACAGCATTTTTCTTTTAATTTTCCATAAAGAATCCAATCAGATGAAGAGTGTCAAAAGGAGTCTACGAATGAGACACCAAGATGGCAGTTCCACTGTTGATTGAGAGGTTGAGGAAATGGACTAATGCATGAGTGCTGTGATATGTCTGTCCAAGAGAAGGATGTTAAAACGTGGACTCTCGTGTTATTAAACCAGAGAAGATCTGGGTTGTGATCATCCTATCAAAATGGACTTTGCACTTGAATTAATGAGGGAGGACTCTATCAGTGACTGTCCAATGATGGATCTGTTTGAGAACTGGGTGGCAAAATTTTCCTCTTGGGTTGTGTATGCATCACAGGCAAATTCGTTTGGTAAGAGATCTGTTGCTCCCCCTTTGGAGAAAATGTAATGTTTTTTTAAGTGACTTAATAAAAGGTTTTGGTTTCTTTCACACTTTGTGTTTGTCCTTTCTGGCTGAATATTTTTTTTATTGTGTTGATATTGAAGTGAGTTACATTTTTGGTTGCTATTAAAGTGAAAAATACTTTGGCTGCTAAGCACTAAAGGCATGGTAAAATTTTGTGCTATACTTGATTTAAAATGTGGTTTTCATTTGCAAATTGTCTTCACTTTGCCATGACTTCTGATGAATTTTTTATTTGCTGGTTTGTTCATTCAGGTGCTTAAAGTTAGGGGTTTTTCAGGACCTGACCTATTGTCAGGGTACTACTTCTGCTGAATTTTCTGAAGTTATTTTAAGATGAAATTGATATCGGTGGAAGGCTGGGAAATATGACAATAAAGGAGTACTTGAATGTTTTGTGTAACCTTTTTCGGTATGCTTCTTCGGTTGTGTATGGGTACAGAAACTTTTCAACAGATTTCCTGGACAACATACTTCCTAAACAGTCTCTTGTGTCTTCAAATTGTTCTGTACAAGCGTCCAGTCTCCTTCACCGCTATTTGATGTAGACTTAGCTGCATGATACTGTACCATGTATTTGATGAGAAAAAAATGGAGTTGCTTTTGATATTGCTACAGATGATGTGTTAACCTTTACAAATGAATTTTAAAATGGTCCTGATGATCAACAAAGCAATTTCCTTTCAAGTTTCTTGTGGATCAAATAGTTAAACTGTAGCCACCTTGCTATGTACGTTTCACCTGAAATTCATAGTTGTCTTTGTTTTATGCTGGAGGGCCAAGATGACAAACCTGATGCTGAGATAACCTAGGTGTTTTCTTTTAAAAACAAACACAAAATACAGACAAAACCAAAACCCCATTGTTTGTTTAACCATTTGGCTTGCTCAGAGTTCTTTGTAAATATCCGTTTTTACCATGATGAATTGTTCATACCTGTTTAATCTTGTTATTCTGATGATGCACGCTTGCTCAGGTTTGGGTTTGCCATGTGGTATATGGTGGAGTTGGATACTGGGACCAACCCATAGGGATGCCCATTCAGATGAGTGGATTTCCTTGGTGTTCCGAAAATTGCTTGGAAGGGTCTTGCATAGTGGTTTTTAGTTATTGTAGTTTAGGAGCAAGGGGTCTTCTGTAAATAATTGCTAAAGTGAAAGTCCTTAAAATGGACTGTGGCAGTGGAGTGTACCTGCTCCAACCTCGATGTGGAAAGATGATAGGTTGTTGGAGGATGCGAATGGCAAGTGCGTGGAGGAGTTGATGGGGACTCTGTTGGTTCTGCTGGTAGAAGGTGATGTTTTCGGGGTGTTGGGATGCTGTGCCATGGATCGTCCCCATAGGAGCCCAAACTAACCCATTACCCCTTTTCCCCCTAGTGTCTGATTTCCCTGTCTTGTTGTGATGCTTACGCATATGCAAGATGTCCTTGCACTTTAAGGAGGCTGTTGCTTGTGGGAAGACAACTGGTGGTCAGAATCCAGGAGGTTCAGGGATGCTTGGATTGCCTCCATTTCCCCTGGGATACATCCTCTCGATAGTAGGATGTTGTATTTGACGTGTTGCTTGATTTCCAGTTCTACAGCTCAGCTGTTATATGGCTTTAAAATTAATATGTCGTGTTAAGATCTGTTAACGAACATGAATGGGTTAAGGATGGGAATTAGAAATAACCCTTTTAATGGTGTCATCCTTATTTTACAGTAGTGCCTTGGTGTAACCGGTGAAAATTGTGTAGCTGTTGGATTTTTATTGTCAGGGAGAACCACTAGGGAGGCGCTGTTGAGCTGGAGGGGGCTTCCAGCAACGTGGGGTTCTTGTCCCAGCGCCTGAAGCCCTTGTCCCACGCTTTAGGTGCAAGCCTTGGGTGACAAATGGTGGAGCTGTTGTCTGGGGCTACTGCCACTGAATGGAGAAAAAGCTACCCCTTGGGTGGGCTGAGCCCCAAGGTGGGTTGCTGCTGGCTGCATGGCTGTTAGCTCCACTTCCATTCTTTCAAAATGGCTTGTAAGAGCACCACTTCCTGTCCAGGGAGGAAGTAATTTTAGCCCAGGCACTGAAATATTTAGCAAATCTTTAAAACAAAAGGCACAAATTCCATTTCTTTCTGGTTTCAAAAGGGTGTCTGAGCCACATGGGGTTAAGGTGCCCCTTCAGCTGGGGTAGTTGGAAGAAGCCGGGGCTGTGGGGCTAGCAGGCACCCTTTAGGTGGAGGCTATCTCTTTTTTTGGTAGAAATGAAGGGGTGGGTCTATGGTACATCACCTGAGTTGTGGGGTAAATGTAGAGAGTGTCAATCAAAGGCAGAGCTCAGAGCTGGGAAGGAGCTCTAGATGGCGGCTGTGCCTTAGAGAGAGCGCGCTCAGCTCCGTGCCTTCCCCAACACTTTACGCAACTTTCCCTAACTTTCGGGCAGCCTCAGGGGGCCCCCACAGCCCCTTGCCTCTCCTAGGCACTAATCGGGGGCCGAGCGGACCTTTTTCGGGCAGAAAAGCAGCTTTTGAGGGCTCCTTTTTCGTGCCTTGCTGGAAAGAAGAAGCCGTGGAGAGAGCCCAGGTCGTTGTTTTTCCAGCTTAGAAGCCATGGCGTACCTCCATTTTTGTGCGCTCTCCTAATGAGCTTTTTCCCCCGGACATTTTTCTACTAATTATCGCTTCTTTTGGTTTATCGGCAGCATATTTTTTGGGATTAGAATATATATTTTTTTTCATTCTCTGAAATTCGTATTTTATCATTATAACGCTAAATATTTTGGATCTAATGTTTTTCCACTACCCGAAACTAATATCGACTTGGTCCTGGCGGCGGTGCATGGATCAGGTAGGTGAGCAATTATTAATAATAATTTTTAGATTTCTGCCGTTTTGAGTACTTTGATTTTCGACCGATTTGAGCTGTATTGGGATGACGCAATAAGATACAGAGATTATTTGCATCCAGTGTTACTTTGGGAAAGTTTGCAGGATGCTCCTCTGCTGTGTTTATTCTCGGATTTTTCTTCTAAAAACGATTATTTATTTTAAATCTCCGTTTTGCCGTGTTGATCAGTGTTGTGTATTGTTATAACAATATCATTGCAGCGTCAGGACTTTGTTCCTGATAATGAAAGCCAGTGAAACGAACTGGGACCTTACCTTTCTTTCAACTTTTGACAGTAAATACCTGGGCACAGGACTTCAAAGCAAACAGACACCCCTGACCCCCTCTTAATATTTAAGAATAAAAAGATGATGAGAAATAAGGACAAAAGCCAAGGAGAGGAGGGTTCAGTCCACAGCAATGCATCGAGGTATGATCTATCAACTTTCTTTTTTTTTTTTTTTTTTTTTTTGGTAAAACCTGTGAATACCCTGTATACTTTGACAGCCTTGGGTTACTGTCAGTGCTTAATACAAAACATTTTACTGATTTTGTTTCCTTTTTAAGGAATGACCTTGAGATTGTTAGCATGCCACACCCTAATTTTTTTTGGTAGCAATTTCTGAAAGTTGTGTTGTGACTTAAGGGCCCATGTCATAGTCAAAAGGTACTGTACCTTTATTCAGGGGAGCCCTTTTCTCTGTATTATGTTTTTCCAGCTTTTGAATTTCAGTTTTTAGGTTTTTTGTGCTGTGAAAAATGACCTTGTCGGTTTAGCCATTGCTGCATTGCACCATTTTACATACAAGGCAAATTTTTCTTTGAAGAATCTCAGAAGTCTAAACTTTAACTGAGGGCCATACAGAAGCCTGGTGTAGTAGTAAATTATAGTAAATAGACACAAGAAAAAGTTACATGAATGAAAAAAAGCTCATTTTAAAATATAAACTGGAAAGTGCTTGTTTGTCCGATACCCCTTACTTCAAATTTTATTTGAGCTTGTAGAACTTTGATACTGTTTAGGTATTTTAGAATATTTTGATACATTTTAACCAGACTTTCTCCTGCTGGTGATAGCATTTCGTGTTATAAAATATACACTGGGACTGGTAACAAGAGCCTCCAAATGCTTTGCTTGTTTGTTTGATACATTTTTGCTCAGAGTGTTTTTATTTACTTTTGTTGACTAATGAGATTCTTTACAGATTTTTATAAACTTAACCTTGATGTGGGAAAAGTATGAAAGACTGGAAATGTTTCTGTGCTAGGAATGCAGAAGTATAATTACTGAATTGCTCATTTTGTATTTAAAGAGTCGGCTTTTTCGAAAATTGGAAATTAAACTATATGCATTTTTGTTTTCTAGTTTGTACATACACTTGAGTTTTGCATTTTGTTAATTTTGATTGAATCGTGGCCTGTTTATTTTTCTCTGGTGTTGTCTTCAGTAATTTTTAACCAACATTAATAAAAAAGAATTTTGAACTGTCTGTTGTATCACATGTGCTCTATGTGATGTTTGCAGGTGTTTGAATAGTATTCTTGATGTCCAGTATTTAACCTTCCTTAAACACACAAACTTGAAATACTGTGGGAATACATATTTTATCAAATTACTGTAACCTTAGAAGCATAAACTTGGATGCTATTCTGGATTTATTAAAATTGCACTCAAATTTTAAATCCTAAAATGGATATAGGTAAGTTTGTTTAATTTGAAATCATTATTAACTAAATTAGCCACAGGGGCTGTTGAAGCATTACATATAGCACCTATACAGAGCTTTTTATAATAATGCAGTTTAAAAACACATCAGAGTTTTAAACCATGCTATCTTTATATTACTGGAAATACTGCACACAAAATATTGCCTAAAAGAGTCGATTTTTTTTTTTAAGTTACATATGGTTGTTTAAGTCTTTGTGTTTGGGTTTTTTTTTAAGTGTGGATTACCAGCAAGAGCAATAATAAGTATAATTTTTTCAGGAAATCTGAATTAAGGTATTTTATCAGTATTAGAAATAATGCTAACTAGGAGATGAAATTGGAGACATCTAGCAGTAGTTATACAGGAAAAAAAAACCCCTTTGGGGTTTTTTTTGTCCTTAGGGGTATTATATTTGCATAGTCTCTCATGTGTGCTTTTGGTGTTTTCATTGAAAGGTTATATATTGTAATTGATCAATTTGTATGTAACACCTGTTGTGTGAAGTTTCTCTTCTCCCCCTTTATGATTTTTTTTTTCTCAAAATGAATTTACTGAGGGTAACATCCACTCACCTGGAGTGTGGGAACAATGGAGCACAGGATATTTGTAAGTGAGCCCTGTCGACCTTATTTCTGAGCTGTGAGTCAGCTGAATGTCGTAAAATGGGCTTTACTTCCTGAGGTTGACTTGAAGTTGTAGGGGAAATGATTTCTAGGAAGTCAAGCCACCACTTTGCTTTACTGTAGCCCAGAAATGTACTGATGTCTGCACTTCACGTGCTGCTGGCCGGTTTTCTCCCCAGTTTTGGGACCAGCTCAGCATCTGTGGGAATACATGAAGTCCTGTGACCCAGACCCTGGTGGGAGGCCTGGGTGATGGAGATGGGCGGAAAAGTCTCTGGGCTGGAGAAGCAAAAATTCAGGCCTAGAGAAAGGTGTTAAAGCAGAAGAAAACACAGTTCCTGTACACCACCTTAGCGTCCTGACTGGGGAATATGTTTGGAATTGACTCCTACCTCTCCAGTCCTGAGGAAACACAAAGGCATATGCTGAATGAACAAAAATACCTGAGAATTGTCCTAAAACAGATGATTCTTCTTGGGGAGGGAAATGGCGTTAACTCTTTACAGTTTGGAAGCTGAGGGGTCTGCCTTGTGCCTTTCTAGATGAACAGCAACACCTGTCCTTTGTATATTGACAGTAAACCTTTCCAAACTTGAAGCTGATTGATTTCATGCAACTTTCTCCACCTGGGATAAAAGTTGGGATGCTGCAGTTACTGGTGACCACCACCTGTGTATCTGGGACTCACATTAAATAATTGAACAAACCCCTGGCGTGTTTTCTAGCATCTTCTGTGCTGCCTTTCTGAAGGGCAGGTGTTGCGAGAGGGTACCTCCATGGTGGAACCCTAGTGTGAACTTCAGAGGTGAGAGGCAGGCTGAGGTCCTGAAGTCCAGGAGTGAGTTTTGTGGGGGATAGCAAGGAACAGGCGGTGGATAAGGTGGTCCTCTCCTTTCCCCTCACTTCCATCTCTTGCAGCTGCTCCTGCACCTCCTAAATACACCAGGGTGGGAATGGTTTCTGCTGCAGAAGCTGCAGGGCTGAACAAAACCCTTGCGTCTGTATCCAGCACTTGGCTTCTCTAGTGCTAAAATGTTATTTATTTGGGGAAATAAAAAGGATTGTGGTGGGTTAGATCTCAGCCTGTTTTCTGTTGAGAGAGCTGGAAGTCTGAGGTCTGAAATGGCGTGGGTTTTTTTTTTTTTTTTTTTTTGCTCAGCAGCCACCTTAGAGAGGCAGAGAGCTCTGCAGTGTGTGCTGCAGCCCTCGCAGAGCAGAACACCCTGGTTTTACGTGGCAGCCATTTTATGAAGATGTAGTTCCATACGAAAGAGGATTTGGTGGGGGGGGAGGAGGGAAACGAAGATGTTAAACAAAAATTGCCCTCTCTGACTGCCTATGAAAGCAGAGGGCATCCCTTTTCATGTTTCGGTAGCGCTCGGCAAGCCCCGATTTCCCCGTGAAAGGAGAAGGGAAGGCTGCACCGCCTGGCATTTTGGTGCGGGTCCAGTTCAGTCACAAAATGGCTGTTCCTTTGTGCCGCATAGCTGACAGACATACTGCATTGCACTGTGTGCGCTCCGCGATCAGCAGGAAGTTGCTGGTGGGGAGTTCAAAGGCCATGGCGTGCTGGCTGGGGACGGGGATTGGCTGCGCTCGCCTGCAGACGGGCGGGTGGCCATGGCGGCCGAGCCCTGCCTGCGCGCGATGCCTGCGCGCGCCGCACACCCGCTCCCGCACCACCCACAGCTCTGCTGGGCTCTACTGGGTGTACTGGGAGCCTGGCCCTGGAGCGCACCGCTGCCGCCTTCCCTCGCTTCCCCTCATCTGGCAGTCGTGGGCTTTTATTTATTTTTTTTTTATTTTTTTTTTTCTTAATAGGGCAGGCTATTTTGAGAAGCAAGCGGCTTGAAAAGGAGCAGGGTTATTTTTGGTGCAGATTTTTTCTTTTTTTTTTTTTCCCCTTCCCTTTCTTTTTAAACTTTGAAAGGAATCACAGAATATCATAGTATTCCTGGAACATCTGGCCTTTTTTTTTTTTTTCAGCATCCTTAAACCACTAACACTGACTTGCTTTCAACGTGCATTTTGCAACTGATTGTCTTTGACCTGACTGGAAACATTGAACACGTTTATTAAAATGCCTCTGACTATGTGTTTCAGCTTTTCATCCGGGCTGACGGGTTATTCTTTTAGCTGTTGCTGCCATCATTTATCTACCGAATCTTTCAGTTTCATTTGAGTCTTTCGGTTTCATTTGCACTGCTGGATTCTTTAAGGATTTCCCCCTCTCCTCTCCCTTTTTTAAGCTTTAACCCTGTATGAAGCTGTCCGGAGGCTTTTTTGAAACGGGAAAATGCTTGATCAGTGCAGAACACAAAAGGAATAATGTGCAAGGAATTCATATGAATAATGATGTAATCCGTGTGCAGCACAAAGGAGATTGTTCTTGTTTTGCTTTGTTACTTCTGTTTCACATTACCCTCTCGAAGGAAATGTCTCATCTAATTACGAATGCACAATTCTGAGACTTTCAACTTCTCTGTTTCCTGTTTTGTGATTGCTGCCAGGAGTGGATACAATATACACAGGGCTATAAAAAAGCCTCACCAACTGCAAGAAGCTACATTTAGCTGCAATTTAATCTCTTCTGGATTGTTCTTTTTTAGGGAAACATCTTAAGCTAATTAATGAAACCTTGCGTATTCTCTAAATGCGTGACCGTTTTGCTGAGTAAAAATGGGAAAAATAGGAATAAAGAGCTCACCTGGGTAGTTCTGTAACCCTGCAAAAATGCTCGTGTGGCAGGCAGTGTGTGCTGCTGCCCGGGCGTTGCTGTAGGTGTGTGCACGTGGGCGCACGCATGCTCCCACCGCTCTCCTGCCTGAGCCCACCCATGCCTTCAGCCGAGAGGAGCTGACGTGGCTGAGATGGTAGATTAGAGCCAGTTCCGCTTTCTGTTGGGTTGATGTTTCACCTGCTGCACTTCGAGGGCAACAGTTGCCCTTATCTGCACCTTCCCCTATTTCCTATATGAGCCGAAGCCTAACTCTCCCACGGCTGCAGGAGAAGCAACGTCGTGGTGCGGTGCCACACCGTCGTACCCTGACTGCTTGTAGGGAATGGCACTTCTGAGAAGACAGGAGGATCTCACGGGTGCGCCTTGGGAGCAGCGTGGCTGTGCGCATTTGGGGTGCAATAACCGTGTTTTGCACTAAAACAAATATTTCCACTATTAGCCTTGTGTTAGACCTTTAAGAGAGCTCAGAGGGAGGGCCAAGAAGGCAGTGACATTTAATTTTAATCAGTATAGGAAGAAACCAGTTCCTGTCTTTGTTTTCATATTTTACCTGTAGTCTCAGAAAGCTGTTCATACGATTAGCAGGTTACTGAGTTGATCAGCCTGTCTCTTAGGAATTTTTATACTGAGATGTCTCTTTATTCAGGCTTAGCACTGCTAGTTTTAGGGAGCAGATGCAGTGAGACTAGCCACGTGGCTAAGTACCTGGGGCTGAGCAGTCGTGTAGGGACTGAACTGAAGCTTCTGATGCCATGGCCTTGCTGCTTCTGAACTGGAGACAGCTAAAGGAAACCTACTTTGGGTGGGTTTGGCAGCTTATGCTGAAATTACATCTCCTGGAGGAGCGTGTATCCACTGTATCTTGTTTTCGTCCCTTCCAGAAGGAATTGCAATGTTAAATTAGGCTGTTAAGTTCTGAAGGTGGAGAAGCGCTTTAAATCTCCCATTGCCCCAAGCTGAAATCCAGCTCAGGAAGATGGTGATAATGGATGGGGAAAGATTCGGTTCTGCATTGTCTTTCCTCTCCTTCAAGGAAAATAAATACAAACAGAAGAGCACTGGGGGAGGGGGTGGCCTGGATTACCATAATTAGATATAAGCAGCCTTCTAGCAAAGGGTGTACTGTTCTACTGACATGGTGTCTTACATAAACTTTTCTGATGTGTTTTTATTAAAAGACATGCTGAAAAGCCATTTTGAAGATGCATTTTCAGCTGGTGGTGGTGTGCATGTAAAGTCCACCTTTATATCCTGTGAAGGATCCTTGTAATGAAAGCAAAAAAGGCTAGATGAAAAATTCACATCTAGTGACTTGCAGTGAAGTCTGTCACTCTGTTAATCCCTCCTTTTCTTGGAACAGGGATCGTCTTCTGGATATAATAAGAAGCAAAATGTCGAGTCTTTCCAAATGTTCAGTAGCTCTTGTGTCACTCAATTTTCAGTGTACAGCTTGCTTTATATTTACCTGTGGGATGAGATAGTCTGCGCTGGGGTGTATGTGTTTTTCTGGCCTTGGCTTCTAAGGTTAAAAAAATAAAAAGGCTGAAAGGATGATCTCCGGTTCCCATCTGGTATTGTGCTGGTAGTGCTCGCATGGCTTTTGGTCTTGGCAGGGCTTGTGAGGAGTAGGTTTGCCAAGCGCCGGGTGCTTTACGGGTGGGATGCTGAACACTTCACTACTCCTGAACCTTTACCCGGGCTATGAACATGCATCTTGCAATGTCAAGAATCCACTGTCTCCAGAACACCTGGCTCCGTAGGAAAAAGTTGTGTTGTAACTATTTATGTTTCTTGCAAGTTTTATTGCTAGGTGTGGATGACTTAATAGAATTGCTAATATATTAACTATAGGAGTCGTTTGCATCCCTTTTATGGGGAGGAACCTCTGCTCTTAACTACGGAGTTGTCACCAGTTGAGAGCTTTGAATGCCATGTGCTGTCTGTAAAACGGAGGCTTAATGATGAGCCTTAAATCTCTTGGTTAAAAACAGCTTTTAACAGTCACTTGGAAGAAAACCCTCGGGCCAGGTCAGACTCCCCTCTTCTGAGCTGCCAGCTCATCTGGAACCAGAACGGAGTTTGTGCACCTTCATCTTCTTGTTAATGGGTTTGGGTCCTAAATTTCCATATTACTGCAGTTCTTTAAGCTGTTAGGTCTTAAAGGAAGTTTGCAAATGTTATGGGAGAAAAAAACAACCCCCCTTTCTGTACTAATTTAAACCAAAATTGCGTGTGTGCACTCCATCCCCGCCCCCCCATCTACATGGCCTTTACAAAAAGTCGTCTGCTGCTGCTGTGCGGAGTCCTCTTTGTGCTGCCATTGGGCCTCAGCCGGGCTGTCCCCTGCTGTGACAAAGCAGAAGCTGGGGCCGGAATGGCAGAGTTAACCCCTGCCCGCCTTGGGGGAAGGTGTGTGACCCTGGGCTCCTTCCATGGCCTGGCTGTGAGGAGTGGACCAGGACCAGCCGGGGTCCCCCGGCGGGTGGTGGCTGGTGGATGTGGAGAGGTGGTGGATATGGAGACGCTCCGCCGCCTTCCCGGGCAGGGAGAGACAGCCCTTTTCAAAACCCTGAGAACCGCAATTGTCCTTCCCTTTCTGTGCAGGGGAGGGGAAGGATGCTGCCTTTGGAGATTCTCAATGGTGCTCCTTAATCAATCAGACAGGTCTTGACTCCTTTTGTCCCTGTGCTGTTTTTCTTTTTTTCTTTTTCTTTTCCCACTAAACATCCCAAGCATTTTCAGCCTCTGGCTCAAAGATCAGAGAGCGAGAGAGCCAACTCGCCCAATCGTGAATGAACTGCTCCTTTTGCTTGCTTATGCGAGCATAATGTGGTGGCTTTGTAGTGGAGAAAAAAAAACAACCCACTTTTGGAAAATACTTGTCATTCAGGACAGCCCAATGTGCTGTACAGGGCGCTGCAGCAGAGCAGTGAGGGATATATTTAGCTCGCTGCGTGCTCAGGATTGCTTTACTTTTGGCAGTTGGGAGTCCTGTGCTGGGGCAAGTAACGGTGGCCAGAATTCGTATGAAGCTTTCCCTCCGCCTCCTCCCCTTCCTCCTCCTTTGAGCCAGGCTGGAAACCAGCACGACCCAATTCTGGTGGTTATTTAGATAGGATACCTGCTGAGTGCATAATCCCGCAGTTGTTACGGTAGCACCATGGCCCTGTTGAGCGTAAATGTAATTAACACCCAACCTGTGCAAGCAAGGTTTGCAGTCAGGTCTGGAAAATGTGTGTATTCTCCCTGGTAACTCTTCCCGCTTGCCTATTTAAGAAAAAAAAAAAGTTGCCAGTCACAAAACGAGGTTGTGGAAGTATTTTTTCTGTTTTTTGAAGGATATGTTGGTTATTGTAGAGGGGCAACCCTGTAACCTTGGGAGTGTTTGTGCCCTTTAAAAGCCTGCCCAGAGTTGGCCAAATTTTATTGTGAATATAAGAAGTTATTTGAGACTTGCTTCTGAACAGAATGAAGAGCCTGGCTGCATTTAGCGTATTCTGGTTTAAGTTCCTGCATTGAGACTGACCATTGTTAAAAATACGTACCATGCGTACGGATAGTAGAGTAGCAGGAATATTTTTCTTCCCTCCCTTCCCCCCATTTCCACTTTTGCCTGCAGGAAATAAATCGGGAAGAGCTCTTGCATTGATGGACCCCTCCCAAGGCTTATCACTAAGAAAATCTTTGCCTTGGGAGACAGGCAAGCACCAATCACTCTTTTTAACAGACTCTCGGAATAAAATAATGGGAACTCAAAAAGCTAGGACTGAATTTATCTTCAGTATGATGGTCTAAGTGTCATTCACTTCACTTTCCTGCAAGCTCCAGGTACTCCGAGGCCTTGGTGACACTTACTATATAGTATTTGCTCATGTTTTTTTCCCCAAGGCAAGGCCTCTGTGGTCCACATATTATCCCCTCTTTATCAAACGTTATCCCCTCTTCATCAGGTGATCTATAGCCAGCATCAGTCTTGTGTTTCCCTGCCTTGTTTAGCCTAGAGGTGAAATTGAATGTGGTTCGGTGGGGTTTTTTTACAGCTACTCTGTGACTTGGGTGCATGCATAAATATTAACTGATGGTGCTTGTTTTATTTGCAGTATATATAGATATTTCATATGTGCTTATATATAATGATAGGGAACATCACATTTACAAATCAAATATTCAAAGGAGATGTTTAACGACATCACAGTATCCTGCTGAGTTGGTGCATTAGCATCTTCTGTGGTTTGTTACCATCCCTTTGTGTGTACAACAGTTTGAGCGTAGGTCACTTTGGGAAGACACATCAGTGTAAATAGTTTTAAACTGGTGGCCTACACTGGCTTTGCTGATCTGTGCTTTGGAGTGATCCCAGGGCCGTTGCCACTGGTGGACAGGTGAGACTGGCAGCCCTCGCTGAAGAGCTGTGGGGGCTGAGAAGCCTCTTGTACTGGTAGAGCTGGACCTGACAGATATGCCTGGTCTGGAGAAGACATCCCGCTCGCTTTGGGGAGCCACAGCCTAGCTGCCCGCTGCTGTGCTGTGGGTCGGTAGTGCCGTATGGCAGCAGGTCCGGTGGGCTGACCTGCGGTTCTGACCCATGACCCCCTGGATGTTTGAAGGTTGCTGTGGAGTTGGAATGCTTGAGCTGTTGCAGACGCTTGGCTTGGCTCTGCCAGAGAGGGGCGTTGAGGACCCAGGGGTGCCCCAAAATTTGCATCTTTTCTCCTCTGTAACTCGTCTGTGCTGCCAAACGTGGTATACTTCCACTGTTCTGGTTCCTGTAAAGGCTTGGTCCTGATTTTGCTAAGCCGGCAGAGACCTATTTTGCTGTTCCTCTGGGCTCGTCTTCTGAAGTGTTAACAAGTTCAAGTGGCTCATGGAGGAGTCCAGCAGCCCAGTCAGTACTGGCATAAGCACCAGTACTGGGAACGTGAGCTGTAGAGTGAGGAAGGGTGGGAGATGTGAGGGGGGTCTCCCAGCTACCTGCCGTTGGCCTTTCGGTGGCAGTGAGTCAAGACGGGGATGGGCACCGGAGTGTCAGTTATCCACAGAACATGTGAAGCTGTGTCCAACAGCACAGAGAGTTTAAGTGTTATGTTTGCTGAGGGGATCAATAAATTTGGTTTCTGATATTGTCCAGTCCCTGGTGTTATCCAGCCCTGGGAATTCATGCCAAGGACCTTCTCGAGCCTGCTCAGGGTGGTTTTGCTGGTGCTGAGTACCTGCTGAGCTTGCAAAGCCAGGTGAAACGTTGCTGTTTGGATTCAAACTTGCTTAGATTCAAAATGTTCACAGCTAAAGCTAGGAGGAGCTTGGCTTGTGGGAGGGTCTTGGGTCATTAATCCTCCATTAATCCTCCCTGGCTGAATTCAAGTTCTGTCCATCAAAAGCCAAATTTTAAAGTCTGGGACAGACTGGTCCCTGTTAAAACCATTCTCTTGTCAGCTCTTGGTTCCAGATACGTGTATTTGGGTAATTTTTTCAGCTTGTCTTACACCTTCTGGAAACATACATGATCTTTGTACTGGTTGAGAGCTTATAAAATGTTCTGTTGCTGTTAGCAATGATCCCCTATAAAATTAAGTCATATGTGAAATATTAAACGCTAAGGCAGGAGGCTTCAGGCACACGGTAATTGCCTTGTAAACAGAGATGCCTGATTGTAAAGGGTCTTATCGCTGCCGTTCAGCTACTTATTTCTTGGAAGAAACGTGCCCTTCTTGGTAAGGGATGATTTAGTTTTCTTCCCCCACAAGTCAGGAGTAGACTCTTAATTAAAACAGAATTATAGCCTGAAGTATTTCTTAGAAAACAGGGGAGCATATTTGGCTGAGCCGTAGCAGATCTTAATTTTTATAGGAGTTTCTCACTTCAAGGGAGTTACCAAAGGTCCAGCTGTAGCTTTCTTGATGTTCAGGGGTATTTCTCTGCTGAATTTGGAGGGGGGTGGACTGGCTGAACGGTGATTTTTGTCACAATTGATTATAGCTTATCCCCCACTTACAGTTTAATTGAAAGTAGGTCTTGTTTGGATGTAACTTAGGGGCACTAAAGCAGGGCATATTCCAAAAATAACTTCTGAAAAGAGGACTTAAATCTCCAGTTATGTACAGTGTAAGGCCTGACTTGACATCTAATGTTGCTAATCCTTTATACTCTGTTGGCAGGTAGAAATGCTTCCTGATTGTCTCGGTGAGACTTAGAAAGGATTGCTTTATGGAATTAGCCTTTTTATTGTATCAATGTAGAAATAAAGACAAGCACATATCCTTTTGCCTGGAGAACAGGTTCCTTATTAAAAAAGAATTCTTTGTAACAGCCTTTGAAAGGACATACCACTTCTCATCTGCATTTCTTTCCTTAGTAGGGCAAGCATGCGCATACCTGTACATGCAGATGTGTGTGTCATCTCTCTGTCACTAGAGAATTCACCCTCTTTTCAGATGACGTGGTTGACATCTTGGAAAAAAAAGAATTACAGTGTCCAGGCAATGCTGTGGATAAAGCACGTTAATTATGGCTATCAGTGTGCAGAAAGGCTGTGTCCTTGAAATAAAGCTTAAGGCCTTGAGAAACAAAAGAGCTCCAGAGTGGGAGGAGGCCACTAATTACTGTTCTGCCTTTAAACAAATACTGCCAAAGCTGTCTGGCCTCAGTCTAGCCTGGGTTGTTATAATTTCTTCCAGCTATTGCTAATAAATCTGATAGAAGAAAAGTGCCTTCGTCTTTCTTGTGTCCCCGTGGAACATGGAACGCCAGCACGACTCAACCAGAGCCTGATGTTGCCACTTTGCGTTGTGACAGTAGAGGTTTGGAGGCCTCCAGATCCCATTCTTTTGTGGGAGTCGAGTCCCCATCCCTGCAGGAGGCTCTGTGGGACGGTGTCCTGCTGAGCCCTGCCCGTGGAAACCGGCTGTCCCCAGAGCTGCTGGAGCGTCGTCTCCTTAAGTGGTGTGGCAATGTTTCCTAATAAATTCCCTTGGTTTTCTTGAAAAAAACAAAACCAACCATGAAACTCTGAAATTTCTCTAATGGAGAAGTTTCGTCACTTTCTCTAAGTAGACTTGGTTGCAGAGCGATGTGGTTGAGCGGGATGCTGGGAGCAGACATCACCAGATCCATGGATGTGCTCAACCGTGCGGAGGGTGTCAGGGCGGGACGTGATGGAGGACGCTGGTGGTGGGGTGTAGCAGGAGGGCACAGCGATGGAGGGTTATGGTGGAGAGGAGGGGACTGCAAGGAAGGGACAGGCGGCGGCAGGGTGTAGCGAGACGGCTCTGTGTGGGGCTGTGCCTTTGGTTGTCACAGGTAGGAGTGGGACGGGCAGGAGTGACCATGAAGCCTGGAAGGGTGGCAGTTCAACTTGATTTTCCAGCCCTGCTATGAGGGAGCGATGCCGTTACCCCCCGCCTCCTTCGAAACTGAGCTGGGATGATGAAACCAGCAGCCATCAGTGACGGCTCGCCCTCCGCTCCTTCCTGAAAAGCCTCCGTTTCTCTCACTTCAGCCGTAGAAATTCTCGCTGTTTGTGTTTCCCCTGCTTGTGCTGCGCCCTTCCAGCGTAAGGACTTGCGACAGACCCACAGCAGGGCGGCAGCCGCCACTGCCAGGCGATCGCAAGATGGTGGAAGAGGGATGGCTGTAAGATGGCGGGCGGCAGCCTGCCTGCCTGCCTGCCGGAGGCGTCTCCGGAGCCGGCTCCTGCAGCGCTCGGCTGCCGCCCTCTGCCCGCTCCCACCCAGCCGGCAGCTGCACCGGCCCCGAGCTGCTGCAGCCGGCCTCGCACGCTTCACAGACAGCTTAAGAAATTGATTTAAGAGTAAATAAAAAAAAGCTTATTTCCATGGTGTAAATTAGCCCTATTTGCCTGTGGATGTACCTGTGAATAGGAGCTGGCTCTGGTGATGCCGTCTCTGTAGTGCACTGATTTCTGAAGAATTCTATGTAATTGTACCTCTGCTTTTTGCTTTTTTTGTCCCTGTGTTATTTCTTTCTTGAGTTGTGAAATCCGAGCAGCGCCTCCCATGTGTCTTGTTACGTTTTGTAGTTTTGTACCAAAAAGGAGAAAAATTAAAAATCTGATTTCCCTCTGCAAAGTTTTCCTGACTCTTCTTTTCCTGGTGTTATACCTGCAGCGTGCCCTTAAATATTACAAAAGCATCCAGCGGCGGAGCAGGAGCTGGCTTGGGAAAAGGCGCTCCTTGTTCAGCAAGTTTGCAGTTTTGTTATTGCCCTGCTGCATTTGGGTTTGTGACAGAGTGGGGTTTGCAATGCTGCCTGACTAGCATGGATGTTATATGTCGTAATGAGGTTTCCGTTTTCTTTAATTGGGTTTTGAAATGAAAACTAGATGTTGGGGTGATTGGGCAAAGGTATTTTGAGTATTTTGGCCACCTACAATAGTTTGACCTCTCTATGTTTTGTTGAGGAGCCTGCGTTTAAGTGAATAATCTGTATTTTAACTCCTTTGAAGGTAAAGGGAAAAAACAAAGATAAATACATGTATTTGCTGTTCTGCTCCCCCGTTATTGGATGCTAGAGACATGCAGTCTGCACAGCGTTGGTGTAATCCTTTAAACGGGAACTCCCCCGACCACGTGCCTGTGGGAGCGCCTTTCTGTTGCTGAATTGATTTTTTTTTTTGCAAGAAACGTGATATTCACTGTAATATATAATATCATGCATACTGTATTTATTGCTGGCCCCTTTTCAGAAATTGGATGTCGGATTTTTGAACCACTGGCTGTACTAGGGTGTAGTGGAGAGCCATGCCAGAACAGCTGCTTATCTTTAACGTAGCAGGATGGTCTCTGGACACTCCAGCTCCCAATATACCTTATCCTTGCTCTGAGCGAGCCACATCCTCCCTGCAGGACCTGTGCTGGTGGTATTCATGCTTTTCTTCATGTTATCACCACTCTCTTTGTTTTGGCTGATGAGCAGGAGGTACCGTACAGTGATTTGGAGCCTGCAGTCTTGCCGGTGTGTTCGTGTCTGTCCTGGGAAGGAATCGCATCTGCTTCAATCTGCCCTTTTGGGACCACGCGGTTCACACTTGCATTTAGGCTATTCCAAGCCTATCGTTGTAGCTTGGGACGTGGCTCAGGTTTGCTCACTGCGTATTTCAAAGGTGTGATGGTACAGTTAAAATGTAATCTCTTCTTTCTCTACCATCAGTCACTCGGCATCCGAAGAAGCCTCTGGCTCTGACTCTGCAAGCCAGTCTGAAAGCGAGCAGGGCAGCGAGCAGGGCAGCGAGTCAAACAGCAGCTCGGAGTCCTCTGAAAGTCAGTCTGAATCCGAAAGTGAATCAACGGGTTCAAAATCCCAGCAGACCCCTCCTGAAACCAAAGAAAAACCGGCCTCTAAGAAGGAAAGGATAGCAGATGTTAAAAAGGTATTGCCCCTGCTGCTCTGCAAAGCCGTGTTACCTCTGTTCCCACCACGAAAGAGCAGACAGCAGGACCTTAACGAAGCTGTCTTCAACTTCCCTGCCACCCGCACACTGACCAAACAGTCCCCGGCCTCTGGTGTGTCCACATCACTCGTTGGCTGTTTGGTCTGGGTGCTTGCGTCCTGCTGGTGTCACCCTTGTGAGCGGGAGCTTGTGTGTTTGATGGGACAACCCTTTGGGGACCAGCTAAGTAGCGATGGGGCTGACTGGTGCGAATGAAGGGCAGGTGCTGGTCATCAATACGTGACCCTGTCATTTCATCCTTTCCCTTTGTCTTTTCACTCCTCTCTCCTGTCTCTCCCTCAGAAGTGGTAAAGCTCCCCCATAGGATACGTAATCAGGAGAAGGCTTGTCTAGCGTTTGGGCCACTGTGGATTGTTTCCGTCACTGTCTTCCTTTTTGAAAAGAGTAAAGGAAAAGAGGAGGAGGGAAAAAAAGCTATTTAACTTTTATTATTTTTAGGTCCAGAACAGTGTTTTTTTTGTTGTGCTTTTTTCTGCAGCTTCCCAGCTACCCTCTAGCAATTCCCCCTCAAATAGCCAGGTTTGCCCTCCGCCTGTTGCTGCGCGGGAGGAAGAGGGATTGCAGGTGTCTAATGCACGTGGCTGGTGTCGCACTGGTTGGCATTGCCCCTGCCCAGTGCCGCAGCTGTGCCTTGGTCACCTGCTCTACCTGAGGGATGGAGGCACCTGAGTAACACGGCAGAGTGTGGGGTGAGAAAGAGGAGCTCAGATACCCGTTTGGAAACAGGAACTCGGTGAACCGAGTTTGCTTGGAGGGAGGAAAATCAGGTTAGGTCAGGGATGTTTTTTGTTTGCTTGTGGTGTGTAACTATCCTGTTCGTCTTAGCTGTAGTTTGCACTTTGCGCAGCTTGTTCACGAGTGAGTTTTACGGAGAAAGTTGCTTTCAGCCTGTGCTCCCCACCTACCTGCAAGGGAGGAGTGAAGGATTTTGTTACCAGCTTCTCTCTCTCGGGAATCTCCAGGCCGTTGGTTCCGGTCACGGCTAAATCTCATGTGTTCAAGCTGGCAAGGAAGGGTACGTTTATAAGGCAGTTGTGGTAACACAATATTAAAATTTCAGTTTTATTGTTGATAAGTGGGGACTGAAGGAAGTTTTCTCTTTCTCTATGGTCTTCTATGAGCGTGTCCCTAACAATAAACATTAAAATTATCCTATGAGGGAGCGCATCCATACTCAGGGTGATAATTAGCATGGATGAAACATGAAAAGGTCAGGGCACCCTCTAATAAGAGAGCCTCTCCCTTCCTTAATTTTTCTCTGTTAATGGGTGTTTTCCTTAGCTAGGTCTAACCTAGGCGTGTTGATACCTGTTCCCCTTGAATAACCAATGCAATTAATTATTATATTATTGTTTATTTTGTATTTCTGTCTAGATACACCCATGAAGGTGAGGTTGATTTGCATTAGGTGCTGTTCAGATTTCTCATGGGAGCTGATCCCTCATCCAAAAACTGTGCCATTTAAAAGATAAAAAACCCAAAGTTCTTCAGACGGTTCGGGGAGTATTTTGACTTTTCCTTTCATGTGAATTTATTTCTCTACTCGCATGCCCAGCAGAGATACACCTTCGCAATCTGTCTGTTGCCGTGTTATCCCATTACTCCTGTAACAGCAGCAGAAAAATTGCTGGGCTGCAGCCTTGTATTCATCACGCTTTCAGTCCCAAGTTGCTGCTGCATCTGGCGGTGTATTTTGATTTCTTTTTCCTGCCAGCGGCTTGCAGAGAGGTTTGAGGACCGGAGGGAGAGAGAAGCAGGAGAAGAATGAAGAGGTTTACAAAACTGTATGAGGATAAGCTCTGCTGAGGGAGGAAGGGGTTGTTAGTGGAGGTGTTTGAGAGGCACGTCGGTGGCTTGTATTTGCCCTGTAAAGCTTTGGGTGTCCTGTGGCACCAACACAGCTCTGCGTTCATGTCCCTCAGGGCATCAGTTCTTGTCTCGCCCTTCTCCTGTCCATCCAGCAAGAACAAATGTGTGCTGGTGTATGCAGTGTGTTACGCTACTTAGGGCCTGGTTACAGCAAATAGAGCACGACCGTTCCCAGCAGTCAGCTCTGCACGTCCGCACGTCCCGCGCTGCCAGACCGCATTCGCATCAGTGCATTCAGGAGAAGAACCTGGCCGTCCTGCCACCTTGCGTCCCCAAGGGTCAGGGTGCCCCCAGTCCATTTGCCATCCAGGTTGGGCCACAGAATTCACTTTTGAAGTTGCTGCTGGCGATGTCTCGTCACCGGGCTCGTCGGGCACATGGTGGGGTTTTCCCTGCAGAAGGGAATTGTGGTGGAAGCTCTTAGTGACAGTGAATTGTCCCTTTGTGTTGGTACGTCCATTCATTCATTCCACGTCCAAGGTGTTGCCTCCTTACCTTCAGCACTGTTGCTTGCAAAGGGCTGGCCATCTCAGCCCTCTGTCCTTCCGCCTGAGTGAGCTGTAGAGTAATTTGTACCCTGGTAGAAAGATGGACCACTATAAAGACAATGCTGAGATAAAACATGCCGCTTTAGAGTGTTGCCAAATACCCCAAAATAATCATAATCCTTTTCAGCCAGTTTTTTAAAGAGTCCATCTACTGGTTGCTGATTCCGTAATGGTTTTGTGTTGATTTTAAAAAAAAAACAAACACATTTGCCATCAGACTTCTCTAAAATGTCAGAAATAATTGGGGTAAAGCAGGCCTTCTGATGGTCTGTTTATTTTGCAGATGTGGGAAGAATATCCTGATGTTTATGGGGTTAGGAGGTCAAACCGAAGCAGACAAGAACCGTCGCGATTTAATATAAAAGATGAGGTAAGAAAATAATAAAAAAAAAAAAATAAAAAAAAAGATGAGGGATTGCTGAACATATAAAACCAACAAAACCCAAAGAGCAAAGGCAGGTCTCATCTGCATTGCCTTGCAAACACTGAGTCCTGACCTGGAGCGTGGATGTTGGAGCTCACAGTTAAGGTCCCAGTCCTGCAGCTGGATCCGCTTGTCCTGAGACCTCTGGAGTCCGCGGGCCACTGCGTGGGCTGAGATCCGCATGCACTGATCTGATTGCTGGAATGGGGCGTAATGCAAGTCATGCTCTGCTGTAGAAACGTCCTGGAGAGAATGAGTCTATGTAAAAAAAAAACAACAAAAACAAAACAAAACCAAAACGTAACACACATTCAACCCAGGAATAAAGGAAACTTCCCAGAAACAGCTCACAACAACAAAACAGGCATTGTTGCCCATCCCGGAATGGATCATGCTGATAAATGCGTGTGTGTGTGTGTGTGTGTGTGTGTGTGTGTGTGTGTTCAGCTTTATGAACCATCACTTTTCTTTGGTTGAGTATTGGGGAGTCTTTTACACTTCGGTTGGAGGTGACAGTGGTCAGAGCCTGGCAGAGAGACCTTCCAATTGTTCCTTTTTTCAGAACATTGGGGTTTTTTTCTGAAGATGTAGGAATTAGCTGCTGCCTTCATTTACATCCAGTGGGCTTTCTGCATAGAGCTTTTCATCTACAGGTCTTCAGGAGGGTTGAGTGGTTACAGAGGAGAAGAAAGAAAACCAGGGGAGAGGCTTAGGCCGAAAGGAAAGCTTAGGGCATAGAGCGAGGTGCAAAAACACACAGTTGGGAACCTAAAGATAAGTAGTCAGATTTTTGGCAGAGCAGGAGCCCAGTGGTGCTCTCTGATAGTCTGTTTGTGCTTCGCCGCCGAAATGTGCATTTGGATGCTCGAGAGATCCGAGTCGCGTGGCAAGCGCTGGTCTCCGGCTCTTTGCTCTGGTGCCTTGTGGCACCCCCAGTGCCACCCCCCAGACTCCTGTGCTGGATGTCCCGCATAGCAGCAGGTTAGGAAGGAGCTCAGGGGCACATCATTGACTTAGCTTTTGTTTTCCTTTTCAAGTTCGGCAAAGCCCAGGCTCGCTGGCCGCCTCTCTGTGCGATGCCCCGGCATGCACTGTGCTGGCGATGTCACACCCACCACAGACCTCCGCTGCAGACCCCAGTGCCCTGTTAGGGGCTCAGGTAAGTCCCGCCTTTTTTTGTTTTACAATATTACGTGGTTTTGCAAATGTTGTTTTCTTTTTCGATATCTTTATTTCCTACTACTTAAGGTACGATAAAGTTTTTTTTAAAAAAAAAAAAAAATAAAAAAAATCCGGATGTAAAAACTTTGCTATACCACAAAATATTGTAAAAAACAAAAAAAAACCCAACTCCTCCGAATGACCCCACTGCCACCTTTGTGAAGCGGAAAGCCAAAATTAACAAGATTGGACCACCCCCTTCCCCCCTCCCAGCCCCAAACAACACTGACTGGTCTCCGTAGGGCAACTCCCATCTGCAGCAGAGTCCGATGGAGGGTGTGACATGTCAGGAGCACAGTGCTGGGGCCTCGCAAAGAGCAGGAGGAGATGGAAAAGTCTTGCTTTTCGAAGGCCTAAACGCCAAGAGGGAGGAAATAGCGTAGCTCGAGCCTGCATGGTGCTGAGCACTCCTTGCTGCTGCTGGAGCTGGCAGAAACCCAAGGCGCTTGACACCTCTTAAGATTGCTTTTTACCTTTACAGGGTTAATCCTGTCGCCAGTGACCTGCTCTTGTCGCTTGCTGCTTGGGACTTCCAGCACAGTGTCTAGGAGCTTTTTTTTTATTGCCTTCTTCCCTAACGCTTCTCTGCGGTATTAGCAAGCAGCGTCGCCCGGGCAGCGTGGCAGGCTCAGAGCGCGGAGCGAGAATCAGCCATCGCACCTCCCCGTGTGCTCCCCCTGCTCGGGGGAGATGGCGTGTAGGTGGAGGCTGTTCAGTTTTTGGGGCACTGGTGAATCACCAGTCTGTCCTCTGAGACCAGCAGTTTGGGCAGGGTTATTTCGGTGTTAGAAATGATTGCCTTCTGGGAATTACCCGGAGGCCGCCAGGCACACGGTGTAGGTCTCGGAGCTGCGATCCGAGAGGGTGGTAACTTGTGACCGATACCGAGGCGTGGGCCGAAAGATCAGGAAGCGAAAGGGCAGTTTTGCATAGGAGCACAGAGCTGCTCAGAGAACTAGAGCTGTCTCCAGGAATAAGAGCGCACATGAATTTTTTAGTAAAAACGGTACTTGCCCATGTGTTTTCTCTGCAGTTAATAAATCAGCTTCAGGTTTCAGTCAGGGGAAGTGAGACGCGCAGAGCCAGGTGCCTATTAGACTATTCTGGGGCAGTCGAGAAATAAATGTGCCCAAATGAGACACAATCCTTATGCTATAAAAAGGGTGGTTTGAGATTGGAGTTAGTAATAAATGGCACAGTGCATCTGTCCTGTGAGAGAGAGGCCACAAGGCATGCACCAGAGTTCCCAAAATACAGCTGGTTTTATTACTGAAAAAAATATTCTGCTCATTTGCATTTTCATTAATGCTTTGCCTCGTGTCTTTGCTGAAAGTTCAAACACTACCGGTATCGCTGGGAGAGAGAAGCTCAGCAGACAAAAGAAAACCAACCTGGTGAGCCGAGGTTCTCCAGCTTTTCTGGAGCAGTAAATCTTGGCCTCCGTTAAGCCTGAAGTGAGCAAATCCTCACTTTGACTTTAGTCTGAAATATTTCTTGCCTCTAAGCGAGCCTTCATCTCTCCTAGTAGGCAGCACGAGCTCAAGAGGCTCTCCTGGACCATGCCAGTGGCCTCGAGTCTCCGTTTCTCTTGCCCTGGACTAGCAGTGAGGATGCTGGTGGACAACCTATAGGATCAGAGCTTTGCAGCTGCTCCTGCATTGCCCTGCTTGGTGCTACTTACACAGCATCATTGTGTTTTGTACAGCACAGCCCCATGGCAAAATACAGCATCATTAATCTAGTAAAAGCATGCACATTTGAAGTGCTGGGAGAGAGGAAGAAGAGATTAGATGGGAGGCATCGGTGAGGCATGGAGAGGGAAGGCTCATCCCTTCAGCTGGAAGTGGGGAAAGCAAGTTGTTAAGAAGCCAGTTCCTAGTCCAGTTGGAAGTGGTGGTGCTGGAATGAGTTGGTCATGTTTATAGTGTTTAGTAGGGGAAAGGAGAAGTAGGGAAGGGAAGTCATCTTTCTCCTCAGCAGCGGCACCCCAGAGGGGCAGCAGAATTTTGCCAGTGCTGATACGTAGCCTCTGAGAGCGAGCAATGTGCACCCGGCATCTCTTGCTGGGCTGACGAAGAGCTTGGTGGGGACGGGAGACGGATTTTGTCAGCTTAGCTTGTGTCATTCAGGGAGGTGACGTTATTAAAACTCAAGTTGCATGCGATTTCCCAACCGGTCTGCTTCCTGATGGCGGTGGGTGGCAGGCTGGAGACCAGACGGGACCTTGGGTGCATGCTCCGGACCTGGCGTGCTCCCAGCTCTCTGGTTATCATCTGCGCTTCCTTAAGCGGGGAGTTTACCACCAGCCAGAGCCTGTGGGTTGTTGTTGATAACGGGGTGATCCAAGCACAAGCTCCGTTTGCGCTGCGGAGTCCAGGGCAGAGGTGCAAATCTCACCCTTGGGCTGATTTGAGCAAGTCAGCGTGGAGTTTTGCAGCTGGGTCCTGAAATGTGGATTTAAGCGGAATTAAGAGGTTGCTAAAATGTGCTTTAAAAAAAATATAAAATATTCTTATTTATGTATAGAATGGTAGAAAGCAGCTTTCGGCCAGAGCTTGGAGCCTGGCACCCCAGGGTTAGGATGCCAGGGGGAGCTGGTGAGGAGGAGAACAGGGGTCGGTGGTAGATGAGGGAGCGGGGAGGAGAGGCTGAGTCACCGCTGGCTGCTGGCACGGAGCTTCCCGGCACTGGGGCAGGGAGGATGTGGGAGCACAAGGCAGGCAGATGACTCAGGCTGGGGACTGGCTGTGTCAGAGGAGATAGAGCTGGGCTTGACGCGCATCCAAAAAAGACAATGGTGTCTTTGAAAAATGTAGCTGAAGGCGGCTGAGTTGCAGTCACAAGTTAGATTTTTCAAGGGAGAAAGAGGTGAGGAAAAGACGAGTCGTTAAGAGACGAGCGTTGGCTTTGAAGAGACAGTGACAGAGCAGGGAAAGACTAGCGGTGTTAGGAAAGTAGACGCTAGGAACTTGAAAAATGGGATTCTGGCAAAGAAGCAGAGTTAGCTTCAAAGAGCCAAAGGTTGTATTTAGTTTTCTCCAAATTTGATCTCTGACGCAGAACAGAAGAAAAATCCACCTCTCTTTACTTGTGGTTTGCCAAAAGACAGTAAAAAGTAAACGTGCGTTGAGGGACAGCTGTCGAAAAAATACGCCAAAAATGGGAATGGAAAAGCAGCACGCTTCGGAAAGTGGATAAGAGATTAAAAGAGAAAAAGAAAACTGAGGACTCTTAAACTTAGCTGTGTCGAAATTGAAATCTGTGGAATGCTTGGCCTATGTTGCAAGGGTAGGTAGGGCTCCGTGGTGTTTGCCGGTCACTTGCTTCCTGGATGCCTGCTCTGTGAGACAGGGATTTCATGCAGGGCAGTGAAACAGGTGGATGAACACCTGTTCGTAGTAGGATCTGGTGCAAAAGATGTTATTGTGGGACACGTAAGTCTGACACCAAACCACAGTGAAATTCAGCAAAGCTCTTGATCTAACGTGGCATCCAGTATTTCAGTATATTTTAATGGAAATACTGATGCAAGTGAGAAGGAAATTTCTGTTTGTGGAAGGGAAGCGGTAAAATGGAAATAAAGGATACAGAAGAAAGCAGAGGGGTGAACCCCGGTTCTCCAGAGCCTCGGCTTTTTCGTGTTGCAGCTCACACCGTTTCACAAAATTCTTACGTGAACACCCCAGGGGGGTGGTGGCTGTACCAGGAGATGCAAACTGAGGTACCCGTGGTGATGGACAGACATTACCTAGAGCTAAAGCTGAATACTACGGCAAAAATCAGTATCAAGTGGAAGCTTTCCAGTAAGTGTGTAGAGCAAGCAATCTTGAAGGCTACTTCTATCACTTTAAGTACTCCTGCTGAAATCTCACAGTGGTTTCTTCAGTTTTCTCCCTGCCGATGTGTGTTTTCTGGGGCAAGTGTATAAAGTGAAGTCACATGTTGGTTGAGGGCTGTTAATTTGTGTGGCAATCCGTTTTTATGGTTGACTAGTTTTTACGAAAATGGAGTTGTGTACAGCCAGCCTAAGATATATTTTTTTAGCTATCTTGGTCTGTAGGAGTTAATGACGCCCACTTTTAAAATATTACAGCAAGTAGTTAGAATCTCTCCAGATATATTTAGCCAGAGAGACTTCACTGGTGGAGACTGGAGGATTAGGAGGAGGGAAAGCAGCAGGACATGGCTCTGACCCAGTCAGGTCCTCAGCGACTTTTGCTGTGGGAGAAATACACAAACAGGAAAGCAAGGATGCTCTTATGATGAGAATATTGGTTTTTTATAAGAATTTCCTTCCTTATAGGAAGTTTCTTTAATGAAGGCAGAGATCATAGTGCATATCTGTGGCTGCGAAAGTTTCTGCAATCGCAGAAACTAAGCCTGAACGCCCCCAAATATTGCAGGATTCTTGCTGAAAATGGCAAGTATGGGCGTACGTTCAGCCATGGGGCTTTCGGTTGGAAGCCGTGTGAAATAGCTGAGCCTTGGCACTGTGGCAGGACCTGAAAGTGCCGTCCAGGAAACACAAAGTCACGCTGCTGCCGGGTCCTTGAGCTCATCAGGCGGGAGCGATGCTCACCTTGCAGCAGAGGCGGCAGAAACTGAGCTCTCTCTAATTTTGCCTCCAGTGCCTGGGCGGTGCGAGGTTTGGTGGGTTAAATTCAGCCCTTGGTTTTGTAATCCGCCGGGGCATTGCACACACTCCGGGTCTGCCTGGCCACTGCCACTGCTGAGGCAGCAGCTGCCAGGTATCCGAGGTCGATGCTGAGAGGTGGCAGCCTTGCGCATCCCGAGCTCAGGCACTCCAGGACAGGTGTAGTAGATCTCTCCAGCCTTTCTGCAGAGAGTTACCTTCTTCAAGTGGCATTAACCCTCCAGCCGAGGTGGCACAGAGGGGACAGTGCTGGGGAGCTGCTCTTTTGCAGCCCCCGTCGCACCAGAGCATCCTTCCAGCGCTGCAGGGCAAGAGCAGCCGGGCTTTGCCTGGGCTCAGACCGTGTGCATGCGTTTCACTTGCATCCTTGGGGAGACAGTCCGGAGTGAAGTCTACAACCTGATTTTCTTTCTTTTCAATTAAAGGCAAGTAGCGAATCTGAAAATGAGAGCCCAAAAAGAAGAGGCCAGAAGCAAATGAAAAAACCGTAAGTTTCTAGGGAAAAGGGTTTTGAATGGTGGTACTTTGACTTGTTTTATTTTTCAGAATAGTAGAATTGGATTTTTTTGATAGGCGTTGTCAACATGGAGAGCTTGTAAAATAAATTATTTAATATTTCCAGTAATAGTACTCTGGCTGACTGAAATTGAATTATGAATAGGGTTTTACAGATGGAGGCAATTTCCCAGCTTTTCTTTTGTTTATATTTTCCCACTTTGCCCGTGACAGAATCTGACCAAGTTAGATGCACTTTCTGTTGTCAGTATTTCACTTCTCCATCAGGTCACTTATTCTCCTTCAGAGATACTTAAAATAGTTTAATCCCTGCTCCCCCCACTTTTTTCATTAATAGAGAATAAAATGTTAAATTACTATCCTCTTTTATCTTTTATAATACTCTGCTAAAACAAAAGAACTTCCATCGAGGGTATTTTGGATGTCTGATCACCATAACTGAGTTCACTTACAGTCATATTTTACTGCCTTTTCCCATCTGATAAGTGCCTCTTAGTTTTTCCAAACACTGAAGTGAACTGAAGGGAACTGCAAGCTGCCTGCTGGAGAAAGCTTACGCACGGCTGCGTGATCCTGCTCCCTTTCTCCTCTTTCTTGTCTTTTAGTTTTTCATTTAGTTGTACACATCAACGTAGGAGGGAATATAATAAAGTGCAGGGAGGACTGTGGTAGTATGGGCCTCTCCTGGGCAAGGGGAATAACCCCTGCGGACTCTCTGCCGTCCCCTCAGAGAGACGAGGGGGTCCTTCAAAGGGCATTTTGGAGCTGCAGCTTTGCTCTGAATTGCCCACAGAGAACGTGCTTCCTTCCACTAATGGTATGGTGTGATTTGGCTTCACGCTTGGAAACTTTGATTGCCTGAATTTAGGGGTGGCAGGAGAATTCTCGCTCCGTTTTCCGGGCTACAAGGAGATCGTGTAACTGTGCATGTTGTGGCTCATACTCCGCAAGTGAAAGTGAGCACTTCTCTTAAGATTTTTCCAGCTCATTTCAGAAATGCCGAAGTGGAAAGGAAAAATAAATAAATGGAAGCATTTACCTACCCAGTTGTAAGAAGTACATCTCTGCCACGAGCACTGTTGTAGCATGTGTATTAAGAGACACTCTCACTCCAGGTCACTGCCCCTCCGTGAACTAAAGCCTCGGTGACTGAGGCCTCTTCCTAAAAGCAGGGAATCACACCATGAAGTCCCCCGTGCGTTGCACTGAACGCAACCAAGAGTGCAGTTTCGAACTTCTTCTCGTAATTATGGCCCGCTGGTATTAACCTAGATGGCTTGGATATCTGCTTAGCCGAGTATTTGTGTTGAAATATGATTACCCTTCGTGACCTACGTTTCTGACCATAGAAATAAATGGAAAAGAGAGGTCTCTGGTGAAGAAGAGGATGAAGATGGAGGGGAGCAAGGCACCAGTGGAGAGAGTGAGCCTGAACCGAAGAAAGTTAAAGCAAGAAGACCTGGCCAAAGGAGGTAAGGAGCGGTTGGTTCAGTCTGTCTCGTTTTCTGCCTATGTCTTTTCTGCCTGTGCTGGGTTGGAGAGGTAATGTTTATTTGTCACTAAAGGATGTTTGGGTTATTTTTCTGCAATATTAACCTTGTTTCTGACCTAGTAAGCCTAGGACCTAGTTGCTCTCTTGTTTACCCATTTCATGCTCTGGTGAGTGATGCAGTGGTTTCCATGGTAGTTAGACTAAATCCCTAGGAGTCTAATATTTGAGATTCATGCTTTCTTAAAGACATTTCTAAAATGGATATGTATGTAAAACACACTGTGTTATGACTTTCTATTAATTCTTATTTTAGAACAGTGGCCAAAACCAGTGTTAAAAAACCTCACAAACCCCAGCGTGGGAAGAAGAGAAAGAAACCAGACTCATCTGAAGATGATGATGATGACGAAGATGATGAGACCCCCAAGAGACAAACTCGACGAAGAGCAGCCAAAAATGTCAGGTATCAAGAAGTGTGGGGTTGCTTGATGATGATGAGAGCTGGCTGGCTGGGAAAGAGGGAGCGCCAGAGGGCCCTGACTCCCTGCGTGATCCTGCGGAGAGACTCTCCTCTGCCCTGCAGAGATCCGTTGGCTGAGATGGGGTTATTCTGACAGTTCATGCTGCAAACACCTGACTTCTTTTTACCTGGTTTTGCCAGCTGTAAAAGAGGGAATATATACCAGTCCCTCCTAGAAAAATGTGAGGAGGTTTGCATAATGTTTCTAAAGCACTCTAAGATGTGATTAAGAACTACAAATAATCGATTAAAATGAGTAAAACGAGCTGTGCTAGATTGGACCAATTGCCTGAGAGTGGCTGATAGGTAATGCCTTGGGACAGAGCGTTGAGACGTGGTGGAGGTAAAGCATTATCCATTCCACAATATACCTTCTCACCTTTTGGCAGCCCTAATAAGGAACTTGCAAAGAGCCACCCAAAGAATATTTTTTGGTGGTTGAATGCTCATCAAAGATGAGAAGTGTAGTTCCTAGGGCACTGTAGGCACCCACACAGCCTTTCAGTGCTCTGCAACCTCCGTTGTTAAACATAAAATAATCTTTCACCGGATCGAGGAGACTTTCTCTGTTGATGGCCTTGCTTCTGCTGCAGGGATTGTACCACCTCCTTATGAAGCATCTGGTGTTGACCGTAGTCAGGAAAACTATATGGATGAGACAGAGCGTTAGTCTGATGAAGTGTAGCTATCTGAGTGTCTCCGGGAAAAATGCTGAATGGCTAACTTAAGAAATGCACGTGCTGAACGTGCACTGAACCACAGGAGAGATGCTGGAGAAGGCTCGCTCCAGTCTATGCCGTTCTGTGTGTTTCTGGACTGGGAAGAGTCAAGGGCTTTTTATCAGTTTGGTTTTGATCTTGTTCAGTTACAAAGAGGATGATGATTTTGAGACGGATTCTGATGACCTGATAGAGATGACTGGGGAAGGAGCTGATGAACAACAAGACAACAGTGAAACTATTGAGAAAGTCTTGGACATCAGGCTTGGAAAAAAAGGAGGTGCGTAGTTCTGGAAAAAGCCTTTATTTCTGATGTCAATCATGTGCACTCACAGTTTCTCTTGAGCTGGTGCAATGCCTTTGCAACTTCAAAGTGGGGCCAAGGGTTGTTTCAGTGCTCTTCACCCTTTCCTCTATGCCTCTTATTTATGTCTTCTAGCAGCTTTTGTAAAATCTAGTACTGAAAAACCTAAAACGTCAAGTTTATGTGCTTGGCAGCTTTCATTCAGCGTGCACGCGTTTTAAAGATGCAGTCATTGTTCTGTGATTCTTGCTTTTCTCTTCTTCGAAATATAAAATAGATCTTTCAGTAGAGTCAGTTTTCATAGCTCCATTGACAAAGCCGTAATGAAAATAAAGCTGGTGTTTTGTTCTCGTAGCCTTACAAAAGTGGTTTTGTAAAACTGAATGGTCGCGAACGTTTTCAAGAGACCTCTGAATTATACTTAAAGAAAAGGCATTTATGACAGATTTAAAAAGATTCTGTTGTATAGAAAACTTTTGTGTGCCTGTCTTGCTGGGCTGCAAATCTGTAGGATATTCTTTGTGCTGTCACAAAAGATGTATTAGAACTTTCTGCTCTAATGCAGCTCATGTCCAGTGCTTGATAACCAAGGTACCGACTGCAGCCTGATTTCTCTTGCAGCCACTGGTGCTTCCACCACCGTGTATGCAACTGAAGCTAATGGCAACCCAAGCGCTGACTTTGATCCTGAAAAGGATGAGGGAGAAGTTCAGTACCTGATCAAATGGAAAGGCTGGTCATACATCCATAGCACATGGGAGAGTGAAGAGTCCCTGCAGCAGCAGAAAGTGAAAGGCCTGAAAAAGCTAGAAAACTTCAAGAAAAAAGAGGAGGAGATCAAGCAATGGTATGCTTTACTTCAACCAGCAATTTGGCCTTGGGCAAATCTTTTTTAGCCAGAGGTTTGCAGAGTCATGACTGACAACATTTGATTTCTTCTTGCAAAGCATGTTTCGTTCAAAGCAACTGTTTTCAGTGCACAGAACTCACGTCTCTCTTTGCCTGCTGATGAAAGTCGCCCCTCATAAAGATGATGTCTGTGGCCATGGTGTTGAAAGAGAGAGGAAGAGGCATGAAATCCACAATATTGCCTTTCCCAGGCTTAAAAATCGGGGTAGCTGACAACAAATAAATGGTGCACGGATTGTCTTGGCCTGAGAGGTGACATGAGGGCTTGCGGCCTTATTAACCCTTGTTAATTATGGGCTTTTCTGTGTGCAAGTTTTCGTATCAGTTTCTGTCTGCCCTCCCCAGGAACTATAAGGGGAGCTACAGTGTGTTTCCAAAGTGATAAAGCTGGAGTAGCAGCTTCAATTCTGGTTTTGAGACTGATTCTTGCAGCAGAATAAGGTGTCATTTGACAGGGAGACAGTACGAACGTCTACGACATTTGCTTCTCAGTAATGATTTATAATTATGGGAAGCTTTAAGAAACACGTCATATAAGCAGTAGTCTGCTTCTGTGGCTTGGCTGAATGACAGGACTGTATAGGAAAGTAGAATTTCTATATGTGGCCTCCATGAGCATTATGACAGAAACATTAGAATGTTTTTGTTTGTTTGTTTTGGGTTTTTTTTGCATCTAGGCTGGGCAAGGTATCACCTGAAGATGTAGAATATTTCAACTGCCAACAAGAGCTAGCTTCAGAGCTGAACAAACAATATCAAATAGTGGAGAGAGTAATTGGTAAGTGAACCCAACGCTTTCGTAAAGATGTGGGAACTTTTAACATCTAGTGACAGCAGAATGGCGCTCTCTTCTTCCCTGTCCTCCAGTATCTCTGGAGAAAAAACCATGGTATTAAGTCTACTTCAGTGTGCAAAATTCAGGGATTTGAGCAGTGGAAATCCAGGTTTACAGATTTCTATTTACAATCAATACGAGTCAATCACTCTCCTTGCCTTGGAGTATGGGATGATACACTAATTTCCAAGGGAATTTGAAGTTGCTGCTGCTGAAGTTCTTTGACTTCATCCCTTTGGATGCAAGGTGTTTGCATCCAAAGCAGCAGTACAGGCCTGGCTTTTGTGAAGACCACTTTCTGTGACGTGGTTGAGGATGTGGTTAGGCTGCAGAGCAATTTAGGGTTTAGATTTTCATGATTACTTATTAAAAATAAAAACAGGACTTACCGAGCACTTCACTAATATCACAGTCATGTCAGTCAGAGGTGCCGGCAGCCAGTTGCTTTGGGAATTGGCTTGGAGAGCTGTTTAACTGGTTATTTCCATACAATTCCTATGAAAACGAGTGGGGTGTGCGGCAGTGACAGCCTGCCAGCCCTGCTCCCTCTGCTGGCTGCCTGCACTCCAAACCCTTCCTTCCCTTCTCTCTCCAAACACAGCTGTGAAGACCAGTAAGTCTGCGACAGGACATTCAGATTTCCCAGGTAAAGGAGCATTTTTTTGGTCCCTCTAAACTTTTCCTACTAGCCGAGACCTGTCTTGTGGTTTATGGGTGGTTCTGACTGCCCCTGTGAGCCACCTTTGTGGTTCAGCCACAGAACCACCGTTGCTGAGGTTTAGGCTTTTTTTTTTTTTTTTTTTCTTTTTTTGCATATTTTGCAGCAAACAGTCGCAAAACATCCTCGAATGACCCCGAATACCTGTGTAAGTGGATGGGGCTGCCCTATGCCGAGTGCAGCTGGGAAGATGAGGCTCTGATAAGCAAGAAATTCCAGCACTGCATCGACAGCTTCAACAATCGTAACAACTCCAAAACGATCCCTACCCGGGACTGCAAGGTTTGCTTCCTTCTCTTCTCTCCCGTTGCTGGGTTTCTTCAGGCTGGGTGATGGCGCAAACGGTGGGAATGCGAAGTTTTGTCAGGGTAAATTTCGGAGAACGTTCTCCCATCCTCCCACCAGTGTTTGAATGGTTGTTTGCTGTTCTTGTATTGTACTTGAGGCAGAGATGTGAACCCCCTTTTGGTTTCATTTACTCCATGCACAGTGAAAACGTTATGTCCCCCTGGGGAGTGGGAGGCTTAATTAATCCTGCAAAATGCTTCCTCCTCAGAAGGAGCTGGTGCAGAAACACAAGGTTTTAATATCAGCTGGATGAAAAAACAGCACACCTGGGAAAAGAGAAAACCTGCAAGATGCTGGTAGAGTGGAGGAGAGGGACAGAGATAATGGGAGGAAAAAAAAACAGGACAAAAAAGAAAGTGGAGCTTGTTCCATCTCGTGTGCGTTATGTACAGCACAGTGCACTCTTGGGGGGACTCGCAGCTCTGGTCATCAGAACCAGAGGACAGCAGGCGAAACGCAACGCTGCGGAGTGGTTATCTGAATTGCAGACACAAGCACCGGCTAGGAGAATGTGGACAGACTTTAACCAATGAACGGATACACATTTATTGCTGAATTTTCAACCCTACTTTGTCTTTTTCTTCAGTGGGCTTACAGCATCGTCTTTTCCAGGTACTGAAGCAGAGGCCGAGGTTTGTTGCCTTGAAGAAACAGCCTTCTTACATTGGCGGTGAGAACCTGGAGCTGCGAGATTACCAGCTGGAGGGCCTCAACTGGCTCGCTCACTCGTGGTGCAAGTACGTGTCGATGCTATGTGGTTCTCTGGTCACCACTGCAAGTGAGCCACGTTCGTTTTATGCTTCCTGATTTTTGTCCCAGTAGGATCTGGTCCTCTTGTTTTCGGCTGAGGTCTTTACACGGCCTGCTTCTGGAGCTTGAAGGATTTCACGTTACCATGCCCAGCTGCATTGCAGACACCGCAAGCAGGAACTATCTGGAGCATGAACTTAAGAAACCTTTTGCGAAAACAAAAAGCATTTTCCCTCCCTGGGCCTGTTCACATGCTGGACTTGGCTGTTGTGTGAGCCTACTCCGTATCAGCCCTAATTTTCCATTGCCCTAACTGAAAAAAAGGTTTCTGGCTCGGCATGCTTAAACACTCGTTGAAGTGTTTGAGAAATGTCCTTCTAAAATTAGGCCACTGACTGCCCTCTCCCTTTGCCTTTGTCCTTGCTTGCCAGTTTGGAGTGATCGTAGCCTGTACCTTTTTGCACGTTGTTGTGCCATGTGCAGTCTGGATGTCCCGGGGATCCACTTGGAAGTGTTCAGATAAATGTTTTTGCGCTGCCTCCTTTGTGTCCCTGTCATGGATTGCTATTCGTGTTGGTGCACAATAATAATAAATTAGCAGTGGTGGAAACACGCGCTTAGACAGGATTTATGTTTGTTCTCTTCTTTCCCAGGAACAACAGCGTGATCCTGGCTGATGAAATGGGCCTGGGCAAGACGATTCAGACGATATCGTTCCTGTCGTACCTCTTCCATCAGCACCAGCTGTATGGCCCGTTCCTGGTGGTGGTGCCCCTGTCCACTCTCACCTCATGGCAGAGAGAGTTTGAAGTGTGGGCGCCCGAGATAAATGTGGTGGTTTACATCGGGGACCTCATGAGCAGGAACATGGTGCGTAATTGGAAAGCAAAGGGTGTGAGGCTGGGTAGAAACGCTGGGTGCAAAGCAGCAGCTTCTCTCCGCTGGAGAGGCTGACGGACAGTAGTGGCAGTGCTGCAGGCAGCTAGAGCTGGTGTAGCTGAGCACTGGGGTATAATTCAGCGCTGCAGGGGCTTTTCTACCTTATTGCCCCTCTTAGAGTGAGCGCAGGAGTACTGGCTTCCCTCGGAGGGTCTGGAAACCACTACTGGACTGGGCGGCAACATGCTGCAGTAAGGAGTGTAGCAGTGTGGAAGTGCTTGCCTCCTATATTCTGAATTATTCAGACGATGAAGCGCACAAATGTTGTGAGTCTAGTCGTGTCAATAGTGAGATGATGCATTCATTTGGCAGATGAGGGTAAGGTCACAACAGCAAGTTGTTTGACCTTATTTTGTTACCTGTGCAAGGGCAATTGAACCACCTGTGCACTAAACCAAGCTGCTCCTTGGGCATCCTGAACTCATCGAATAACACCTTGAACAACAAAGTTTTGGGCTCAGTCGGAGTCTCTGGCTATATCTACACCAAACTAATGATTGTTAACTCCTTTCAATAACATTGGTTAAAGTTAACATTTGTCTCCTTTCACAGATACGTGAATATGAGTGGATCCACTCTCAGTCTAAAAGGTTGAAATTCAATGCGCTTATCACAACGTACGAGATCCTCCTCAAGGATAAGGTGAGTAATGGTCCAAGGATGTTTTTGTTTAGACTTTCTCTCGCTTGCAAAGGGGGAAGCCAGCCCCCAACTAGGGGGTTTCACCTCTTTCCTCAGTGGTGATGGAGAACCTATAGCTGCTATTTGCTTTTGCTTGCCAGCAATGCAGAGGGAACGTGGGACGTGGTTATATATAGTGTCTTCACTCTTGTACTGCACAGTTGTGTTACTCTTTTTACTTGTAAGACACCAGGCAGGGCAGTAGTTGGATCTTACCTGGTTTAATTAGGCTAGTTAAGAGGGCAAAACATTACACTGAACCGCTAGCCATAGTGTTAATAATGTCTGCATTTTTATACTTAGAAGAAATCTGTCTTCAGGGCTCATCAGCACATCACTGAGTCCTAGCAGAAAACAAAAAGCTTAATACTAATGCAAAAAAAAAATAAAATTCAAAACTCTTGGATTACCTTAACTTTATAGGCTTATTCACCTGCTCTCCTGCTCCAGTGGAGCTGGTGCTACAGCAGGACCCCAGGGGCATGGAGAAAGGGAGGAGTAGGGGGCTGGGGGCAGGACTGTGCTTTCCGGGTAAAGCAAAGGTGGATTTAAAACAGGCATACGTGCTGAAAGGCTGTTCGCATATGGCAGAAGTGCTATACGGCATGGCTAATTTTCACGTTTCCTTTCCGGGGAGGCAAAACTAGTCTAGGGATGGGGCAGGACGCCCTGGAAAGCACATGCTGCAGTGCTTTCTGGCCATGGAGCAAGGTGATGGGGCTTGTCTGACCCAGCGTCTCCTTGGGGCCTGTTTTTTTTTTTTTTTTTCTCTTTTTTCCTCCAGGCTGTTTTGGGAAGTATTAACTGGGCCTTTCTAGGCGTGGATGAAGCCCATCGGTTGAAAAATGACGACTCTTTGCTGTACAAAACTTTGATTGATTTCAAGTCCAACCACAGGCTGCTGATCACCGGCACCCCGCTTCAAAATTCACTCAAGGAGCTCTGGTCCCTGCTGCATTTCATCATGCCAGAGAAGTAAGTCTCCCTTTGGTCCTTCAAAAAATACCTCTGTGTCCATTCTTGTGCAGTGAATAGACTCGAGGGAGTGCAGAATGGCAGAAATCCCTGAATTAAATCTCTGAATTAAACTCAGTGGCGTTAGAGCAATGAAAGGGGAACAGAGTTTGGTGTGGGAAAATCAGAGGTTAAATGACTAACACAAGGGGCATTTCTGGCAGCAAATTGAACGGGGAAACCTAATACATGTCTTTCAAATATGTCTGCTGTCTTAGAGCCATCTCTAAAAAGCTAAACTTGTTTTAAGCAATCATCTCAACCATTTCTGAGGTTTCCAGTACATTGTGGTTCAGCCACACTCGCCAACCATTTTATGGCAGTTTCTAGGAGTATTGCTCAAGGAGGGTGCTGTCTAGCCAATTGTTCGCGTGTCCACGTTACAACAAATGTTTTGTTTTCTTTAAAACAAAATGGGCTAAGACAAGCAAGCCCCTAAACTCACCAAAATTATGTTTGCAAAAAGAGCTGTCCCCCACATTCTTTTTGCTGGATCACAGAAAGAACAATGGAGAGATTTGAGGTCTCCCATGTGGAGGAGAAGAGCAGATCTCCGCATTTCAAAGGAGCTGTTGGAGGAAGAAGCGATCCAAAAAAGCCTTCAGAGCAGTGTAAAACATAGTCCAGTTGTCAAAGCCCTGCCTAGGGGAGGGCACTGTGGAAAGTTCAGAAACTGCTGCCAGGTAAACGCCAGCAGGAGACAGCAGAGCAGAATGCTAAAAAACTTGGGATTTTGGGTCCTGGGAGTTAGTGTGGAGCTCAAAGATAAGATGTTAGGAAGATACCTGAGCCCAGAGAGCTTCTGCCTTTCCCAGTCTGTTTTGTTAGCCAGAGCAGAGTGAACCTTTTCTCCTCCACTGTACCTCCATCAAATTGATGATCTGTCTTGTGCAGCAGGAGTATGTCCGGTAGATGATGTTTGGTGCAATAAGACAAGAGGTATTCTGAACCGTCTCTGCTCCTCGTTTCTGTTGCTAGATTTGAGTTCTGGGAGGATTTTGAAGAGGATCACGGAAAAGGTAGAGAGAATGGCTATCAGAGCCTTCATAAAGTCCTGGAGCCATTTCTCCTGCGCAGAGTGAAGAAGGATGTGGAGAAATCATTGCCAGCCAAAGTGGAGCAGATCCTCCGCGTGGAAATGTCTGCTTTGCAGAAACAGTATTACAAGTGAGTCATTTATTAAGTTACTGGGAGAGCCAGTAGAAGTGGGCACATCTTTCTACGTGCCTTGGGAATATGTTTCAGTATACTTTGTCCTTCAGAATGCAGCGTGACAGCCATCCCCTGTAGCAGCAGGGGCTTCACGGTAGGAGTCTGAGGGGGAGGGCTTGTGTATCTTTTCCTCCGTGGTAGTCTGGAGATGCTTTTTTAGTGGGGTACAGTTCAGCTGGCCAGTTTGGCACGACTGAGGCGATGTGGGGTTTTGGGTAACGTGCAAGTAAAGCACCTCACAAAATTGTGGTGCTGTTTAATGATAAGCTGTAATGATATCAAGAGGAAAGTAACATCAGGTTTTCTAGTGAGGAAACAGCAGTATCCTGTAGAAGAGCAGACTGAAGCCTAAACAAGATGTCCCTGAAGGTTTTATTCCTCCCAGGCTCCAGCGTGCCCAGTCTGCACTGTGAAATGATCTGGACTTCTCGTTTTCTTGCCTGCAGGTGGATTTTGACAAGAAACTACAAAGCTCTTTCAAAGGGAACGAGGGGGAGCACATCTGGTTTCCTGAACATTGTGATGGAGTTGAAAAAGTGCTGCAACCACTGCTATCTTATCAAGCCTCCTGAGGAAAACGAGCGGGAGAATGGCCTTGAGACCCTGCAGGTGGGCCGTGTCTTTGGTTACCACCTTTTTTCCTTAACTTTCCTCTTTCTGTTCTCCCACCAAGATAAGATGTGGTGAAGCTTTAGCTTCTGTGCCTTCTCCATTAGAAATAGTCCTCACAGCTAAGCCACTTGAGTCTCCAGCTCTCTGCTTTCACTGTAGGCAACGTTTTGTGGCCATCTAGAGTGGGAGGTGCATGCAATATAAGATCTGTCTTGGATGATTCATTTTGCGTGTGGCCTCTGCGCTGTAAATCCAGATGATTTGATGAGAGGTGTACGGGAGAAGCATGACGCCAAAAGAACCACATCTCTGCATGTCTCTGTAGTGCACTTAAGGGTAAGGTTGGAAAGCATCAGCTGGAATGACGGTTACTTCTTCAGTCTCTGATCAGGAGCAGTGGAAAGCTAATTCTCTTGGACAAGCTGCTGACCAGGCTGCGGGAGAGAGGCAACAGAGTGCTGATCTTCTCCCAGATGGTGAGGATGCTGGACATCTTGGCGGAGTACCTGACTATCAAACACTACCCTTTTCAGGTGAGAAACATCAGCATGGAAAACAGCGGGGTTCACTTGAAAACTCAAGAAAATGCAGAAGGAGCCTGGGCAATGGGAGTCACTGAGTTTCCCAGAGATTCGTTGCTGGGATTACAGGTTGCATTTACTGAAATACATTGGAGGGAACTGGGAAGTCCCTTCATTTCAGTGTGGCCCCATCTCTGCAAAACGCCGCCTCTGACAGGCTTTGGGTTGTGTGTCCTGTGATAAACCCTGAGGAGAGGATAGCGAACACAGAGACCCTGGCTGGGAGCCTGTAACGGGAGCTGCAGTGTCACCCGCTGTGTGACTGTTGCCTGAGCGTACCCACCGTCCTGCCCTCGCGACACAGCAGGCTAAGGCAGTGCAGTTATTTTTAATTGGCGGCTATTTTTAATGATTAAATGCTCCAGGCAGGGAAGGAGGCTTGGATGCAGCAGTTCCTCAGGGCTCCTTTACCTTCTTTCTTTTATCATTATTGTTGATTTTTCCAGCGCTTGGACGGCTCGATCAAAGGGGAGATCCGAAAGCAGGCGCTGGACCACTTCAACGCTGACGGCTCTGAGGTACCGCAGCTGGGGATGTCCTGCCACAGGAGGGGCCGGGTGGGCTGCCCGCGCAGCGGGCGTTTATAGCTGAGCCGCAGGCTCTGCCTGCCAAGACAGGATTAGTTGAGTTCATTTATTTTAACAGGACCCCGGATACTTTTAAAGACACAGATATAGCAGGTTTTGCAACTAGCCATGTTGCTTATTTTAAATCTCCCACACCCAAAGAACAGGGCTGCAAGTCACATCTCCAGAAAGACCCAAAGAGGCTGGGAAGAGCCAGAATTTAGCAATTCTCTCCCCATGGTCGTGGGGAAGGAGACAGTTGCTAAACGATTCCTGCGGTCTGAAACTGGTTTTGGATATGAAATGGCAGAGGCAAAAGGGGGATTATAATGTCTGCAGGCAGTGGAGTCTGGTGTTGGAGGTGAAAATCTTCAGTGTAATAGGAGAGGGCATCTCGAGCCTCTCGTCTGGGCTTGCTGACTCACAGTCACTGGTGCAAGGCACTTGTTTGGTGTCACTGTCAGCCCCGCCGTGAGAAATACCTCTCCTTACTCCAGAAGCCTGGACTGGAGGGGGATTCTTGGCTGACACAGGAGATGCAGCTAGGTGCTTCATGGTTGTGGGAAAGCTAACAAACAAAAGTGATCAGGAGACAGCAGTGCGGGTGGGAAAGGAGCAAGAATCCCCATAGAAGCTGCCCTTTCCCCTCTCCTGGGGGCATCCATGAGGACTCAGGCATCTTGGCTCTAACCTGGCACCCCGTGCCCTTGGGCAGTGACTCAAACAGTCTGTTAGTTGCTGATCTCACCCCCAGCGGGCTTCAGGCAACAAAAAGCATGTGTTTGCCTGCTGCCTTTGTAGGAGTCTGGTGGGCAGCATGGTCTGACCTTCAATAGCGACTCCAAGCTGCCCTCGCCCTGAGCTGGTTGCGTTGCTCTCCCATAACAATCCATGTTGTGCCCTTCCTGTAAGAGCACATCTTTCACCCCTTCTGGCACCACCTCACCTTGTGCCTTGGCTTAAAGACCAGTGGTGGTTAGCCTGCATGAGCAGCGTGTGTGGGAAGGAAGTCCTTTTTCTGTTTTAAGAAGCACGATTGCAACAGAGCCCTCCCTCCGTTTCCTTGCATAGCTTTGGAAAGTTATAGCTATTTTACGTCCACAGTTACAGGCTGGCTAACTCACGGATGCCTTTTTTTTGTGTCCCCCCAGGACTTTTGTTTCTTGTTGTCAACACGAGCTGGAGGGCTGGGAATTAATTTGGCCTCTGCTGATACTGTCGTTATCTTTGACTCGGACTGGAACCCCCAAAATGATCTTCAGGCTCAGGCTCGGGCTCACCGAATTGGACAAAAAAAGCAGGTCAGAAGAGTTGCCTGGGTCGTTTTCTCTGTGGCTTCAGTGTGTGCATCTAAATGGGCTCCTGCCTCACCAGAGCTTCTGAAAACATGGTCTTTTTGCCCCCGATCCTGACTCCAGAGAGTACTGCCAACCCAAGGGAAGCTCATTTAAAAGCCAGGAAATGAAAAATCAGCCCAAATTTGCCAGATGCCAGGTTCTTCTGTTGGCTTCGGGTTCTGGGATGGTTCAAAACCAAGAACCCAACCAGTGGCATTACACATCTCAGCCTAGTGGACTCTGTTCTTTCTTGTCCTGAAAAACTTAGAAAGTAGAACATCCACCTTTACTAGTGTTCTTTTAGCTATATGAAAATTTGATGATAATTTTGGATTTAAAGTGATTGTTTCAGAAGATTTTTATTCTGTGCTTAGACACACAAGATCTGTGTTAAACAGCCTGATTTTAACTGGTCCCCCTGAGATATAAAAGAATGTGCATGTTTTCATTCTAAAAAGACACATCTGTGCATGAAGAGACTGTCCCAGCGGACCAGTCTCCTGCAAAACAACTGAGTGATGCATCGCTGTGTCAGCAGAGCATGTTCAAGCCCAGGAAATTTATCTCCTCTTCTTTTTTTTTGCCCTTCAGGTGAATATTTACCGCTTGGTCACAAAGGGTACGGTAGAGGAGGAGATCATTGAGAGGGCCAAGAAGAAAATGGTGCTGGATCATTTGGTGATCCAGCGTATGGACACCACTGGCCGCACTGTTCTGGACAACAACTCTGGGCGATCCAAGTAAGTGATTGTGTCAGGAGACAGAAATGTCTGGTGCAACATGTGGCATAACCAGCTTCACCTGCTAGTATTTCCCAGTATTTATTTGGTAGGATACAGGGCAGAAGGCTAATAAATAGTGGCAGCTTCCCCTGCAACCATTAATTTAGACATATAGGATAATAAGATGATCAGAAATAAAAAAAAAACTAGTTTTAATGCATTACTTGTTTTTCTTTCTGTCTTCCTCCCAGAGATCATCCTGGTCTGAGGGAACCTGGTAGTGATTGTGGAACAGCTTCAATTTGGCGGTGACCTCAGAGTCCCCCCATTTTCCCCCAGCAGATGGAGGTTTTTCCCTTTACAGTAGTTGTCTGTGCTAGAGCAGGAAAGAGATGAGGGACTGAATAAAAAGGCTTTTTATATTGCTGGGTAGAAAACTTACTTCTTGCTTTATTAGGAAAAACTTTGGTATGGTTTTGTGCTGTAGCAGTGCTGACTTAACAGCTCAAACCACGTTTTCCTTCTCATTTGTTCTTGCAGCTCAAATCCTTTCAACAAAGAGGAGCTGACAGCTATTCTGAAATTTGGAGCCGAAGATCTCTTCAAGGAGCTTGAAGGGGAAGAGTCAGAGCCTCAGGTAGTTTGAAATTGAAATCACATAAGCTGTTTGTAGTCCTCTGCAGGTCTGCATGGGGGATCGTGTGGGTTTGCTCCCTCTTTGTACTTGCCCTGTGAGTGAGAGCAGGTCAGGGATGGGGGCACGTGTGAGTCCTGAGAAGCTGAAGGAAGAGAGCTCTGGGGTTGGGAGATCAGGGGGTTGAGGAGAGCCTTGTTGTCAGGGGGTTAAATAGTAATGGTCACCGAGACGGTCCCTTGGCTCCTGAGGATTCATTAGCTAGTTATAGCACAGCCTGCTGAAAGCTCCTCTCCCTGCCTCCTCTGAGTACTTCTTCAGCATCCTTTTTTGGTTGTTCTTATAGAGAGGCAGGAGTCAGCACAGTGAAGTCAGATAGGTTGCTCTCTCCTGCTTCAGCACAGCATTGCTTGACAGTTTAGTATTGAGTGCTTCGACCAATTCTCTTAATGGCCCGAGTAGCAGAGCTTCCCCCCGAGGGAAACAGTCCCCAGTTCATACATCTCACTATCTGGAAGTTTTCCCTGTTGTGCAGCCTTGGTGTTCCTTTTCTTCTGTCCTATCACCCTTATTTATACTCTTTTGTACCGCTTGAGATAGTTCATCCCTGCCCTCGGTGATGACACCCTGCGGATATTTGCACTTTATTTAGCTCGTATCAGCACAGTGCGTGTTTAGCTGTTGCACCCCACCAGTCTGGTCTCAAAGCCTCTTATTTCCTGCTGCGCTCGGCACCCTCCGCTTTATCGCTCTTTCTTTCTGACTGGTAGGAGATGGACATCGATGAGATTTTGCGTCTGGCTGAAACACGAGAAAATGAAGTGTCCACCAGTGCCACCGACGAGCTCCTCTCCCAGTTCAAGGTACGGACCCCCAGGCTCTGTCCTGGCGCGCGGGAATGTGGCTCCCCACATCTTGCCACCGTGGTAAGGTCAGTAGCAAACAGGACGAATCAGGCCCAGTGAGAGGTGAGCTGTACAAAGCAGTTTGCTGAGGGCTTGTCTGGGTTCGGTAGCTGTGGAGATACGTAGGTATTAATTTCATTTCAAGTAAGTGGTTTTGAAGGCTGTGAATAAAATGCAGAATTTACCAAATTTGGAAACAAAACCGATAACTTAGAGAGGCTCAGCAGTACTTCTTAAACTGCACGTACTTTCTCAAAAGCTGTTAGCCCAAAGACGTGGCAAGGAACCAGGAATGTAGTGACATAGGGATCAGTTATAAAGTAGTTATGGAAATGTTGGCAAAATTCCTACATGGAAGGAGTTGAGGCTTAGCAGACAGCTCTGGGGTATTCCTGCCAGGGGAGGGAATTTCTAAAAGTGTTCCTTTGCTTATGAAAGGTGGCCAACTTTGCAACCATGGAGGAGGAAGAGACAGAGCTGGATGAGCGATCGCAGAAGGACTGGGACGATATCATTCCAGAGGAGCAGAGGAAAAAGGTGGAGGAGGAAGAACGGCAGAAAGAATTGGAGGAAATCTACATGCTGCCTCGAATCCGGAGCTCGACTAAAAAGGTATGGCCCATCTCGAGGAGCTGGGAGGCAAGAGGCTAGAGTTGGTAAAGGCAACGCTCAAGGGAAGTCTTCTTCTTTCCATCTGAGTGCTTCTTTGCCTCCTCCAAAGTTGTTTAGGAGTAAAGCACAGAGGTAGCACATTGACCTCTTGTTGGCATCATGCATTGTGCCCATGGTTTTTAATGCAGTGTGAGGGCCCTCATTGGACTTGGCAAGACTCATCTTGTCTTAGCAGACAAAGTAAAGAGAACCTGTAGTGAGCACAGGGCAAAATATCCAGCTCTATAACGCAGGTTTTACTGCAGTTTATGCCATTTTCCAGCTATTTCTTTCCCTTGGGTTCTCTAGCTCCCTGGGCTGCTCTTGCCAAAATGTGACTTTTGCAGGCAAAAGAGATGGCATCTTCTCAAATCCTTTTTTTAGGTGTTATGTTCTACCCCAGTCCAACGGAAAACAGACTGTACGAGGAAACTCTGCTAAGATATGGGACTTTGAGGGGTTATGAAGTCTTCTGTGGGATAAGCAGGGGAAAAATATTAAAGTGAAAACTAGAGAGAAGGATAATTTGTATTGGATGATTCCAGATTAATTTCTGAGGTGTCATGGTTTTCAAAACAGCCTAAGGGACTGTGGCACAAAACCATGATGATCAACGTGTTTTAATGTATCTTAGTAAATGAATGTACCTTAGTAAATGGAAATGCAGTTGTGGAACTGCTGGCTGCGAGGCTGTAAAGGGAGGATGACCACCAGAGCCTTAGCTAGCTGGAAACGGCAAGCGTGTGGAGCCTCTCTGGGTTGGTTACATGGGCTTCTGCATCTCCATGAAGAGGTGTCAAGGTGTTTTACAGTCTGAATGTTGAAATGGGGCTGGTGCCTGGGAAGGGACAGTAAAAGTTGGCAGATCAGCAGTTGTTAACTGTCCTGCTGTTTTTTTTTGTCCATACAGGCTCAGACAAATGACAGTGAATCAGATGCAGAAACTAAGAGAAGGCTTCAGAGGTCATCTGGATCAGAAAGCGAAACCGATGATACTGATGACGAGAAGAGACCAAAGCGCAGGGGACGTCCTCGAAGTGTTAGAAAAGATACTGTGGAAGGATTTACTGATGCTGAAATCAGGAGGTTAGTGCTGAAAACAAATATAGAAATCCTGCACAGGTGGAGAAAAGCCCTGATTAATCCAGGAGGTGTCCACCTGTAAGCACAACGGTGGGTTAAGTGGAGCTGGTTCGTTTGGCCAGCTTCTGCATCTTTCTATAATTCAGTTAGCTCCCAGCTGATGACCTCAATATTCAGGTCTGTGCAAAATGGACTGGCTTGTCTTTAATTAGGCGAGAGCAAAGCTGGTACCTTCCTGAAATGAATCTTTGTTGTAACTGCCTTTCCTGGGCCAAGTGGATTGAGCTAATTCCATATCACACGTGAGATCTTAGGTGCCATGAGATACAGAGCTGGACAAGCCAAGGACTCTGGCCTTCCTGACACTCTTCTGGCAGTAGGCCTGCTGACGTAAGCTTTAAGTGAAAGGCAAGCTCTGGCAAAATGACCCCATGAGAAGCACTGGTCTTGTTGGTCCCAGCAGTTGTGTATCTTCTCATCCACTGTGTCCCTGAAGTCAGCTGGGGGCTGAATTCCAGAGCATTATTTTCTTCTCCTATCGCCTAACTCTTGAGCCTTTCCCAAAGATCTTTGTTTTATGGCTCTGACCAGATGTTCAGCCACGGTTGTATGTTTTCCTTGAGTTTCTCCCTCTGTCTCCAAGGTGATGTATTTTTAAACAGGACATGGTCAGACGTTTCAGATTGTGGTAGCCCTGAAATCATAGAGAAGGAAGGAGGTGTTGTGATATGAGCTGCGGCAGCTGTTTACTTTATTGTCATGTAGCAGAAAGAGGCAGAAAGAGCACAAGATGAAAAAGAGAAGGGGAAAAAATTAACTCATTTTAAAAATAATCTGTAGTTGAAGCCATTGGGTCTGATCCCAGCACAAGGCAGTGTTCAATTGCAGCAACAGCGTCTGACTTTTGCCCTGAAGTTGTGTGTTAGCCATGGCAGTGATTTTCACAATAAAAATAAGACATAAAAATAAATAGCAATCCTTGTCTGCAAACCTCTGTGATGGATTGCACCACATTTGGCTCTTCTCTGATGGGTTGTTAGACTTATAGGCTGAGCGTTAAAATTACCAATGACATTGATTTAATGCCTCTTTTCTCCTTGGAAAAATGAAGTTAATGATTACCAACATGGCGTGAGCCAATGCTTTCTTTCAGTTTATTTTTTACACTATGCTTACGGCTCCCCATTTTTTTTTTTTTCTTCATCTGTGAAACATCCAACATTCATAATAATGTTGTGTTCTTCTCCAGCCAAGGTCACAAAACTGTTCGTGGAGGCTAATGGATTAGGCTTCCCAGTCCTGAGTGATGCTTAGCTGATCAGCGTGGAATGCAAGGTTGATAGCGTGGCAGGCTGTAATTAATATATTCAAGCATATTTGTGATAGTGTTCCCACTTTGTGTGGCAGTTGCTTTAATTTCTCTTTTTCTTTTCTTTTTTTTTTTTTTTTTTGGCTTTTTGCTTAGGTTTATCAAGGCTTACAAGAAGTTTGGACTGCCTCTTGAACGGTAAGTCTCAACCTGGCCCTGCTCCGGAGGATAATTGCAGCGGGGACGTTGAGTTTCTAAGCACGACCATCCACACGTTGCTGTGGGTGGTTGATACAACCTCCACGGTGGTTGATACAACCTCCACCAGCCTTGCTGCTGTGTGGTCAGTAACCCAAGCACTGCCATGCGGTCCCTCGTGTCTCAGTTGATGGGCAGGGATGAAGGCTGGCCAAAAAGCAGCTAGAGCAGTAGTGGCGCCGGGCCGTGCGCAGCATCATCCTGCTGGCAGAGTCTGGCCCTTGGGGCATTTCCACTCTGCCTCGGAAGGAGAGGGAGCAGCTGTCTGAGCAGCAAATGCTACCTAAAACGCTTGCCAAGCTTCTCTATGCATGTTAGTTTCAAGAGTGAATTCAGAGCATCTTTCGTTTGCTGCCATATCCCTCTTGAAGGGAAGCAGGGAGAGGCACACACCGTCCTCGAGCGTGGGTCTGCAGAGCCCTGCACGAGTGTGTGACCCAGCGTAAGCGAGGGAGGAAGGGACATGGGCACATGTGCTGGGTCTGGAAAGCTGTAGCCCTTGCTGAGGTCTCGGAGCTGAGGCAGGGATCCCTGCATACGTAGTCTGAGAAATGGCTGTGGTTTTTTAGCTGGTTGTGAAACTGTTGTGAAATACAAGGCTTGCGTATGGGCCTTGATGTTACTAACTTCAGCCAGGCAAAAGGGACAGCAGATGGCAGCTTTTGACCATCAAATGGAGTTAATATGAAACTGAGAAAGCATGAAGGAGGACCGGACAGTCACAGAAGGTACCTCTTGTACCCAGGATAGACAGTTCTCACCTTTGCTTTAATACTAAAAAAATCCAAAGGATTGGATCAGTTACACTACATCTGCACTGTACTGCAGCTGTCGGACCTAAAAAAAGACTAAAACTGTGTTGTTTCCTGCATGACCTCGACTCGTGCAGGACAGCAGGTTTCCTACATTCATACATATACAGCATTCACTGGTAAAAGCTATGAAACAATTGCTCGGGGAGTGACTGGGAGGAGATACGCTGTATCAAATACAAAACTTTTAATTCTCTTTTCCCCTTTCCCAGGCTGGAGTGTATTGCCCGGGATGCTGAGCTGGTGGATAAGTCTGTGGCTGATCTGAAACGGTTAGGGGAACTCATCCACAATAGCTGTGTGTCAGCAATGCAAGAATACGAGGAGCAGCTGAAAGAAAATCCAGGTGAAGGTGAGCAAGAGGGTTGTGTGCTGCTGTTATGGTGCTTTTGGGGCAAGTTCCATGGAGGTGGTGAGAAAACCATTCCCTTGCTGGGCAGGGAGGCATAGAATCATAGAATTGTTGAGGTTGGAAGGGACCTTTAAGATCATCGAGTCCAACCTTTAACCTACCCTGACAAAAGCCACTTCTAAACCATGTCCCTAAGTGCCCCATCTACCCTTTTTTGAAACACCTCCAGGGATGGTGAATCCACCACCTCCCTGGGCAGCCAATTCCAATGTTTAATAACACTTTCAGTGAAAAAATGTTTCCTAATATCCAATCTAAACCTCCCCTGACGTAACTTGAACCCGTTTCCTCTCGTCCTATCACTTGTCACCAGGGAGAAGAGGTCAGCCCCCATCTCTCTACAACCTCCTTTCAGGTAGTTGTAGAGGGTGATGAGGTCTCCCCTCAGCCTCCTCTTCTCCAAGCTAAACAACCCCAGCTCCCTCAGTCGTTGTTCATAAGGTTTGTCCTCCAGACCCCTCACCAGCTTTGTAGCCCTTTTGCATGCCGCACTGCAACTTAAACGCAAAGAACAAGCACACACTTAAACCATCCCATCTCTGCCAGGCAGCCCTCACCAACGGAGGGAAACCCCTGAGTCTTCTGCTCAGAATGGAAAGTGCCGTTTGGGTCTGTTGCCTTCTGCTGAGCATGAGTTTTCGTGGGGAGAGGCTGAAGTCATCAGCTTATTTAATGCCGGGCCACAAGGCGAAGCAGATCATATTGAACTGCTCCTGGGACTGGTGATCAAACTGGTGCTGTGTACTCCATGGTAAAGCTGGATCCGCAATTAGCACTTGTCGGAGCTGGCATCATCAACCACTCTGCGGCTGTTCTGTTGGTTTGGAGATAAGAGGGGTCTGGGCTGGATTTCACGCTGTGTCTCTGCCTGTTGCAGCTGAACAAAACTACTGAAGGAACAGCTCCAGCGTACTTAGATGTATTTTTAATAAAATGATACCGGGAGGTGTTCGGATTGCAGATCTAAGTGAGTTAGTGAAACAAAACTTAGATTTTCGGCCTACCTTAGCAGGTAGCCTTATGTTTAAATAAGGTATTGCAGGAAAGGTCTTGATCTCTGTGCGTCTAAACGTTTTTACAGAGGCATTTCTTTCTGTAAGAGTTCTCTTAGTTGCTGTGTTTTGTTGCTGAGCAGGGAAAGGACCTGGAAAAAGAAGAGGTCCTACTATCAAGATTTCTGGTGTCCAGGTCAACGTGAAATCCATCATCCAGCACGAAGAGGAGTTTGAAATGCTGCATAAATCCATTCCCACGGACCCAGAGGAAAGGAAGAAGTGAGTTTGGCTAAGTAGGCAATGCAGATAGAGGCTCAGGGAATTTGGATTTTGTAGTGGAAAGAGAATAGCCTAGATATGTGGATTTGCTTTATCCTGCGCAGCATTAAAAGTAGCTCATGTTTGAAATGCCTTCAGGTACCGCCTGACGTGCCGTGTCAAAGCTGCCCATTTTGATGTAGACTGGGGAGTGGAGGAGGATTCTCGCTTGTTAGTGGGAATTTACGAGCATGGTTATGGAAACTGGGAGCTAATTAAAACAGATCCGGAATTGAAGTTATCTGATAAGGTAGGTCGCTTTGCTTGTTGCTTGCATTGGGTCCGTTGCAGTGTTCATAGACAACATGTTTGATTTACTCCAGAAACAGATGTTTATGTTTGTAACCACTCCAAAAATAATAATAAATAATAATGAGGAAAACAGTGACCTCCATGGAATGTTACATGCTTGATGGAAAGCAGAGTTGCGTTATTTGATTGGCAGTAAATTTTCTCTGAACGGTACCATATGAACCACACTGAAATGATGCAGGAAGAAAATGGTAATGCTGACATGTGTGGTTACGTGCACAGTGGAGACGGTGCATTGCATAATTGTGACTTGATATTTCCTTGAGCATCTCACAAGAAGCTGAGTCTGAATTTCTGCGTGGAAATAATTTTTCACAGATTTGACACTGCTTGTTTCAAGACTGGTCTGTGTTAGCTTTGAGGGTATGGTTACATGACTGGCTACGGCAGCAAAGCCAGCTGGAAAGCCTCCATCTAGTTCCTCTGTTCCTCAGTCATTCCCATAAGAACCGTTTGTGGGGGCCATGTTGAAATGATCCAGGTTAAAAATAAGCCGCCATCTGTTGTGTCAGCACAGTGGAAGGAGAGCAAACTGCAACATAGGGCTGAAGAACATCGGGACTCTCTACACCAGCTTTGCTGACAATCTGCTGCATTCCCATGACATCCCCGCTAGTGCCTTTAGCAAAGATCACACTGTGGCTTGAGAGCCCTCCTACGTGAAGTTCAGAAAGGCATTTTCCAAAGGAAACAATTGCCTGAGACATGCCACCCAATTTCCGATGACGTGTCAAGGTAACCAGAGTTAGGAAACTGAGATACTTCCTCCACGATATGGCACCTTGCAGCCTTGTTTTCTGCTCAAAATTCTGCATCTGTATCATTGCTGTAGCAATGTCTCAGGTTACCAAAGAGGACCACCCTGCGGTGATAAGGCTGTCACAAACAAAGCTGATGTGTCAAGGGGAGCGGACTCAGTTTTGCAACTCAGAGTCCCACATATAATTTGCAAAGTTTCTTTTCTTCTACCAGAAAGATCATAGAGAATCTAGAGAGCTTCCTTGGGGTCCTTTCACTTCTGCAAAAGGCCAGGGGGAGGGATGCTTGCTATAGGAGCTTTGCTTTTGGCTAGACAGGGAGAGTCTGTGTGGGAGCTGGAAGAAATACTTGAACCTTCTTGTTCCCCGAGAAGGTGCAGCATCTCCAACCCTTTGCTGGACCTGGAGGGACTGCTGCTAGTGTGTATCTCTTTTGTCAGTGTTTGATATAGGTACATGTGGGTGTATTTTTTTTTTCTTCTTCTTTATCAAAGATCCTACCTGTTGAGACAGATAAGAAACCTCAGGGAAAACAGCTCCAGACCCGAGTTGATTATCTACTGAAACTGCTGAAGAAAGATCTGGACAAGAAAGAAAACTTGAAAGATGGGGAAGAGGTGAGATGTGGCCGCTTGATTCTGGGGCTTTCAGAATGAGTGGTTTGCTGATGGTAGGAGAGAGCCTGTGTTCCCAGGTCACTGAACATCATCTACATGACAGAATATGGACTTGTCTGTGATACTGAAATGATAATTAGTAAGGGACAAGTAATTAACTATTACATTTGCTGAAGAACTCGGGCTCATCAGGTTTCCTGCCGCTCTGCAGGACCGGCAGCTGTTGGTGAGACGTTCAGGAGATGGGGTATATCCTCAGGAAGCAGCTGTAGCTGTTTGCTTGCTCTGACTTGTTCTGTGTTTTCACCAGGGCAAGCTAAAGAAGAGGAAACCACGAGTAAAGAAAGAGAACAAGGCTCCCAAAGTCAAAGATGAGCATGGGAACGAACTCTCCTCTCCTCGGCACTCAGACAACCAGTCAGAAGAAGGTGAAGTCAAGGTGAGTCAACTCGGTGGCTAGCGGTGTTTCCAGGTTTCCTTGAGCTCTGTTGTTACGGCAGAAACTCGCCTTGAGAAGCACCACTAGCAAATGCCCTGTGGAGTCAGGGGACACTGTGGAGTGCATTCCCACGGGAGGCTGGCAAATTCACAAAAGCACATCCAGCTCTCGGCGTGAAAGAAGGACCTTTCCCACCCACTCTTTTACATTGGTGCTTTTAAGTGTTTTGATGGATCCTAGAATGGCCACACACATCCACGTATTGACTTGGAGGAAAGGTTGTCTCAGGACAAACTCTGTTGCCCTTATAAAGGAGAGAAAGAAGAATTGTTTCCCTCTCCTTTTCAGTACGTCAGCCGGTGGTGAAGCTGGAGTTTACCAAGGTCATGCTGTTGCTTAGAAAACCTTCTCTCTTTGAGTGGTTTGGCTTGAAGTCTAAGGCTTTTTGTTCATGTGCTGATCAGTATCTACCTTAGGGGCTGAGCATTCTCAAGCGCAGCTGGCAAAGGAAAGCGGTGCTTATCTGCAGTTTGCCAGCTAGTTACGGATTGGGGCTCGCCTGGTTTTTATACCCTTTTTTCCAAGGGTTGGGTGGGTTGCAGCTGGTTAAGTAGGGCTTGCTGTCTGGTTAAAGAGGTGCGAGGGCAAATTTGGATGGACCTCAAAAATTGCCTGTGTTTCAAGGATGTAAGTTTTATGGAAGAAAGTGTACGTGAGGTGATGGACTCCAACTTTGTGCTGTGACTGATTGGGTTTTTTTTTAGGAGGATGGCTTGGAAAAGAGCCCCGTGAAAAAGAAACAGAAGAAGAAAGAGAATAAAGAGAACAAGGAAAAACAGACAACAACTAAGAAAGAAAAGGAAAGCGATAAAGAGAAAAAGAAGACAAAAGACAAGAAAGAAAAGGTATGCAGTACTCTCCGGAGCAGTTTAAGAGATAGGAAACTCTTTGAGCAGAAGGACAAGTTATGAGACTTATGATTCACTAAAGGCCCTGTGTGAAGAGACATCAGCGAAGCGCTGTGGGGTGAGGTGGTATCCCATGTTCAGTCCTCTTGGATTCTTTTTGTGAAGAATTGCAACAAAGAGTGGAGAAAGCAATGTATCCTAAAGCTTGATGGAATGTGAGCGAAAAAGAAAAGCTGTCCCTGTGACAGCGATATGGCCAAATAGCTGATGTTAAGAAAGAAAGGGGGAAGAGCCTGGAGCACTCAGATCAAAGTTCTGTTCAGCTGTGATTTATCACAAGCTTGGCAGCTCCTTGTCTGTATTCCCCTCTAATTTAAATTCACCCCAAATAACCCAGCTGTCCACACCACCAAGACTGTGAGTTGTCCTTGTGGCAGTTCAGGACTCACCAGAATGAGTGTTTCAACATCAACGGTATGTTGTGGACTAAACTGTCCCATGAGTTTTGGGTACAACTGCCCTGAGGCTGGGTTCAAATTGGAAGGGGAGTAAAAGCTTCTGTAATAATGACCTGAAGTACCTGTCCAAGGAACAGGTATGTACTGCATGCCCAGTGTGTTTTGACACTGAGGTCATAAGTGCAAACCAAGAAGTTTTGTTGCATATGTAGGGGAAAGTTTGCTTTCCAGTGATTTTTGGTATGACTTTGACTCTAAAGGGCTTTGACTACAGGTAAGTCATGTAAGTCAAAATTTACCCTAACGGGCCATGATTTGAGGTTACTTTCCAGAGGGTCTGAGGACTACTGGCATCACCAAGTTGCAAATCCTTGTAGACATGAGAGTACTCTGAGCTCTGTCCTTTGCAAGGGATATATATTCTTTATCTTAACCTCTCTTCCAAGTCTTCAACGCTGTTTTTCTCTCCATGAGTATGAATATCGTATTCATGTCCAAAATGTTGACTCTGACTTCTCTCTACTCCCTCAGGGATGACGTAAAGCTAAATAGAGGCATTATAGCTAAACAATTTGAGATCTTGGGAGGAAAGTTGTAGGAGCGGTGCCCAGGGTTTAACAGCTGCCAGTAACAATAGTGTGGAGGTTGTTAGTTGGATCACTTGGGATCCTGCAGTCTGGCTCATCATGTGATGTGTGTAATTTGTCCTTGTAAAGCCTAAAGGTGGTGAAGCCAAATCTGGAAGTAAAGGGAAGAGATCACAAGGTCCTGTCCACATTACTGCAGGGAGTGAACCGATCCCCATTGGAGAAGACGAGGATGACGATCTGGACCAAGAAACATTCAGCATAGTGAGTATTTCCCTCGGGAGATGGGAGGACAGTGGCAGAGAGCCCAGCAAGGCAGCTAGGGTTTTTGCTTACATGTTATCCAAGGATGTGTTTTAGGTGTCAGGGTGTGAGCCCCCTTCTAGTGCTCCACCGTGATTTCCTCTGGCCGGTCTGAGAGCATGGCAGGACAACCCTGTACGAGAGTTGTCCACCAGCTGCCTCTGTGCCTACCAGCTGGCTGCTGTAAATGACACTTCAACTGGAAGAAACTTCAAAGCTCTTTCAGCTCCCGATTCTCACCAAGCAGTTGCGCTGTTCAAGGGTTCAGATAACTCTCCTCAAAATTCAGCTTTGCATGAGTGCACATGTTCACCCCCTGCCTCTGCCAGGGATGTCATCCAGGGCAGACGAAGGCAGCATGTCAACAGGACATGCAGAAGGGCTCTCTCCTTCAGCTGATAATTTCCCCCTGCTCGTTTGACAGCCCTGGGTTACAGAAGACCCTGCGGCCTTAGGTGGTAGCCATTCTCCTGTAGAAGCCAAGGAGCTATTATGGCTCTTCCAGGTGGGGAAATACAGGAGAGTTTTGAGGGTGACCTTGCTGTGGCGGTGGGAGGTGTGGAGTTGTCTGAGCTGTAAGCACTTCCTGAGCTGTGTTAATGCTCTTGCAACAAACGCGCTCGCAAGGCTGCTTGTGAAAATAGCCTTTTAGTAAAAGTTGTCATGACAGAATCTCCTTGGCCTGACTTGCACAGGGAAGTGCTGAAATATCGCTTTTTAGCAACAGTTCTCTAAATTAAAATCTGTGTATTCCCTGCGGGTCTTGTGTTATTTTTTTTTGTGTCTGTTTTTTCCTTTTACTTTCCCTCTGTGATGCATGAGAGGTCCAGTCAGGCAGTAGAGACCTGTCTGATTTACTGTCTGTGCACAGTGTTGATGAGCGCAGCCGACAAAGGTGGTGCTTTCATCTCATGTTTTCCAGTTTGGGTAAAAGCAATAGATTAAAGCGCCCACAGATGGGGATGGACAGGGAGGTTATTGAGTGAGCGCTCATTCAGCTGGGGCTGCTGGTTCAGCATGTCAGTGCTCGGTTATGCTTCCCTGCCTGCCGTGGGATCAGGGCAAAGAGCAAACCGAGTGCGATTACGGTTTGCAAAGCAAACTGTTCCCCTCGAAAAGGGGCAGCGGTGGAGATGGGGAGACTCTCGTCTTTTCCTCATTATTTTCTGCAGCATGTCTAACAAATTGCTATTTTCATAGCTGATTTCTCATTGCCTAATGGTCAGATAAAGCTAATACCTCATGCTAATGAACTTCTTCCAGCTCTGTCTGATTAAGAGCCCTGTGCCAAATTAATGACTTTGTGCTCTCTGTTGCTTTTTCAAGTGCAAGGAAAGGATGAGACCAGTCAAAAAAGCACTAAAGCAACTCGATAAGCCTGATAAGGGACTGACGGTTCAAGAACAGCTGGAGCACACGCGCAACTGCCTCCTAAAAATTGGGGACCGCATCTCTGAGTGCCTTAAAGCCTACACCGACCAGGATCATATCAAACTATGGAGAAGGTGGGGGATCATTTTGTTTTCTTTGGCTGGTCTACGATATTTAAAAACGGTAGTCAGAGGGTTTTATGTGGATGAGTGTGCCATTGGCCTCTTATTTAGCCTGTGAGATCTTATGTTCTCTAGCCCACTCAGTCCACGACCAGTGTCAGGTGAGGGTTTTGTCTGCAAGTTGTTTCAACAACTTGAAACAATGCAAGGTGTTTCATTTAAATTGATTTCAGAGCTAGTTTAGATAAACCAATGCAAACCTCTTTATTTTACTTTGAAGAGCTTGGTTCCAGATCTCTTCTGATCATCCTGTCCTGGGCTGGGTTTGAGACTCTTTTCCAGAGAGGGTAGAACTGATTTGATGTTAGTTTGAAAGCAGTTGGCAATTAAACTGCCGATGTAGCAATTAACAGACAATGTTCATGTCCTTCCAGGAACCTATGGATATTTGTGTCAAAATTCACAGAATTTGATGCCAGAAAACTGCACAAACTCTACAAGATGGCTCATAAGAAAAGATCGCAGGAAGAGGAGGTGAGACCTGAAGTGCCTTCCCTCCGGTTGCTGTCTGTCTGTGTACTGTCTTTAAAAGTTGTCACACTTGAAGTGTCAATACTTTTTTGCCTCTTATCATGGGCTTGCTTTATTGTTGTTGGCAGTCTGTGATTTTCTTAACATCTAAACAGTCTGGTTGCATTTGCCTTCTCTTTCATGTGGCATTTCTCCCTTCACCTAACAACACTGGTCACCTTGTTCTGGCTGTTCTGACCAAGAAAAAGCATTGCTTGGTGTGGAATGTTGCGTTGAGTTCATCTTTAGAGTGAAAAGTCTGGGAATGCTGCCCTGTAGGGATGGGATGTAGAAGCAGAGTCGCATGGGGCAAAATTGTGCCTGTCCACCCACCACGTTTGTACCATTGCCATTCATATTACGCTTGGCCACAGTTGGTTCACCAAGTCCTCAAGTGGCCCACAGCGTGGGGAGTCTGCAGAAAAATCCGGAGCCTGACAGATAAGGCTCTTGCTCTCCTAGTCTGAATCTTTTGGTGGAAGAGCAGTTGAGCTGTAACCCTCTCTTCTGCCTTGCAGGAGCAGAAGAAGAAGGAGGACATGTCCAGCATGAAGAAGCCGTTCCGCCCAGAGCCTTCAGGCTCCAGCCGCGATTCTGTGATGTCCCAGTCTCATGTGCCTCACAATCCCCATTCCCAGAAGATCCACATGCCCCCATCCCATGCCCAGCAGCAGATGCACGGGCACCCGCGTGACAACTACGGTCATCCAAACAAGAGACATTTCAGCAACACAGGTGAGTGCCGGCAAGCCAGGAGAGACCATCCCTTCTAACCTCCTGGCTGTTTGCTCTTGGACACAAATCCTTCCGGAACTTGCGTCTGGTCAGGTTTAAAAGTGATGGGATGGAACATATTATTGCCACTGTGCTTCTCGCTGGTCTAGAAAACATGGTGATATAGTGATGAAGAGTATAAGAATAGGACAGAATAAGATTTGCTAAAGTAATGATAAAGAAATTCAGAGAATAAAATTGGGCCCACGTAGTTGAGGGAGGAGAAAGTTAAAGGCCCACAGCAATAGTTATAATTTCTTTGAGAATTCAGCAAAGTAATGGGTTTAAACTAAAGTATGAAAGACACTTACTGGTGCTTTCCTCATTGCAGACCGAGGAGAATGGCAGAGGGATCGAAAGTTCAACTACGGTGGCAACAGCAACCAGATGTGGGGTGGGGAGCGGCATCACCAGTATGAGCAGCACTGGTACAAGGACCACCACTACGGGGATCGGCGATCTCGTGGAGAGCCCCACCGGAGCTCTGGGAACTACAGACCAAATAACCTCTCCCGCAAGAGGCCATACGAACAGTACAACAGTGACCGAGACCACAGAGGCCACCGAGATTATTATGACAGGTAATCCCCTTTCATCTCGGAAAGGCTGGGAAGAGTTTGCAGTGATGTACCCGGCCATGGTGGTCAGGTGTTCCTTGGGGAACTGATCTCCATCCATTTGTTTTCTCTCTGCAGGCACCACCATGATTCCAAGCGTCGACGATCCGATGAGTTCAGGCCTCAGAACTACCACCAGCAGGATTTCCGACGGATGTCTGATCACAGGCCACCCATGGGATACCATGGCCAAGGACCTTCGGACCACTACCGGTCCTTCCACACAGACAAATCGGGAGATTACAAACAGCCTCTCCCGCCACCTCACCCTGCAGTGTCGGACCCTCGCTCGCCCCCCTCTCAGAAATCCCCCCACGATTCCAAGTCACCTCTCGATCACAGGTCACCTCTGGATAGGTCGTTAGAACAGAAAAACAATCCAGATTATAACTGGAACATTCGGAAAACATAAAGTGACTGAGAGGGGGGGAAAGCGCACGTCTGAAATACTTGGTTTGATGCAACAGCGGCTGGTTTCTCCAAGCCAGCAATCAGAAACTCTGAACATGCTGCTATCATCTTGCTGGGTCAAGGAGGATTTTGGGGGAGTAGGTGGAGGAAGATTTTTTCCCTAGCTCTCGGTTTGGATTCCCATTTCCTTTCCCCTCTTTTACCATTGAACTCTGGAACCACCCTTGCTGCCTCATTCTTCGTTTTGTTTTGGTTTTCCCCATTCCAATGGACCCAAGGGAATTTTCCCCAGCCAGTGTTTCCCCAAACCGAGAAGGTGGATCGATGCTGCTTAGGATCGTGCAGAAGGCTGCGTGCCTGCTCTGACTTGATGTTATGTGACAGATGCTGCTTTGGGATTGGGGATAAACTGGTTGGGCTGGGCTTTGTCTGTAACCAGCACAGGGCAATGGGAGAATATGTTCAAGGAGGGACAGGAGAGTCCCTCAGCAGCCAAGCTTGGTTGAAAGAGGGACTCGATGTCTCCCTGCAGAGTGTCTCCAAAGGAGTTGGAGCCATGCTGGTGACAATCCATTGCTTTCCTGGCCCACATTATCATTTCTGTGTCTTTATCCATTTCAAGAAACTGGCTCTGCTTTGATTGCTCTTGTGTCCCCTGCAACAGAAGAGGTGTGGAGGATCTTCCTCCCATCTCCAGGGCTGGAACTGGCAAATCTTGACTCCAGGGGGCTTTGGGATATGTGAAAAATAGACAAACTTCCTTAGCAAAGGCTTAGTTCTCTTCTAACCAGTAGGAAAAAAAATTGGGGTGAGAGCAGTATTTCCCAGTGGACAGGGCTCAGGAATTTGTAACAAAACTCCTCTTCTCTTCTGACATGGGCAGCTTGGATGGTCCAGGAACTAACAGATGCTAGCTGGGAGCTGCAAGGTCAAAAGGTGGCTCTGGGTATCTAGGGCTCCTGAAGTTCCTAATCTCCCTGCCACTGAGGTGCTCCAGTCTTTGGGCAAGTCACTTCTCTCTGCACTTCGTGAAAACAGTGATCACAAAACTGTACTGCAACAAAAGCATAAGGGATGGCAGAGCGGAGTTAAATAGGAATCCAGTGGACTGATCACTGTTCAGCAGTCACCTTCCTGCCACCCTGCCAGCAGTCAGCAGTAACTCTGAATTGCTGAAAGACCTTCTGTCTGTCGACATTGGAAACGTGCCTGAGGGCTTGGCACCTAAGTGAGCAGGGGGAGAATTAAAAATCCTTGGAGCAAATGTCTTAGGAGCCCAGCAGGGCAGAGGGAAGAGAGGAGTCTGCAGCCCAGCTTAGTGGACTTGAGAGCAAACACTCCTCCAAGTATTCGAGCCCCAATGTGTGCTGCAGAACAGTGCCCGGGCTGGAGACTGCTGTGGTGAGAGGGGCTGCGCACAGATTGCTGGCCAGAAGTAGTTTGGGTGATTATTTTTCAGGTCCTAGGTCTTTGTCCATAGAGTCACATCCCTGGAGACCATAAAGCTCTCCCAACAGCCAGGCTGCCCTGAGCCTGGTGTCCAGGGATGGGTCATCTCCCGGAGCTCAGTATTGAAGACCAGGCTGTTCCAGACTCCTCTTTTTGGTGGGGAACAGAAGCCGGGCTTCCTATTAAGATGCCAGTATCTGACCCTAATAAGCTGTGATGTTTTTTCCCTGAAAGGCTGAGGGGAGATGGGTGTTCAGGGCTGGCTTCCTGACTCCAGCCAGTGCCTTGGAAGGTGCACACAAACCAACACTAATACTTCCTTCCACCCTCCCTCCATGCAGCGCATCCCTTGGAATCTGTTGCCCTCAATCCCGCCTTTCTGAGCCCGCTGCTTTAACAGGACACGCAGGAAGTGTTTTGCTCCCCTTTTGTTTTCATTTTGCAAGATTTCCACCAAATGCAGGGCAGTTTTGCTTCCTCAGGGGCTCCGTACTGCCCCGAGAGAGTGTTAACACTTGTGTTTACCTGCGCAGGAGGAGGTGAAGGCAAGTCTTCCACGGTCCCCCTTGGAGCTGCCGGGTGACGGGAGGTGTTGAGACAGCGTGTTTCCGCGGTGTTTCTCACTAAGCTGTGATTGCAGGCGCGCTTGCTGCGGTATTCAACAAAGAGGTCCTTTCTTTTCAGAGGTATTAGCTTTTAATGTGAAAATGGAAGAAACCTGGGAGGGGCAAAGAGAATTGCTCTTTTTGTTCGCCAAGCGGTGCTATCGTGATGGAAAGCTCGTGCCATACACTTGTAGCAAAAGGCAATACTGGCCAGACCAGTGTTACGGTTGGTGCAGGAAAACTTGGAGCCCCAGCAAGAGGCGTTTTCTGTGTGCAGGCGTGGGGGGGGTTTCTGCTCGTTCCAGGTGTGAGCTTGGTTGGGGTTTCCTTTTTTTGGGCAACAGCAAAAGCTTTACCCGTATCCACCGAAGAGCTGTCCCCGCTGTCACGTTAGCCTGACACTGAAGTCACATAGTTTTGTTCACTCATGGTGGGTGGGTCTTCACTGGGTTGGGCTTTAATGAAGCTGGAGAACTAGATTTGGGAGAAAATCCTCCCTGAGCCCACGCACACGCACGCATGTGTTTTATGTCCCCTCGACATAGGGACCAGACACAGTCACTTGGATGTGAGTGGGATCAGAGGGGACGGGTCCACAGCCATAAACCTCACTGCGGTGTTTGTGTCAGCATCTGGTACAGCTCTTCCTTCCCAACCAGCTGCGGGATTCCCTCTAGCCTCGCTGCAGGACAAAGTAGCAACTTGCTGGGTTTTCTTTTTTTTTTTTTTTTTAAAAAAAAGAGAGTTTTTCAGCCTGACCCCTTTGGAAATGGTGTAAAGTCGTGAATTCACACGATGGAAGTCCTGCGGCCCGAAACCTGCTGCGGGGACAGGCAATGCGGTGCCCAACCGAAGTGGATACTTAAACAGCGCTCTGAAGTCATTACGTGAACAGTTTTAAGTGATCCACGCAAAAATACTATTCTGCTTTCACCCATTTCCTCCTGACCTCCGTCTCCCCTCCGGGGAGAGAAGGACTCTTACTGTAAAAATGTGGACTTTTAAACCTGTTGACTAAAAACAGTAATTAATATTAATTTATATTTGTGAAAAAAATGCCACTGTCCTAGTGATTTCTGATGTAAATATGTTGTTTATATAGTATGTATTAAATTTTCCTACATTGTAAAACTGCTGTACTTTTGATTCTTGTATATTAAAAAGTGTTACTGAGATTTTCAGAACCGCGCCAGCGTGGTGTGTCTGGGGGGGTCCTGCAGCCCCTCGGTGCGGCGGCCGCTCGGGTGGAAGCATTGGGCGAGTGCCTAAAACTGGGGCTCTTACGGGATCACGGGGCCCTTTCCTGCGAGCCACGGGCATGCCGGGATGGGTATTTTCACTCTGCAGGAATAAGCATGTTCTTCTTGGCTGTTTTACATAGTTTCGCAGTCTGCGGTGATAGAGACTTGGAAACCCCTTCGGATGGGAATTTCCACCCGATCAGAAGCCCGTTTCCACCAGGATTTCACTGGGATGGTACCGATGTTTATGTGTTTGTCCAACCTCCGTCTTTTCTGGATCTCTGGAGGTGTGTAAACTTCTTTTTGACCCTTTCTGGGGAGAATTCCCCTTTCTCTAGGAGAAGTGCTGCTCCCACGACATCAGTGGAGTTCTCCGCTCTGTCCCCAGCCCTTCCTGGGCAGGACGTGCCTCTCCCCAGGTGGGATGCGACGGTATCCTGCGGGCTGCTGTGGGTTTGGTCTTTCCGCTCCACCCGTTCACACCAAAGCCCACATGGGCAAGACACGGTGCTGGGATTGAAGCTATTTCTCCCAAGTTACAAAAGCTCATTGTAAAAATCCCTTTTCACACCTGGAGCCGCCGGGTCCAGCCCTTCCCAGCCTCTCTGCTGCTGGGCCAAGTTTCAGCCAAGAGTGAAATTTCACAGTTGAGTTATATGTTCCTGAAAAATGGTTTTCCTAATGGAAAAAGAGTGACTGGCCGCGAGCCGTGGGGCTGCGGCAGGGAGAGGTGTGGGGGCTATGGGGGGCTGTGCTGGTTGTCCCTGCCCAGGGCACAGGGGGGTGAATCTACCTGAGGCAGGTGATATTTTTAATTCGGCGCTGGTTAATTTCTTACCCAGGGCTGCCTGCGGGAAAACTGGAGAAGCAGAGCCCTGAGGAGAGAGCCAGGGCAGTGGGCAGGTAAGGATACGGCCGCCCTGATGCCGTGGGACGTGGGGAGGAGCTCAGCCCGGCATCCCCCTGCCAGCCCGCATCCGCAGCACCACGCTGCAAACGCTGAAATCCTGAGGCCTCGTCAAAGCCGATGAGGAAATGACCCCTTGGCGTGATGCGACTTGCCCCATCTCCCTGCCAGGTGGGTCCAGGTGGTCCCACAGGAGCGTCTCCTCCGTAAGGCCATGGCCCATGCCCTGTGGTGGCCATCCCAGGGTGCTGGGCAGAGCAGGGGCCGTGGCTGGGCCGGCTCGGCGTCGCCCAGGCTGGTGGCTACCGGACGGCTTGTCTCGGTGGGGGGACCCGGGGGGGGTGTCCCTCAGCAGGAAGGGGAGCAGGACCCTCACCATGCCTCGCACCCACCGCAGGGAGGGGACGGGGAGGCCGAGAAGCCCCTGCTTTTCGCTTTACGCCATGCCGGAGGGGACCCTCTAGAGGGCAGCCGGTTCCCGGCAAAAAGCCGTTATTTTGGTGAACGACATTCCGCAGCCGTGGCTGTTCCCAGCCAGCCGGGGGTGAGGAGCGGCTGGGCGACGGCCGTGTCCCCCGCTCGCCCCGAGCCCTCGGGTGCAAAGCTGGGAGCAGCCCAAGGCTCTGACCGAAGCCCGGGGATGGGCGTGAACAGCCAAAACGGGGCTTGAGGCCATACCTGTGGCACTTGAGCAGCCATCGCACCACAGGACGATGTCCTTCAGGCTGAGGGGTAGGACAGGACAGGACCTTGGGGCCCCCAGGGGCTGCCCGCAGAGGCTGGAGCTGCACCTTCGCCGTCCATGGAGTATGACCCGGAGAACAATTTGATCCTCTTCAAGATGCCACAGGCTCAGCGCTGCCACCGCTGCCGGTCCCTGCGTGGCCTGGGCCTTCCCCACCCACCTCCTGGGGGAGGTTCAGTGCCACGTGTGATTAACGAGGACAGGGACACCCCGGTCACTCACGGGTCACCTTGCATCAGCACTTTGTCCCACCAGGAGATGCAGGTGAGTTCTTGCCCGCTGGCCGCCCAAGGCTGGAGAGCAGGGGACCATTGGTGAAGTCTTGGCAGGGCAGCGAGCGAGGGACATCCCCGTCCCCCCATGATCTGGGCATTTTTTGGATGACTTGGCAGATTTGGCTAAAGCCGAGCTCCTGGGAGCTGGTGCAAGTGGTGGCGAGGGAGTGGGATTGGCGCTTTCCGAAAGCTGCCAGTTCTTCGGGGCACTGAAGGAGAGGGGATGTCAGGGCTCAGATCTCTGGGTGCCTTTGCATGGATTTGCCCAAATAATGTGCGTTTTCAGCTGATGCCGGTGTCCCACCCGGCCTCAGCATCTCTCTGGCCGCCAGCTGCAGGGGTGCAAGGAGTCCTTCAGCTTTTCAAAGAAGGAAAATGAACAGAAACAAAAAAAAAAAATTGCAGTTTTGGTTTCCCTCATTAGAGGGCAGTAAAAGACCCGACCAAGGCAAGGAGCGGTGCCCAAGAAAGGGGAGATCATGGGGATCATACCCCAGCTGCCGGGGCGAGCAGGGGAAGGGCGACAGGACCCGCTTGGTCTCCACGGCTGCGTGTCTCCTTCCCCCGCGAGGCGAGGCTCCAATAGATTATGATCTGTATTTTCTCCCCCCACCCCCTCTTTATATTTCTCATTTGGCTGCAGACAATAAAACCCCAGAGTGAGATTCTCGGGAGAATTTAGGACAGCTCTCAAAGGGTCCCCGGGTTACAGAGGGAAGAAAGCTGCTTTCGTGAATGCGGAAATGGGGCAGCATTCCCATCCGGAGCAGCGAACAGCACCCTCCAACACACCGGGAACAAAACGAGACCCACTCGTTTATTGTCAAAAAAACCTCAAACTTTACTTGCGTTTCTCTCAATAAATAATTTACAGTATATACACGCGGTGACACTCCCCTGGGTCTCAACGCGGGGAGGAGGTGGGGGAGAGGGGCCTTCTCGCAATGCCCCCCCCCCCCCGCCTTTGCTTATGTATTTCTTTTGTTTCCAAGTATCGGGTCTTTCTTGGCCACACTTCACCTTTAACCAGAACTGGGTCAAACACAACCAAAATAAAGTGCTTCACTGTTTGCCTTTAAAATAGGGATAACCCAACCACCACGCGACAGACGGCCACCACTGGAGTGCTCACCCGGACAGTGGGACTGAGCCACGCCATAATCAAATTGACTTTCCTTGGCTGGAAATCACCCCTAAACCACAGCTCATCGTGCCGTAGGGTGATCGCTACATGGGAAAGGGAGGTGCTAAGGGAAGTATTGACTTGTTGGCACGCTGTGGCTTGGCCGGCTAAGACTGCTTTCAAGAAGCTCCGCGTCTTCAGAGGGATGCTTTGCACAGCCGCTGGTAATCTATGGGGCAACACAGCAAGGAAGAAAAAAGCTTCCTCTCACCCAGTGACAAATTTTGACGTTCAAAACTTGCGCTTTCAATTTCTAGGGAAGACAGGAACTCGGTTCTTTCTTTAACAAAGGAAACAAAAAGTCCAAATCAGCAGTTAGTGCATTGGGAAGCCAAAAACTGTCCTGTGCCGTGGTCCAGTGGCTGCTCTCTGCAGCGCCTCCGAGCTGTGATATCCTTATTTCCAAATCTCCCTCAACAGAACACCTGGGGCACCAGCAAACAAAGCAAGGAGCAAAGTAGTAAACACATCTTTTTGTTTCGTTTCTTTCCTTAAACATTTAAAAACCAAGTACATCTCTTCATCTGTACAGTCACACGAGATCAATGCCAGGGCTCTATATATTAAAGAGACAATATAAATTACATCCATTGACACAATTTTGCATTTCTCTGCTGCTTTACAAATGGAGCTCTAGAGCTGTTAGGACACAATGAATAGTCACGTAGAGTATTTACACCAGGCTGCCTCTTGGCACCAGTTCAGACTGCCAAACGTAGCCTGTTCCCACCTCTTTTGGTGCTAGCTTGTCTCATCGTGCCCAGAGACCTCCCCTGAGAGCAGGAGGTGCCCCCAAGAGTGAGACGTGGTGTGGGGCTGGTTTCTGGGAACTTCCCCCTGAGGAAAGGAGGGGAAACCCATCAAGAGGTCTCTCCAAGAGGCAGACCAAAGGTGGTCTTGCCGTTTGTTCAGCGGGCGATGAGGTGAACCACAGAGGAACATGAAGAGGAGGAGATGGGCAGCACTGCGTGGTGGGGGAAGGAGATCATTGATGGTTTCAAGGCAGGGAACAGACATCTGGGGACAGTCGAGGGGGGGGGGGGGTCCTCTGCTGCATCCTGTCTTCTGGCTGGATTTCTGACATTTCCCCATTTCTGATACAAGCCCAGAAGGGCTTAAGGTGCAACTGGTCTGCAATGGGGTTGCAAGTCATGGCCCCAGGACGAGGAGCAGAGCAGAGACCTAGCAGCAAACAAACAGAGCACGATGCTCCTGCTCCATCCCAGGGCCCGGCCGAGCCATGGGCAGGTGAGGGGGTGTGGGGCTGGAGGGAGGTGTGGGTCGGGTCTCCCACTGAGCAGCCTCCCCGCTGCCAGTTTTAGGGGACCAGGCAGCAAACGGCGCAAGGAACTCATCCAACACTGGGCAGAAGTTACAGAAACCGCTTGAGTACTGGCCAGGTTTCTCCCGTTGCCATCAAGAGTCCTCGGTGGGTCCGGGCAGAGACAGGGGAGCCAGGAATACAACTACCAAGTGAATCAGCCGAATGAACTGGCTAAAACAGGAGATGCCCTTTGAACCGTAACAAACACAAGCTGAGGCTTGAGGAACACATTCCCCTTACACCCAGAAGATGCCTGGCACTGGTGGGACCCTTCCCCACCATTTCGGCCCCTTGCACCGATGGGGCTGCAGGGAGAGCGGGATATGCCCTGTCAGGGGCCAGGATTGGCCCCGTCTCGCTGCTCCGCGCCCTCCTCGCAGGTTCTGCTCTCCAAAGACAAAGCCACGGTTGCACACGCCAATGTCACAGTCACTACGTGCATTTTCGGGACCTGAGGGAGCACTACGAGGAGGAGGGGGCTCCTTGGCACCCATGCTACTGGGAGGAGGAGGACGACGAGAAGGGGAGGCGAGGAAGGTCAGACAAGGTACAGCCCAGCAAAAACTCCTGACCGATCCCATTGGCAGCACATTCTTCCCAGGCAAGAGCTGGGAAGGTGGAGGACCTGATGCTGAAGAGAGGGGTTGAGATTTGAGGACAACCCATGCGGCTCTGATATCCAACCTCCCGTTGTCCAGCGCTGCCATCTCATCCCTGGTCCCCTCCTGCTCCCATTTCCCTGCTCTCCACGGTGGGAAGGAGCAAACCTCTATAACAAGCCCAACCAACACTGACTCAAACACAGCAGTGCTACCCAGAGCGTGGGGGAGGTCCCCGAGGGAGCCATGTTGCCTGGGGCGAGGTCCCGTGTCCTTTCATAGAGGTGCAGCTTGTCTTTGTTGGAGTGAAGCATCTTCACATCCTCAAAGGCATAGTAAGCAGCCAGCATGAAGTTGACATCCCCTGTCGTGAGGAGGTCGAAGACGCAGGACTGGAAGTAGAGGTCCTCCACAGGCAGCTTTTCCCTGCACTTGGCCGTGGCTGTTTCGTATGTGAAGGCCTGGGGTGGGGCTGACAGACTGGGCCCCTTCCTACGAGCACGGCCCTCTGTGGCCTGAGCTGAGCGGATGGTCTGGAAGTCAATCTGTTGGTTGAGTGGACAACCACGGAGGCACAGGTAGAGGCCCTGACTGTCCCGGTCCTCCACAGCGTTGACCACCTCCTCCGGCATCCGCACAGCGAAGGTGAGGTACCGGCCCACCTGCCTCACCACAATGGTGGTGCCAATGTACTTTGCTTGGATCTCGATGTGTTGGCCCGACACCTTCTCGGTGATCTTCAGGCTGTTGGCTCCATGCTTGTCCCCACCATTCTTGGAGCCATCGGCAAAGGCAGCAGGGAGCTCGTCCATCTCTGCCTGGTACACTTTCTGGTCCACACACTCCTGGAAGCTCTTGAAGATGATGGTGAGCTGCGAGGGAGGAAAGAAAGGAGCAGAGTTACAACCAGCAATGACCACCTGAGAGCACGGGGCCACCACCAGGAGCAGCATGGGAGATGGAGGAGCCACCTCCTCAGCCCAGCCGGGACTGTGGTCATGGGCAGGTGCTTCATCCTAAGAACTTACCCTAACTTTTAGGCACCCAGACATGGCCATCCTGCTTCAGCACAGGGATATGGATACCACGTATGGAGTGAAGACCCGGACACTGGACTGAATGTACCACCTGGATCTACACTGTTATCTCCAGGCCCAACACAGGACCCCCCTTGTAGCTAGCGCTGGTTGGAGTATCACTACTCACAGGCTTGTGGTGACATGCCTGTGCATGCAGCACTTCTTGCCTCCAGGGCCTGGCAGTCGGCAGAGGGGGATGAGCCCTGACTCTCCTAGAGGCAGTGGAGCTTCTTCTCTGGCTCCGATGGCATTTACATCTTAAAGGCTGGACCTCTTCCTTTCCCTGGCTACTCACAGACTAGAGTCTTCTCCTCTGGGCACCAGAACGTGCCGTGCTCCATCTCAACCATGCAGACACACACATGTTCAGCATGTTTGAGTGGGCAGGTCCTTCTAGGGGTGATATGGGAGTAGACTGAGCCCAACACGGCTCCCACCCTTGGCTAGGCTCACACACTTGCTGTCCTGGCTACCTGTCTCCTGCTACCTCCTCTGGGTCCAGCCCCATCTCTGCCTGGAGGATGGAGGGTAGACCAGAGAACATCATGCAAAAACAAAGGAAGAGCCCCATGGACTGAGAGACTCCCACATTTTCCAGCAGCACATGGTCCTCTAGCAATGACCCAGTAATGCTTTCCACAGCTCATGATGCAGATCTCATGACTAATCCCTCCTCACCACAAGCCCGTGAGGCAGATAACGGGTGAAAAGGCTCAATTAAGATGGTGATCCTGGGATCCAGCCTAGAAATTGCAGGTCCCTGGGGTCCTTATGGAGTGCTTCCCTCAAGCCAGATTTCCCTGCAAGCTTCAGCAGGTTTTGATGTCTTTTGGTAGGTAAGGAGTTGAGAGCATCGTTAAGTATCTTTAAGGAGTTTTTTTAGGGACAAGTCAAAACTAAAAAGCCAGCTCCAGCTCAGGCTAAACAGGAGACATCCAGAGCTGAGAAGCAGTCCCTGTCCTACATGTGCTTCTCTCCTCTCCCCACATACAGGGAGAAGATCTCCCAGACACAGCGGACATCTTCCAAAAGCAGGAACTTTTGGAAGCTCTTTGGAAGCTTTGGCTCCTGCTCAGCCTCCCTTTTTTTGGCACAAAAAGTGGCCTGTTAGCTTGAGAGCTTGTGCACCACGGAGCAACATGACAACTCATCAGCTCCAGGTCTCTCCTGAAGCTGAGGCCATGGTCACACGAGTCCTGATGCATCACAGCAACACATTTTCACTTGGGTTTTCTCAGTGTTTGTCCTGCACCTTCAGGATGCTTATTTAGGCTGTCAAAGCACCACCAGAAAAAGAACGTGCCCCAGAAAATGCCTTGACTTGGCTGCAAACCACAAAGACAATTCTGAGCCTGGGCAGTGGGGAAGGCAGCGCGAGGAACTCAGCTCCCTCCAGGATGTTCCCTGCAAGCTGGAGCCTCCCTGGAGGGCTATCCTGGATTTTCTTGGACCTTGGGTGACCAAAGCTGACACCATCATTCCTGGTCTGGCTGTTCACAGAAACCTGGAGTCCCTCAAGTGGGAGCCCTCTTAATTTGCCATCCCCGACTTTGGCCATGATTGCCCTCTGAGCTGCAGCGTCTCTGCCTGCTACCCATGATGGGGCTGGATGTGCTCAGGAAGAAACCACAGGTCATTCGCAAGTCATGGTGGAAGGAAAGAGGAAGGATGGGTGTCTGATATTTTAGGCCAAACACTCAAATTCAGAAGAGCTCCCACCCAGTCTTCCCCTCCCCAAGGAGATGTGCAAACAGTGGAGGACACAGAGGGTGGGAAGAAAGGCTGTTCAGAAGCACCTCTTCCCTTGCCCACCTCTGCTCACGGGGACATGTCCGAGGCTCACCTTGCTGGTGGCGGTGGCCGTGGATCCAGGCAGCACCGGCGTGTTGGTGACCTGGACATTCAGGTAGTTATTGTCTATGAGCGGCCAAGCCCCTTGCACCTTGCAGGTTTGGAAAGTGTCTGTGAAAGTCCTGAGGTGGGGGTCCCCGAAGAGCCCGCAGTGGGTGTAGTTGGGGGCAGCCGAATGTTTGTGAAAGCTCTTCTCGTAGTGGCAGATTTCGGGGCTGTCAGAGCGCTCCTGGCTATCCCCGGGGGGCAATGTCCGGAGGCGGGGCTGGGACGTGGGGCCATCTTTGGAGCAGTTGTGTTGCTCCATGAGATCGTCTATGCCATGCACGGCGGAGTGGTAGGCCAGGTCGCCCCTGCAGGTGCGGGCGGTGCGGCGGGTGCAGTGCGCGTAGGCGCGCAGCGCCGTGCAGAATTCCGGCGCCTCCTCCGTGCCCAGGTGGTGGGAGCCCGACGTGGCCGCCCAGAACTCAGAGTTGCACTTGAGGATCTTGCATGGAGATGTCACTGCGGGAAGGGAGGGAAACACAAGGCGGTCAATGCTTGCATGCCTGCGTGTGGGACATCCAACTCTACCCCCAGCAAGAGGTTGGTGTCCTCCTCCCACAGCGCAAACTCGTGACATTGGCTCTACCGCATGACCGGGCCTCGCTCACCAGACGTGACCCTCTCACATGACCCAACTCTCCTGCATCAAAGCCAAAGAAACCAACAGGATCTGCCCCAATTTAAGCCAAGAAGGGAAAGAGCATCCAGCCTTTAGAGTAATGCTCCTGGGGGAAAACCAGGGTGTAGAAGAATGGGACATATTCATTAGCAGCGATAAGGGAGAATCATCAATGTGGGGGGAAAAGGTGGGGGTTTTAATGCCTTTTTGGGGTTTGACATTCAAAGCTTTGTGCTGCATGAATTGCTGTGCGTTGTGTCCAGACCGAGCTCTACCAGCACGCCGTCTGCCTTCCTTTTCCTCTTTCATGGGCACGGGGAAACCCAGCCCCGGCATGACCGCTGTGCCCCAGACACATCGACACGCCGGGGTGAGAGCAGGATCTGTGCCGTGACCGACCCTGCCGCAGAGCCAGCGGCCACCCCGCCACCCTCACGGCTGCAGCGGTGCATGGAGCAACGCTTGCCAATGTCCCCGTGCCCCCGGAAAGGAGGAGAAGCCAAAAAACCTCCTTCTTGCCTGCCGTGCGCCTCTGCCAAGCCCCGGCAGCCCGTTCCCAGCCAAGGCCCACTGAGAGAGAACAAGAGGTGGAGGAGAAAAACCGGCGCGGCCGGGTGCGGGGATGCCAGCAGAGCCCCCGCCTCCCCCTCGCACCCGCCTTGCGTCGCCCATGCGGAGGCGAAGCCAAAGGCAGCAGGGCCCTCGCCGGGCTCAGCCGCGGCCCCGGTGCTCGCCGGCAAGGCAGAGGAAAGCAGAGAAAATTCAGATCCTGGTTGGTTTGTTGTTTTTTGTCTCCCCCAACGCCTGCTTCCCTGGAGCAGCCTTGAAAGCGGCTGTGCAAAAAGCACACGGCCATCCCCGGACGTCGCACAGACTCTGCTCTGCCCGCGCCAGTTTGCATTCGTGCTGGGTGAACCCAGGCTCACACCACTTCAAATTCATGGTGTTTTTCCTTCCCCTCCTCTTAAGCGACCCCCTCGGAGGGCTTGGAGACAGGACGGACTCGGGCACAAAAAGGACAAGAAGAAAAGCCCCACCATTTCCAGATGCTTTCGTGGTGCCTCTCGCAGGCGTACACGTACGTTCCTGTCTCGGGGTTTGTTTAGAAGGAGGCTGGCGAGGCATCTGTGCCAAAACCATTTCAGATTTGTTTAAAAAGAAAGTTACAAAACCCAGTATTGTTTCAGGGAAAACAGTATGTTTTACTTTTAAACATCGCAGTGCTGGAAACCTAAACATAGCTGGTGCTGGAAAATCAGAAAGGGAGACCAAGGCTATAAAACACCGAGCAGCCCGGCTTTAAGAAACGAGCCTGCCTCCTCTCCCTTTCCAAGAAGAGTGAGGTGCAAATAGGAAATGGTGACAGGTTCCTCACAGTTTTAAAATTCATGTTTACTAAACTCAGATGCTAGCAACAGCACCGAGAACCCAGGAGCTGTTTTGGCTTGGCACCATCCCATTAGAACCTGCAAGAAGCACCGTGAAAAGCCTTTAACTCATCATTGACCAGAGGCGACACGGTAACAAGCTTTTGACCTGGGACACGGGCTCACGCTTCTGCTAAGCCTTCTGCACCCATGGGTCAAATTGAAAACACAGTTATTATCTCATGTCCCTTTTTTTTCCCCACCCCAAGAGTGTGGTTTTCCACCAAAGACGCTTTGCTTATCAGTGGGCTCCCCACCACAGCCACCGCCTTGCCACGGAGGGTTTTTTTGCTCGGCCTTTCTCCCGGATGAGAAACACGACGAAATGCTGTCTCGTTACCTACAGGAAGAAAAGCCCTGCTCCCCAGCGCTGCCCGCCTTGGCTCGGGAGGCTGTAGGTTCAAACACGGCTGTTGCAATATGCTATAGCCAGCATGGTGCCGAAAATCTGAGGGAGAAGTCAGGGATGGCATTTAATGCAGGCGATGGTGCACGGTAGCAGAGTCAGAGTGACAGGAACGAACTTCCTGGCATGGGGAGCGCACGCAGGCATGTTTCGGGACGAGATTCTCACGGTGCAGGTTTATCGGGGTGGAAAATAAGGAAAATGCATCTCACTCCCTCTGACCAGGGGCTTTGCAGATGCCCCAGGACACTCCCAGTGGAAGGCAGGAGTCAAAAAACCACGCAGGAGTGTGACCAGTGCCGCCACTGCCAGTTATCCCAAACAATTGTGGCACCAGGCAATTAAAAGCATTGCTCTCCTAGTAGTTATGCTAATGTACAGCTGGAGGATGCCTTGAGGTTGCGTGTGACCAAACCGAATGCGCTGTCACTGCAGACAGACTTGCCAGCACAGCCCCAGGAGGAGCTGGAGGACGCGTCCCTGGCCATGCGGGACCCACACACCCCACTTCGCCTGGCGGCTCGGTGAGGCACCGGCATGAAGGTGCAAAGCATCCCGTCCAGCTCGCAGAGCCCAGCCCTTCGGCCGCTGTGTAGATAGTTGTTTTTTTTTTTTTTATTTAGTAGGAATAAAGCCGTAGCCTGCTGCTCTTTAAGGACGTGCTTCGTTTGCTTGGATCAGGAGATGCAAGCGCGAGCTGCGGCAGCCTACGGACAGGGTGGGCTGCTGCAAAACAGCCCCCCCAGATACTCGCTGCTAAACACGTCCTTGTGCCGAGCATCCCTCGCCGCCGCACCGCCCCAGGGTCACGCATGACTTTATAAAGTACTGAGTTAAAACAAACAAACAAACAAAAAAACCCCAACAAACCCCAACAAAACCATGGGCAGGGAAGCCCATCTCCTTCCTCCCTGGGCCTGAAGGGGGAGCGTTCTTCTTTAAGATGTTATCGCTCGGGTTTTTTGGCACCCGTCCCTTTTTCGCTGTTTCGCTCAGGGCCCCATATAAGGCCAGATCTCCAAAGCCAGGTGCCGAGCGGCAGAGGCGGTGTGTGTGCGAGCAGGGCCGCGCGCCCTCCCCGGCCCCTCACGCCTGGGCTACCCCGGAGAGGCTTCTCCAAGCGCACCGGTGGCCAAAGGCTTTGGCAAAGCCCTGGCGCTGCTGGGGAAGGACCACAGCTGATGAAGGCCATGGAGAAAAGCAGGCACAACCCTCTCCCCCTCCGACGAGCAGGCCTTGCCTTGCCTCGTCCCCTCTGGCAGCAGCTTTGGCACAGGCGGTGCAGGCTCATTTGTACCCGGGCCAAGAAACGATGTTTATTCAATTTCGCATAATCTATTTTCCATCGACTCAACAATGGATCTGTTTTTCAACCACAGATGACTTAGCACGGAAACAAACCCCTCTCGAGCAGGAACCCAGCTCTCCTGGGATCTCTGAGACACCTCCGGGGGTCCGGGTGATGCCACCACCCTCCTCCCTCCACAAGGGGCCCTTCACCCTGGGGACGGGTGACTTCAACCCCTGGTAGCCCAGCCACCTCCCAACCTCCCCATTATCTTCTCTTTTCAAGGGCTTGGTGCCACTCAAATGAGACAAAAAACTTCCTTCGGTATCTTGAAACCAACGATTTCAGAAAGTTTCAAGCCAGAAGAAATCATTAAATCACCAAGGCCAAGACGGCCCCCTCCCTGTGCGCAGCCCGGTGCCCCCTGTTTGTTCAGGTATACCTCCCATGAGGACTTCTGCGGTCTGCCCAGTCTGAAAGGCCACCCCTTTCCTCAGCGGGCCGTTTCAGGAGTTTATCACCTTTACAAAACGCGGGTCTTGGTTCTAAGTGGATTTTATCTGACTTCATTGTAAGGACATAAAAAGAACCAGCGATTTTCTCCAAAGCAGTAAAAGGTCCGTTAGTAACCAGTCCGTTTCCCACAAAGATATTTACACACTGCAATCAAGTCACTTGTCAATCCTCTAGATAAGCTTAAACGGTCTGCACTTTTAAGTTCTCGCTGGAAGGTGTTTGCCCAGCCCTACCATCACACCGCCCTCCGGCAGGCTCGTTTCCTGCAAAAACCTACCACCCATTGGGGCGATACCGATGTGGGACGCGCGCTCCCCGCTCTCCCGAGGTCACCCCTTTCGCCGGGGCATTGCACCGCAGCCGGCACCAAGATGTGCAGTTTGGCCGTGACCTTTTCCAGAGCTCCCAGTTTGCAAAGCGCCAGTCCTCCATCCTGCAAGGATCCCGTGGTCCACCTGCCCGGGCGAGCTCCTACTTGGTCAGGAACCTGGGGTATCGCACGACCCGGGTCCCACTGCTCTGCCCTCGTCATTGGTACGTTATATTACACGCTGCTAAATCAAGTGTTCAAACACATTACTTGCACACATCTCACTTTTACCAACCTTTTAATTATCGGTGCCCCCTATTTTCCCTTCAGCTGGTGTCAGGTTGCCTGGATTTCATTTACCCAAATCATGCTTTTTCAGAAAACGAGCACAAAATCAACAATTCCTCTGTTCTGCTGGAATTTCTCTAGCAAAGACAATTAGTGGAAATTAATTTCAGAAAGCAAAAGCCAAATCCTTCGAGACTCCTGCATGCATGTTAACCAGACCTGTTAATTTTAAAGCGCTCACTGCTAAGAGATGTTGTTTAATATCCTCTTGGTTACTAACGGGCTGGAAAGTATTTCATCACCCACATGTGATGCAAATACATCATCCCGCGTCTTTCCAAATATATGGATTGAAGTGTAGATGTGCAAGCCTCACACATGCAGTAAAAGGCTTTTTCGGAGAACACAGTAAAACGTAATTACCTTTGGCCTCAGATCTGAGCACCTAGACTTCGGCTCCTAAACACATATTTATTTAAGTAATCTAAATAAACATATTTATGCTGACACCTCAATAGGAAAGGCACGATTCTCGGAGGTGCTAAATACCAGCAACATCTACCAGCCTCAAGGAGATGTGGGCTGCTCAGCTCCTGGGCGGACAGCCGTCACCACCAGCACCAGAATGACCCCAAGAGAGTTAATAAACCCACAGTGCTCCTCAAAAACCCAGCTGACAGGATCCCTTCCAGAAAGATTTCAGGAGTCCAAAGCAAAACCAGAGGGGATGAAAGACATCAGCCCTTTGCATCCAGCCTCTTGCCCTGTCCACGTCCCATTGGGGAAGTCTACAAGAGCCATCCCACCTGCCGACCACGCTGGACTCACGTCTTGGTGCCCGCGTGGGCTGCAAGGCCAACACACATCAACTGGTGCCATGTCACACCAGGGAGAGAAATGAGCCCATGAGTGCCGTCCGCAGCCCTGATGGAGGGGGTGTCGCGGGCAGGAGCAGCTCTCCTGAGCCCCAAAGGGCACCGTGGGGAGAGGAAGACCCAAGGGCCACCTGACCCAAGCTTCGTGAAAGGATTTGTGCACGATGGCAGCGCCGGGCTCTTCCAGCGACCTCCTTTGAACTGTTAATCAAGCACAATCTTGCAGAATAATAGCCTGGTTATTATTGCCTTGTTTGCATAACAAAGGGGCCCAATAAAACTGATTTGACTGTGCTCAGAGGGGGTGTGAAAGATCAGCCCTGAGAAAAGAGCTGCAGGAATGCAGCAAACTGCTCCAAAGCCTCAACCCAGGAAGAAAGACAATGCAATTTGCCATCAAGAAAAGCCCAATAGACCAATAAATTACCCATGTGCAAAGGGATTAGATCAGGTTTCAGTTGCACTGAAGTGGGGGGAGGAAGACCAGGAGGAGGGAACTGAAGGAGAAAAATAAACCTGACTCTCTTAAAGCGCTGGAGCCCATATTTTGCAAGGGGAGGTTGGCTCGGAGGGGCCACCTTCCACACTGGGGCCTGGTTTTTGTGCTCTTTTCCACTGGCAAAAGCAGCAGATGCATTAAATCCAGACAAAGGATGTGTTGATAGAGTGACTCGAGATGCATCCAAGAGCACACCTCAATCCACGCAGCTTCTTTTAACCCAGTCTTTGTCTTGCTCAAGAGGATGCTGGGGAAAGGTTTCTCCAGTTTCTCTAAGTCAAACGAGGGACACGGAAGCTTTCTCGTTTCAACCTGCGTCAATCACTAAAGCATCTGGAGGACCTGCCACGGCCAACTCCCTTTTGTCCTCAGCACCGAGTTCATGGCCCCCCATCTCTCCTCTCCTGGCGTCGCGGAGACACAGGGCAAGCACAGGCAGGAAAAAAGCAGAGGCAGTGTCTTCACGGGCATGAACCGTTGGATGCTGCCGAAGGAGCCCTTGATCGTTCCTGTCACTTAGTCAGCTCTTTTGGCTCCGAGAGTCAGCTTACCACTGACCCGGCATGCTTAGCGGGGGCGAACGTGTCTCTCCCCAGCGCCTCCCCGGCCAGCATCACTCCTCCACGCTCACCTCGACATCCCCATGCAGGGAGCAGGGCGAGCACACACCACTGGAGAGGGCATCAACCATGGAGCTCATAGCCAGGGCCGTGAGCGGCTGACGATGCTGCTCTGAGAATTACCGGCAAATCTTGGGAAGTGCGGGAGGCACGATGGGCTGAAAGGAGGAACCAGCGTTTACAGCCAAAGCAGTAACAGAGTTACAGACTTTGCTCTGAGAACTTCATCCTGGGATTCAGGCTTCAGCGTTGTCTTTGCCACAACCGTCAAGGTTCCACCAGCTTGGAGGAAGCAGCGCTGGTGGACAGTTCGGAGGATGCGGGTTTTGCTCCATGGGTGCATGCTGTGAGCTGGTGGATGGAGGGAAGTGATCTCCTCTGATTCTCCATCTGCAGAAAGCTGCTAATGAAGCTGGCTCCCCGCCACAGGGTGCCGCGGGCTGGAAAGCGGTGCTGGAGCTGCACACCTGGGCTTTCCCAGCTGGGGAGTGCCCGGCTGCTTGCACCAAGAGTTCTCAAGAGCTGGTAAATCTCCTCGAGGGGGAGTGGTCCATTTTACAGGTGAGGACGCTGAGGAAGTGAAGGGTTTCACCCAAGACAGAGCCCGGCGAGAAGAGAGGTGGATTCGCTCTCTCATCCCCTGCATGAAGCCATCACCCTCAGCTTCCTCCCCTGGCCAACACCACCCGTGTCCCCAGTCCCTCTGAAGCAGCGGTACCCAGACAAGGCCACCTCCACCAACCACCCCCATCGCCGAGTGTTTCGGGTTTCCAGCAGACATCCCTCTCCCCACGCCGAAGCTGTTTTCCCAGGGTGCCTTTGAAGGCACGGCTGCCACCCACCAGCGCCCGGGGGCCCCCCAGGTGTGGCAGCAGGTCCCTCGCCCTCCTCCCCCTCGCCCGGGCAGCGGCGGGGCTGGCAGGGAAACGCTTTCTGCTCACAGGTGTGGATTCCCTCTAGGAATAATCATCCCCGCCGTGCTCTTGTGAAATTTCAACCCTTCAAACGCAGAGGTAAATGAGACACGAAACGAAGAGATGGAGAAAAGCCCGGAGCACATAAATCTGGATGAGGCAAATTTATACAATTAAACGCCTGCCAAAAAAATTGCGGCATCTCAATCGGAGGCGTTGGTTTGCGCGCAGGGCGTGGGGTGGCAGCTGCCCGGCTGGCAGGCAGCAGCACCACGAGCCCCCCGAATACCCACGCGGGCACCCAACTAGTGCTGGGACCACACGGGGATCTAGTGGATCCCCTCCTGCGGGTTGGGCTCCCACCGACACCAGACTCGCTCCCCACCGCTCATGTCCCATGGAAGCCACAATAGCTGTTCCTCCTTCACAGCCACAGACCTTCGGAGGTTTATTTATTTTCAAATGCACCTGATTGCTGCCTCCCCTGGGCTCAAGGTTTTAATTTTTGGAGAAAAAGTAACTTTTTAACTACAACAGACCCCCCCCGCCGAGTCCCACTGCCCCGCACCCTCCCAACCCCAGCACAGTGATGCTCTCAACATCGCTGTGGGCTGGCAAAGCCCAGAGCCAGGATCTGTCCCTAAAACGTCCTGCCACATGTCCTCGTCATCTCAGGAAGGGCCGTCTGGAGTGTGTCACAAGGCAAGAAAAAAAAAAAGTAGCTTGTCCAAAACCTGAAATGCCATAGATCATTACTAGGGCTTTGGGGACCAAAGTCAACAGCTGTCCAGGAAGGAGAGGAAACCAAGGGAGGAGAAAGTACTTTGGGCTCAAGTGGAGCTTGCTCTCTGCCTGACCCATAAAAACCCCATATATGCAAGGATAGCTCTGCTTGTTGGGAATTCAACAGCCAAACTCCCCGGGAGGCTCAGGCAGCTGAAAGTGGGACTCGACACCCTTCTGGTGCTCCACCCTGAAGGACTTACTGTTCTCCCATCTGCAGGGACGCCAGCCCCTGGCTGCCCCGCACACCCCGGCCAGGCCGTTAGACAGAGCGGCTCAGTCTGCGCCTACGAGGGCTGCGTGTGTGTAGGAGCCAGCTTGTTCTCTGCAGTAAGAGCCCAATGACTTCATCAAGGGGATGGCATCTGGTTTTGCAGTTGGCCATAATTCAATTCTCCCCCTTGCTGCAGGAATTTCAGCTGGTGAAGCAGTGATTTACTCAGCCGGGCTGCACTTGAGTGCAAAGCAATCTTGAGGCTACAATCGAATGCCCTGTTATTTTGAGAGCTCACGGACAAGGGAATAAATATCCTCTTCTTCTCATCCCAGTAGCTGCCAAGTGCAGGGTACGAAGCTTTTTAAAGGCATTTAGGGGCTCTCCTCTTACAAGCGCGCACCGGGTGCCGTGCACGGCCAGGCAGGGCCCTGCCTGCACAGATCCCTCCTGATCTGCAGCATCAAGACAGGATTTGCCAGGACAGCCAGAAAAACGCCAGGCTCCCCCTTGACCTGACCCACACCACAGCTGCATCTCTGAGCATCCCCCACGCTCCCCGAAACCCCTTCCCTGTCACCCCAGCACACACCACTCCTGCCTCGCAGCAGCCCCGAGTTCACCCCAGCCCCCTTCAATCCACCTGGGACCCTAATGCTATTTTTTTGGTCCTGGGTTCCCACACTCTCCCTTATTCCACGTTTGGCATCTGCTCCAATGGGCAAAGCAAATCAAACCCATCCAGGTGGACCAAACACCCTCGTCTTTGACCTTTGCTGTCCTGCTAACACTCATCCCCTTGGGAGCTGTTGGACTTGCAGGGCCCCTTCAATCCACCTGGGACCCTAATGCTCTTTTTTTGGTCCTGGGTTCCCACACTCATCCTTATTCCTAGTCTGGTGTCTGCTCCAATGGGCAAAGCAAATCAAAAACCCAATCAAACCCATGAAATGGACCAAACCCCCTCATCTTTGATCTTCTTTGCTGTCCTCCTAACGCTCATGCCCTTGGGAGCTGCAGGACTCCGCTGGGGGGGGTCTCCCAAAGGGCTGATGGGCTGAGGAGGGGCTCACTCGGGCCATGCACTGCCCTGCCAGAGCCTACGGTTGCTTTACGGCATGTGCCCACCAGGGAGCCAGAAGAGAGACCACAAAACTCATTGTCCCTGGGCCCTGATCCAGCGCGGCAGCCCGGTGCTCCGGGGACAGCAGGTTGGTGCAGAGACGGAGCAGAGCCCCCAGGTTAGGAAGTTTTTATGGCTGCCCAGCCCTGCAAGCCCTTTCATGGGCACATCCGACCCAGCACGGCTCTTTGGGCCACAAAGAAGGAAACCTCAGCTGCTGCCATGATAAACCCAAAGTCACTCTTTATAGCCCCCCGTTCCCAGTAACGAAGGGCTGGGAATTTCAGGATTTTCTGTGGAAAAAAGCAACATATCCACCCCACCTGCATTAAAAATGAGGCGCCTCCTTCCAGCCCCACAACGAGCCTTGCTGGCAGTCGCAGAGAACTCCCTGTTCCAAGTACGAGACCAGCTCCGAGCGAGCAACAAAACAGGGAAGCCAAAATATTTCCAGGTTTACGTTTTGAATCCCTCCCTTCTTCTCTGCCCCGACAACGTCCTGCACAGGCGCGCTGCTCCCCTGACGCCACCTTCCCGGGCCCCCAGCACAGCTCCCCGGTCGCGGCGTTGTGGAGGTGTTGTTTTAACAGCCCCTAAGCCCCCCTTCTCAATTTCGGCTTAATGCTGCCATCGTGTCCCTCCCTGCCGCTGAGACAAAAGCCATTTATCAACCGAGCCGATACACCTCCAGTAGGGACGGATCCTTATCTGGAATCATACTGCATTGCTCAGATGGACCAAGAGCAGGAAAATCTCATATATTTTTTTTTTTTTTGGGGGGGGGAGGCAGGAGCGTATTATGAGCCATTGCCGAAACGGCAAGGCTGAAGACAAACCGGGAAAGCCAAAGCAAACCGGAGTACGAGGGAGAGAGCGCAAAGCCTGACATCTGGGGCAAAACACCCAGGGCCAGATTTTGGAAGTGCAGGAGGGTAACAAAAGGATTTGCAAGAAAACTCGGCAGAGCTTGTACTGGGAGGCACGGGGGGGGTCAGCCGAGCACCCCGGGGAAATCAGGGTCCCAGGCGGGAAGGGAGAGCACCCACGAGCATCCGACGCTGGGACTTGGCACAAGCAGGACTTCTGCCAGGGAAGGTGTCAGCAGTGGCCTGCTCTGCCCAAACCTCCTTCCCCAGCTGCCCCACGCTCAGAGGTCACCCCGACCTACACGGGGGGGGGGGGGGGACACGGACGGGGACAGACACCCACACCGGTGCCCCCCAGCCCAAGGGTGCTCGACGGCGGGGGCCGCCCAGGAGGCAGCGGGGTGAAGCCCATCGGTGTGAGAGCAGCCTAAGCGGGAATCCAGCCCGGGGTGTGCGCGTAGGGGGGGGGGGTGGGGGGGGGTGTTAAGCAAATAAATAAATAGGGCAGGACTCGGCGAGGCACTGATCTGACACGCCGAGCGCCCGCTTGGGCAGCCTCCAGCGGCCCCGCTCACCCGGGGCTCTCCGGAGGGGTGCGAAGCTTCCTCGGGGCTGGGAACCTGCTGGGAACCCACAAAATCCCAGGAAGCAGTAGGGAAAAACAGGCAAAAGTTCCTCCAGGGAATAAATCCCCCCCTCTTCCCCCCCCCCCCCACCACCACCACCACTACCTTCCCAACCCCAAAAAAAGCTTTCGACGAAAGCCCCCGGCGCGCTCCCAGCCCCTGCGCACGGGGAGCACCGTCTCCGCCTGCGCCCCGCTCCCGCGGGCTCCGGATCGCCCCGTTCTGCCAGTTCTTTGCACCTTATTTGACTGCTGAAGGGAGAATCAAACAAAGCAGCCAGCCAGATCTCCTATCAAGTTCTTTCTTGCACCGTAAATCTCACCCGCCTTCAACGCTTTGCAACTCCAAAACGCTCCGAAAAAGGACGTTAAGCAACGCACGTTGGGAACAGCTCCAGAGTTTCCAGAAAAAAAAAGAAAAAAAAAAAAAAAAAAAAGGGGGTGGGGGTGGGTGTTCAGCTTCCAGCCTGCTGGGAAATCCCCTGGGAGAAACGGGGACCAGAGGGGACACCTCAGCGCCAAGGGCAGCGCTGAAAACGGTCGCTTTCCTGCAGCAGGGCTAAGAGGGCAAAGTGGGGGGGGGGGGGGGGAAGGGCGTAAAGCAGTTATTTATTTATTTACTGCATGTGTGTGCAAGACTGCTTCACCTACGGTTATGCAAAAGAAAGGCAGAGGCGATTTAAAAATTAATAAGTTACATTTTTAAAAAAGGAAAGTTTGACTAAACGAAAAAGATAAACGGGGAGGGGGGGATTTAAGCGTTAGGGCTTTTCTTTCTCCCTTCTGCTTTCTCTCCTTCCCCCCCCCCCCCCCCGCGCCAAACCCTTGCAAATGAAGAAAAAAAAAAAAAAAAGGAGGTAAAGAAATTGGAGAGTTTTGGAAGGAACAAATCCGCCTCTGTGGACTGGGTTTCCCCTCCCCCAACAAAAACAAGCACTCAGGGCTTGAAGGAATTTGCAGGCAGAGATCTGCCAAAAACATTGTGAAAAACTATGGGGGATTCATTGGAAACAGATGGCGTTTTCAGCTGTAATTCTGAAATTCTCTCCTTTTCTGACACAATACAAACAAACCGGGGATTGGGGAGGGGGGAGGCAGAGCCCGGCGCTCGGTGCGAGCGGCCGGGGGGGGCGCGGGGAAGGAAGGGCCGGCGGGCGAGGGCTCGCCCGGGGGAGCCGATGCTTGCCCGGACCATTTGGTTGCCATCCCGCCCTCGGACAGCAAAACAGCTCCTGTGTTAAGTTTTCCAACGAAATAATGGTGCTGAGTTCCTCACCCCCCCCCAAAAAAAAAACACAAAAAAAAAACGCGCCGGGAGAGAAGGGGGATCCCGCTCGGTGCCGCCCGCGCATCCTCCGCCGCCCTCCGCGCTGCCGGGCCCAGGTGAGCCCCGGGGCCGTGCTCCCCCCTCCATAAAGCCGCGCAGCATCCCCCCCCCCAGACACCCGAACTTCCCAAAAATCACAAAGCAACGACCCCCTTTCCCGCCCCATTCTCCGCAACCTCCCTCGGGTTCTTCCCTTCCCGGGGGGTCTCGGAGCAGGGACCCCCCACTGCACTCAAGGGCTGAAATTTGGCATCTGGGGTGTTAATGTGTGGGGGTGTCCCGTCCGTCCCCCCCACCCCCCGTTTCCTTTCAAGGCACAGAGCCCCCCCGGGAACGGGAGAACAAGGTAACCTGCCTGACGCTGTCAGCAACAACCCCCGGCTGCCTTCCCCGGGAATTGCTTTGATTCCGACCATCTCCTTCCTTGTGGGATGAGGCAGCGGGGAGACAAAGAAGATGAGGTCAAGGAAAAACACCCACCGCAGCTGCTTGGGGAAAAGGGAATCGGGGAGGGGGGGGAAGGGGGGGGGGGGGGACGGGGGACGGACACGACCCACACCAAAACTGAGCCCCACTTGCTTATTTTAAACATGTGGCAAACTGCTGCAAAAGAGAGGGAGAGAGAAAGAGGCCCAGAGACAGGGGGAACGGAGGCGGCTATCCAAAGGCTGCGAGAAATACAGGGGAGGTGAGGGGGAAATAATCTTCAAAATAAAGAGGCTGTTCCTTACCTGAAGGGAAGATGCAGAGAAAGACAGGGAGGATTTGGAAAAGTCCCAGGGCTGTGGATCCTGCCCCTCTCCCCATACCCATCCATCCAGCTCGAGCTTTAACCACTATCCTCTCCCTGGAAGAAGAGTTTAAAAAGAAAAGAAAAAAAAAAAAAAGAAAAAAAAAAGGAGAAGGGAAGAGAGGGAGAGAAAAACAAAAGGGAAAAATAAATCAATCGAAAGAAAGACTTGGGAAAAAATAAAATCAAAAGCCCCACATGGCTCCGCGGAGCGATGCAGGGACGGGCGGCCCCAGCTCCGGGCTGCGGTGGCCTCTGCACTGAGAGATTACACAGACTTTTTCTCCTTCTTTCCTCCTCCTCCTCCTCTCCTTCCCCTCCTCCTCCTTCTCTCCTTCCCCTCCCATTACAAACCAGCCCAAACCATCAATCATCCCGGCTGCCTTCCAATGCCTGCATCCTCTCCCTGCGCCTCCTCCACTCCCCGGCGCGGCCGCCCGCCTCCCCGGCCATGCTCCTCCGGCGGCGTGGAAGGGGCGGAGGAACGAGCGCCCTGCTCCGCAGCCATGGGGAGGGAGAGGGGAAGAAAGAGCCTGGTAGACCCGCACAAGGGGGTTACTGCTGTGGGTCCAGCCACCAAACCCTCCCGGGCCCTGTGGGGAAGGGGGTCGGGGGGTGTGTGTGGGCAAGGGGGTGTCGATGGTCCCATGGAACAAGGGCTGCGGGAAGGAGTCTTGGGATTTTTTGTGCCCCGTCTCCCCGCCGTCATGCATGGCCGCTCGGTTGCAATCTGGGAGAGGGGCTTCCTCCCACCCCACCGGGGTCTCGGCACCCAGCGCGCCCTCCCTGCCGCTTTCCCGTGGGCCTAACGAGCGCTTTGGATTTCCCCAAAATGAAGCAGTTTGGAGCCGAGGGGCCATCGCACAGCAGAGGGGGGAAACTGAGGCAGGGAGATGCTAAGCAGATTGTGCGGGGCAGGGGTTGCGAGAGCGATGCTGTGGCCCCCAGCCCGCTGGGACACGGCCCCTCCCCGCCCGGCACAAGGAGCTCCTCCATGCTGCCCCAGCCCTGGCTGCGCACTAGGTGTGAGCGTTTCACAACCGTTCCAGGTCATTCACCCGCGCTGGCACTGACAGCGGTGAAGTAAGCCCAGGTGACTCAGAAACAGCAAGTCTCATAGATCCTTATCATTAGACCGACATTCCTCGGAGAGGGGGACGACTGTCGGGGGTCCCCAAATCCTGCTGCCAGCCCGCTGAGGACTGATGGAGAGGACTAACGCGTACCTAACGCTCTCTCAGGACCTCCACCATAGCCTGGTCTGCACCACCAGCCCGCATATAGACCTGGATATTCAGCTTTTGCTGGGGGTAAGTCTCACCAGTTGTGTGGGTACAGTTGTCCCGAGGGGTCTCACTTTGTAAGCACCCCTTAAAGACCCTTTGGGCAGCCCCCAGGCAGACGGCAGTCCTGGGAGCACCCGCATGGACCATGTAGATGGAGCAGCAGCTTGAAGCACACAGGTATTTGCCCTTTGGGTTTCAAAATCCTGCTCTCTTTCACCTGCAATGCCACAGCACAAGGAGGCGAGTAGCTTGGACCTGCAGCCCCAGCATCCCAGGGGTCTGCTCCACCCAGGAAAGGGCTAAGAGGCATCCCCTTAACAGCTCACTTGGACCTATTTAAAATTTCTTTTGAAGGATGTTTTAGCCACAGCGAACTAAGACAACTTCACTTCTGAATGAGCGTGCCCACGGGTGTAAGCTTTAATTAATATACTTTAACTTCCCTGTTTTAGATCATTAGCCCTCCTTTGATTGAGTGCCCCCTTGCCATCCTAATGTTTCAACTCCTTTCTCTTGGGGATCTTATACAAAGAATAAAAGGATGCTGGATGTTTTACACAACCCTTCTTCCAACTCTGTAAATGCCCTTTAACAACAGATCTTTCCTCCTGTAGCTCGGTATAGGCCTGGGATGCTCCTTGACTCTGCTCCTAGTTGTCCTTGGAAAATCCCCTCTCTTACACCTCACAATCACTCTTGGGGATGCTTTTTGGAGTGATGATAGCTCAAAGTCTCCAAGAAGACGTTGTGATCTCCTCCTGCTGTGGACCGAACCTGTGATTCGGCTACAACAAATATCCCATGGAAGGTGAGGGGAGGAAGAGGAGCTGGGAGTGAATATCCACGGAGCAAAGGGGTCTAACCACACCTATCCAGTTCTCCTTGGGGGAAACTGAGCCCCCTGGCCTCCAAACAAAGGAGGAGCTTCACCGGGGGCTTCATCCAGGCTGCAGCTGCAATTAAAACACTGACGCTTTTCCATCTGGGACCCAGATGGGATCCAAAAATCCTGGGGCCTTGCCTGCTTGACTGGAGATGTGTCTCTGTCCTGATCCTCCTACAGCTGCCCTCAGACGATGTCCACTAAAAGTCAGAAGGAGCTCTGTGTGCGGAAGAGCTGCCAGACCAGGCTGAGCTGGGCAGGAGATGAAAGCTGGCAGCCCGGATCCAGACCTGTAGCAAAGGCAGCGTGGGAGGAACGCCTACTCCAAAGCACCTCTTTGTGGGGGGATGTCAAACAGGGGCAAATATGTCCAAACCCTGCCAGCTGCTGCTACCACCCAAGAAGAAATGCCTGCTGATGGGATGTGTAGGCAGCTGGAGCTGGAAGGGGCCTGGAGGGAGGAGGGAGAGGGTCCATGAGCTGGGGAGAGCCCAGGCTGGGGGGAGAGAACAAGGGATGGGATTTCAGACCCCAAATCCCTTCTTCTCGCTCTCACCCTGTCCTCTTGCAATGCAACCCCTGCTTTTATTCCAGTCTGAAACATATCACTTCTGCCATCGTCCCGGCTGATCACATATAGCATGATCTATTTATTTTTAACTCAAAAAACCCTGTCTGAATTACAAACTTTTAAAATCCAGCTGCTAAATAGCTGCTGTGAGGTTGTTTGACCGAAGGCGCCAATTTGGTATTGCCGTTTTGTGGCAAGCTGACACCTCGCAACGATAGACTGGAATCCGGTTCGAAGCATCATTTTTAAAATAAGACCCTTGTTGGAGCTTCTGCCTTTGGCGTAGGGAGAACTGTGCTGCCATAAAGCAACGGTCCGATGCCCCTGGCTCCAGTTTGTCAAAATTTCTCCTTGATTTTGCTCAGTTGCATCATGCATTGCAAATGGGATTGCTGTTTTTGGCACCGATCAAAGCAGCGGATTTCGCTGGAGAAAACAACAGATGTGTCCAAACCGTAACTGCAGAGCAGGAAAAGGCCCCAAATAAGGTGCGTTTCTGAAATCCTGCTCCCCCTTCCCCATTTTTGAAATAACCTTCACCTTTCTCATTAGCTGAATCAAAGATCTGGACTTTAAATCACCTACTGAAACGCAGGTGATGTGAAATTCGGATCTCCGCCTTGGTGAATGGGGATATCTGGGCTTGGAAATGTGGAGTGACTGTGTTTTCTTCTGTTTCTTTATTTCTCGAAGCCTGGCCGGGGCTCCCCCGTTTAGGCAGCGCCGAGCCCGATGCTCTTCGCAAACAGTATGTGGGAAACCACCCACCGCTACAAGGCAAACAGCTCCGAGGCACAGCGGAGTTTCGCCGCGCAGCCGCTCAGCTCCGGGGGCAAAGGCACCTCCGCGGTCACAGACGCGGCGAGTCTCCTGTCTGGTGTCATTACGGAGGGGTGACACGCAAATCGCAGCCGGGGTTAGGTGAGAGAGCGTTCTCCGAGGGATTTGCGGGATGAGCGGGAGGATCCTGGTTCCCAGCGGAAACTCAGCCGGCATCACTCGCCTCAACTTTACTTTTCTCTGCCCTGCATCACGCCGGGCACGGCTGGGGGCTTCAGCGGGGCTGAATAAACGTGTCTTAATTTGAACCCCAAGGTTTACAGGCGATACCTCCCCTCACAACCTTCCTAATGGAATTATTCACTACCTGTAATTATAGGGCTAAAACGGTAAACACGGGCATTTCTGAGGGCTGTAGCTAGTAGTTAGAGGAATGGATGGCAGGGCTCCTGCTCTGCTCCTGACTCTCCCACGACCTTTCTGCATGGCCACTCTTCACGCCACAATCTCCGCGAAGCTTCAGCACGTGCCTTTGCCCGCTCTGCCTCAGGACAAGGCACTCGACCACGCCGGATGAGACGTGGTCACCTGTGCAGGAAGCCAATCCTGAAATGTTCTGCACTGATACATGTTTGGGGTGAGCAGCGAAAAGCAAACTGCTCCCTAAAGGAAGAAGAAAGGAACTTTGGAGCGGAAACCCCCAAATTGTTGTCTGGGGAGGTTTGATGACTGATCCCAAAACGTTTGTGGAAGTAAAACCAAACACCTGTGCTCTGAACAGTTCCCTTATTAAAGAAAAAAACTCCCAAGAAGAAGAAAACAAAAAAAAACCTTCATCTTTTTGCAGGAACAGCCACACCTCTCACGTTTGCAATACTGGAAGATGCTGCTTTTCATTGTAAAGACCCTTCTTTTACTCATAATTCATTTTCTTTTATCATTTTACAGTTTCCCTGGCTGACAGCATGAGCAGACGCTCTCCCTGAGCTGTGCCCCTCCAAGCTGCCCGATACGCATCTCAACCCCCTTCCCTACTAACCCGTAGGGTTACTAACCTACTAACCCTACCGACAACAGCTGGGAAAGCGGCTGACGGGGCAGGTGTCCCCCCCAAGGTCTCGCTAGTGCTCACGGAACTGCTGCAGTCCCTGCCCGAGGATGGAGCCGGGCTTTGAAGACCGACCCACTCCTGCGTGGCAAAGCGCGGGGAAGAGTTTGCTGGTTTAGCTGATCCTCCTCCCCACAGCTGCCCTGGGAACACCAGGCTCCCCAGTCCGGCTGGGGAATGAGAGGTCAGCGGGTTGAAAGCGGAGTAAAACACAGCTTGGCAACACCAATAAATAAAATAGTAAGAATGCTTGATTGACCCGCAACTTTGCATCCTCAGATTAACCGATTAACAGCAGCCCCGACTGAAGTCGCCGCGGGTGACTAGGCTAGGGCTACCTAGCCATCTTGGTTGCCTAGCTAGGGCTACCAAGATGATGAGGGGCCTGGAACACCTCTCTTATGACGAAAGGCTGAAGGATTTGGGTCTCTTTATTCTGGAAAAAAGACGGGGGGGGATCTTATCAACATTTATAAATACTTAAAGGGTGGGTGTCAGGAGGATGGGGCCAGGCTCTTTTCAGTGGTGGCCAGCGACAGGACAAGAGGTAATGGGCACAAACTTGACCATAGGAAGTTCCACCTAAACATGACGAGGAGCTTCTTTCCTTTGAGGGTGGCAGAGCCCTGGCACAGGCTGCCCAGAGAGGTGGTGGAGTCTCCATCTCTGGAGACATTCAGAACCCCCCTGGACGTGTTCCTGTGCCACCTGCTCTGGGTGACCCTGCTCTGGCAGGGGGTTGGACTGGATGATCTCCAGAGGTCCCTTCCAACCCCTGCCATTCTGTGATTCTGTGACCCTGCTGTGGGTGACTTTGCTGTGGGCTCTCTCTTCAAAGTCCCCATTCCAAGCTCACAGCCCATAAAAGTCACCTCTAAATGCTCACCACCGGCCAGGCTGGACAAGGGGAAGGGAAGATGGGCTGGTGGAGAACTTGCAGTCTCACCCATGAGAGCAAGCAAAACGAGCAGGGATATTTCCAGGCAAATAGAGTTCATCCCATCAACTTTTTTTTTTTTTTTGACTGGTGGCATTCATTCGTGTCTCTCCCTTTCCCTGGCTTGCAAAGCCCTGTGGGGTGAGGCCTGATTCCTACACGTGGGAGCGTGTAACCACCCCTTGTTCGGCAGTGTTTGGAGGGCTGGCTGGAATTCACCATCTGTATATTTAGTTCTCTGCGGGGAGATGGTCTTCCTGGCCCAGTCTCCTCTTTGGGGTAAATACCAAGCAATATCTCTTTCCTGTATCTTCTTCGCATCTGGGCTCCAAAAGAAAGAAAATAAAAGGTGGCCCAGGAGGTTCCCAAGAGCAAGTTCGAACGGCCAAATGTCAGCTCAGCAGAAAAGATGGGTAAATCTGAACTGCCAAAAAATAAACAGCACAGAAGAACTGCAGAGAACCGGGTGTTTATCAGCGGAGACAGAAACCAGTCTGTGTAATGGGACAGTCTTTCTCTGCTGCGTTTAAATACTCCTGGTATCTTGACAAAGTGCAAACACAGCTCCCTAATTCCACCCCACCTCCCCCCAAGCAACAGGTCAGCTAAGGACATCTCCTGGGTCTCGTTTAAAGGTGGGAGATGACATGGAGCGTTTGCAAAGCTGCATCTTCAACTTGTTGAGAAAGGGGTGGTTGAAGGATCCTATGGAAAAAGGTCTGTGAAAGCCAAGGACCTTGCCCAGGTCCCCACGTGTCAATTCCTGACAGCAGTGGCCAGAAATACAACCCCGCCGCAGGACACCTTTCCTGTGCTGTCAGTCATGAAACACTGTCAGTGTCATCAGCTGATTGAAAACTTTTTTCCTGAATATCTGGGAAAGAGACATTCCTTCTTATGGGAAAAAGGCAAAAAAAAGAACCTCCCCAAAAACCCAACTTTAATCTAGCACCTCTATAGGTATTTCGGCAAATGAAAATGGGAGTTTTTGTGAGAGTGGCTTGGAGGTGGCACTGGGAGTTCTCCTGGCTCCAAGCTCAGGCCAGAGCTGGGACTGGAGATGGGCTGGGGCTTGGCTGGAGCTGGGACTGGGGCTGGGCTGGAGCTGGGGCTGGGACTAGGTCTGGGACTATAGCTGGGGCTGGGAGTGGGGCTGGGAGTGGGACCAGGGCTGGGACTGGGGCTTGGGCTTGTACTGGGACTGGGACTAGACTGGGGCTAGGGCTGGGACTGGAGCTGCGACAGGGACTGGAGCCAGGACTGGGGCTGAGCTGGGGATGGGGCTTGTGCTGGGACTGAGACTGAGAGCAGACTGGGGCTGGGACCAAGGCTGCGACTGGGACTGGAGCTGGGACTAGACTGGGGCTGGGGCTGGGGCCGGGGCTGCGGCCCCACTGGGTGGTGCTGTTATCCCTGCGCCGCCTGCAAAAGTATCCAGTTTATAAAATAAATGCAATCCAACGCCGCCTTAAACCACATGACATAACAGCAGCTTGCGAGCTTCCATTAAAATCTCAATTTGGGGAAATTGATTCTACCTCTGAGCAATTGCGATGCAATTACTCCAACAGGCAGCAATCAAGAATCACATCAAAACAACACCAAACTTTCATCTCCTGCCTCGCAACCACCACCACAACAAAAAGCACCTGTCTCTCAAACACGGCCCGGTTTCCTTAAATGTATATAATATTTAGGAAGGGCAACATGCGGGTCCCAAGAGTGGAAGCAAACCTCCACAGAGGCTGCTCTGGCTGGTGCCTCTGAAATGTCCTGACTGGGGGCTATACTCTGTCCCGTCCCCCCCCTCCTGTCTGAGGTTATGGGCTATTTACGGACTCAGTTCACCAGGAGCAAAGTCTCCCCCCACGGCCAGACACGCTCCAGCTGCCCATCCTCTCCCTGCGCACAGATGTGGCCGTCCCTCCCCATGTCCCACATCTGTCCAGATGCCACCATCCCCCCCCCCTACCCCACCCCCCCCCACCCCTTTGGCTTCTTGCCCTCGGAGGCTACGAACCCCCCAGCGCTTCGCCACCACAGAGAGTTTAGGGGAAAGCTTTGTGTCCCCGCAAACCAAGCGCTCCCGTCTCGATAATCGCGATCTCCCCCCACCCCCCCCCCCCCACACCCCCCTCCGCCTTGATGAGCTCGCCAACGGAATGGGGCAAATATCGGGGAGGGGGTTTTCAGTTTTCATCAGGGGTCGGGCGAGGAATTATTCAATTGACTGAGCCCAGCGGGGTGCATTTCCAGCGGCAGCCCCATCAGAAGGGCGGATAAATGAATCGCCGCATGCTCGCCGGGCTGGTATCAAGCCGGACAGAGGGAGCGAGAAAATGGGAAGAAACGAGGTTTCTTAGAAAAAAGGCCGGGAAAGGGGGGGGGGGGGGGGCGGGGGGGGAGATGGGGCGGGGGGGACGGGACACGGCCGGGGAGCGGCAGCGACAGCCTCAACAGGTCCCGCGGAGGAAGGGCCATGCAGGGAGCCGGGGGCAGCATGCGGCCGAGGGGGGGGGCGCCCGCGTAGCCCCCCCGCCCCCGCTTACCTTAGCGGCCGCATCAGCCTCTCCAGCCCTCCGCGGGGGTCGGTGCGGGGAGCGGCGGCTTTTGGTTTGGTGGGTTGGTTTTTTTGTCGGGTTTTTTTTTTTTTTTTTCCCCGCTTTTCCCAGGAGGGGGGAGATAAAACCGAAAATAAACCCAAATGAAATAAACCCAAGTGAAATAAACCCAAATGAAATAATAAACCCAAATGAAATAAAAGCAAAAAACAAAAAAAAGGCAAATAAAATAAAAAAATAGAGACAAATAAAATAAAATAGTGGTGGGGGGGAAAAAAAACCCAACCCACAGAAGAGGCGGGGGGGTTGGGGGGGGGGAAGGCCAACGGCGGGGCGCAGGCAGCCCCCCCTGCCCTGCGCAGGGCAGCCCCGGCGGGGAGCAGCGCGGCCTCGCTCAGCGGGACGCGGGGAGCCGCATCGCCCTCCCGGAGCATGTGAGAGGCAGCGGAGGAGATAGAGCCAGATAGGGAGGTCCCCTCCCTCCCCTCCTTCCCTCCTTCCTTCCCTCCTCCCTCCCTCCGCACACGCTGAGCAGCGTCGTTCGCATGCGGCGGCGGAGGGAGGGAAGGCGCAGCCCCCGGCCGGGCGGAGGGGGAGCTGGGGGGGGTGTGGGTGTGTGTGTCCCGGTTGAAATTCCGCCCCCCCCCACCCGCACAGCACCCCCTTTCCCTGTGCAGGCAGCCAGGGTCGGGTGGGGGGAGGACGGGACAGAGCTGGTTTTGCAGGGTGCATCCCCTCCCGGAGCGGTGGGGATGCTCCACCTGCAGCGGGAGGGTATGGAGGGGAAGGGGGGAGTTGAGGGGGGCACCCCCTTTCGGGCACGTGTGGGCGCTGAGAGCATCTTTCCGTTGACAGGGGATTGCAGCGAGGACCGGGGTTGGGAGAGGGACGGGGACACAGGCAATGGGGAAGGGATGGGGACCTCGGGGTACCCTAATAGCCCCCCTGCCCCAGCTGCCCCAGTACCCAGCATTGCCTGGAGCTGGGCAGTGTGACAGCACCCCCCCCCCCCGCCTCCAGCCTCCCCCACCGTCGGGATGAACACCCATCTCCCTTAGAGGCCTGGGGGGGGCATCGATTTTTGGCATGCGTGGCTACCAGGGTGCCTGCTCTCCGGCCGCTCTGATGGGAAAGCTCCGGGTGCAAGGCTGTGCCAGCCAGAGTGTCAGACACACAATTAATTACTGCAGCCCCAGAGCCACAAACGTGCTAAAAATACTGTCGCCGAAGCGTGCGCATAATAGCAGCCCTTTGCAAAGTGTTTCTTTCTCCCCTTTCTTTTTTTTTTCTTCTTTTTTTTTTTTTTTTTTCCCCTAATGCAAGAGACAACAATTGCGGAGAGCACACAGCGGCTCTCCGCTGCTTGATTAAGTCAGCGGCGAACACAAAATGTGCCTGTTCAGCTCAGGCTTAAGGAGGGATTTGAGTGTGCGTTAGGTACAAATTAGAAAATGGATGTGATTTAATCACAACAAATCTAAACAGCCCTGCTACGGAAACCCTGCCATCAAAGAGGTCTTTTGCTTAAATGTGGATGCTCGGGGTGTATGGTCCTGACAAAGGAGCGACGTGTTTGGGGATGAATTCTTAAAGCAAGAAGAGAGAGATGGCTGGGGAAAGCCTGATGTATCCCAGATAAGTTATCAGCTATGGACGGAATGGCTTCCTTCCGTAATAATTATTTGCAAATCAGTTCACAGTTCTGGATGCTGTGGTGTCTGGACGCTACGGTGCAGACAGAGCTGCTTCTCTCAGGCCTGGGACGCTGCACAGACGGGAAACCAGGCACAAACCCTGCCTGAGAGGAGGTAAACTGCTTGTTCGGAGAAGCCCAAGTGAATGCAGCAGACAAAGAGGAGGTGGGGGGGGGGGCGGGGGGAGAGAAGTGGTTGCAAGCCCAGGCCTTCCTGCAGGTGTGCGCAGTGGGTCGGGCTGGCGTCCCAGGCTGTAAAACGCTGTACGCTGGAGCGTTACTAATCTGAGCGCTTGGGGACTGTGGCACCACGGTATGAGGAGGGGGGGGGCAAAGGGGGGGTATCGCCACCTCAAACGCATCGCTTTTGGCTGGGCTGTGGAAGTGCTTCCCTGAGAAGACAAAGCGCAAGACAGAAGAAATGCTAATGCACGGGCGGGCCGGGAGGGCCTCGGTAACAGCGGCAGAGCGTTGGGGCGGCAGCGAATGGGTGCTGAGCCGGGTTCCGGTTGGGACCGGGGAGCCCCGGAGCAGGGAGGCTCCCAGCGAGCACAGCCGCGCTTGCGGGAACTCTCAGAAGTCTCCACCGGCCACTTCCCTCAGCTCTTATCAGCGCGCCGTTCATCTTTGGCACCGCAACTGGAGTTGGCACCTTCAGTTCCAAGGGCAAGGTGCACGGCTTTGACGTTGCCACTTCCTCCATAAACGCCCAGCGAGGGGCAGGTGTGACGGCACCCCTCTGCGGGCACCCTTCCTTCCGCGCGAGCTTCGCTCCGGGGGTGAGAACAACACCCAGCTCAAACCCAGGGCATTGCTGTAGATGCGGCAGACGGATAACTGCGGATCGTGGGAGAAGAGAAGGGCTTGATGGAGAATGGGCTATTGGCCTTTCAGATAGGCTCTGAGAGCAGTGGTGCAAATTTGCCCTTGGTGTGTAAAGTACAGCCAGGTGAAAATTAAGTCCGGAATATTCAGATTCTCCTTTGCTTTGCTTGTCCTGGGAATCCCCAATTTAGTGCCTGTGACCAGCATCACCAACTTGTGCTGAAGACGAATTTGTCCCCCCTCCCTGCTCAGCGACCTGCCAGGTCCACAAAACAAACAAAGCCAAGAGTGCCGGTACACTTTGTCCTTCCAGAAATGATTAAGACAACACAACTGAGCAGGCAGTTAAAGGAGGAGCTTGGCCACGGGAGAAGAGGGATGGTAGGGCAAGATCCACCATCAGCAGGCAGGTGGCTGTCCTGAGGAGCAGGAGGGTCCGGATGACCCAGGGAATGTCGATGGGTTGGGGCATGCGGCAGAGATCACTCCACAGCTCACTGAAGCTGATGGAAGTCATCTTCAAGGGTTTGTGGGGCATCACCAGGTTGAGATGCAGGGGCAATGGAGAGTATGAGACACACGAGCTTTTCTTTTGCCATTTTCATCCATACACAAGAGTCACCTAAACCTATTATTTTGAAGGCATTTTCCACACTGCAGCTATCTTCCTTGACCTCTAAAAGATCTGGCTGATCCTGATCTCAAGATGAAAGATTGCCACCTCACGGGCCGTGAACACCCGTCCGTGAGATTAGGCTCTGAATTATTAATACAATCAATGACTACCTCTTTTCATCCTAGAAGAGGCACAAAGGAAAGCTATGGGGGCCCTGAAAGGGAGGGAGGGAGGATTCTCAAGCAAGGGGGGGAGAAATCACCAGTGGAAACTGGTTTTCTTTGGGTGGAAATACCTCCTGTGTCTGGGTTTTTTTGGAGGCAGGAACAACGGCACCATTCAGGAGGTGACGACCCAGCTACGTTTGTAGGGCTGATGGTTGCACTGAGAAAACCCCTGTGGGGACCGTGTGTCTGGGGAAGGACATCCTTCCTTCCAGGCCCTTTCCTGTATTCGGTGCATCATGGGCTAAACCAAAACGGCGTCCCCAGGAGCTTCAACTGCAGAGCTGAAGCATGTGTCACCTTGGAGGAGAGGAAGGGCTGGGGAGCAAAGACATGTTTATCCTTCCAGTGCCACAAAGCTACCTCTATGCTACGTTATCCAGGCAAGGAGGTGAGACCTGACCCCCAGGCAGGTAACGGAGCCCGTGTTTTGTGGGGTGCATTTGGCTCTCTGTGGGGTTTCTTCACCACAGGGAGGACATGGATGTCTCCAGACTGGAGTCCAGCAGTGAACCGGCGTAAGATGGACTGCAAGGCTGCGCGTTTGCTGCCTGGAGGGAGGCAGCCTTTCCTTTCCCCTTTCCTCTGTGAACGCTGCGGTGCGTAGGTACCGTCAACACACGATGTTGGGTCTCTCTTCTAATCTCGACACTTTTCCTTGGCTTGGGCCTGACCTACCTACTTCAGCCATTTCAATGAAATTGTTTCTGCTCCTTGCCCTGTTGCATTCGGGAGGAAGCTACCATGGACCCATCCTGATCCCGGACCAGGGAAAAGGCGCAGCTCCCCAGTTCTGAGCTCCATGGAGAAAATGAAGCCAACTGGAACCCAAAAATAAAAGCTATCTTCACTCCATTTTTCAAGAGGTTAAAAAAAAAAAGCTATTGTGTTCATAGAGCTATTCTTTCCGGGTAGATAATGCAAAGCATTGCTTCAGAGCTGGCCAAAATGTCTGAGAAACATTTTTTTCCTCATTTTCATTACAATTGATATCAGCATTGCAAATAAGATAAGACAAGAAGTGTACAGTTACAATTATGTAGCGCTTTGTGATCACAAACAGATTCTGTAATCCCTACTCAGGGGGGTTTTGGAGCTGAATTTAGCTTATTGCGGAGCATAAAGTTGAGCTCAGCCAAGACTGCTCTCCCACTCCGTAGGATTCTCATCTGCACTCTGGTCACACGAGGGACCCGTGGCAAGCCAGCAAAAATCTCACAGGCGCATCAACTACCCTGGCCGGGGACCAAGCCTCCTTTTTTCCTCTGCAGCCATTTATTAATATTCTTCTACCTATTAAGTGTAAACCAACGTTTGCTTTAAGCATCAAAACCCAATACCCGTTCAACTGCAGCCTGAGCAGTAAATGGGGCTACTGAGAAACACCAGAAGTCCTTTCTGTTGCCAGGTATTGCTAGAGAAAATATTTAAGCCTTGGTTCAACAGAGAATTTGTAATTTTGCCGTGCCAGGATCTCACCGCTGCTGAAATGCTGCGTGTGGGCACATCACTTGTCTGACAGAGTCCCTGGTAAAACGTGGGAAGATGGGGCAAAGATACCGCGGAAAAAGGCTGTTGAGTGTCACATCTCTGGGAAAGAGCCCATCAGCAGCTGGAGCCAAGGAGTCCTCCTCACCATGGCTACGAGTGAGCATTTATGGGCTCTGACCTGGTCAGAGGTGTCCTCTCCTGAGGGCCACGTCCATGGCCCATGGGCAAAGGCAGGATCCTGAGCAGGTGGAAATATTCCCCCTCCCTCACCTGTGCTTCTAAACCATCTGACCTCAAGGTATTTGCAGCAGGCATGGGGGTAATCCCTTGGGTTCGGCGCGGCCACCCCATGTTTAAATTTAGGCACGAGTTGAAATACCTGGCTGAGCTCTACGTTTATAGTAGAGCAGCCCCTGTCAGTCAGATGGACTCAGCGGAGCGATGCAATCCACAGCAAACATTAAACTCAGCTCCAGGCTTCGCACGGATAAAGCTGTAGAGACAGCGAGATGGACAGGAGTCAAGTGCATCTGGACTTCTGGGGAGCAATCCCAGCTGCTCCTGGCTTCTGCTGTCATTCCTTGACTTTATGTCACAAGATGGAAAGAGCAAAAGACATAAGGTCAGTGGCAAGAGGATGACCCCTCCTCAAAAATAGTCCCTCACTGTGATACAGAGCTCTACCTCCATTTCCAGGCAGCTGTTAGATTAGAGAAACATTTTTATATCATTATATCTCCTACAGCAATCTGCAAAGAGCAGCTTGGGGAGGCATTTGGGGTTTTATGTGAATTTAGGTTGCAGTTTGCAAAAGTGCGTCGTTCCTACAATGCTGCTTAGGTTTCCTGCAGAGACTGGTGCATTAGAGGCAAGTCTGGCTAGAAGGTCCGTAAAATGTCACCTGCCAAGCAGTCTGGAGAATCTAAGCCTCCCTAGATAATTCAGTCCCATTAGGTGCCTCATGCAGGACACCAGCCTGTATAGCCTTCAGTTCAGAAGGCTACAGCTGAAGAGAGAGTTGGGGAAAAATTAAATTCCATTGGAAAATTCAGGTGTTTTTCTGGCGAGATGGTGTTAACTTCAGTCTCAAATCACTTCCAGAGTTGATGGCTTAAATCTAAAAATAAGGAGTAATGGAGGTGGGAGCTCCAAAAAGTCAAGGAGCTGCGTGAAGGAGTTCAATGCCAGCAAAATGGCACGAGGAGGCATTAAACGATTAATACCGTTGGGTGAAGGCATCTAAGACCCTTCTCCTCCAAAGCAGCTTTTTTCTGTCTGCGTGCAGCTTGACCCAACAGAAAGGATAACTGTCGTGGTTTTGGCCAAATGGGCCAGTGGCTGGTGACAGATGCTCCCCCCCAACCTCTTGCACACGGAGAGGAGGAGGAGAGATGAAGAGATTTGCGAGTTTAGAAGAAACTAAACTACTTTAATGAAATATTAATAATAAAATAAAAAGGAAAATAATTAAATAGATATAATATATACAAAACCGTATTAAGCTCCCAGGATGACGTCACCGGCAGGCACTGGGGAAGTCCCAGACTGGACTCAGCAACGGGCGGGAACTGGATTCCAGAGCTGGAGTCAGGAACACACGGATCAGGATATAAGGCAGATGAACAGACAGGGTCCTCCTCGGACGTCAGCCATTGAAGGAAGAGGGTTGACCCTTTGATCCCTCAGCTTTTATACTGAGCATGGGGCAGATGGGATGGAATACCCTGGTGGCCAATTGTGGGTCACCTGTCCTTGTCCGCTCCTCCCCGCAGGTGGGACCCCTCTATGCTTTCTGCTTCCAACCCTCTAACGGGGCAAATAACGAAATTAGCTGACCTTGGTTGTTATAGCAATAAGCATAAGCAAGAGCCTCTCTGCGTACCATTCCTCAGCACTAATTGTAAACATTGGTCTTATCACTCTGAGAACGAACCGTTTTCGGCACAATATGCTGTTAATTTCAGAGAGTTAGAAGAGGCCTAGCTAAGAAGTAAAATTACTGAACAGAAAGTTGGTTCTGTTTTACCTCAAACCAGGACGATAGCCCAGAATTCCCATCCCCACCAGCCCACCTTGCAGGGCTGTGATGTCCCCCCTCCCTGGGACCAGCCGCCCTCCCCTCGCTGTTGCCGGTGGCTCGCTATCGTTCCCTGCTCCGCTCCAGCGCCTCCTCACCGAGGGAATACAAATTGGTCGGCTCTGAAGCATATGGAGGAGAAGAATGCTCAGCTGTGAATTTCGGGGACGGGTATTATACAAACCCAGCCACCAGCACATCACCTTTTCAAAGGCTTCAAATCCGCTACAAATTGCTTCTGAATGACAATGGGAATTTCTCGCCCTTCACAAAGCCCCCCATATTAGCATCTTTATTGGAATAAACTAGCTAATTTCTCCAGTTGGAGGGCTGGTCTGGAGAATCCTTAATGCCAATTAGATGGATATTTATCAGCACCCTGACGCTTGTGGGGTGGCAGGGAAGGCTGCTGCCTGGTCCGGCGAGTGGCTCGCCACCTGCCCAAGTCCGGACCAGAGACAAAGAGATGGGGAACACTCAGTCCCCAGGGCCAGCAGCAAAGCAGGACATCACAGGGACCAAGGGATCCTCTATTTTAATCCTCAATATGTTCTTTGTGGCATTTGGTAATTCCCAGGCGCAGGGCGGGGAGGCTGAACCTGTGCTTGCAGGAATAATGATAAATCTGTGCCCTTCGCTATCCTTCAGGTCCCCCTATGAAAAATATACCTCCAGCTAAGCCAGGCTGACTGAATTCAGCTGGACTGAAACATGCATGGAATAGAAGGAGATATATTCTGTCTGTCTATCCATCCTGAATAACTGTACGGCAGTTTGTCGTTGGGTTCAGCATTTATCTTGTAAAATGGCTGTAAAGAAAAAGGAAAAAAAAAAAAGAAAAAAAAAGGACAAAGAGCAAAGCCCAACTTCATAAATATAAATATCCCCAAATCTAAAACCTCATGATGTTGCAGGTAAGCAGAGTTCATTCCTCACTATGGGTGGAAAATGTGGGGAGGCTTCTCTTCGCTGTGTGCTCCCTGGAGCAGCATTTGTCAGGGCATTCAAAATGCAGCACTGGCCTGGCCCATAGCTGGGACGGCTCAGGACTGTCCCAGCGCTGTGCCCACAGATAGCCCCGAGCTAGAGCCCGGGTACCAGCCGTGCTGTAGTTAACTGCAGGGTTACCAGAGGGAGCAAGGAGAAAGGGTGACGTGCCTTTTTGCCCATGGCAGGTATCATTCATCTCTGATTTGTTTGGCCAGAAGTGGCTCAGATCAGTTGGATTCAGTGTCTCTGACTCTCAGCAGGACAATATTTCCCCTTCGTTTTTGTGTTAAACTCTCGGATTTAATCCATGGGGCACAGTTGTCCAGGAGCACTGAAGAATCCATGGTGTCATTTGCGGGGCGGGGGGCGACAGGTCCTTTTGGATTTTATTCTCTTACGAGGCCAGACTCGGTGGAGGAATTCTGAAAATGTCTCATCTCCGTGCTGAGCAAACACAGCCCGAAGGCAGAGCGGGGCTAGTTTTGACACCGCCTGTCTCATCGTCAGAACCGGGGAAGGCTCCCCCAGATGTGGGACATCAGAGGCAAAGCTGGCGACTTCGGAGTCGTTATCAACGCTGTGTGCTGTGTACCAGGCAAAGCAGCAAGCCCATGTCAGGCTGCTGTCTCCGTGCTTCCCCCATGGATAAATATTGGCTCAGCCTCTCCCCGTGGTGTTGCCTGAGAGCAGCTCCTTGCCCTTCGCACAGAGCACCAACCTCCCAGTGTGGCAAGCCCCTTCCCGATCTCCCTCCCACCTCCTCCGAGGGTTAATGGAAAGAGGAGATGGGCTGCCGAAATGCCGGTAAACAAGGCCCAGCTGCTGGGTTAGGCGGGGGGAGAGGGTCAAAGGACAAAAATGAGGACAAGTCTGTACGCAGCCCCGGCGGCTGCTGCTGCCACCTGCCCCAGCCCCAGGATGGAAATTGCTGCTCAACTCTGCCTTCTTCCCATTGAAGGTGTCACCCTTCTTCTAGATCGTGTTTTTTTGGGCTAAAAAATAATTCATTTTATTTGTTAGAGGGTTTCTTCTCCCCTAGACAAGCGGCTCGTGAAGGTCCCATGGAGGCAAGTTGTCTCGATCTGGGTTTTTTTCTGAGGTGGAGGCACAAGGGTTCCTGCTGAGGAGGGGGTTTGACCCAACACGTGCAGAGCAGCGGGCATTTGCTGTCCATCACCCAAACCGCTGGGCCACCTCCCTCCACAAATTATATTTGAGAATTCCTTCCCTGACCACTGATAGGCGGCCACTGCTGGGGTGGGATGCGAGAGAAAAGGCTACAGGCTTCCCTATCCCTTGCAAGTGCTCCTATCCCAAGTACCAACCATCTTTCAGCAGTGCTCTGGTGATGGGATTAAGGTGCATTAGGAGTTTTTGTTCTGGTCTCTCCCAGGGAGTATCAAATGCAGTGAAATATCTCATTTTGCTGGTGGCTTTTTGAAAAATGTGTGGTATGTGTTAATGTCAGAAAGGCAAGGTCAAAGGAACAGGACCACAGGACACAGGGCTGGAAAAACCCTTTTAGGGCCAGAGATCGGTCCATGTTATTGTAGCCCTGTTCGCACTGTTTTAAAAGAAGTGCAGTTGTTTACCCTCAGCACATGTGCTGCAAGGCTGTTGGTGGATCACAACTGTTTTCTGGGAAGAAATGCGAAAGAAAAGCCGCGGCTCATGTGTTACTTGTCCTTCAACAAAAGACCAAACCCTGCACCAACTCAGCGCGAGCTCTGTCTCCTCCACCCGTGGGCATTGTCCTTCCCGGGGAGGTTTCCACTTTACCCAAGGAACACAGGTTGTTGCTGATATTTATGCCAGAGTTTTAGGTTTCCCATTTAGGCTGGAGGAACGTGACCTTGAGTTTGAGCAGCGTTTCCGCAAAAATCAGCACTGAATGGAGACGAACTCCAGTTTGTAGGAGTCAACTATGGGATGGTTTAGGAAGGATGTTGAGAGTATCGCATCCAGCTGAAAGAAGCATCGGCGCAGGCGAATCTCAACACCAAAAGCCCTTTAGCCAGCATGAATAAACGAAGTGCCTTGCTGCTGGCATCAGATGCAATTGTTAACTAAGCCCTTTGATGGAAAAAGGGTCCCATGTGACATCCCTACCAACTACCTCCTCCACGCTTGGGTTCCCCATCCATCTGTGACATGTTTCTCTTATGGGGCCAAAGCCCCCAGCCTGACCCACTCGATCTCAGAGTCATCTAGGCCTGAAACTGTTCCTCATGTGGAGGCAGAAGTGGTTTTAGGTCAACTGCTCAGGGATAATTTATGCTATGGTGCTTCTAGTTTGGTACGTATAGTATGGAGAGTTCTGGAGAAGTCTCCCTGTAATGGTGGCTCACATATTGCTACTCTTGGCTTTTACGCCCTCAAATTGCTCCGTTTTCATGGATCGCAGTAGTGCTGGGGTGGATTGGTGTGCAAAGAGGGTTGCACCTTCCTCCAAGCAGATGTGACATGTAGCGGCAACTAGAGGTAAGCACCGAGTGGATGTGGGTCATGCACCTGCCGTATGGCTTGAAGCAAGTCCCACACCGAGTGGTGCAAATGGGAGAGTTATAAACCCTTTCAGGAAACAGACTTACAAGGACTGGAGCTGTTTTACGAGCGGTGAAGTGAAATTAGTGGTAGCAATGGCAGAAACACTGTTTTTGTGGTGAAGAAAACATTGTGTGGACAAAGCCAATACAGCTTGACCAGCTTCCTGCAAGACTCTTCTGAGCAGTTTGTTTCACTTTGGCTCCTGGCTCCATCTTCCAGACGTATTCTGTTTGCTAGCGATTTTAGCTGAGTTTTTAAAAGCCAGGCCTCCAAACCCAACAGTGTTGCTGAATCAGAGGTACATTTGCCAGAATTGCCTGGACTCAAACCTGACTGTGAGCTCTCTCCAGACTCTCCTGGACCAGAGGCTGATGTCCCATCCGAGTCAGCAACCATGGATGGAATGGATGAGGTGCTATGGTGGTATTGGCTGGTGTCTTGGCTGCCGGGCTGGGGTGGGAAGGCACAGGTTATGTTTTATGAGGGATGAGTCTTCTCTCCCCTCGACATGAGCGTTGTTGGTTCCAGCTCTGCCGTGCTGAAAGTTTTAAAGGTCTGATTGCACGCTGGATACCTGACAGGCATCCCTGGCCTTGGATACTGGGCAGACCCTTCTGCAGCACTTCTTGTAACGGTGAAGCACTTTCTATGTCTTTTATGTTCTTCGTGCCCACGGAGCCTCAGCTACACTAATTTTAATCTACTGTGGGATTAAAATGAACCGGGGTGGACAGTCCTTGGGGAGACATAACCTAGAATTGGGGCAAATAAAGAAGGTGGTGTTATTGTCGGGGTGGAGTACAGTCACCCCAAAACCCCGAAGGCAGATGGGGCAGGGAAGGGAAAGTCCTCGCACCAGCATTTATCAGGATGCCGTGATTAGCAGCCACGGCTCTGCTCGTTGAAGACTTCCATTTACAAAGTTGATAATGCACCGGCAGGAGGGAGCAGGGAACCAAAAGCTGAATTTTTCAGCTGTTAATTATCAAGGTCACGTTGCATTTACATTGGGTTTTCCTGCTGTTGTGCTTTAATTTCATTACAGATGTGTTTGTTAGGATATAGCTGGTCTGAGCACAGATGAGCACTGAGAGAATTCCCCCTGCAGAACACGATCTTTTTCCAAACAGGCAGTTCATGCATTGCTTGTTCGTAGCAGCATATTTCTGGAAGACAAGCAATTTTCTTCCCTTTAAAAGGACTTGGGGGAAAAAAGGACCATCATTTCCAGGCAGAAATTTTTCTGAGGAGGATATATTTGTGCCTGGCTGAGGAAAGACACGAAAAGGTCAAAGAAAATTAAAATCACATGCTCAGAACATTTTAGGGCAGGTGTTTTTCCTAAGCCAGAATTCAGCTTTTGGAGGGTGTATCCCAGGATTTATGCTCCTCTTAACGTTTCACCTGTTGCACTAGTACTGGAGGGTGAATGATTTCCTGTCCCTCGCAGCCTGGTTTCCCTGGACCCAACTCAATAACTCAGCTTTAAACACGTTGCAATTATTTTTGCAGCTAGAATGAAGGCTCAGACAAGTGCTCCGGTCTGGCTGCTCATCGCCGCATTTCACTTGGCATGTAGGCTACGGATGAGGAATGCACAGAATTTCCTTTTCCAGCCCGTCAGATCCTCTGTCTTGAGCCTGGCCCAGCCCCAAGAGCACAACGGATGCAGCTGGAGAAGGGCAGGTCCAATCTTGCTGCTAAGCTCCAGTGACACTTAACCTCCTCTGCCGTGTGATCAGCCAGCAGCTGGAGGTGGATGCTAATAAGTGGCTGAGCATCAGCTGCTGCCTGTTGAAATGGGTCCTTTGTGAAGGAAGAGGAGTTTATTTCCCAGGCTGGAGGAGGTGGTGATGGAGGTTAGGGCTCTTGTGGGAGAAGATGGAGGTGCCCTTGATGCTGAATGAAGGTGATTTCCTGATTTTGTGTCTTGATTTCTTCATTGGTGTTGGTCTATTTGAGCAGGTAATGGGGCTGTAGGCTTCCCCTCTACCTACTAAAAATTGCTGCTAGGATTCTTGTCCTGTTGTGAAAGCTGACTGCAACTAATTGTAATTTCTTAGTGTCAGCAGTAGGTGGGAATCAATGGGGAGCTTTGAGCTATCAAATAATGAAACCGGTTAATCCCTTGTGTTTCTCTAGAAAAAGTGTTAGGGCGGAACGTTAGCCCTTTGGGGCAAACTGTCTTCTCAGTGACACCTATGTTCTGTGAGACAACAAGCCTTTCCCACAGGTCTGTTAGCTTGGCCTTGGTTGCAATGGGAGCTGTAAACATAAGATCAAATTCTGCCTTATCTCATCCCTAAAAATTATTTTTCTTGGCCTGGAATGGAACACTAACTGGCTTCTTTCCTAAAGCAGCTGCACAGCAAAGATGGGATTGAACGAACCTCTTTCCCTTGAGCTTAGGAACAACTCAAGATGGGTAGAAAACCGCTGTTGCATCACTGATACAGAAATAACTATAATTCACACCATGTACGAAGATACCAGTCTGATTACTAACAGCGATGGCTGTACTGGTCAAAACTATCTTTACTGCATCAGGAAAACCAGTTTTATCCCAAGGATGCTGCTAAGAAATGAAGAGGGTTTGGTTTTGGTTTTTGTTTTTTTTTTTTCTTTGGTGGAATCAACCCAGCAAACAGTGCATAAATTGCTGGAAGAAAGTCAGACTTCAAAAAGCATTAGAAAATATTCCTCTTCCTCCCCAGATTATAGATTTCCTTTATTGGAAGAACAGTGCCTTGAAAACAGACTGTAATGAAATTTGCTATTTAATTAGTCTTCATTTTATTTATGTATTTAATTTTGCTGGAGTGGTTAAAGACTATTCAGGTTGAGGGAATTTCTTTATTTTCCTCTGCGTATTTCCTTATATTAAAATTTTTAAGACCGTCAAACGTTCTCTTCTGATTTTGCTAGGAGGTCTTCCTTGGCTGTGTAGAGGCAGGTTTGCCGAATAATGTTTATTAACATAATCAAAATATTAACAAAGACCTCTTTTAAACAAAGTGCTGGCTAGGCACTGGAATGAAAGAACTGTTAACAAAACCTATGAGTTTAAACCAGAAAGGAACTTTCCTCAGTTGATCAGCTTTGTGTTCCTGACGGTGTCATTATTTTGCTATTCAGTAACCATACAGGGCTCCATCCTCACTTGATTTTTTCACATCAAAAATCAAAGAGAAATCAGAAGTAATTTCTGGAGTGAAGCTTTTCAGGCTTCTCTCTCCAGCAAAAAGGAATCTAATCTTAATTCTCCTACTTACTGCTGTCTCTGGCCTCTTGGCCAATTAGGTTGGGTTGGATTTAGCTTAACCCGAAGCAATCATCAGGTCATGACGATTCTGGAAACAATTTTATTTTTTTTTTTTTTAAACTGAACTATTTTGTTCTTCTCTCTTCCCCCTGGTTGCTATAAAGCAAAAGGCTTCAGTTGTCTTTTCTCCAGAGGGATCAGCAACAGCTTGCGGAACAAGCGCTATGCTAATGAAATCCTCTCTTAGTTTAATCTAAGTGGGGGTTTTGGTTAAACTCTGTTGGTTCAGTGACCCCCCTCCCCCAGCACAGAACTGCCCTGGGGATGGCTCAGCCTGTGGGACAGTCCTGGAGAGACTGATTCTGGGGGCTGAACCCAAGCGGTGGTAACCCAGCGCCAGCGTTATCCCCAGCTCCCGATGCTTTGCTGGCTATGAAAGAGGACAGAACAGAGGGGGAAAAAGTATCCCTGGTCTCTGCATCACCAGGAATAGCTTCGAACAGCCACTGCGGCGATGCCTTGTTGCCCTTCTCTCCGTGCTGGGGCTGCTGAGCTGGTGATGGGGAGGAGGAAGGATGCTGTTCCTCTTGAGCTGCTTGGCAGAGCATCCCGGGGTGCCGAGCAGGTCACGCAGGCTGTGCGTGCCGTACCATCCCATCTGCGCAGCCCCACCTTACCAGTGCACGGTGTGGAAAATTCCCTCCCAGACTCTAAAGCGTATTACAACGCTGCAGGATGTACAGAATGGACAGCATTTGAAGTGTTTCCTTATAGGATAATCAGAGGAAGTCATTGTATTAAATATCCATTTGTGTCATTAGCCTTTTATTTGGTGCTTCATCCAGACATCCTGTTTGCTTCCCCTTTGAAGTAATGAATATGTTTCCTGTGTGCCGGGTCTGATCCAAAGCTCCCGTATAAAAGCAAGTTACCGAGCTGAGATCAGTCATGTGCTCAGCGGGGAAAAACATCTCCAGACTCACCTTGTGGGAGGAATTTTGAGGTAAATCCAGAGCAGTGTTTATTGGCTGCCCTTAAAACCACTCCTTGAGCTATCCTGTCTAGAGGTTATAGCTACCTGCTCCATCTTGTACGGGGAAGAAGTTTCTGGCATCTGACACCTCGCCGTACTGTGGTGGGATGTCGCAGGAACATCACGGTGTTGTCCTGAGCGGTTGAGAGAACTGGCCCAGCTCCCAGGGCGCACAGAGCAAATGCGGAGCCATAATTCTGTATATTAGGAGGCATCAGGGCCAAAGAACTGGGACGTCGCTGTCTTTAAAGGTGGGAAGTGTCCAAGCTGCTCTACATCCCTCTCCCTTCCTCCTTCCAATTCTGACTGGGAAAGCTCCCGCTGCCTTTCCTGCAGGAAGGATGAGTGTCCAGCTGATTTGCAGTAACTGCTTCGTATCTGCAACCTTACTCATCCTCAGGGGCTGACTCTGCGATCGCCGCAGCTAGCAGCAAACCCCACTCTGTTTTTAAATCTGTATCTGAGACAAGAGAGGGAGGCTTTGTATGTGGGGCCTGGAGGTAGAGGCATGACATATGCTAATGAGTAGATTATAGCCACATCCAAGATACACATTAAATACCAGGAGGAATGCTGTGCCAGCATGGGAGATGCCGCCCCAAGAAACAGCTGGAGGAGCTGCATAACCCCTTCAAATGCCTCTTCACCCTTGGCTGCAGTGGGGAGGGCAAGAGGGAGGGTAACCAACTCTCCGTGGCTATCAAACAAGTGCTGGCCTCTTTTGCTGCCAGGTAGGGAAGGGTTAATCGGGGAAGCGCAGCCCCTAAGGGCTGGGACTGTTGTTCCATGCAGATTGGCTTCTTGTTTCTCCTATTGATCGCAATCACGCAGAGCTGTGCCTGTAACAAACTGCCTTAAATCATTGCAATCATAATAAGCACACCTTGGTAAATAATGCATGAGATGTCCGTAAGCCTATATTCATTAGAAGGAAGGCGCATATAGAGCGCGGTAATCATCTGGGCTGGAGCGGGGGCTTGGCGGGTTGGATTGAGATGTAGTAGCTGCTAGGGATCAGCCCTGCGCTGAGGTGGGTTTCGGGCAGGCTCCCCAGCCCCTCAAGATGTTGGAAATACAGACAGGCTCCTTTTCACGTTCATGAATTTTGCACGAGGTGTTTAAAACGCCTCCAAGCTTCACAGCATAATACAGGTTGGGCGGAAGTGGGCTCGTGGCAAGTCTCCAAATAGCATAATAGCCAGGCGTCGCAATTAATAGTATTTAATATATCTTAATGACAACAAAACACATAGCGGGTAACAAGTTTTGCTGTGAAAGCCTCATAGCCAAGTTAATGGTCTGGATATTAGAAGCCTTTGTTTTAAAATGCAAATTAAAAATGCTTAGTTTTCCATTTGTCTTGAGGAGCCGAGTGGTGTTGACGTGTGGAGCTTCTTTAAGGCAACTTTGTCTTCTCAGGCTGGGGGTTGGTGTAGTCCTCGGCCAGACCCCACAGCAGGGCCGGCTCAGGTGCTGTAGCCTTCATTAGAAGGTTCCTAGGGCAAATTGCAGGGAAAATTAGTTAGGCAGTAATTTCCACCTCCCTTTCATCCTAGGGAGAAGATTATTATTATCACTATTATTATTTTGTTAAATGACAGTGATAAGGACAGTTTGGCTTTTGTATGGTTAGAAGAGATAGGAGCGGGGGCAGAAACATTCCTGGTGATATCAGACAGCTGCGGATGGTGATGGGTCATTTCACTCCATTATGGTTTCTGGCAAGCGAGCATTAAAGGGTGTGTGAGGGCACCGTGTCTCAGCGATGACTTCATTTGGCTGTCTAAACAAACAGCCATTCCTCACCAGGTGCAAAGGGCCTTGTATTTGTTTTTTTCCTCCATGAATGAAAAAGAAATACCTAAAGTGAAAATAGTAGCAGTGGATTGTATCTGCTTGACAACCGTGGTGGTCCCTACCTCCTGCGAAACAGCCGCGATGTGAGCCACGGCAGGGAGAACTCACTTGTCCATGCTCAGCCCCGATGGGGTGCCTTCATGGCCAGATGAGCAGGTTCAAAAGCCTGGACCTCAAAACTCATAGACCTTCTGTTGGCACTGTTCGGCTCTAGGTTGTCTGTATCCAACGTGCAGGTCTGCTGAGTAGTACCCACAGTGGGTTGGGTGAGTAGGATCTGAACTTGCACAAGGCACGGAAGTCTTGTAGGAGCAGTTGCTAAGCCCCTGGGGGTATGTGCTGGAGGGAGGGCTAGGCCTCTGGTGTGCTCCATCTGTCTGAGATTGGCTTCTCCTAAAACACGAGTGTGGGAACTGATCTTGTGGATGGTGTCCAAGTCTTGAAAATGGGTGAAGAGACAAACCTGGCTGGTAACTCAATTACGCAGCCCACTTCTAGCTGTCCTCCTGCACCCCATCCTTCACTGGTGCACCTACTTGCATCTGAATGCTTACCCTCACCATGCATCAAACCTCAGTGATCTTGAAGTCTCCTTGACTCCTTGAAGTGATGAAGTGGAAAATCTGGAAGTGCTGGGGAATCTCTTGTCCCTGGAAGGAGATGTCCTCTTTGAGAGCGCCAGGGGATCTGCTGGTTTTAGAAGATCATCTCAGGTTCACTTCTTTCTGAACCAGACCAAAGCATTTTATAGATGCAAGCAATTTAAACTTACTTTAGACTCCTAAGTAGGCCATATCTGAGATAAATTTGAAAACCCAGCTCTCCTGTTGGCAGCCACATCTTAAACTTTCATCGAACTGCTCTACCTTCAGCTCTGAAGTTGTATTTTTGTCCTTGATACTCTTGCTGGAAGGCTGTTGCAGAAACTCACAGCCAGTGGTTACGGTTAAATATAAGGAAGAATAGTAAAACTTTTCCTCTCTAAAAATACATTTCTGAGTGTCAAGCTCAGTCTTATCTCCAGGAACAGTCTGAAGAGCTTGAGATGATTTTTGAGTCCTGGGTTTTTTCCAGAATCAATTCTTTTTGCTCCTTTCTTGTGTAATTAAAGAAATAAATCCCCCAGCAGCTCAGCTCCACATAGATCAGAGCCCCCCCTCCAAAGAAAAGTGATGATCCTAGCTATTTTGTAGATAAACTATAACATTTTTTTTCCCCCTGTACTTCCAGCTGCATCATCTGTCACAGAAGCAGAATGACCAAGAGTGAAAAGGTCAGTAAATTTTAAGCTGGTCCAGTTAGACTGGAGAAGAAGGATCAGCTAACCTGAGGGAAAGCAGATAAATGGGGAAATATTACCAAGCCTTCACCTTCGCACCACGCTGCCTCGAATGCTGCTTGCCTCTGCAGTGGTCCCGAGAGATGTGGCAATCTGTAGCCATGAAAATATCAGTCCTGGCAAGGTCCCCTGGAAGCGGAGCCCCGGTATGGGCACCCTGTGCAGGGACGTGGGGATGAGTGTGGTGTGTAACACATCTCTGCTGGCCTGGATGCTCGGGGGAGGCGGCTTCACCCTCCAGATGGTGGTTAGAGCCCATCAGACTCACTTTCTTTGGTAACCTGAGCCAGGATTTGAGCCAGAGGCCTCCAAAGGTGAAAGGCTAATACGCTCGCCTCCCTCCCTGCCACCGAGCCCCCTTCGCTTTGTTAAGGCGATGCACGAACTTTGGGAAATGGCTCCTGCAACCTATAAATGATGAATGAAATGAGAAAGCCCCGCTCGGCGCGCAGGGATAATGCGCTGGCCGCTGGGCTGTTTGCTCTGCGGTGTTCAGCAAACAGGCTGCAAAGAAAGCTCAGCAGGATCCCGGACAAAAGGAAAGGACAATCAACTGGAAAACTCACTGGGTTCAATTATGGGCTGGAATTTAATCCCGGTAGGTTTGGAAGGGCTTCCCCAGCCATTTGGCCCCCGGGCAAAAATCCGTCTCGCAAGTAGGTTTCTCTGAGGTCTCAGGACAGCACGCAGAGGTATTAGGCTCATAAAGGGTTTCTTATTCACAGAAAGCCCTGAAGATACTTCAGAAGCTTGTCCAGATTACTTCTGGGTGAAGCCATAATGCTGGAAGTGAAAGGAGCTGGGGTGTTCTTGTGGCTAGGAAATCCAGGCTGCAAAGAAGAGAGGGGTGGTTAAAGCCCGTAAATAGTTCTCAGCTAATGAAATTGCCTGGTGGGGAAAAGGGGAAAATAGCTCCTTTTTAAAGCAGATGAGGCAAACATGCCTCCCAACATATTTTCTGCTCATAAAACTCAGTCTGGGTTTCTAGGTAACTAGTGGAGAAACCCCAGGGAGAAGTTTGTAAGGGTTTCCCACACTAGCTAGATTTGAATAACTGAATGGAACTGCTGAATGTCAACCTTATCTCCCACAGAGCGTGGCTTACGCCATCCCACCTCTCCTGAGGCTCACTCGTGTGCGAAGCAAACCTGGAAGCCTGGAGGCCCTTCATGTTGGGACACCCAATGTTGGGGTCCAGCATTCACCAAGTGCGCGGCTAAGAGGGACCTTTGTCACACCATCTAGTCCGATCTCCTGGCTGTCTCTGCTTAAATCCCAGTTTTGCGCTCTCTTTCTGATTGTAATCCTGGATTCCTGGGGCTGCCCATCCTCTTGCAGCGCCATCTCCCTTGGGGGGCTTGTTCACCTGCTGGATGGGGATTTCAGAGCCTGATGGGCATTCATAAGGTACTGCTCCAGATCTTACTGTTTCTTTATTTTGTTTTATTTCTAAACATTTTTATTTTTATTTCTAAGCAGCGGTTACTTTCTGGAGCTCAAATTCTCTGCTGGCCTCGGGCTTACCTTGAGCCCTGCTTACGGCCTCGCCGTGCTTGGTAATAAGGTAGTGAGTCAAACTGGTTGTCAAAGGCACAGAGAGGTTCGGGCGTTGGGATGGATTTTTTTCCTTGCTGGCCGTGGTTTTGTCGCAGGACCAGGCTGTGCCCGCAAACAGCGGGGGGGATAAGCGAGGAAAAGGCTCCTTCCTCCTCCTGTCGTGAGGGATGGAGCCGGGAGTGAGCAGCATCCTATTGAAAATTATTTTTAATATTTCTTCCTGACTTTTTAAGATAGTTTGCTTTACCCTAATTAATATTGCACTGGAAATAAGCATTTGGATCCCATCTAAGCCTTGATGTGAGCAGAGGCGTTACAATGAAATCGGACCAGATGAGTGTTTGGTTTCGATGAGGCTTTTTTCCATACTGACCCGTCTTTACTGGGATTCAGACCAGTTAATCCAGGGTGTGAATGATAACCTGGTACATTGCTGCAGTTGAAAACAGTATAGGGTTCTTGCCAGTTGAATCTCGAGTCCAGGGAAGCCTTGACTGGCAAAGCGGGGAATCCAGGTGCGTTAAACGCACCGGTGCTGTTTTGTGCACAGGGACAACTTAAATCTAGGTAACAAACTTGACGGGTTTGTCGCTGCTGTTAAAAAGCAGCTGTAGAGAAGGCAGACGGCCAGCTGATCATCCGCGCAATATAAGTGGGCCTCAGGATGGGAAAGATGGAGATACTTCTCCTGCTTGCAGCCAGCGCTGTGGTGAGCAGGCAGGGATGCTGAAGGGACCACGGCACAGAGACCGTTTACCGTTGTGACTGAACTTAATATTACTCGTATGGCCATGCAAACTGGCAGCCACACAAATGAAAGGTGCGGGGCAGTGCCTGTATCCTTCCCTTCATGCGGAGGAAGGCGAGCTGCTGCTGCTGTGTGTGGAAAGGGTAAGTCCAGAGGAAGGAATCGGCACGTGCCTGCTTCCAGAGGGTCGAGCCGGCACAGGCAGAGCGTCTGAATGCGGCTGCGATGAAATCTGGTGATAAGTACGTTAAAAAGGGGGTGTCGTTCTGCAGACGCAGAGGTCAGGTGTGACTGTCTGTGGAGGCTGGGAAAACTCTCGACATCTGAGGATTAATTAACAGAGGCTGCCAATCTCTGCAAACACAAGCTGCTCTTGTGTTTGCAGAGTAGAAGGAGCTGTAAATGAAACACAACAAACTGCGCAGCTGACAAGTGGAGAGAAGAGGTTGCCTTATTAATTGAAGTCTGGGAAAAGGTTGGCTGGTGAACCAGTTTCAGACCAATCTCGCCAGGCCTGGGACTAGCCAGTCCCTGTTTCTGGCAGAGATACTGGGCAATCTCATCAGTTGCTCTCGTGCCATTTGTTATAGCTCTTCTCCTGGGTTCTTGTTCCCAGGCACTTTGTCCTAATGGATGATTTCTGCTTCCCTTGTCCCTGCTCCGGGACAACGTGCCCTACCACGCCAGACTGGCCTTTGTTGTATAGGATCACCCCCAAAAAGCTGGGAGTTTGCAGGATGGTCCGGTGTGACCGAGCCTTTCTCCGACCTAGCTCTTGCTGCTGTACACCTGCCTCGGCTCCGGTCTCTCAACCCTTGCCATCCCTGAGCATCCCTCTGGCCCAGGCTTGTGGTTTAGTACAATCCCAGATTTCTCCGTTTCCTGCTCCATACCCAGTTCTAGCTGGGCTCTAACCACTTAGGCTACCTGGATCCTTTTCTCGCTTAAGCGAGAGTTTGAAGCTCACGTGAGCTGCTAATGTCTGTTCAGGTATTTAGCAGAGGCTGACTTGTGTTGCAAGGAGAGGACGATATGTTCTGTACATCCCTCCTGCCCTGAAGCCATTGTTTTATCTTCAGATCAGTTTTATTCCCCCACTCCACCCCCCCCCCCCCACTAGACACTCTTTGGGAGGACAGATATAAATTAAAAGCAAATTATGCAACCTGATACCATCACTCAACTGACACCTATCTCTGCCCACATGCCCTGAATAAATGAAACCACCGTCATATCTGACTACAGACTATGGAAGAGCTGGGGGGGGTGGGTCTGAAGGTCAAAACACTCAGACACTGTATCCATCATGCGTTTGGGTGGACTTTAAATAGTGCTGCATCAAGCAACTGCCTTTCCCTTCGTGGTCGTGCAGTTTCAGGTGACAGCTATTGGATCACAAAGCAGAAGTGGTGGCGTGAAATTCCCTTCGGAGGAAAGATGGATGGTGCGTGTTTCTGTTCGCTCTACCTGATGCAGTCTGGGATCTGCCTCCCGTTACAGGGGATATTCTGTCTTGGAGCTGCTGCTGGAGGTGCGCAGACCTCAAGAGTGCTGACGCCAGGCCAGGAGGTCTGGACGATGGGCTGCCGCACATCCATTCCTCCCTTGTTGTGGGAAGGGCGTGCACGATGCCACTTTTCTTTGCATTGACAGCAGGTACGTAGCCCTCCAGCTCAACTCTGCCCGTCCGGGAAATCAGAGCTGGCTGCGTCTCTTTTCCAACCACCTTCTTACCAGCGAGAGATCTGCTGTCTCTGGATCCGTCCAACACCGCATACTCCATCCAGCCAGCCATCCGTCCATCGGGCCACCCCTTCCTCCCAGCTGCAGTTCACCATCACCTGTGTAAATGCTGCTCCCCATTCAGTCTGTGCTTGCAAAGCTTTAAAAGGCTCCAGACGCTGAAACCCGACTGCTCGGGGCTGTGCCGCAACCAGCTGGGTGCTGTTTATTGCCCCAAAAGGCTGCCTTTAATTGCAGGAGCTGGCGAGGCAGCGCCGACCGAAGGGCTCGGCTGCAGGCTCCTGTTTCATCGGAGGCGGCTGAGCGCAGCAGTAATTCTCCCCTGGTTCCTTCCACACGGGGATTTTGTGTCTTGGGATGAGCTACAGGTCTGGCCGCTCGGTGTGAGCTCCCAAAGCTCGTGTGAGAGCCGACATCCCCCCCGTCATCTCTGCCTGCCTTTTCCTCACGGGCAGCGTGGGGCTCATCCCCCACCCTGGCACAAGGGATGCTCCAGCTGGTGGCCCTAAAAGAAATCCCACGTCTTGTGCTTCTGTCCGGTTCTCTACAGAGCCGAGGAGCTGAATTGTCCTCTGAAAACCCACTGTCCCTCTGGAGAAGGGTGAGGCCAGGCCTGTCCTGAAGCTGAACGCTCTCCTGTGGTGGAAGGTGTGGCATAAAATTAGGCAACCAGGGGAGATCATGAGAAATGAGAGTGAGCTCAGGGGCTCAGCTTGAGGGTCTCGTGGAGCAAAGTCCTTGAAACAGGCTTCCCTGGGGCCAGGGACAGCATCCTGCATGGTCTGCTCTCCATCGATACCTGCTAAGCATCTCCATTCCTGATTTAGTTGGTTATGCACGGAGAAGCCGTCTTTGTAGCATGTCACCATCTCTGGGGACAACGTTCCCTTCCTCGTGTTTCCTTCTATGGCCGTGCAGTAGGAGCAGAAGGGTGTTTCTTCTGCTTGGTTGAGAAAAGCATCCAAGCTACTGTCTCCTTCGTATGGCTGAAGAGTGCCGATGGATGAGGTGGGGGGGGACGTGCCCAAATTTTCTGCAAATCACCAAATTTGCTGCTCTCAGCGACATCCAGATAGCGCTGCAGTGACGGTCTGTGCAGCTTTGAGGCACCCTCTGCCCAGAGCTCAGCCAAACCTGTTGCATTTCAGGTTGCCTGGATAACTTCTCCAGTGACAAGCTCAGCCCGCAGATAAGGCTCGAAGGATATTACTGCATTTCCCAAGAGCGCCCAGCTTTTGAAATGCCATTTCCCCTGGTAGTAGGAGTTCTGGAAACTGAAACAAGCCAGAAGATCAGTATCTTTAACCGTATCATGAGGATTTCTTTTGGGAAAAGGCATCTGTGTAACGAGTTGTCGTAGGTGCGTGAATGGAAGGTGTTGAAAATCAGCTGAGGGGCAAAGCGTATGGGGGAGGGTGTGTCTCTGGGTGTGCTGAAAGGAAATGTTATCTCCAAATTGCTCATTAAAAACTTCATTTTAACGTCCTGATTCAGCTCCTGTTTATTCCAGTGCAACCGGGAGCAGCTCCCCCGAAGCGCAGCCCGTGCCCGGCGATACGGCAGTACCAGCCAGCGGGGTTGCGGCAGGAGGAAAGCGAGAGCGGAGCCGAGCCCTGAGTCTTCAGCTCTTCATTTTGGAGCACACAGCAGTTCTCACTTGACCTCAAGTGAAAAGCCCTATTCGAGGGAATTTCTCTGTCAATATCGAATATAACTCCCTCCTTGTAGATTCTTTGGTCTACCTGGCTTTGACCACCAGCTAGTCAGCCTTGGGTCTGCTGCTTTTGACGTCCACTCAAGATGTCATCTTGACATCCGAATGCTGCTTTGGCAGATTTTCGAGGCAGTCCGTGAGTAGTCATTCAAACGCTGTTCAAAACCCTCATCTATATAAGCTAGTAGCAAAGCAGCTTCCAGAGCTGCGCTCTATTCCAGCAGCTCCCTTTGCCAGCTAGAAATTACACTATTTTCCAATTTCATTATTACCTCTGTTTTTTATTATAGCATCATTAGAGTGAGAAAACTGGAAAGGAAGTGGGGATTGTATAATGCAGGAAATAGGGAATTAATACCTCTAGCATACGATGGAACAGTGCAGAGCTGTGACAGTGGCAGGAAAATATAGAGCAAATCAAGATTGCGCAGGTTGGACAAGGATGAGACTTCTCCACTTGCTCTGAGGGGTATTAACTTGCAAAAAGCATTATTTCTCAGAAACGCAAGATCTGCATTTTCTTTTCGCATGCGCGTGTGCTTGCTTGTGTATGAGGTCATCACGGGAATATGGAAAGATTTAAAAAAAAAAAAAAGCTTTTATGGTAAATAGATGGGCTTTAGCACGTCGGCAGAAGAAAGCTGATTTATTGCCTGGGAAATTGTGTTGGGGCATTTTAAGAAAGGGGCTACGCACGATGATAACAAAGAATTGTCTATTCTTTACCACGTGGTTCTCCAGTGCTAAATCCTGGGAAGTGTTTATTGGCTCTTGAGCATTTATAACTACCGGCTTCAGTGGGCTGGGGTCTGAATAGGAAAGTGCAGCTCACGACAGCCAGGAATGCGGAGGGGTTTGTCTTTTTTCATTCTGAAAGAGTAGGCAGCGCTAAATAGCGAAAAACACCCTGGTTGGGGTTTTTTTTTTTCCTTTTTTTCTTTTTTTTTGGTTTTCCTGCCACTCTTCAAATGGCATCTATATTTTTCAGGCTTGCTGACATACACAAATCAGACAAATAGCCCGTTATTTACTGCGCACCCTAAAATTCCGTGCCGGAGTGTGGCAATCCAGTTGGTGTAATACATGGAAATGGCATTGCCCGCAGTTTCTGCGGATGCTGGGATAAAGGCAGGCATTTGTGAAATGTATCCCTTAAAGCCCCCCATTTTTTTTTTGTAGTAACACCGGAAAGTAATTAAATCCCGGTATGTATCATTTTTATTTTGACACCGTCTTTTGAGAAGTTAAGTGATTATTTCAGGCAAACAACTCGGCAGCAGAAACTGTGTGTGTATCCCTTCTGCAGTTGTCAGACCTCAACAAACGCGCTTTTAATAACAGCTTGTTATTCAGTTCGCTGGGTTGCAAATAGAGGCAGATTTTAGAAACAACTTCTTATTTATATATCTTCTGATCATTTTGAACGCCTGACAGCCCTGCAATAAAGATGCCGCTTAGCTGAGTTATGCCTTCAAAGGAGCTGCAGGCAAAGCGATAACGAAGGGGACGACGCAAATATCGGTTGGAAAGCACCAAGAGGGTAGGGAGCGGTGAATTTTAAAGGTATAAAATCCGGATTATGCATTTCCAGAGCTTCTCGAAGCCCTTTGCAGCCTGTTGAGAGCAGAATGATCTCCCACTTCCCGCGGGGAGGCCAGCGCCGGGGTGGAGAGACGCGGCCGGGCAAGGCCAGGGAGGATGCGGGGAAGCGTTTTGCATCACCTGGAAAGGCGAGGAGGAGGTGGAAGGAAAGCCGGTGGCGGTGACCGAACCTGCCGTGAGTTCCTGGAAAGGCAACGGCTCTCGGGCTCGTTCCCCGCTGCCACCGCAGCCATGAGTGCGGCGGGCTGGGGCCACCCCCAGCAAGGCTTTGAAGGTCCAAGAGTTATATAGGAAAATTACGGGATGTGAAATAAAATACTAGGCGATCGATGAAAAACATACATTTATTGAGATGTAACAGTCAATTGCATGGCTGTTAAACAGCTATAACCATCTATTAAATAATCAGTTCAGCTGGTATTTATTTAATATAATCGCAGCCTATTAAACGTGAATTAAGTACAGAGTTAAGTGTCTCTGGGACACACAGCTGAAAATGGTGCCAGGAACATTTTATGTTGCCTGAAACCCTTTGTGGAAAACTCCCACAAACACCGGCTTTGCAAAATTGTCCTTCGCTCGACAGGGGAAACACAATATGAGATTTTTAATTTTGTCCTGAACTGCGGCAGAGCTCCGTAGCCACTTTTACCTAGAGCGAGACTTAACGTAGGTGCTTAATTTCTGGAGATCAAAAATACTCGACTGGCTTTTTGGAACTGTTCCTGTACAGATTTTGTGCGGTTTATTTTGCTTTACTTGCACATCTTTGCTCCCCTGATTGCCTGATACTTATGCAGTTATTCACACCAGCACAAAGCGAGTCCAAAGTAAATGTAAAATGCTGCTAAATCAACATGGAATTTGCTCTGACCTGGCTGGGCTCACGAACGGGAGATGTGAATAAGGAGCAGCTCTCGCTCTGGAAATGCGAGGTCAGAGGACCCAAGGGGACGTATAATCGTCAACTCCCAACAACTTCGCATTTTCTTTCTACCAGCTTATGGAGGTTTGTGCCCTGGCTGACGGGCGCGGGCCGTCAGTGTGGTTTGCTCGCTCTGTGTTCAGGCGCTGCTCTGAAGGATGCTGGTGCCAAACACCTCGGAGCAAGCACACACGAGTTAGTACCTGGGATGAAACTCCTATTTGTTACTCGGTGAAATTGCTGCCGTTGATGTTCTGGGTTCGGGTCAAAGCCTTTCTATTTTTGCTTACTTTATTCCTCCTCTTTCTCCCTTTTATTGACAAGTGAAACCAAGCAAAGACTCTTGTCTTTCAAAATAAATATCCAGACTGAATGCCACACAAACCTCATATGGTGTGCATTAGAGACTTATTTTCGTGGGAGCTTGCAAAGAAAAGCTGCCGGAGTCAGGGCAGACCCTCACTCACCAGCCCTCAATGCCAGGGTCTGTCTGCGGTATTTTACGTGCCGATTATTTGTGTTTATTTTACTGGGCTTTGTGCCTTTCCCTGGCTTCCTGCGTGTCATTTCACCATTCCCAGGGTGTGGGAGTGCTGTGGCGAGCCGATGGCAATTCATTCTCCCCATCAGAGATGACTTCCCGGATAGTGGCAAATACAAGAGGCGAGCGAACCCACGCGGGGTGTGATCCTGCCTCCCAAAGTCCCTCCCGTCTTGCAGCGGAGGCAGAAACGAGCCGGGATTGCGCTAAACGGGCAGATCCTGGTTCCTGTGGAACCTGTATGCCTCTGTGTAATGAATGCTGCCGCTGCAATCCCCGTTCCCCTCCCTCCGGCTAATTAGCCCGTGTTTAACACCCAGACAAAACCCTGCTGCACCTGCGCTGCCTTGGGAAGCACAATGCTGGGGCAGCCAACAAAGCGGCATGGCAGGGACCCCGACGCGCTGAAAGCCCCGCCATCCCTTGCAAAAAGGATGATAGAAAAGGGAGGGGAAAATAAAAAAAAAAAAAAAAGAAAGGAGGAGGAGGAGGAGGAGGAGATTCACTCACTTGGACTTTTTCTTTATTGGAGAGAATGGGTGAAAGCCCCACAAAAGCGGCTTAATAAAGAGGAGAAGGGAGAACAAGGCGAGAGGGGAAGTGCAGGGCAGGCTGAAAGGAAGGAGGGCTTTCCAGGTTGCATTGTCCCCTTCGCCCTCCAGAGATCCTTAGTCAACGTCTCAAAAGCCGTCGATGACATCAAGTTGATTGGTTTTGCCGCAGCCGTTAAAAGTAGGGGCTGGAGAATCGATGCGGCCAGCTTCCGCGCAGGACCCACTTGTTAGGAGGACAAAACGAGCCTCATTCACGGGCACTACAAAGAGGGGAGCTCTGCTTTGATGTGGTGACGGATGGTCCCGTCACCTGTTTCTACAGGAACTGCGCGATGTGTTTTCATCCGGCTCCCCGGCCAAGGTCTTCCTAGAAATAGCTGCGGTTCAGCAATGGGTGAAACTATTCCTTTTTGCAAAAAATACTGAAAAGTCTTTAATGAGAAGAATATAAATAATTTTCTATCTCCCATCCAAGAAGGGTAGACATATTCCTCCCTGCCCAACGCACACGTGGAAGGAGACCTTATGCAGAACTTGGGGTTTTTTATGGACATGCTGGATGACAATTTGGCTCGCTTTTAGGACATGACTTTTAGAAGATGCTGCTGCTTTGCTATAGAAGTTAAATCTCAGATGTGCCACGGCGGGGATTCAGGCTCCCACGCTGATGGCTCTGCAGTGGATGGAGGCAGGCTCAGGAGAGAACAAAGTGGGCTGCAGGGCTCACAGTCACCTGTGAGACAACCTGAGTTGCTGCGATTGTTTGTGTGATAGATAAACTGTGCTGGAGGAGGGAAACCAGAGATGGGATGGTTAAATGACTTTCCTGAGATTGCTGAAAGAGTAAATGTTGAGGATGGCTATAGATCTCAGGAGATTCTTATTTCCAGGCCAGTATGGCCATATTTTTAGTCATCTTTTCTTGTTATTATTTGTACAGGATGGATAAAGTGGAGCCCATGAAGCCCAGTCGGGATCACAGGTCTGTTGTGCAAGGTGCTGGATTTCTCCTTGCCTGAGTTAGCGCTCCCTGATCCACAGTTTGGTGCAAAATTCCTGAGAGGGATTTTTATCTGAGAGAGTCTGGCTGCTGTGAAGGAGCTCTCTGACTTAATGATTCCCCTTTGCTTGTGCTTAGGGGGTCTGGGACACGCCAAGCACATCCACGTCGCCTTCACAGCACCCCAGGAACACCAAGGCATCATGGACACGGGTGGGTTGTCCGTGACCGACCAGTTGCAGGATGATGCCTCTGCTGGTGGGATGTCTGGCATCTGGGACTGCAGGACAAATGGTTAATTAGGAGATTGCTCATAAAAGTAATAGTAACAGTCATTACAAGCTTCAGGCGTAACATGGTAGATATCGAAACATGAGCAGAATACATTCAGGCTTAAATAGGAGAGTGATCAGAAGGTCCGTCCTAACAAGGATCCCTAGGAGTCTAATATGCTGGACATAAATTAGTATCATCAGTTCAAACACCTTGAAAATTGGAAGTAAATTACTTCAGACACTTAGGACAGATGGTATCGATGCACCAGACAGAGCCCCATCTCTCAGGGCAACGCCGCTTCCTCCCTCCCCCGTGAGCTGGACCGTGGCAGCGAGATGGTGGGACTATTGCTTGATGCTGATGTGAATTCCCTGAACCTCCTGGAACAGCAGACGAGAGAAGAGGAAAAGAAAGCTACTGGCGCCTGATTTTTCTGGAAGCGCTGCTTCGGTTTCATCCAGAACACGAGCAGCAGAGAGAAAAGCTAGTTCACTAACCCAGGCTCCTGCTGCGTCCTCCTACAGTGATATAAATATGGCTGGGAAATGTCTGTACTGTTTATTACTTTGAAGTCAAATGTGCACCGGTTATTTTCAGAAACACGGGTGAAGAAATGCATTCTGGCTGGCTCTGAGTTGCTAGGTCACCTGACAAATTTCCCTCTCCCTGTCCCCCTGCTTGTATATACATATGGAAATGCAGACGTGGATATTCTAATGTATATATTAAAGCTAGACCAAATGTTGGTGTGCTGTTTGGAGATGTGTGGCATGGAAATAAATCACTGAGGAGAGCAAGGAAGGGACTTGCGCTGCTCCCTGGCAGCTTTGGTTTGCTCCAGGCTGTACAACGGAGCAAGACACAGCTCCTGAACGGAGGGGCAGGCAGGTGGATGCAGATCAAACCCTATGGGCGGAAAGACCATCCACCGTTCTCCTGTGGGTTTGACAGGGGATTTCAAGTGTGTTCAGGGAGAAGCTGGAGGGGGTTTGGCTCAACGCTGACAGCTTCAAGTGGGGAGAGGGCTCGTGGCAAGGAGCGGGGAGAGGAGGGCTGGTTTCTCCATTCCCCAGGGCTACGTGGTTGGGCGGGGGCTGCAGCCTTTGGGGGACCCTGTGGAGGAGGCTGCTATGGAAGTGGTGGAGGAGAGGACATAGGGGACAACTGGGCCAGCTCCCTGCCTCACCCAACTGCATGGAAGTGTCCCAGGATGCCAGGTCCAAACAGCCAACCAAAGCAAATCAAGACTTTAAGGAAAGCACAAGGGTAAAGAAGATTATCGAGCTCTTTTGTTTCCCACGTGTCAGTTGCTATTATTTGCTTTCTGACCCTCATGATTAGATAAAATGAAAAAAGACCTTGGAAGGGTGACTTAGGTCTACCCAGGGCTATGAAAAGCGGAGGTGCTGTTCTCACAAACAGTGAGATAGTGGACCTAGAACACAGCAGAAGACACCAGGGACTGATCCCCCACCTGATGCCACCAAGAGCAAGCTAGCTCTGTGTGGGAGCCCCCCACGCTTTCCAAATCTCTGCCTTTCACTCAGAAAGCTGGTGCTGTCCTGTCTATGACGTGGGGACAAGGCTAATTGCATAGCTCAAATGCTAGAACGGCTATGTGCAAAGCTCCCTGAGAACGTGGCCTGCTCATTACGCTCATTATCCGTGCTTTTCCAGACACGCGATGGATGGACAACCACGTGGCCTCGAGAGGGTTTTGTGCACAGACCTGTGCGCTGATAGAGAGGAGAGCTGTAATGGGGAGGAGGGCAGGGCCTGGGGTTGTCTTAATTGGGTGTTAATGGGTCCCAACTGGGAGACAGGCTCAGCTGGGTGCCAATTACCCTAATTGATAAGAAGCTCTGATTGGATCCTTGGAGGAAGCGAGTTCCTCACTGAACTTACTAAAGGGAGGCTGGAAAAGGAAATGGCTGTTTCTTGAAAGGGGGAAGGGTTTGGTTATTGATTTTATTTTATTTTATTTTATTTTTTGGGGGGTGGGGTGGTCTGTCATTATGATTTGGAAATGTGTTGTGGAGCAAGTGGAAGGCTTGAAAAACAAAACCAAGAGAGCTGTGTGGGGTGGGGAATGAGACTGCAGCAGCGCAAACAAAAACACTCGGAAGAAAGTTTCCCAGGGCGGGTAGGAGAAGGGAAGGCTTGGCAGGGCTTCCTGAGGGCTGTCTGCTTGTTCAACCGCTTGCAAGGCAAAACTGGAGCTGCACCTTCCCGCTTCTGCTGCGACGTGTCCCCAGCAAGCGAGAGGGGCTTGGGAAGTGATGGGTGGAAGCCCCGGGCTGTGGGGAAGGTGGTGGTGTGGCTCTGGCTCCTTCCTTGCTGTGTTCGCAGCTTCGAGACCTAGACCTCTCTGGTCGGCTTGCAGGGGCTGGTGGGTGCTGGAAGGTGGGGTCCCCAGAGGTCCCAGGTAAGATACGGCTCATCTATACGTTAGGACGAGGATGCCTATTTGAGCTTGGGGTAGCTCCGTACTCGCCGCTGCGCGCAGCATCGGGCTCCGTGTCGGTGGTGCGTGGAGAAATGGGGTCGGGGAGAGGAGTTTTTTTTTTTCTCTGTGTCTCTGAGCGTGCTGGCAGTACTGCTGTGAATGACAGGTTTTGACTTAAAATAAGACGGTTTCCTTCCTCCTGGGACTTGGCTGTTACAGCTGTTTGCACAGTTGGACTAGATGGGCCCAAAGGAAGTGGGAGCTTCTGGTTGTGCTTGAGCCTGTCGGAGTTAACCCTTTGCAAATAAGAAGGAAACTGAGGCACAGAGAGGTCATGCACCAAATGCAATGCAGCAAGTTTAAATTGGCTCCGTTCTGCCAGATAAGTCAAGACTAACCACAACAGCACATCTGCTGGTGGAGGCTCTTCGCTGTTTATTTTGCTTTTGTTTTGCTGAAAATCCTAGAAATTCTTCCTTTGCTGGCCAAATTGATCCGTGGCCCTAACTCTGTTGAGAGATGGTAACTTTGGTGTCTGTCGGAGCCCTTGAAATCCTTCCCACAAAGGGTTTTCCCTTCCTGTAGGAGGAAGGAGTGCAGCGGGCGTCGTGCAGCCTTGCTGCAGTGCCAGGCACTGGTAATAACCTCATTAGAGGATCTCCTCTTCCTCTCCCTTTTTCTGCCTAGGACCATAAAGCACTTGCAGATGTGAAGGCAGCTTCCAAGCATGGCTCACCTGCTCTTCGCAGCGCTCGGTCTTGATGCAGCTCCAGGGAGCTCTTTAGAAAGCCCTTGTAAAAGTATCAAAAGGGATGACTGGATGTTTTTGTTAGGGTTGGATGTATTGCCTCTGATTTGGTTTTCTGGCCTGGGCTTTGTTGCATTGTTAAAGCTTTATTCTTCTCTGAGTAGCTAAGGTGCCTGGGCAGACCAAAGGTCTAGTTTGCCCAGCGCCCTGCCTCCGAGGCCGTACTTTCCTACTCATTAGTACTGGCTCTGTGCGTGGGACCGCTCCGCAGTACATCTGATCTGGATCCCCTGTCGGCACGTACCGAACTTGCACTGGTTTTACTCCTATGTGCGATGTAGGAAGTTGGATGCTATTTAATGCAACGCAGACACCTGATCTGTCAGAATTAATTTGCCAGCACCCTTAGAGCTGGAAAAATGAGTTTTTATTGGAATGGTACTCTAAACCATTTTTTTATCATGTTTTTGAGCTACAACCGGGCAACAAATGCTGGATTTCATGTGGTTTTTTGAATCACAGCTTTAGACGGTTCATATTAGATGCTTTTGGAAAGAGGATCAGAAGGGGGCAAGTAAGGAGTGATTCTCCTCATACTAATCTCTCAGCTGGTATTAAACAGGCAAGACTGGCCATAACCATATGAATTTTATCTGCCTCTGGTGGTTAAAAAGGAAAAGTACAGCTGGGACATGAAGGAAACCAGCACAGTCTCAGCCCTGAGTGCACACTGCTGACTTATCGGCTTTTAAATTGCTGACAAATGACAAGCTCCTGTAATGATCCAGTTCAGAGGGTACCTTCTTGGAGAAACACAGGGATGCTCCTGGCAGGGTCATTACTGGAAGCCGTTAATCACTGATTTGATATTCAAAGCTGATGGCGAAGTCAAAGCAGGTCAGCATGCTAATGGTCATCAGCGGTGGCAACGACCAATTTCCACAGAATTATTGTCAGCGCAGGCAGCAATAAGCAGCTCAGAAAAAGCAATCTTTTATTTTTAAATGGGAGCCAGTATGGGGTGGGCTGTAGGGGCAGAATGAACCGCTGCCTGACAGGAGGCAGATTTGCTTCTAATTGGGAGAGGCGAGCAGTCAGGAGAGATGCAGCTGTAACTCCAGGGGCAAGCAGCATTTCCCAGCTGAGACCATCTGCTGTCATTTGCAGCTGAGAAATTAAACAAGGTAATGCTTCTGCTTAGCGTGAGGGAGTTGGTGTGCATCACGGGTGAGCATCGGCTGGGGGATGCTTGGTCCTAGGCACTGGAGACCTCTCCTTCCTCAACTGCCTGCTCCAGCGTGGGAGCTGGGCAGAGCTGTGTGCTGCCCGGTTTAGAGGTGGAAAAGATGCCAGTAGCTCTCAAAGTCATTGCCCAGCCCTTGTCTGGGAGCACCCTGTCCAGGAAGACTGCGAAATGCCCTTTTGTATCCAGTACTGCTGTTTTCTGACAGCCCTAAAGACACCCCAGGAACAACGGAGGCAGGTTCATGGTGCGTTTTCCCCTGGTCCCACACGGTGGTATGGAGGTACCCTCTTGGAGCACAGTTGGTGTGAACTGTTGGTGTGCCAACATGGACAATTTGCTGTGGACCCTCTGATTTTTGTCTTGTGGTTTCCGGTTCTGTTAAAGCAGCTGAGTTGGTTTTCCATGGATGTGAGTTTAAAAGTATTTTGATATTTAGTTCTATCTCTGAACGCTTTGAGTGGCTTTCCCTCAAACATTTTCATTTGCTTTCCTTTAAAGAGAAATGAGAGCACTGATTCCCGCCAGGAGCCAGAAGCGGTGCTCGGCGCCCAGTTATGGTTCAAAGCCGTGAGGGTTTCTCCAGTCTGCAATTATTCCTGCACTCATGGCTGAGGAGCTGCTGTGCAAAATCGGAACAAAAAGACTGTCTTTGCCCTAAAAATCTCCCCATCTAACTCCGTCCTGTTATCCCAAACAGTTTTCTTTGGGAAAGAAAGATTCCAGCATCGTGTTAGGGATTACTCATTACTCTGAATTATTGACTCGGGGTAGGTGAATCCGAGACATCTTGGAATTATTCCCCTACAAAAGCATATGTGGTGTGAGAACAATACCCCTGGAAATGGAGAGAGCAGGACAATGAGCGCTGCTTGGTCACAGTCACGTTTGCTGAAGGCAGGTTTCCATCTAGGGATGAGGCAGGAGCTTCATCACCCTTCACTTCTCTGCCCCTGTGCTCGGGTGGCCTTTCGCTGGTGCCAGTTTTACTTGAAATGGACACACTTGTACTAGGAGTTGGACTTGAGACCAGCAATTAATTTCACATAATACCTTTGTTGTCCCTGACTTGGACCAGATTTGAACTGGTGACCTGGAGATGAAAGTCACCATAGTCCCTTAATAGTCCCCCGAGGCGGGCAGGCAGCCTTCTTGCCGGCTGTGCTAAAAAGCCACGGCCAGGCTATTTCCCTGCCTCCCTCAAGTTTAACCCTCTCCCACTCCCCTTCCTTCTCCCCACCTCCTCCAGCTCTCCTTTGCCTGCTGGGCATGACCAGGATAAAAGGAAGAGCAATGAGAGCCATATGCGAAGCCTTTTAACCTCTCTGCAATGGCCTGTGGTGAGTTCGGTTGGGGGCTGAGTCGTCCTGGGGTCCTCTGGGTTGCTCGAGCCTCCGGTCATGGCTTTGAGGGGCCTGCAACAAGTGGAAATGTATTTGCTGGAAAAGAAACGTGAGTGTTCAGGGGTAGAAGACCTGTAACTGGCACCCAGTTGAAGAGCACAAGGCTCTCCCTGGTTCCTTTCGTTCTCCATCTGATGCTCGTACAGTCTTTACCCTGCTCTAGTCCCCTGCTTCTCCCCATGGCGTGGCAGTGGCTGGTGGGATGAATTGGAAAGCAAATTCCCAGCATCTGTGTTGTTTTAAGTCTGAGTGCAAACACAAGGAATTACCCTTTCCCATAACACTATCTTCAATCCTCTTCCTAATGTAAACTAGGAAAACCCCTCTGGCCTTGCATCTTTCCGACAAGATGCAGGATCATCCATTTTCCTGTCCTCTGTGTTGCTGAGCCATAAACACGGAACTCCAGAAGCCAGTGTAATACTGGCATGCCCTCAGGTGGGGAGGTCAGTCGAGTGTGGCTGCGTTCCACTCCTTCCTTAGCCAGGAGGTTTATAGCTGAAGCACCCTGCCTTGAGGACCTTCAGAAATAGTGCTTGAAATGTGTTTCTAAAAGAGGATTAGACAAACCTGGGTGTATTCTTGAACAGTTCCAACTGACCAGAGCAGGCAGGGACTCCCTGTTTGCGTGTCTCTTACCTTGACTTGTCTTTGGCCCATCTTCTTGCCTCCTCTTGATGTCCTGGGGCTCCTTGTCTGACCCTGACTTTGCAGGGGGGAAAAGTGGGATTGTGGTGCCCTAACTGAAACCTGGGCTGGGTAAGGAGGGATGGAGACTGTTCCCAACTGTTGACCATGCAATTACCCTTGTGGAGTATCAGTAGCTGTCATCTTGTTCCCAGAAATGTCCAGGCCTCCTCTGGGATGAGAAGTAACCCCTCAGGGCTGGTGAGTGAGTGTGCTTCCACTTGAGGCAAAGGTGCCATGTTTTGGGCTGCATCCTCACCAGCGGAGCTGAGTCTGCCAAGTCTTGTAGCTCTGGTGGGGAGGTGGGGTCCTCTGAGGTGTGTTTTATGCAACCTAAAAATCCATGTGAGAGGAAGGAAAAGTGAACTATATCCTAGGAAAATATCCCATTTTGGTGCTGCCCAGGAGGTGTCTTGCTGCGGTCTGGTGAAGACCAAGAAGTGAGGGTCGTGCTTTGGCAGCAGAAGGCGGCAGTGAGGTTTGTGCTGCAGAAAACTCCCGCCCTGGAATGCAAAAAGATTTTTATGGCCACTAATAAATTAAACCTCATGTGTTGCCTCTAAAAATGCAGTGGTAATGAACCAGCCTGAATTTGCAGATAAGGGGAGCGGAGCACAGGGTAACATGCTCGTTTTCCTGAAGTTGCAGGACCATCCGGTGGTATGGTGGGGTGACACGTAGGAGCCCATCTCTCCGGTGCAATAATATTTCCTTCCGGCTTTTGCTCCTCTGCCACAACATACCCAAATATTCTCTTCCAAAATCCTCCCTCTGATTTTTCCTCTAGCAATGCATGGTGTACTTGTTAGTTATCTTTGACAGATTCCTCAGAAAACTGGGATTACTGTCTATCCAGAGGAATGCCTCTCCATTGGGGAAAAAAAAAAAAAGTTCTGAAAATTAAAAAAAAAAAATGCTGAAAACTCCATATGTCCCTTTCTGTCTATTCTCCAGAGCCGTGGTTGCTCAGCAATCCCTTCTTGGAGGGCTGGCTGCCAGATTAGTGACACGAGTTCGTTAGGAGGGGGAACACGTTTCTGCAGGTCCCATGCTGAGGAGTGTGCAGGCAGGCGGGAGCTCTGCAAAGCCTTCCACATCTCCCCACCAGCTGATGTGGAAACAGGAGAGGCACCCTTTCCCCAGCTAATTTTTTTTTTTTTTCTTTTCCCTCAGTCCTAGCCCTCTTTCACAGATGTCTTAAGGACCTTACAAAGTCTCTTGCCTGTGGGCTCTTGGCCCTGCTGAAGCAGAGGGTGCCTGCGGGCAGAGTAACCCCCTCTTGGACAGCTGGATGAAGACATCACTCGTCAGGCATCAGCCCTCTCCAGGTAACAAATCTCTCGCTCCTGCTTTGCAGGAATGTCTGCAGTCACACGCTCGCTCGCACCTGAGGCTGTCAGCCTTCAAAGCCCCTTCTGCCCCGCACCCCCCGCTCTCCCGGGCTGACCCCCTCCAGCTGCCTGGGAGGAGGAGAGGTGCACGCACATCCCGGGTTGGGATTTGGTCCTGCGCAGCCTGAACAGGCTCCAGTCCCAGCCAAGCACCTCCCGGCTGTCGGGGCAGTAAGGAAATACCAGCGCAGGGCAAAAGGGAAGGGAACAAACTTCTGCTGCCGTGCTGGAAGGGGTTGTGAGGATCTGGCACTGCCCTCCTCCCTGAGCTGCAAGCCCCTTCTCCTTCCTGCCTCCTCCTGTCCACCCAACCTGGCTGCTCCACCTAGCCCCCATTGCTACCTGTGCCTTCTGACCTCCCCTACTCTATAATAACAGCATTAATAATAATGATCACTTTAATCTTTTTTTTTTTTTCCTTTCCCCCCCACCCCGGGGGTGACAAAGTGCAATGGGAGAGCATGAGAAAGGATTTACGTGAGCGTGAAGGGCTCCGGTGCAGGAGGTTACTCCTGGTCGGTGAATTAGTGTCCCTTGGTGTCTTGCCACAGGGAGGTGATGAGATGACAACTCGGTCATCCTGCTGTCACGCAGGAGAAAAATGAAAGGGTGTTCAGCAGCAGGAGTGAGGGCTGGCAGTCCTGAGAGGGACCATGCCTGCCGTATGCCGCCCGACACCAGGAGATGGGACCAGCTGTGAAGGCTGTGGCCGAGTTGTCTGTTTAGAAACAGGTTTGGGGTTTAGGTCCACGGCCAGTGAATTTTGGCTGGTCTGTTCCATCCAGGGATCAGCCAAGAAGATCATATTCCCCTTGCGTAACAACATGAAGTGCAGCATCAGGGAGTACATTCTGCCTCAGAAATTGCGTTGCAGTAGATCAGATGATTGACTTGTTAAGCTTTCTGGCTCTCAGTAGGGTTTTCACTTTGCACGCTGTCAAAAGCCAATTTTATTTTTTTTTTTTGAGTACTGCATCTGCCTTGTGCTGTGCTGTACGTGGGGAATGGGGTCTTTGAAGCACTATTATGTTTTTTTGCTGGAGAAGCATCTCCTTAGAACAACAGGAAATATTTCCGCGGTCCTTGCCATGTGTCCCAAAGCGTGGATTGCCTCTAGCACATGAGAAAGGTGCTGAAAATAGCAGCATGTGGACCTTGGGGTGAGGGGGACTAAAAAAAATAATAAATGGACACATGGTAGGCACCAGGAGAGAGGCAGTGATAGAGCCCTTCCAGGGAAAACGACCCTCCATTATGGGTCACGGAGTAAACGCAGATGTCTTGAATTGTAAGTAGCTGGAGGAAGCAGAGCAGAGCCATCGCGTGGTTTCCAGGAGAGGGTTTGCCCGGCGGGCAAGGCTGATGGGATGTTGGCCACGGTGCGAGACAGCAGAGCCCAACTTGGATATTAGCTCGGGGGATGGCAGGGCAGCCCTGCCTGGGACTCGCCAATCGTTCCGGCCCCTCAGCTGCCCAGGAGCAGGTCCCAGGTTGGCTTTCATCCTGTCCTGCAGTCTGGGAGCTCTCTGCCTCCCTGCTCACTCTTAGAATAGTTTTGATTTTAATTTTTTTTTTTTTTGCTTGAACTTTTGGGAGGGGAGGGGAATTTATGGCAGAGAAAAAAAGCAAGCAACTTTGGCCAAAGCCATGCCTCATGCGTGGTTTTGTCAGAGTGAAGATTCAAAGTTTGATCTCATATATATATGTGTGTATATATATATATATATCACTGGGCAATCCCACCTTTGCTTGCAGCCTTAAGCCTTGAGAAAAGAGGACCCTTAAAATAAATTAAACTCGTTATGGGTGAGAATTGGGAATACGCCCTGAGAGGGGAACGGAAGAACTATCCTTCCCAGGCAAACCTGGGTCCTGCTGCTGGGCTAACCTCTGCTGCAGGGAAAATTGTTTATATTTCAGTTACTGAGATATGAAAAATAAATAAAAAAAGGGAAAAATCAGTGATACTTTAAAAAATAGTCCTAAGGAAGCAGTGACAAATAGCTGATCCACTTATTTGCTTCTGGAGGAGCACCATGATGGAGTGTGTAAGTGCCTGGCAGCAGTTCTCCCTCCTGTGCTCTTCTCACCTCCTGGATCTGAAGGCTTGGCCAGCCGGAGACTGTCCGGTGCTTTCCATCAGTTCTCCATTCATATTGCTTGCGTCCTTCGTAGTGAGTGAAAAAGAAGGAAAAACACAGCTCGAAAAATAAAGGTGAGAGAGATTACGAGGTATCATCCTTTTGTTAAGCATGTGCTTGGAGATCTCTTGGCAAAGTTTTCCTTTTGAAGCTGAATTTGACTGTATTTCTTAACGAAGGGAAGGAGTTTCAGCTGCAAAAGTGCTGTGCAATGAGACACTGAGCTCAGCTCACTGCAGCAAAAAGGGACCTGGATTCTGACCTCACCCGGGCTGCAGGCAGTTGCAGGAGGAATAAAAAGTAAATCTGGGCTTATTGCCATGAGTAATATGATGTCTTTACATCCTGACCTGATTGTATTAATTCTTCATGGCAAATATCATATGGAAGTGGCTGATTAGTACCTAGCAATGAGAGTGGGATTGGCCATCTGGTGTGCTTGGAAGAAAAAAAAAAACAAAACCAAAACAAACCAAAAACCACCACGTAATCAAGATGAAACAAAACTGAAAAAACATAAGTCTTTCAAATAATGAATTAGCTGGATTCATTAAATATCGGTTCAGGTTTCTTTGCTGACACTTGCGTGCGGCCAGGTCGTGAAGCGGCTGCACGGCTGTAGCTGGGAGAAAAGAGGCTGAGGGCGTGCAGTGAATCGGGCTCATTTTGCAAGTAAAACTCCGTAAGAAACCAGTGGTGTTTTACCTGACTTACTGTCAGGTTTTCCTTTGTTCTGGGCAACCCTGTGTTGAGTGTCTGTGAGTCCTTACCCAGGGAGTGCAGCTTGTTTAGAGGCAAAATTAATTAAAGTCAACTTTTTCTTTCCCTGAGTTAAAGCAGACAGGGAAACCGATCTTTTTCTTATGTCTTACCTAAGCTCGGAAAAAGCATCTGAGCCTCGTCTGGCAAGGCAGTCGTATAAATCCTTTCCTTGAAACTCTGCTCACATCTGGCTGCACAATGACAGGCAGCTTGGGGACAAAAGACCTGTCTGTGCATTTGCTCTTGTTGATTTATTTTTTTTTTTTTTCCCTTCCCCGCAGTCCCGAGAGAAGGTGGTATGAGAGAATGGCACTCTGCATAGACCCGAGGAACCCTGCAGAAGCTCCTCTTGGGGTTTGGCAGCAGAGATGTCCCATGAGATCTACCACGGCTGAGGGTCGTATTCTGGGGCATGCACACTTACTGAGATGAGCCTTCAGATGCTACGATATTGGGACTTTTGCTGAAGAATTTTTTGCTGCTGTTAGAAGTAGCCAGGAGGAGCCCAGCTTGGTTTGGAAAACAGGGTGGGAAGCTTGAAATGACTACTAGAGGGCTCCAGGGGGATGACAAAGTGGCCGGGTTCCTTGGATGGGTGGGGAGAGCAGTCAGGGAACCTGGGTTTGAGTCAGTGGTTTCCATCTGTGTAAGGGTTGGCCAGAGGTGAGCTTCAGCTTGCTCTTCAGCCAAATGTCCTTGCTGGACTGGCCACTCGTGAAAGACCTGGGTGTGCCAGAAGTTTACTGTGCTCTGCAATGCTTCCTCCTGGAAAGTTTCGTTTATTTTTGCTAGCCATGGCTTTCCTGCACAGCACCTATGTGGGCTGTGAATAAGTGAGTTTGGATGGCAGGGCACTGGAATGGGTGGTGGAAAGGGGATGAGACCTCTTGGCTGAGACTGTAGAGACCATGTCTGTATGCTCGCCCCCCAGAGCTTGACTAATCCAATGCTAAATCCCTGGAATCAAGGAGTTCTTGAAGGCAACACCAAGGATGCTAAGAAGTGGTGGATAAATTTATCAAGAAAAGCTCATAGAGCTTCACTTGAACAGCATACGCTGCTATAGATTAGGTTTAGGTTCAAATGTACAGACTATTATTCCTGTGGGTTTGACTGTTGGTCAGACGACACATCCCCTGCGTTGGGATGCTGCAACGCTTGGGCAGTGGTCTGGGAGTTCAGTGCTGCTGTTGTGATGCTGCTCAGAAGGGAATAGACCAGAGCAGACACACCATGAGGGCTGGTTCCCACCTCTTGGAGGGGGGCGTGTGTGGGTGCTTCTACCATGTGGCATCAAAATAGATGGTTTGGGGCAGTCCCTTTATGTTTGACCTAAAAAGTCACCATAATAAGCATTATGAAGAATCGCTGCAAGTTGCTGCTGAGTTGCAGGATAAGACGAACATTTAGGGAAACATCTTTCCTCCCTTCCCCAGACTCAGCTTCAATCCCCGCCTCTCCTCCCCTCTCCCTGTGTGGCCCTTGTGCTCTCCTGAGTGGCTGCAGTTCTGGGGTGCAATGGGTGGTTTTCCACGGGTTTAAGAGTGATTGGGAAAAGGCGGTGTTTGGCCTGGGGTGGTTCACAGCCTCCCCACACACAGGACGCCCCGCAGCCCCGACCCCTGCTCTTCATGCTGGTGGAGCATCACGTGTGAGCACCATCTTCAGCTGCAGACTGAAGGAGTTATCTCTGATAACAAAACTGCTCTTCTGAGAAAGAAACAGGGCCCTGAGTGTTCAGAGGGAAGCAGAAGCGTGAAGGTACCCCCTGAACAAAGCAGCGCTGTGAACCTGCATGGGAGGCCAGATCCCTTGGTCCCAGCTTATAGGGAGGAACCGAGTGCCTTTGTCTTTATTCTCCATTTACTACGTGCCTAACGAACTCTGGTTTTGCTTTTAATTTAAGCCTGCCCTTCTTCCCCCCCTCCCCCCCCCCAAAAGTTACTGATCAATGCTATAATCCAGCCGGATTGCTCGGCAGACCAGCAGTGCTCTACAACCATGGCCTTTTTAACAGGCTCCTTATTAAGTGTGCTGCTCGCCAGGTAAACAAGCCGGGGGAAGGCGGCTGCGGAGTGATGTATTTCCCAAACACTCCGGAGTTGCCAAAGCTGTGGACCAAAGTGTATGTGTGTGTGTGTGATCAGAGCCATGAGAGAAAGTCATTTGTCACTGGCTGTACTGACAGATGCTCTTAATTGTCCACGCCTTTCTCTGAAGGATGAGTCATGGTCGTGCTGGGAGAGCAGCAAGGGTTTTTTCTTCCTCGGGTTGCAGAATAACTGTAAGCAGTAGATGTATACGCTTACTGCAAAAAGCCCTAAATTTGTGATATTCATGGAGAAACCAAGTTCCCAGGACACAGCCAGCACCTTATATCCCCTATTAACGGTTGGACTTGATGATCTTAAAGGTCTTTTCCAACTTAAACGATTCTATGATTCTATTTAGGCGGCTGCCGGAGGATCCAACTTGATGATGTTGCAGGATGAAGGCTTACGTGCTGTGGGCTGAGACTGTGCAAACACCCTCCCGTCTTCCCAGCCCTGTTCCACCTTCACTAGATGAGGTCTTCCCCGGATTTATTTCCCGTAGGATTGTAATGATGCATTTCAGACTTCTACTGTAGATATTAAGCTGGTTCCAGGGAGGTATTTTGTGGCTGTGGCGGCTGATGGTTGCAGTGAGCCGGGGTGTGGTGACCCCGGCATGTCCCTCTCTTGGTACTGCAGGTTTTGCTCTTCTCAAAGGTGCGGGGCTGCTGCTGGAAATCGCGCTGTTGATCTCTGGAAGGTGGCTGTCAGGCTGTGAGCAGCTAAGAGTCTGACTGCGACTTTCCTATTTATTTTACTTAAAGATGCAAACAACAAGCAGGCGGGAACCACTCTTGATCATTCACAAAATCCGTCTGGGTTTTGCACCAGTGACCTGCAGGTCAAAGGCTCCGTGCCCTCTTCAGTCCCAGAGAATCGAGTCTATTGTTGCCCACGAACTGCAGGTACAGCCTGGCTTTCAGCCACTGCTTGCTTTTGAAGCCTGGTATGCAGCTTCGGAGTGTCCCCTCATTGTCACACTTCAGCTTTTCACACCGTGTTTTCGTATCCGAAGGCTAACAAAGCGGGATGGGGATCGGCAAGCCATGCAGCTTGTGATGGGCCAGACCCAGGCTCCTTCATCCCTCTCCTTCTCTCCAAGGCTGTCGTGGCTTGGGTGAAGCTCTGCCTGGTGGTAGATCTGATCAGCCCACCATCTCCTGCAGCCCGTCTTGGAGACCATCTCATGAAATGCAGACCGCAGGTCCCTCCCCATCGCCTGCCAGCCCGTTCCTTGTGTAGCTCCTATATGTGAACCTCTGATTTCATGCCCTGGGGAAGCATCTTTGTGATAGCATGCCCGAAGGTGGATGCTACGTTGAGGCCAAATTGGTACGTTATCCCATTTTTTGCATGGCCGGTGTGATGCAATGAACGGTTAGGTGTTGTCTCTGCATGGCTGCTTCCAGCGGCAAACGTTTTGCTCTGGGATTGCTCCATTTCCCAGAGAAGTGATTTTTATTATTTTTTCCCCCCCCTATATTTCTCCTATGGACTCCTGATATTTGTTCATTACTAATCTAACCATAAACAGCCTCTTGCTTGAGAGCAAGCCTTTGCCAGCTGATTATGGGAAACCTAAAATACACTGAACTCCGATTCATCAGGGTGTGATAAGATTTGATCCTTTTATAACTGGTATGTGGATGACTGATGGCTTTATAAATAATAATATCATGTGACTAATATGACACATAAATTATAATTAATAACAACATTCCATGGGGTGGGAAGGGTGGATTCAGCCAGACACCTTTCCCACCCCATCCCCATCTGAAACAACACGTCTGTGGCAATAAAGCAAGTGTTAAAAGTACACCTGGCGTGGCACAGCATATAATAAATGCCACAGAGTGAGTCACAAATAAAAAAAAAAAAACCACCAAAAAACAAGCTTCCATTGATGAAAAAATTAAGGGAAAGATAATCAGCAAGTGACATCAGCTGCGACTGACGGCACTGTGCAAATATGCATAATTATGCAAGCAATTTGCTTAGCATCGATGGTATCTGTTAAGAGGTAAAACCAGCCCGGTGCGCTGTGGGAAGGTCCACGCAAATCGCAACGGGGCCAGCGCCTGCGAACCTGATTTAGAGCTTCACCGAACTATGGATCGTCCCTGCAACCGCTTGGCCTCTGGGGAGCTGGAACGGTTTCTGCTACCTGCCTTTTCCATGTGCCGGCGACAGCTGTGACCAAGGCAGGGATAACTCCCACCTCCAGGGATCAGCTGACTAGGCAAATATATAATTGCATTTATTTGGTTAAAGGAAAAAAAAACCCCAACACTCAAAACACCTTATAGCAACCTTAATATACGTTTGTTCGTTTGTTCCAATGTTAGCAGGACTCCAACATACTGTTTTCAAAATATTCTCGTTTCTCTCCAGTGGTTTTACTGCTTCCAAATACGTTCCGTGCCCCAGCTCAGCAGTAGGCAGTTATTTAAAACAATACATTTCTCTTAAGTGCGGGGTTTTCTCAGAGGTCTTGGCTTGTTCAGACTTTAACTAGGCTTTTGCATGCAAATTTAATGTGTCATTGCGGCATACTTAGGAATAATTAATATAGAAGGGTTACTTGTAAATTAGTACTAGGGACAGATTTGTGAACCCAACCCCAGCAGCGTTTTTCCTTTAAACGCTCGAGCCGATGACAGGTTTGATGTGAGAGTGTCAAGTGACATTTACTAGCCAGGAGTATTTATATTCTGGATGTGTGTGGTGGGAGGTTTTGGGATTTTTTTTTTCCCCCCCTCACTTTTTTCTCTTCCCAAATTTTGCAGCTGCGCTTTGATTCACACGAAGCGGCCAAAGCTGCGAGTTTAGAGTGTTCCAGTTCGTTCCCTCGTTAGAAACCAGAATGGCAATTCCAGCGACCCCCCCGGGGAAAGGGGCTGTGGTGTTTTACCTCCAATATGAAGGCAGGCAAACTTATCTCATGAAATCTTGCCTGAGATACGGTGAATATAGATGTATCTGCTACAGCGTGAAGCTTTTCTCTGTTAAACGCCACAGAAGGCTGCAAACACTTTGGGGGTGCAAGAGGCAGCTCTTTTGCTGCCCAGGAAAGGTGACTCCTTATTAACTGCAACATCTTTCCGAAAGCGCAACGTAAAATATTTGGGAATTTTTTTTTTTTTTTTTTTTTCCCCCCCAAATGTAAAATCAATCAATTGGAAAACTGCAAATTCCCTCCTAAAAGCTTAGAGGGGAGGGAAAGCCCTCCTGTTTCAGGATGCAAAGTGGCTTGTTACTGAAGGGGATTGGGAACAAACCTCCCCTGAAACAGCTGGGGCCGATCCCCAGCGGAGTCAGGATGCGGGACCAGATGGTCAGGCCTCCTTTGACAATTCTATTCTTTATTTACATGAAAACACACTTTTGGTTGGGGGAAAAAGAATTGCAACCGGTTCTGCTGTGGGCGAACGTAACGAAAATGGAAAAACTTCTCTATTCTGACAAGTTTACTGCCTTTTTGACTGTCGTATCACTGGGAATATCAAACAAGGAGCAAGCAGATCAAGAAGGGAAAGCATCAGCTCTTTTTTTGGCTTCCCGGGACCAGCAGAAATCCAGACAAAAATTGCTGGTGGTTGATATATCGACCTGTTTTCATTAGAACTTCAGTGTTTCTTTCAGCTGAAAGAGAAGATATGATATGTCTTGATTAAATGAAATGTCATCTGAGTGTTGAATTAATTACGTAGAACATGGGCAAGGACTTGGGATTGCATTAATTTGGCTGCTCTGGAGAAAACATCAATAGGCTGTTTGCGAATGATAACTTTATACTCTGTCATCTTCTACGTAGGCATCTCGCAGCTCTCTGCAAACATTGATGTATTAAGCTTGGTCGAGGTAGGAAAGCATTAAAATTCCTCTTTTGTACAAGCCAGAGTAGCACTGAGAAAGCTTTTCAGGCTTTTCCTCTGCAGTTCAAAGGCAATGGGGGTTTGATGTGCAAAGGTGGGCAGGACTGGACCCTAAATAAACCATTAAAAGCCTTTCTGGTGCCTCAGTCCTACTGAGTTGCACAGGATCGGCAGAAGAGCTGGTAAGAGAAGACCAGATTTCCATGGTTTTCAGCGCTGTAGTTTTAAAATTAGTATTAAGTTGTTCCCTGCCTGGTGGTTTATTAAGAACCAGCCACAGCCAGGCTTTGGCAAAGATCAAGGTGATTTTTACAAGCCCAGGTTGACTCAAGTGAGTTGTCATGTACTGCTTTCTGGGAAAAGGCAATTATAACTCAGGAGGTTCTGATTTGGAAATTATTTTGGCAGATGCATTCTTTTTAAGTATATTTATGCATGCTAAAGCAGTAGTGAAGATGAGGCGATGGGAAAGGTGACTCAAAGCAAAAGTCTGAGTGGGGTCATGTTGTATTTCAGAGAAGTGCTAAAAGCAAATTTTAAGATATTCCATGGGCTTACCACCGCATTTTAAAGGTCGCTTAGGGCTTGAGGACGGGCTCTGTGTGACTCCTGGAACTTTGTAAAAGTGCTTGAAACCTGCCTTTTTGAAAGACCACGTGGGCAGAGATGCAATGGCTGATCTACCCACAACATCTGAGCCCTGGTTCGGGTTATATTAGGGACAAGGCAGGATAATCGTGCGGGTTCGCTGCCTGCTCAACCCTTCACCTTCTCCTAAAGGTGGCCCAGGCAGATTCTGTTACGTATGGAAGCGCAGAGCCCTCCCCAGCCAGGTAGCGTATATAAATAGCAGGAATCATTACTGGCAATTGTCGTGTGAGATTTTATAGTGCAGGCGTAGTTTTATGGTTGTTATTTATTTTTACGGTTCGTTGGATCCAGGCCCCCAATTTACTTCATAGCTCTCCAATGTCAACAATTATCAGGCAGCCGCTAATTGGGGCTGGATCGGGATCAGCAGCCTATCGCTGAAAATCTCTGTGGGTGACATTTCTGACACCCCCGAAATTAATGGCAACAAGCCCAATGACACCGAGAAAGCCAGAAACTTCCCATCTCCAATGACAGGTCTGTAGAACTCAGAACGAATCCCGATTTCCATACCGATAAAAGCTAACGAAGCGTGGAGGAGCTTCATTAAGTCATAAGCAGTTTTTGCATTGGTGGCTGGATGCAAGGGAGGGATCACAGGGTTTTTTTTGTGTTAGTGGTTGTATAACCGTGTAGGACAGTGTTCTGGAGAACTCAACCTTTGGATGATGATGAGAGAAAGACAAAAGGTAAGGGAAGAAGGAAGCATTATGGCGTCATTACAAGAAACAGGAAAAGAGTAAAAGCATTGACCTTTTTGACAACATTTCTTAAATTTCAAATTCCCCAAAAAAGTAGCAAAAATTCAAAAATAAAATGTAGACTTGGCCATAATTTGCTTCCAAAAAAAAAAAAAACCCACCCCAATGACAACCAAAATGTCAGCTGTAATTTTTGGTCTCAGAACCTATTTAAGCCTTTAGTTAAATTCAGGGTTTTTTTCTATGTGTCTTCTATGGGGCAAAATAGTAAAAAATGGTGTTCCCCACCTGCTCTACTAGTGGCAGAGACCAACGTGTGCTACGTGACCCTTGCTGTCCCTGTTGCCACCTGTCCCGTTGCTTTCAGGGGGCAGAGCCTGCAGACCCCGTGCCAGCTGTAGTGCAGGAGGGGCAGGAGTTCGGCACCTCCAACCTGCCTCTTCTGCAGGCGGAGGTGGCAGATCGTGGTAACCTTTCCGAGCGGTGCGAACAGTTGACGTATGTGCACTGAGGGCAATTTTAAAATGTGGGTTTGATAGATTTTTAAAAATCTAAGCCACTCTCGGTGGTGTTTTTCTGTCCGAGAAACCACTAAATCTGTCGTGCTCTGCTTGTGTGCCATGCAGGGAGGTTGCAAACACCCCAGAAATGATTCCCCCAGCCCTATATTTCACCTTCCTTTTGATTGCTCTGTCATTTTAAGACTTTAGATAATAGGCCATTATTCTCAGAATTGCTGTTATATTTTATTAATAGGATGGGGGGGAGAAATTTATTGTCACAAACTCTGAAAGATTTGCACTTGGAGCGCTCACAGCTCTTGAAAAGGGCAATTCATTTAGCCGCCTCGTTTGATGGATGTAGACTCTCGTCTCCTCCTCCCTACTTTTCCAGGTCCTACCAGCATTTGCAGCCCGTCGGGGCAGGTGCCCTTCAAGGTTGGCGGCAGGACCGGCAGTTTGGTCTCTTGGTCTCCAAGCATCGTCTGGAGCTGATCCTCCGCCAGATGCGGCGGTGGGTTGTAGTGGTGGAGGCTGGGTTAGTGCTGGTGGCTGGAGCCCAGAAGATCTGAGTTTTCCTCTCGCATCTGTGCGTGTGGGTGTGTGTACACGTACGTACAGCCAGAACAAGTCTGTTCCTGTTTGGGAGATCAGTGTCAAAAGTGTATTTTGTAAGAGCTGGCCGGGCTCCTGTTTCCACATTACTAACCAAAAGCAGTTAGCTGGTTTTTTTGGGGGCCTCTGCTTTTCCAAATCAGTGCGCGGCTCTGTCTCTTCCTTTAGAAAAAGGAAGGGAAGGACATGCTCCAGAGCCATTTCTACAAAAAGGCTCTCTGTTGAAGGGGCCTTAGCAGTTTGTCCCGGTTTGGTGGGGCTGGGTATGACAGTGTGGACAACTTGTGACTGCAGCGGTAAGGGAAGGGAAAACCCCGGCTGGGGGATGGGGACCGACTTGCAAAAAGGTTTCTGCTCCCCTGGTGCTCTCAAGAAAGGAGCAAGTACAGACACGTTGGATCTAGCTGCGTCTCTCCCTTTGTCTCTACAAATCGTACCTTCTCCAAAGCTCCAGATGCTTAGTGCAAGGAGGGTTTTTTTACCCCAAAGTGCTTGAACACCTGAGGCTGAAATTCCTGTTCTCACTTCTGCCTTCCCTTCCCCAGGCTGGGTGTCTCCTTCATTCGTTATCCCTGGGTGGGGGGTAAGCTACTGATTGCAGTGTCCTGCAAGCGCCCATAATTCTCTTCGGTGAAAAGCATCATCCGGGGGTATTTTAAGCATCACTATACTGTTGGGGATGGGGAGAGGAGTAATGTATGTTGGACCAAGTGGCTTTGTGAACCCCTCGGTGGCTGTGGGCATGTCAGTGGCCGGCCCGGCCCAGCCTCCGCTAGGAGGAAGAGGAGGGGGAAGGAAGGAAGGAAGAAAGGATGGAGAGCACGGCTTGCTCCAGTCAGTGCCTTAACCCATCCCGCTGCCCCTGGAGTTGTAGCATCTGGGGCGGGGGGGGGCAAACAGCAAGAGGTGGCCCTCAGGGGAAATAAGACACCTGTGTGGGAATCAGCTTTAGTTACTAGCCCTTGCCTGACTGTTGGTTGGTTTGTGTTTGTTTTTTTTTTCTTTTTCTTCTTTTCCTTTGACACATTTTTCTCCAGCTCCTTTTTCTGTCAGACCCAGAAAAAATGGTATTTAATCTGCAGATACAGCCTACAGCTGGAGTAAATGTATGCATACCTGCACCTTTGACTGGGTTGAGGTATTTGTCGGGGGGAGCAAAAGTGCTTCCATATTCTTGGATGAGGGTTGTGCATTTTATGCAAAGGGGGAATATAAATTCATAGCTACCCATTACAGAAGTAGCAGCTGGTCTTATTAGATGTGTTTGTCTCCTAACTGATGCGATGCAGTCACCAAAGTGCTGGTTTATGGTCTGAAAGAGGACGGTGCAGCCTGGCCTGTGACAGCTGGAGGACGGAGGAGGGCTCTATGAATCCCCCACGGCCAAACTGGGTGGTGGTGGTGGGTGCTGGCAAACAGCTGTCCAGACAGCCAGCCTGTGCACGGAGCTCCTGGGGATCCTGCCTTTACCTTATTAATGCAAAGACCTCAATGACATAAACCAACATTGACAAGTTGGTATCCCGTATGGAAGGATTTGAAGACGATCTTTCCTGGAAGAAATGCTCCCAAATATTCTTATTGATGGAGTTGGAAAGAGAAATGGGAATTACTGACTCCCTGTTCAATCTGCAACCGACAGATCCAACTGTTGAAAGAAATCAGTTGGGAAGTCAGTGGGTGCTTTCTGATGTTTTAGTGGTTCATTTCCAACGTTTCTAGTCATACCCTTTCAAATCTCAAGCTTCTAAAATCCTTGATTAGGTACAAACAGTATGGGCTGGTTTCCAAAGCTGCTGAGCTGTTAAGAACATTTTGACAATGAGAACGGGCACGTTAGATGCCCAAATATACACTCCGGAGCCCAGGTTTAAGCGTCTGGGTTTTCACGCTTTGTTTCTACTGTCTGCACCTTTAGAAAGTAGAAAACAACTACCATGTCGCTCCCTACTTATCATTAATCCAAACGATTTGAAGATAGTTCATTGTGTTATAAATCAGTCCGTTCCCTTTCTCAATTCGCTGTGTTGCAAATTGTCAGGCTATAGAAGATTTCTGTGCGTTAACACAATAGATCTTGCGTTGTCCCTGCTGTTTTCTGAGCACCGTACGGCTAGCAGCAGTCAGATTTATACATTTTTTTCCCATTTTGAAGTTTTCTCTCGTTAGGTTGAGTTGTCGTGCAGCTGCTTCTGTCTCTCTGCTGGCTACTGAATCTTTAAGGTCCCGTCATTTCGGGGGGGACGGGGCTCAAAAGGTCCCTGGGGAGAGCTGCTTTGCATCCTGAACCCAGGAGCAAGTGTTACAGGTCCCAATTTGCAAACAAGGAACTGCTGACACTAATTATCTTGGTTGCTTATTTATCTCTTGATAGTTACTGCAATCCAATTAAAATCATTGTTCCTTGCAGGTGGCGTATTCCTCCATTTGAATTTCGGGAGACATAAACCACAGCAGCTTGGGGGGAAGATCCTTCTGTGATGGGAAAATTCACTTTTGAAAATTTGCTGTGAAATTCACTTTTGTTTAAAAGAAGAAAAAGAAAAAAAAAACTTAAAAAATGCAGAGACTATGGAGTGATCACAAGCCTCCAGTAATGGAGATTTAAGAGGGTAAATATTGTTAACTTGCTTAGAACCCTTAAATCATGATTCGATTTTAATGATATTGGATAAATGAGGTCTTGAATTACCAACAATTTCTGAGAAAATTGTCGAGAGAAAGCAGATCTATGCACGCCGGGGCGGAATGTGTTTTAGAAAAAAAAAAATAAATACAGTTTTGTTTTTTAAAAAATTCTCACCGTCGTCTTTCAAGTGGTTCCTGAGAAAATTATCTTTAAGTAACTGCGGGGAATTGGCATGGTGATTTAGAGTCGGGCTGAAAACGTGGGTGCACGTGGGTCCTGACAGTGAAATTGGAAGTAACGTATACGCTGAGCTATGAGACGGCCATTGCTTTAATGAAAGGCATAACGGTGACACTGCATGAACTTAATATTTAGCCGGTGACGTTTGCGCTTCGCGAGAGCCCAGGGGAGGCAATTAGGAGGGCTGTAGAAGGAGGGAATAATTTTACCTGTCACGTTTCTAAGTGGGCAGCTCTCCGTGTGTGTGTGTGTGCCTATGTATGCGTATTTGTATGTCTGTGACAGAAATTAATGGAATAGAGAGGCTTGGCGGGGACTGTCAAGCCTGTGGTTAGAGGTGGGGAAGGAGCTATTTGCAAACCCACAAGATTTATTTGTGGAACTGGTGGGTAGGTGGGGGGTGAAGTTAGCAGATTTTAGCCTTCAGGGCTTTCATCTGCTTTAAATTCAGTTGAAAAAAATTGCTAATTGTAACAGCAAGTAGGTAAGTTACCCATGTATATCTTACAGATGACTTCATTATATTTTTTATTTAAAAGTAATTCTCTGATGCATTTTTTTTTCCCCCCCCTGTTTCTCAGAATGTACCTGGGGAGTGGTAGGGGGAGGAGGCTCCAAATTCAGCACTTGCAGCTCACAGGTCTCTGAATGGCATTGTCCTGCCCAGCATTAACCTGGCAAACCAGAGCTGTGTCCTTTTGGGATGGAAAATTAAATGGCATTAAGCTGGTGTGAAATGCTGTACAAAAATGCTCCTCGCTCTGCAGGCTTGCAAATACCAGAACTGTAGTGCAACACATGCTCCAGTGCTTGCAGGAAGGTTTGGCTGATGTCAACTTTGTGGTCACCGTGGTCTTCAGCTACTGCTGAACTCCACATCTTTCACCTCCATTGTTTTTGGGAGGTGTAGATCTACAGTATCTCATGCCCAAGGCAAATAAAGCTGGTGAGGGACAACAAGTGCACAGAGCACCAAAATGCCGAATCCAAAGAGTCATTTCAGTGTCAAGTTCTTAATGATTTTCCATTCTTTACGAGGTGTTTGTGGGTTGACTTTTTCTTTTCCCCCCAAACAAACCTTCTGCCCCATCTCAGTGCTCACTTGAGGCATCTCTAAGTTCCTTGCTATAGAAGAGGGTTCTGGGGACAGCACTGGGGACATAACCAAGACTTCCTCATCACCGTGCAGTTGGCCGTGCCAAACAGCTGAACCATCTGAGTTCCTCACCTGACCTGCTGGCTGGTGCAACTGGGCCCAACCCCTACCACAGGCACTGTGAGGGGTTTCAAAGTAGGGGATGGACATCTCAGGAGCTTGGCTCTGGTGCCCTGAAGCAAATAACAGCGATCGAGCCATGTATCGTTGCTTCTCCTCATCGCTCGCCTAGGTACCTGCCCTGCTTCTGCCAGAAGTTATTGGCCCGTATCAGTTGGGCAGTGTGAATACACGGATCAACCGCTGCAGCAGATGAGCAAACGCATCATCAAGCAGTGCTTTGAGCTAAAACACTACTGTGACTTTAAACATTGCTGTGACTTTAAACACTACTGTGACTCTGAGGCAGTTATTTTGGGGGGAATATGTATGAACTAGTGCTTAAAAACTTGGCTTGAGCCAAGGGCAGAGAAGACGCCTCACTTAGCCTAGGAATGCTTTTGACAGAGACACGTTGTCACTGTATCTCTTGGCTGGGAAAAAGTTGTACCTTTCTTGCAAATTGAAAGATTTTGCCGAAGTCCAACCGCTGTAGGAACAGCAGCTTCTCTCTTGATCACGTTTTCGGTTTTAAAACCCGTTTCTAGTCCAGCGACGAGGAGAAAACTCAAAGCTCATTCAAATGAGATTTTTAATGGAGAAAGTCACGTTGAATCTAAACCAGTTTCATGTTCTTCTCTGTATAAGTCGTGACTTTTTAAAGACCAGGGACTGACACCGCAGTTAACGTTGTGTTACCCATGCTCGGCACTTGTCTGTGAGTAGAAAGGTGATGGTGGGGAGGAGCTTGTGGTGTTATTTTTCCAAGGGCCTGATGGTTTAGCTATCTAATTTGGGAAGCGGGACTATGTCCCGCTGACTCTTATCACCCTTTCAGCGAGGCAGATAGCAGCCAGCGCATTACTCACTGTTACCCCAGAGATATCTGCTCTCTGAGTATGTGTTATAAAACGTGGCAGCCAAAACGGTGAAACCTCTCAGCACCCGGCACAGGGAGGTGGCTTTAGCCCCATAGGGAGAGAGGTGGATGGACGTGTCCTTGTCACCTGCTGCAGAGGATGCAAGAGCCTTGTTGGCTCTGCTCTGTTGTCACTCAATTAGCCAATTCTCTGGGGGATTGAAGGATGGAGAGGGGATAAGCCATGATATAGGGAAGTTCCTTAACTTAGTTTACTGTCGCCAATACTGCAATAATAAGGACAACTTTATTATAGTTAAAGAAGAAAAAAAAAAAAATCCCTCTCTATCTGTTGCTGTCTGCTCCCCAACAGCTGGTTGTGAGGCACCAGGAAGGGATTTAACCTCTTACGAGCACTTTGCAGCTTGGTCTTCCACGCAGGGTTTCAACGTGCTTAGCTCACGTGTGCGGTTTTTATTCCCGTTTTGCAGATGGAAAATAGAGCCACGCAGTTCAGAGGTGCCTACAGCTCCTTGCTGAAAATCCAGCGTGGCCCTGGCTGCGGGTGAGCTGGTGGCGCAGCGCAGCGCGCAGCCTGGATCGCCCCGCGCTCGTCCGGATTTACCCCTCGGGGTGATGCCACGCACTGGACTTCGGTGGTGGTGAGTCTGGACAGGCAGCAAATCCTCCCATCCTCAGGAGCGCTCCCTGTTTTGGTCCGGGAAAAAGCTATGAGATCCGGCTCTCAAATGTTCTTCCGGTGTAAAAATGGGAGTTTTCGGAAGATGGGCTGAAGCTTTCCCTGCAGTTTTGGAGAATGCTCTAGGCTCCGTTCTAGCAGAGGTAAACTTCCTTTTGCTCTCACTGGGGGTGTGGGGGAAGGAAAAGATGGAGTGGAAAGTGTTTGCCGTTTCCTCCAAGTGCGATAGAGAGCTTTTGGGATTGCACTGGGCTCCGGTACCTGCCATGCCATGGGGCTGCACCTGCTGCGGGTGTGACAAGTACATGAAATACATATTGCACACAAGCTCCTGGATCCCCTTAAAACAGGGTTCATGCTTTAACTTGCAAAGATGAAGAAACAGCGATAGAGAATTTATTGATTTTTTGCCAGTGGCAGAAATGTGTGTTTGTAGCCGGTCTTCTGACTTGAAACAAAACAACAAAACCCCCCCAAACCCCTCCAAAATCATTTAGCAGGTTCTCTCCATGATATTCTGATGGACCCTATGGATTTTCAGACCCACCTGCTTGTGGATGCTCGTTCTGTGTGAGCGTGAAAATGGACATTGCGGAGGCTGGAGGGCCCTGGGTAGAGCCATGAGGCTGGCTTGATGGGATGAAGGTGCAGGTTACGCCTTCTCATCGTGATGTGATGCATGATCCCACACTGACTGGTGTTACCAAGAAGCACCTGTGGCTTCGTTTGATCACCCTTACATCTGTCCCAGGGCAAACTGGCCTATTAGCCAGGAACCCACCGGTTTGTGTATCTGTGTGTAGTGGGGAGCAGAGACAGAAGGAAGCAATATTGAGTCACAGCAGTCAAGAAGTGTCAAAGATTGGCAATTTTTGACGCACAAAAGGGTAAGTGATGCTGAACTCTTTCTAGTCTGATTCCAGCTGAACACAAAGCTTTTTACCCTCTTAATCCTCACTCCCGAGTTATAGCTCAGATGTCCAGGTTTTTATGGAGATTCTCTTCTGTGTGTGACCCTGGTCCCAAGCAAATAGCAAGGCGCCCCTGACTGTTGGGTGGTGTGCGTTGAACGTTGAGTGTGGTGTTGATCTTGTAAGCTTTTTGGTTGTTTGCCTCCCTTACTGACCGTGAGGGGAATCAATGGGAATCCTTCCTGAGAAAGAAAGAAACCTAAAGTGGCCATGGGCGTAATATCTCACTTCCCATTTTGATTTGTGGAAGGTGAACCCAAGTTGCTCCTCACTCTTCTGGGGAGACCCCTAACCTTCCTGTGCTGCCTTCAAGGGAAGCGGTTCCCGGGCTCTCCTCTGTCGTCTTCCCACCTAAACCGTTCACTTCCCTCCTCACCAAACGCTGAAAGGTTCCTCCGCGCTTCCCAGCGCGCGGACTGTCATGACTATGAATCCGTGTCTCCTGGCTGTAGATATGAATGCCCTGTTTTGTTTTGAGCCTTGTTTGTATTATTTTTGATTTGCATATTCGGGCTTGACATAAAACCCAGCGGAGAGGCTCTCAGTCAGCCGAGGCCACTTCTGCATTCGCCGCAGATGAGCGTGGTGCTCCAGGGAACCAGTTTTATTCCAGGCTTCGCCAGCGATTCATTTCTGGATGCTGTCTCTGTGATCCCCTTTGGGCCTCAGTTTCCTGTTCTGTAAAATGGAGATAATACCCTTTTATGGCACAGGGCTGCTTTGAAGCCTTCACAAAATACCCTGATGTGTTTGGATGAAAGTTTCTATAAAGTAGATTTTTTTTAAAAAGCATGCAGCTCTCATTGAGGAGCTCGTGTGAAGTGATCGGGGCTGCAGAATTACTCCCCAGGATGAATGTGTCTGTGTCGAACCCTCAGACAATGCTGAACACTGGAACAATATTCGTGTAACTTTTCTAAAGGCATCCACTGTCGGTGCCCATGGCAGGGTTTGCTGCTATTCATTCTTTTTGTTTATTTTATGGAAATCCTTTTTCCTTCTCATTGAAAACACAAACAAAAAGAGGGGATGACAAAAAAATAAAGAATTTCGCCCTGTAAGCCCCATAAAATTGATTCATCCCGAAGAAGTTTTTAACAGTGCCAACCCTCTGCCTGTCTGTCCGATTTTAAAAGAAACTCTCCTCTTTCTCCTGACTGTCGTATTATGGGGGAAAAAAACCGCGAAAGCGGGAATGAAAGCGATGCAGAATTTTTGTCTCCTCTCTTTTCTCACTCCGGTGCCTTTATGTGTGCTCTCTCCCACCTCCCCCTCCTCCATCGCCCTCCCTCCTGCTCTGCCTCAGTTCCCATTGAAATGTCAAATGCAGCAGTTGTCTGCAAGTGAAAGAGGGGCTCCCTGGTGGGAACAGGCTGCCCTTCTAACCTGAAGGCCTCGGCTGTTCTCTTCTCCCCTTTTTGGTGTTTCCCATCCCACTTTCTCAGCAGATGTTGTGTGGGGCAGCACAGGCTGTAAAGGAATGGGTTTCTTTTCACCTGGCCATGTGAATGGGCTGGCACAGAAACGCTGGCTTATTCTCTCAGACTCTGGCAACAGCTTACACAGAAAGAGATTGTTTCTGAGAGCTGTCTTTTTTTTCTTTCTTCTTTTTTTTTTTTTTTTTTTAGACGAAGATAGGGGGGAAAAAAGCTGAGAGACGCTGGCTGTATTTTAAGCTTCCTCCTTGGGTGCCAAAGGAGTCCGTAGAGTTTTGTTGCTGCTACTTTTGTTCCTTTTATAGTTTCAATTCAAGCCCCAGGCTTTCAGCTCCCCTTTGTCTTAGCCCTGCTTTTCCCAAGCAGTTGACATGAGAATCGTTTCGGCAAGATGGTGGAGGTTCATCCAAGAGCGTTGCCCCGGCTTAGTTCAGGGCTGTAGTTTTTGACTCTTTGAGCGGCTGCGTGGTGGAAGTTTGCGAGAGAGCGACACTTCGCATGCTTCTGCAGGGAAAACATTCGGTTTCAAAAGAGTTCTGCCTGAAAATATGTGACAACGTGGTGCAAAAATGCTCACGCTCTATCCTAACATTGGGTTTTGTCACTGTGCGATTTGAGATGGGAGAGTCGCATTAGAAGTGGAAGAAATCAAGGGTGTGTGAGTTTTCACCCTTTCTCCCTCTTTTTTGGCTTGCTGAATATCTGACTTAATGTGGCTGGTTGTCCCCTGTAGCCTGCTCGCTCTCCTTCATCAAGACCTTGGGCACCTAGGGTTGGCCAACTGAAGTGCACCAGAGAGGTACCGGGAAGAGATACTCCCCTCCCACGTGCAGATGTCTTCGCTTGGCACCTCCAGTGCAATGCCACTTATTAAGCCCACTTTTGGCCATGTCTCTGTGCCCTGAGCCCAGCTCATTATATTGAGACTTAATCTATATTCCAGAGCAAATTCTGAACCTGGGGTAGTGGATTGTTTGATTCCCGATGAGAGAAATCCACATGCTGCTGATCCTGAAAAATGGAGCTGTCGTTTACTGATTTAACGAGTAAATAAAGAGCTATTCTGAAACACTGTAGGGATATTGTGCCAGTGGTTCTCTTTGAGTATTTATACACATTTTAACTCCAGTTGTTTTTTGTTGTGTGTGCGTGTGGTTTTTTAAAAATCTGAAGTTTATTTTTGCCGTGGTGCTTGGAAAGCTGTAAATGATCCACAAGGAATTAACAGACAAAAGTCCCTGGCTCTGCTCCACCCTATTGAAGTTGATGGCAAAACTCCCATTGACTTCAGTGGAAGTAACAACTAAGGCCTGTGAGAGTAAACAATAAATCAGTTTTACAATCAGAATATCTTTCTAAGTCCTGTTCTTAGCTCTTTATGTGACTGAGGTGTTAGGTGCTCACGTGATGACGAAAGGCATAAACAAATCACAAGCATCTTCTCAGGTGAAATACAGAATTGTGAAGGTGAAATTGCTAAATTTGAAAGCTCTGGGTAGGCTTCACCTTTCAGACAATATTTTGGAAACCTGCACTCAAATTCCGTTAACAAGAATACATGCAATGTGTTGGAGAGGTTGAACCGTCTCTCTCTCCAGCGAGAGTATGAGAACGTTTTCCCTTTCCTGTTTGCAAAAAATGCAGTTTTTAGAGCTGTGGGACAGGAGGAGTCAGCAAACTGAACCTCCTGCCTGGATAAGTGGACATGTCACAAATCCCATTCAAAAACTAACCGGGTTCCCCTCCAGACAGAACTCCAGCACGTGCGGTGCTTGTGGTGGGGCGTTTGTAGAAGCATTTTTCCCTCTGTCTGTTCTGGCACGTCTACCAGGGTTAAAATGATTCCCTTAAATAAAAGGATGGTATGACTAACTCGGATGTATAGCTCTTATTTGGCCTGTTTTATCAGTGGACTTCAGGTGATTTTTGAAGGAAACAAACATCATTATCTTACATTTTACACACGGGAACCCAAGGCTCTACGGCATGGCCAAATATGCAAGGATAGAGTTCAGCCGTTGCCTAAGTCTAGCATCTTATCCCCTGCCTTTTAAAAGCTTTATCCCTAAAACGTGTCTTGAGCTAAGGGCTCTGTATTGTAAGGTTTTCCTATTGATTCCTTCCCTGGAGTTTGCGCCTTTTGGAGGAGATGGGGCATTGCTAATTGCTTCAGCTGTTCTTGACTGTTACAGGGCACTTGAGCAGAACTGTGCAGCTTGAGTGTTTGCGCTTTGTAAAATAACCCTTCGGCCTTGCGGAATGGGAGGATTAACAAGTTTAGCCTTCTTGATTTGTTTTGAATTATTTTGTACGTGGTATTCGTCTAGGGCACAGCATAGCTGAAGGTAAGGCAAGGTTGTCACTAGATGATCTGAAGATGAGTGCCATGGAAATAAAGTGCTATTGTTGCTCTTCGAGCAATGACACTGACCGAAATAAAAGGCTTCTGGGTAGGAAATAGCAGGCTGCTTCCAGGGAGCATCCATGGTGTACCTCAGATTGCCATGAATGCTAGCCCTGCTAGGCAACCAGCAAAGGGAGCTGCAGGCAGCCGTAAGCCAGGCCAAAAAGAGAAAAAGGGAAAAAAAAGACTAACCCTGAGAAAAAGGGGTACGTTCTTCCTAATTGTGCTCTGGACTGTAAGTCTTTTTATTCTTGTCTTTTGTTGCGTTTTCCCCCTTCCTTTCCACACCCCAGCAGCAGCCGGTGGGTCTCAGCGCTGGAGAGCGTTGGGTGGTCGTATCCCCCCGCCCCGTCCTGCTCTGCCTGACCTCCAGGTGGGCTTGGGGCGAGTGGCAGGAGAGCGGCAGCACCTCCGCGGGGTGGGCCATGTGAGCTGGGTCAGACTGCAGTGTTGACCATGACCCTTGGGAAGAGGAGGGTGAAACCCACCGTCTGCTGAAGGACACGGAGTCCGACTCTGGGTGTTGGTAGAGTTGCCGTTTCACCTAAGGATAAACACCCAGCTGTAATGGACAAGATTTTCTGAAGTGGCTGGTGGCTAACATCATGTTCCGAGTGTTTCCAGCCTTTAACGGAGATGTCTGAACAGTACTTTGAAGAAGGCAGTGGCGGACAAAAAAAAGGTGAAAGAGCATGCCCATGGCTAGATGAGAAGTCAGTGGCAGAGAGGAGAATCAAATGTGACTCTCCCCTGCCCAGGCAATCGCCCTCGCTTCTGGGCCGTCTTTTCTCTCGCCAGTCTGTGCAAGTGGACTAAACCTCAGTTAAAATCACGGCGTGAGGGACAACAAAAAGGGAGGGCGGCTCGGGGGGAGAGAAATGGCTTTGGGCGAGAGCTGAGGGGAGCTGGAGCAGCGCAGGGCAGCGGGGCGAGAGTGGTGGCAGCGCCAGCAGAAACTGCTCGGCGGCTCTGAGGAATCGAGGACCAGGAGCTGTTGGGGCAGGGAGAGAAACTACCCGTGGTGATGGTCTCACCTCTCAGACACGTTTCTTGCTGCCTGTTTTCTCTGACGTTTCCCCAGGCTCTCTTCCTTTGTTGTAAGATGTGGATTGGCAGCAAAGCGGTTCGCAAATATTTATCAAAGTACTCGATTAATCAGAATTTATCACATATGCCTCCCATCTTCAAACACTTGAGCAGTGTCACTGGAGCAGTGATACCCTCTGGAGATCAGGAGGTGCTGGAAGTAACGTGAGGCACCTCCTGCCTTTCAGCACAGGCTGGGGGCTGAAATGCAGGGCAGGCTTCTAGCATGGCCAGCTGTAGCTCAGGAAGCAGCCTCAAGAGGGAGAGAAGGCTTTCTCACGGGCTTTTATGACCAACGTTCAAAGAGAAATGTCTTGAGAGAAAAGGCTGGGCTTTCTGGCTGGAGGAAACTCAGCCCTGCAGATCTGCTCTGCGGCTTTGTTTTCCGTGATGCTCCTCTTCTGCCTGGTCCTTCCCGTCGCTCCTGCTGATGACTGGGGCCTGCTTTCTAAACCTGGGGACTATACAGCTTAGTCTGGGATGAGGAGTCTCACCTAAACGGAGGCAGGTCTGTGACTTTTCTCCTCAGAGATGCGTCATCCCCGTGCGCGACAGGGCAAATAGACTGGACAGGAGGGGAACGAACGGATTAGTTCCCTTGAACTGAAGGATGCTCTGGCATTTTTGGTTAATCACTGGACAAGGCTAGCACAATCGGGCAAGTGACCGATATAATAAATAACAAATGGAAAACGCTCTACTTCCAGCTAAGGAGCTGGCTGTTTAAAAGGCAGCGAGAGGTTTGCAGCACCAGCCCTAGCAACAAAAGTTATCCCAAACACGTAAATGCAGCAGAGCTCCAAACACGTGAGGCCCAAGCCACCATCAACCCACTGCATCATGCTATTAAAAGGAATGGGGCCTCCATTAACTACTTAAAGGATGACGCAAACGCATCAGAAGAAATTTGCGGTGCACGTAAAGAAGAAGCATGTTGCACCATATCTAATTGCCAGAATAATTATTTTCTGCTATGCAAATTACCAGGAGCAAATTCACTGCAGTACATTTATATGTATTTAATTATCATCAAGAGCTGGAGTTGAGGGACTAGATTTAATATATAGTCAGAGTTTGTGTGTGTATTTGCAGAGAACTCGTTATTTTGCCACAGCTGGATTTGTTTATTTTAAATAAATCATTATGGCAGATACAGTTTCTGCGTGTTTGCCCATTTGCCGATTTATTGTAAAAATTGTGGTTTCACTTATATGGGAGGTTTCTATCAAGCACACATCACCCCTCTTGCTCGCAAGCTGCATGTTTCTGAATGTTTTAAGGAGGAGCTCAATGCAAAGACAAGACACCAGTCCATGTATTAACCAAGAGTAGAGGAGCAGGAGGAGTTAGGATGACCTGGGTGGGTTAAGGTTTTGTAATGGGCCACGGGTCTTCATGCTTGTAGGCTGAAAACTTGAATTCGAGCTTCACCCGTTTGTAAGCCAAAGCTGTCACTGTTCACTGGCTATTTGATGGTGTGCATAAGGCGAGTTAGTGCTTTTCGGTTTCTAGTGAATATTTTATATTTTCTCATCGTAACAAGAAACAACAGACGTGGATGCGGGATGGAGGATTACCACTTCTGAACCTGAGATGGTTCTTCTCCACTTACGCTTCAGATTTTGTGGACCAGAGCTTTACTGAAGATATTGGGATATCAATTCAAGGCTCAAGTTATAAGAAAAAAACTGGGAAGAAATACTTTTGCCACTTAAACTTTGTGGTTTGGTTGTTGTCTGTTAATGGAGCTCTTGGAAAGGATGATCCCAAAGCCAGCAGTGTAGGTGACTGCTCAGGCAAGAAAAATCATGTTGTGTAGCCCCCAGGGGTGGTGTGTGTGACCTGATCCTATTGAAAACTAGGGATTTGCTGCCCTGGAGATGCTGCTCCATAACAATCCACGCTCCAGCTGGGAGAGCTGGTCGTTGAGAGAGAGACAGATTTAATTCCTGTGTTACCTGCCTCGTAGCTTTGCTTACCTTGATCTGGAAGCAGCAACCAGGATGCAGTTGGCTTCTGCTTAGCACCCAACTGTTTGTTGTGGCCACTGTTTCACAACCAAGGAGGGAGGCTCCCGAGCTGGCCGGTTCACCGCCTGCCATGGCCATGCCAGGTGGAAATGCGGTTCCAGTGCAATTAGGAACACAGACCGTTGCCAAGCCTTCCTTTGTGTTTCTTTGTTTCCTCTTGTGGATTTCGACACAAGTTGCAAAACCAGGGGTAATGAAGGGTCATGAAGGTACCATGCTGTGTCACGAGTGGTGGGATGGGGCCAGCTTCTGGTGACATCTCCGTGAGGATGCCCACAGGACCCTTATTTGCGGTGTCCCTGGGCTGGTTTGTGGATAATTGATGGGTACCCTGAGGTTCTGCCTCCCCAGGACATCCTTTTCTATGTTAGTTTATTTTTTAAATAATTAACAGACTTTGTGACTGCCTGTCTATCTGTCCCCCTGGAATTCCTCTGCAGCTGCTCTCCTCGCTTCCCACAGCCCCTCCCTCTCCTCCCCGACATGCTTTTCCTTTCACTGCATCTTACAGGGGTGTCTTTTGTTTTAACTTCACTTTGCGATGAAACCTCCGAGCAGTTTCTGAACGGGATACCCTTTGCCACTCGCTGGTGTGCTGAAATCTTCCCTTCCCTCCCAGATGCACAAGGGAACCTTCCGCTCCTGACAAAGAAGCTGATTTCAGCCCAAATAATTCAGTGCAGGGTAACTCTTGCCTGATGGGCTCCTCCTTTCTCTCCAAACTGCCGTCACAGATTGCCCGTCCCTGCAGCGCAAAGGGGTGGGTGCAGTTGAGGATAGACAGGGACCACCGTTCCCCCCCTGTTTGTCCCCTCCTGTGTGCCCTCCCTGTGGTCGGCGGTGGCTGCAGCTCGCTGTGGTCTGGCCGATGCGTGGGTTGACACAGCTGGCATGGACAGGAGGTTATTCGAGCAGCCTGGCATGTGTCTTCTGCAGCTGTCGAGAGCAAGGACAAGAGCCTGTTCCTTCTCTCTTCCCAGAGCATCTGGCTTGCTGTGGCACTGGCAACGGTACGGGCAGTAGAGAAGCTGTAGCACATCTTCTTCACTGGCACAGGTTGTCCAGGGAAGCTGTCAATGCCCCATCCCTGGAGGTGTTCAAGGCCAGGCTGGATCGGGCTTGGAGCAGCCTGGTCTAGTGGGAGGTGTCCCTGCCCAGGGCAGGGGGGTTGGAACTAGATGATCTTTACGGTCCCTTCCAACCCGGACTGCTCTATGATTCTGTGATTCTTGCCACTGGGAAGATCAACTATTGCAGGTGCTGGCTTCCGTTCTGCTGCTATGCTGGCCTCTGATCCCAGAGGAAAGTCTTACTAATAAGACCTAAGAAGGTCTTACTAAGAAGAGAAGCCCCCAAAGTGCAGGGGAGCTGCTGGAGACATCTGCTTCACGTTTTGTGCTCTGTATAAGTGGTCATCAGCAAGGGCAGATGTTGTGGCTGGATGAAAATCGTGATTTCTGTGTAAAAGTCTGGGATCCCAGGGAAGTGCTGTTTTCTGGGCGTGCATTTGGGAGTGAGAAATGCTAGGACTATGCTTGTTGAACCTGGATCTCTTCTCATTGTCAACAGAAGACTTTGTCAGATTGTTCCTCTTCCACCTCATATGAAGCCCGTCCACCTATTTTAGCGGCTTTATAAATAATAACCTTCCTTCTCGTCTTTACTTGCCTGGGCTTGCTGCTCTCCAGATCCACGTTTTAATTGACACACAGCTTGTGGCGTGGCTGGAGGCGATGCCAATAATGCACATATTCATGGCATGGCAGGCAGATAGGCCCCCTCCCTCAGACACCATCATTCAAAGCAAACATCAGACAAGCAGCCGGCTTTGATGTGGCTCCGGGGTTTGCAGCCTCAAAAGAGGAATCTTTGGAGCCCCGTTTGCACTGTTCCTTGTGCCAGACGTTGCAGCAATGTCATAACGGCCAAGCAACTGTGTCCTCAGCACGGTGGAAGGAGTATTTTGCAGTTCCTCAGCAGACATGGTTGTGTTAAGGAGTAATCAAGAGCAGCCTGGGCTTTGCAGGGATGGATACTGTGAAAATGAGAATAATAATAATCATCAGGGATGGGGAGTGGGGCAGGGAGGGTGGGTGATAGGGCTGTTGGACCATCTGAGGCACTTGTCAGAGGACGTTAGCCCCGCAATCAGGAGAAGCTGAAGAGGAGGGAAGGGAAGACAGCAAGAGAAACGCTGCAGCGGGGACAGCTTTGTGTCAGCACACAAAGCTTTTTTTTCTCAGCGGGGCTGCTGGGATTTGCTCAGGTCTCCTCCCAGATAAATTAACTCAGTACAACACCTGCTCCTTTAATATGGCCAGGCTAACTCCACTGCAGACCTGGCCTTTCTTTCTCTCTCTTTTTTCTTCTTTTTTTTTTTTTTTTTTTTTTTTTAAAATATCGTGAAGGCAGCCTGTGAACTCCCTTCTCCTGTTGTCTTCCCCCCTAAACAACTCCTTTCTCGTGGAGGGTGAGATTGTTTCCCCCAGAAGAAGGACTGCAAAAAAAAAAAAAAACAAACAAAAAAACCAACAACCAAAAACCAAACAGTTGAAAGATTTAGAACAAAACCCCACCAAAAAAAACCCAAACCCAAGCTGGCAAGAGGTGAAGGGTATGTAATTGCTATTCCTTATGCAGCCCACTAAAGCTGCATGTTTTAACCATCTGAGGACAGCAGGGAATTTTCTCTTCCCAGAGAGTCAAATGTGGGGTTTGCATTTTCTTTCTTTTCAGGAGGGGTGCGGGGAGAAAGAGGTGGACTTCATTTTCCTTGGGATTAGCTAAAGCTCCTTCCACTTTTATGTTGGCAACATGAGGTTTCATCAGACCCCTGATCCTGCGCTGAATAAAAATATAGCATTACCATCAAACTGCAAAACGGAGGGCTTGAACTTAACTGGATTAAAGCGCATTCGATACAGCATTCTTCACTTAATGGAGTGAGAGTTGGGGGGAAAAATGCTGCTGTGATGCCCAAATCAGCCCATGTCTCTGCCGGAGCGCAAAGGGGGTTCTATTCACTGTTCCTGACCGGAGAACCGCGGGCTGAATTTTCTTCCAGGATATTTGTCCTGATGCTCAGATGTCCCATTGCTGCAATTCTGTGGATTTATCCTTGACAATGCACCATTGGCAACCGGCTCGCTAATCAGTAGGGTGCACCTCATCTTCATGGAGATGTATGCATGAGCTTTAATTGCAAAATAAATGCGCTGAGCCACATTTGCTTATAGTTTGGCGTTTGCCTTTCCCATATGAATAAACATCCCTGGCTGCTCGTCTCTGTCCTGCACGCACTTTGATAGCGCTTTCGCAGCCTGTTTGCCACCGTTGTCTCTTGGTTTGCTCTTAGGATGCGCTTTTTTTTGCCAGATTTTGCAGGCTTTTCCCCTCCCCTAGGAGGAAGCAGAGTTTTTCTGACCTTCTCTGATGGCCCAAGGTATTGTGGGTTTAAAGGTATATTTGACGATGGAGCAGAGGCCTGGGAGAACCCACTCGTGCCGTGTTGTGTGTCGTGCCTCTCGTCTCAATCAGCACCCGCGTGCTTGGATGTATCCCCATACGTCCAGTAATGAGCACGGGCTAATTGCCTAGGCAGATAGAAAAATAGATAGGTAATTTGTAGCTATTTAATTTTACATTAGGCAGAGGGATGTAGGGGCAGAGGCTAATGTTGTTGGCATTTCTTTTCAGGGTTGTTAACCAGATACGCTGCCTCTGGGGCATAACAATACCTCCCTCGGTAGAGCTCTCTAATACTTTTATTACGTTCTTATTAATTTAGCAATGGCCTAAAGTCTGTGAGACACCTTCCAAAGCATGATCCCTGCCCTGAGGACCTTACAGACTAATTCCAAAGCATGATACAACCGGGGATTACTCAGTGAGGGCAAGGGCCTAATGGAGTAAGAAATGGTTTGTATTAGATAAATGGATAAGAATGAATCAGTGGAAGAGTTAATCACATCGTTCCTTGCAGGCATGCGGGGATAGGCAGCTCCTTAGGAGGTCTGTGGTGTGGCCGGTTGGTTTAGAGAGGTCTTTCCAAGCAGGGAGCATGGACAAAGGTTGTCTCGCATCTCCCAGGTCTGTTTTGCACCAGCTCCACGCAGATGGCTGCTCTGGGAAGCAACATGCTCCAAATGCAAAGAAGCGACGCGAGTAAATGATGTGGTCAGCCAAAGGGTTGGCTGTAGCCTTCAAAAGGGGACAGGTCCTGTCCCGCCAGGGACACAAACACCTCTCACCCCATCTCCTCTCTTAGCCCTTGAGATGCAGAGGGCATATTTGGAGCGAAATTGCAAAGCTGTGCCTTTTTGCCACAGATTTCAGTTCTTGGGAGGCCACAGACTGAGTGTCCCAAACAAAAGAGCCATCTGGGAGGCTGGGGAAAGGGCCGGAGGGGAGCGGGGTGGAAAAGGGCTCCTGCTCAAGGGTGGCCGAAGGGCCCCCCCATGCCCCCCAGCACCTGTCCTCCTTGTTTGAAGCCTGTAAGCTGCCCAGCGCGGCCAGCGGCTTGCGGGACAGATGGGGCTGCGACAGCTGAGGGATCTCCGGGCAGGAGGGATGAAAGCGAGACGGCGAGCCCTCCCCTCGGTGCCTCGGCAGAGCGGGCTGGTGCGAGCCGGTGGAGAACATTTGGTGTCCATGTGGCATCTGGCAGCAGAGTTTGCTTCTCTGGCATTTCCTTTGGTGAAAGGAAGAGCAAAGCAATTCGCTTCCAAGCAGCTGCTCTGCTCCGCTGGGAGGGAACAGCATCCTCCTCCCTGCCCTGGCCCTTCATCAGGGTGCTACAGAACGGTCCCCTAAACCAACATCCCCAGCCCCAGGTAAACATCCTTTGCCCTCATTTACTCCCTCATTTATTTTTATTTTTTTTTTACTACGGAGAAAAAGAAAAACTCTCTGCATCGCTTACTTTAAAAACTAGTTGCTGTGGCAACTGGACGCAGGGTTTAAAGTGGCCAGCTCTGCCTTCTTGACATCATTGTTTGACTTTGAGTTGCTGGAGCAACAGATTGCTGGGAAGAACCAGTGAGGTCGAGGTTTCTCTTTCTTTTTTCCTCCACATCGCTTTTCTTTGGGGCCTGAGAGCACCAGCGATGGTTTGCTTTTCACTGAAGACACACACTGTTAACATATGATGGGAAGATGTCAGGCGGTATTAGAAGAAATGGAGGTTAGGTCAAAGGCTCGTTACAATGGGAGAATTCCTACAAAACTGAAAAAAAAGAGAGAGAAGATGAATGAGCCATTATATTTGCCAAGATCAGAGGGTTAGAGAAGATGTGGCTCCAGCATGCTCAGTGTTAGGCATTTACCATGTAACGCTTTTCTATCCGTTTTTCTGAACCCCAAGTTTTTCCAAAGCAGAGACATAGCTCGGGTGATAAGCAGGGAATATAAAATTCCATCAGATATAGCTATATAAGTCAATACCATAACACAGCTCCTTCATTTCCTCTTAATGAGTCGTTACACTTATACCTTCCTTCCAAAACGTTTTTCTTTCTCTCAATGTCACCTCTGGCCACAGAATAGCTGTTTAACCCATCCCAGCCTGCAGTGGGACAGAGGAGGGGGTATAGGGCAGCAATTTACCTACTCGTTGCTTTCTAAAACTTACGTGTCCTCCAGGCTGATCGTCCAGGGCTCTGGCTATAGCCACAAGGGTGCCGGGAGGGTGCTGCCCATCCGATGCACCAATGGCACCCTGTGCCAGGAGCGCAGAGGGACCGTGTCCCCGTTGGGATGAGGGTATCTTGAAGACGATGGAACGAGACTTCAGTAAGCGGAATACTGTCCTTTATCAAAAAGCGTATATAGCCAGGAACGCTCAACTCCATTTTCCTAGAGTGAGACTCCTGTATCTTCACACACTGTTGTGGCTAAGAGCATCCTGGTCCCAGCTGAGCTCTTTGGGTGAACAAAACGGCGTGTTCCTGCATGGAGCTCCTTGGGAGATTTGGTCGGTTTTCTTCTGGAGTTGGTGTTTTCAGAGCATGAGGTGACAACAGCTACTAGCTTTTAAGCTGATGCTGAATTTGCAGTTCTCTGGGTTTGAGTTTTGAATTTCTTCCTGGCACGAGGCTGGCCAGGCGTGGTGTAAGGCCAGAGCAAGGGGGAGGCTGGAGGTGGGATGATGCGTACGCTGGAATACAGTTTTGGCATTATGTGTTAAATTAGTAATAAGGGAAATGTCAGAGCAAGGGCTGGTTTTTGGCAAACACTTCATGCTTCAAACCTAAATGATAACTCTTTCAGGAGGCTAAACATGTCCTTGACTACCTGACAAAATACCTATAGGATTTCAGTTTCTTTCGGTAAATGAGGAGTGGCCTTACATTGATGCTATTGGGTGGAATAGGATAAATGAAATGTAAAATGCAGTTTTTAAGAAAAATGCAACTGGAAGTTAAAAGCAAATTTTGAAAACAAGATTAGAGAAATAGTTTTTAAAAAAAAAAAAAAGTGAAAAATGTTGGCGTCAAAATAAAGGAAACTGTCATTAAAAGGTACTTAAAAAGCTGAGCTTTTCATGTTCTGAGAATTCCTGCTTGTGCGTCTGACTGTCCAGCTCATTCCAGGTTTCCATATATATATATACATATAAAAGTGCAAAACTGCACAATGAAGTTATGGTTTCAGGATTACACCCTCATTGCCCACAAAATACACAGAATTCAAATTAACAAATATACATGCCTCAAAGTCTACACAAAGTCAGCCACAAATATGCATGCAAGAATGCTGGTTGCTAGAGTTTGGAGTTAGCTATTAGTGAACATTTGTATGGTGCTCGGATAATTTGTTCTTAAACGCCACACACGTACCACATGGTTCAGATGTGGTTTGGGGAGCTATAAAATGGGATTTCAAACTGGATCTGTCCCTACTCTTAAACCCACGGCTCAATTAAGGCTCAGATGCATCTCAGCCATAGGGCTGGCGTCCTGAGTCTGGGATATTGTGACTAGCTGGGTTTTGTGGAGGCTAAAAGGCATGGATGCAGCTGCTTATTAGTGAATTTGTGCACGTGCCAGTCTGCAGTGAAATGTACTTGAAATAACCTATCCTAGATGCCTCTATGAGGATGATGGCCCTGATGATTTAGCTATTTCGGTTCCAGCTTGAATTATTCATGTATTTGAAAACACTCATGAATTATTTGTGTTTTCGCTAAATATATAATTTAAAACCCCAAATCCTTCCGACGAAATATAAAAATGAAAGTTATTTATTTATTTTTGCTGCTCTGAGATGCTGCCCCCCGCCCCAGAAGAGCCCGTCGGCTCGTGGGGAGCTGCGGTGGCAGGGCACAAAGATGTCTCAGGCAGCAGCATCCCTGCCTTAGCCGGTGCCAGCAGGGGAGCAGCCCCTGATTCAACAAGAAACAGGAAGAGTCTTATAGAACTTAGATCTAACCCCAGTTTGTTTTCTTAGCTTCTGGGTGCTGGGTTTTTTTTTGAGAACGGCGACTGCCTTGCACGCATGGGTTTAGGATTTAGGGTCTGCTTTCACAAGCTGACGCATCTGGATTTAAGATGCCCAGCAGTGGATCAAAAGAGCTTGGTCCCTGCGATGCAAAGGCCTGGTCTGGTACAAATTCACAAGCTGGTTCGAATGAATTCGACAGTTTTGGTGACATAACTTTATCCTGGCAAGCTTTATGCCAGGTCCAGTACTACTTATCATCTTCAGGCTGACATAATGTGGCCGACTAACTTAAAACTGGAGCACATCATATCATGCGCTGGGGCTAACTCAACAAAAATGTGTTTGTGCTTGATCCAGATCAAATCCGTCCTGCCACGAAATCTGGGAGTACAACAGATGTGATATTAATAGACGTGGAACCGCAGCCTAACCTCTCCCCCTCCCCAAACATCTGCGGCGGAGGGGGGACGGCCGCGCTGGGAGGAGGCATCCTGTAGGGACAGCAGTTCTGCTCTCCTTTAACTGTGTGAACTTCCCAGCGCTTACATTAATTTTAAAGAAAGTACTTTGGCATAACTGACATAAAATCTGGTCCCTTCACCTCAAGGGATTAGCTTCTTCCAGGGGAAGTTTGAGGAGCTGCGCTCTAATGAAGCATCTTAACATACGATGTAGTTTTTCTCATTGTTTTTTTTTCCTTGACACTCTTTCATTGCAGTAGAACTGCTTTATCTAGCTACTATATTAGTAGTTTTTCAACCTCTTTGGGCTTCAGGTTGTCTGAAAGATCTGGCTGGCGCCGAGGCCTTGATTTTACCTGGATGTGATATCGCCCTGAACTGGCCAGTGGCACGGCTGAGCCCCGTTAAAAATTGCTGAGCCCCTTCCATTTCATTGCTTCTGTGAGACCGAGGTCTGTGTTTTTCCCTGGTTAAAAAAAAAAAAAAAGACTCATAGTTTTCCATCAGATTCCCTGGTATTTTTACTCTTGTATTGACTCTATATTCCACTAGAAATCTTTCACATTCATGGTTTCTGTCATAAGAATTTAGATTCCGCCCCCCCCCCCCCCATATTAGCTGATTAGTGTGCTTTCATTTTGGCTACAGTACTGACTGCTTGGGGTGCGTGTGCGTGTGTGTGCGTGTGTGTGCGTGTGTGTGCGTGTGTGTGTGTGTGTGCGCTCAACAAAAGCCTTTTCTCTCATCTCTATATTCTGGGACAGAGGCCAAGTTGTGATTGTAATAATGTAATCTCTTCTGAATACTTGAAGTGATGGGAAAAAACGAGATTTTTGAAAATGAAATAGATTAATCTATACAGCTAGAGGGGGGAAATCATGAATTTTAATTAGCTCTTGAGAGTAATTTTCCTTAAAGTAGTACAAGCCAGGTGTGCAAAAGTATTCTCTTGCCTTGAGAGTCTTGCCTCTCCTTCTGGAGTCCTTGGAAAAGACGGTGACAAGTGACAAGTTCATTTGGGATGCTTCTGCTGAAGGGATTGAACATAAGGCAACTTGACAGGACCTGATTTTTCAGAGGTTGCACTTACGGCATTATCTGAAAATCAGGCTCCCCTTCCCCTAAAAACGCCTCGAAAACGGAAGCAGCTGCTCCCTTCAGCGTGCAGGAGGACTCTACTGCTTGCACACGCGGGGGAACGGTGATTTATCAACTTATTTTATTTAACTTTTGTTCAGGATGAGATCATTCCCTAAAAGGTGTTTGCGGTTTATTACCTTGCTGGCCGTTCTGCATGCAGGAGAGCGGAGGAAGAGCGTTCCGCGTGCCCTTCACTGGCCAGGGGCACGGGGCTTGTATCGGAGGAGGAAAGCTGACCCTCTGTAAGTCACCAGTGGTTGCACCCATCCTCCCAACTGGGCTGGGAGAAGACTCCCAGGGAATGGCCATCGCTTGGCTGATGAACACCATCTATTAAGCCAACATAATCCAACGACTTTTGATTGTGCGCAACACTCTTCGAAAGCCCTTCTTAGTTGTGAAGCCACCGAATATTCAATCTCTTTTCCTTTTTTTAATGGGGAAAGAGCAGTTTTCTGATGTTACAGCAAATAAAGTGCAGCGCCTGGGATTGGAGAAGTTTTTGGTTCCTTAACAAAGGTGTTTATTGACTGATCGTTTGAGTCCGGTCTTTGCCCAGAGCCCCCCCCTGCTTCGCCCATGCCAGGTGTATACCAAAAATCTCCCATCCTGGAGTGGTTACGAGCTCTTCAGCCTCCTCTTGCAGCCCTGATCTACAACCGCTGCCAAGGACACATGATTTTAGAGAACGTACTGCTTTACCTCAGTCTGAGTTCCATACCCCAGCTAGGCATACGGAAATTTTTCTAAACTTCCTTTTCAATCAGTCGCTTTGCCATCGTAATAGCCCGGGTTGCTTTTTTCTTAAGCCTGTTTTAATTCTTTACCTTTGTATTTTAGCAGCAAGTTGCCTTGAATTTACAGTTCCTGTTGAATTCCTCTATGAATAGCACCTAGGTTTCCTCCTCTGCAGCTGCAAACAAGGTTTAAAAGCTTTTGGGATTTCTTGGCAGCTAATAACTCCCAGACTTCAGCATAGTTCATTTTCGAAATGTTTCTCATGCTTCAATCTGGACAGCGTTAGGCAGGTCAGGGAATCCTGTCAGACTAGGGGCCAGGGGAGGATGTTCCATCAAAAGCTTTTTTGGCAAATTGGAAAAAAAAAAAAAAAAAGGCCAAAAGGACCTTTAGGAATACTGCTTAATATCCTTTCCATCCAAAATAGGAAAAGCACCTGTAGCTGATGCCAAGCACAGGACAAAATAAATAAATAAAAAAAATAATCCCCAAGCAAAGACCTCCAACTGGAAATATTTCCTGAATGATCTCACTGAGAATCCCGTAAGTGGCTGGATCAGTTTTAGGGAAAAGGGAACAAGGGCTTGAACTCCGTAGTGAAAGACAAGAAAAAGCTTCAGGAAAAAAAAATGAGCCAAACCCAGATGCAAGCTGTCAGAGGGGCTAGAATTTTTTTCATTCCTGATTGGGACCTCTTGACATTCACACGTAAAATGTCACGGGGATACAGCAGGACTTGAGGTGTAGAAACAGGTCTAAAAATGACATAAAATTATGTTTGTGGCTTTCATCCTGTGCCCACCTTGGTACAGAGGTGGAGCTGAGCAGGGGCAGAGCCTGAGGGCGAATGTTGTCCTTATAGACCTGGTATCGGTACGTGAAGGACGCGGCACGTGATGGATGGAGCAGCAGAGGACGTGTTTCATGTCATCTTGGACGTGCGCAGTTCATTCAGCTCTGCTGCACAGTAAAGGTCCATGTGTTTGGTTGGGTGCGTTGCCCCACAGAGACAGGAACCTTTTAGACTTGCGCCATCGCGTAGATTTCAGGCTCCCCTTTATGACAGGAAGAACAAGCTGCCCCATCAACCTCATCACCAAGTTGGGGTTTGTCCTTAACTACAAGCGGATCTTTGCCTGCATCTGACCTAGAGTCAGATACTGCCGCTCCTTTTTAATGATGTGTCTGCCATTAGTATTTATTTTAGATTTAATCAGTCGGCGCATGTCAGCTAATGCCTCAATAATTGTGATCTTGCTGTCAGGGAGGAAGGAAATTAAACCTCATGAGGTCACATCAAAACTGTGAATCTGGTATCAGCGTAACAAGGGTCCCACACAAGACTGATGGTATTCATGAAGGGTAGGTACTTAGCAGGTTGAGAGGCATGATCCAGGGAACAACACACAAGACTTTTTCTGTATAGATGGGCCAAACTGAGTCACTAAGAGACACGTCTGGATGTGGTACCTTCACTTGGCAAAAACCACCTGCTCCGAGCTGCATCTCTGGTGTCCAGAATTTCTGTGACTCGTGCTCTGCTCGACTTCTTAATTTTATCCGTTCAAAGAGGTTAAACTGGATGCATCTTCAGATGCAAAATCCGCCAGCCTTTGCTTCCAGCTGCACTGAAAATATTGCAAGGCATTTTCTTGTTGAGGCTAAGAAATGTGAAACAACTGGATCACACAGATCAGATGTTTTCAACCTGTAAATTGCAAATGAATTTGAGAGGCCTCCCTCCTGTTTTAACTGCCAGGAAAAAGAGTCTCGAAATCTTTCTTTTCCATTGCAACATAGGATCATGAGATAGAAGAGACTGAGGCCTGCCAAAATAAATCCTCATTGGAAGCTTGCTTGGAGCTTTACAAAAGATTTGAAGAACTTATCTGAGTTGAATTAGTTTGCCTAATCCTGGTGATAATTTGGCTGAAGAAGTTCACTGCTCTCAGATATCCTGCAGGCTGCGTGTTGTAGTACTTGGACACAGACTTAACAAGAACAGAGAGTCTCAGTGAACTTCCATATGACCATCTGAACACCTTCAACTTGCCAGACCGATGCATTTCATCAAAGTGGACTTTTCTGTCACAATACGACAGCTGAGTGCGAGGTACGAGCCTGCAACGGCACGTGTGTTCAGAAGGGAAAGTAATGCATGTGCCATATGGTAAGAATTGATGTCTGGTAATAGATGTTTCATATATTCCAAGAACATCATTTGCTCCAAATGCAAATTCATACTCTTTAACTCTTTTTTAACCGACAGCTTGTTTTTTAAGTTGAGGTCTCGGTTAATTCTGCTTCGGCTTTAATGGTTCTCGGAGATTTCATAGCATCGTACCCTTCCTCCGCACATGCTATCAGTGGTCTCAGCTCCACCTTGCCCTTCATCCCGGTGCCCCCGCCGGGAGGGCTGTGCGGCGCTGACAGCTTTTAATGAGCTGCAGAAATCCAGGGCAGGGGAGGTTGCTTTCAACGGGGGAGGGTGAGCTTATCTCTCTATTTACAGTCTCAAAAATACTCTCAGGTCCTGGGAGATGAAGGGCCTCTGCATGTAAATGTAAGAGACAATCACAGCGGTGTTACGGGCAAGTGAAGATGATGGAAACACCGTGATGGAACCACCCCCTGGCAAAGCTCTGGTTGGAGAGGGCAGTCCTCCCCCAGGCTTGGCATGCTCCAGGACTGTGCCTGTTTCATTGAACGCTTATTTAGAATAAATAGAGGAAAGAGGTTCCAGCATTATTGCATAACTCAGTTTTTCATTGGGTTTGGAGCTTCATGTTCTGCTGCTTCATTTTAAAAAAACCTTTTTGTTTTAAAACTTCTGCAGCGCCCAATTGTAAAAAAAATAAGTTACTAATTGTGCTCTTAAGAAAAAAAAAAAAGGAAAATTGCTAAACAATTTGTAAAGCTGAGTCTTATTTTCAGGAGAGAAGTGATCCTTAAGCACTTGATAAGAATGGTATTGATAAGATTTCTCTGGACAATGTAAACCTGACTCGGTTCAGCAAAAGCAATGCCTCACTCTTTTTGGGTGCCTTCGGTAAAAATCACCTCTAAGTCCTTTCTGTGCATCATCCTTTAGGAACAAATATGGGAATGCTGTGGTGTTTGAGGTGGAGGAAGAACAGCGCTCAAGACAGGGCTGGCACAGCTCAGCACTGAACTCCCCTGGGTTGGAAACAAACAAAAATACCATTTTTCCTTGAAGCCCTTAGGGGCATGCAAGGGAGCAGAGCAACTAATCGCTCAGCGATTAGTTGAGGAAGAACCACGCGAGTAGCGGCACCAGAGAACAGGCTGAGGTCTCCTCAGAGCTTCATACAGTGTTTTATCTGGGGGGAAGTGTTCCCCACTGCTCCCTGGGCCCTCCAGGCTTGGCTGGGAGAAGAGGGCATCTACCAAGCCCCCATGCCAGCACCTGCAGCCTTGCACGGACATCCTCAAAGGCAGCTGGGCTCTGGGTTCCTGCCCTGGCATGGGATGGGCCAGCGGAGGTCTTCGCCTAGGCAGAATGGTCCTTTGGCTGCTGCGCACCCCAGCTCGCTCTCTCGCTCTGTCTCTCTCTCTGTGCATATATATATATATATATATATATAAAAAGTATGTCTATGTTCTAGACACAGTTACACTTTTCTCCCCGACATGTTTCCCTTTCTCACTCTATCTGACTCGGATCAAGCTGCGTAACATGAAGTGCCTGTGTGTGGAGGTCCTGAGAGGAAGCATGGCCAAATTCAGAGGCATTTTAAAACACTGGAGCTTTGCACTTCAACGTGGTGCCTTCCGGTGCCAAAGAAATTCACAGGTTCTTATGTGAGCTGGAGGGACATGTGGTGGTGTTATATGTTTGCTTTGGAGGGCAGCCTACAGCCAACCCGCGGGGATCACAGCCCATTGTGCTAAGCAGTTTACAGACACATAATGAAAAGCTGTATCTGCCCCCCAAAATGCAAAATGCCTCTATGATGAGTCATTTCTGAGAGGGAACATCCAGTCATGCGGAGAGAGGAACAGTTGAGTGAAAGAGCTGGAAATCGGTCCCGAAACTCGACTGCGCTCACAAGGCAAATCTTGCTGAGATTGCCTCTGCAGGTCTGCTTTCAGCTTGTTGCCAGCTGCAGGTGAAACGTCTAGAGAGGGCTCCACAAAGTATTCAGAAAAAAGAAACTAGAATACTTCATATCTACTGCTTCCCCGCGGCGTGACAATAGTGGGATATTAGAATCCCGGCGCCTGTGCTTCCTTCACGGACAATGTTCTTGCTCTCAGCTCCAGAGCAAGCTGGAAAGAAGAAATGGTTTCTCCTTGCTCCTGCACATACATATTTCTGAAAGCCTCAGGATCAGTAGATAATTTCTATATTTTTGAGGGTATGTTTTCTGTCATCGTGTCGCTTGCTTTTGCAGCATGCAGGGAGGAAACTCAATTAAGTGTCAGGAAGGTGAACGAGCCGGACGTGCAGTAGAATCCTAAAAATCAGGAAGGTGGATGCACTCCCTGTTTGTATCGGCCACGGGCTCGCGGGAGGAACTGATCCAAGTCATAAAGTCTTTTAACTCCAGTGAGGCAAAGGATCCTGTGGTTCAGACCCCCATCAAATAGGGCGACAAAAGTTGTATGTGATGAAGACCAGGGGGGCACGTCATCAGTTCAAAACAAGGGAACAAAAACAGAGCAGAGAACTGCAGCCAATGTGCTGGGAAGGACTCCAAGAAAATAGCGAAGCTGCCTCTTTGTGTGCATGAGGCACGGTAACTGGACAACGGAGGGAAGAAACACCAACAACAAAAAAAGGAAGACTCTTCATTTCCAGAGACAGACCTTGTCCAGTGTTGTCTTCTTCCCCCGGACTGGTGCATGCATGTTTTGGCCGGTGCCAAGAGAAGGTGCAGAGGAGGTCCTGGGATTTTGTGGCAGCCCTGAAGACTGTAGCGCGCTCTGCCTTGGGATACACAAATCATGTTTAGCAACAGAGTAAGGTTTTCAAGTCGTCTTCTCCACCATTTTATGAGACTTTCGCTGCAGCAAAGAGAAGAGAGTCCAGGGCCTCTTCCCATGGATGGTTTGGCTATTTTGCTGGAACAATATTTGTGATGCCCAGACCCAGTTTTCTTCCCAGGCATGAGAGGAAGAGACATTTAAGGAGAGGGGAGAAAGGAAGTGCTGCTAAGAAGGAGAAAGCCTGTGTATTTTTTTACTTTATGAGCATCTAAGCAGGCCACTGTTATACTAGATAAAGGTGTCGGCTTGTTGACTTTGGTGTGGTGGAAAGGCACGTGTAATAACGGATGGACTGCTGTTGATGGAAGAATGGTTTGTATAACCAGTAGAAATAAATAGGTATGTAAATCTCCGGCAAACTTAAAGGCACTTTTAGCTGCCTGAAGAAGATGCTGTTTGTTTAAAGAATTTTTTTCCCAATGACTGTACCATTTCCTATCAAAATAAAATCTTGAAGGGGAAGAAGATTGTGAGGAGTGTTTCTTGTGCTGAGACAATATGTGATCTAACTTTCTGTATGGTTATGGAGAGACGTGTCCTTAGCCTAAATCTTTTAACTGGCCATTTAAAAAACTTTCTCTACAGCAACTGGCATAGGCACCAGCAGAAATCATGAGCTGCATCCTACACGTGAGAAGATCTGGAAAGTGGAATGCACCAAGGTACTTGCTTAAAACCTGTGTTGTGCTCTTCGATGACTGTCAAGGGATGAAGAGCAACAGGGCATTATTTCATGTTCTCCTGAAGAAACCAGACGGCACTACCAGAAGGAAAGAAGGCAGCTGCTGGAAAATGCCGACCCTTCAAGGCACCACCTGGCTTTTGGCCTACCTGGTGTGACTTTCTGCAATCACTCTTCTAATTTCTCCATTGACTTAACCAGTCAGTCAGGTCAGTGCTGGCAGGTTGCATTTTCATGTCATTTTTCTCAACCCACGGGCCTGGGATGAGGTGAATATCTGTCTCGTGGTGGCACAAAGAAGAGGAGCTTCCAGGACTTGCAGCCTGCAGATGTACAGATAAAGATGAGAGGACATCTGGTCTCACCCGCAGTCTGTTGTTAGCCGGCTGCAGTACCAGAGAGACAGGCCCTTGGCAGAGGTTTCTAAAGTGGCTTGAAGCAGGGAGGAGAGAGGGGTTGCTGGGAATTATACGTCCTTACGCTTTTGAAAAAGCAGGAAGGTCCTGGGGAGAGGGCTGGGCGAGAAAAGCTGCCAGATGTGAACAGATGCTCAGCCAGAGTTAAATATCCAAAGACTGAATCTGATTTTCTAAGAGAAGGTGTGCAGAGGTGTTCCCATGCAAACCTTTCATCTCTTTCTCCAGACTGGCCTCTCCTCAACATTACTGTCAATAAGAAAAGCTTTCAGGCTGGTGGTACCCTTCCCCACTCTCAGCCTCCACAATATCAACCAAAGATATGCAAGTTTGGGCTTTTTTTCATGTTCTTGTTATTTAAAGAAAGAATCATCTCAAACAAGGACAATCTATAATCAACCTATAAAGATACCTCAATGTTTTCCTGTATGATAAGCACAAATAGATAGAGATTGACTATCTAAAATTCAAATATCCCCCTGAAGCCCCCAACTCAGAAGTACAAATATCTCCCACACAGAGAATCACCTAGGGTCAAATTTTCTGCTGGTGTAAACTGGCAGAAATCCATTGAATTCTGCCATAAATCAATTTAATTAAAAGTGTCTTCTGCTGTGTCTTTGTTTAGCAATAATGTTCATTTGAGAAGGTGTGATGGCAGGAAAACAAATCCCTTCTTTACACTCCGTCCCCCCACCCCTTGGCTCAATTTTAATGTTTTTTAAAAATATTTATTTTTTTTTTAAACTGGAACAATAAACGTATTGTTCACAAAGAACCTTTTGTTCTGCCAATACATTCACTCAGAGGAACACTTATCTATGGTTGTGTATTGGAAAGGGAGGAGAGAAAGAGCCAGTGCAATCACAGGTATAAATTGTCCAGATAGGTAACGAAGATTATTTCACTTGATAAAATAAGACCACCCTCCTGCAAAACTGTACTTGAAGCATAAACAAAATAATGCTTTTCTGAACTTCTGAAATAATCTGATTTATTTAAGAACTTTTGGGTTTTTTTAGCTTTTCTACAAATCTGACTATTTCACTGGGACAAACCCATTAGGCCCAATTCAACAAAAATGCTCCAGAGCCCAAATTCACCAGCAAATCGCTTAACCGCATGCTTAAATTTAAGCAAGAGCTTAAGTCTCAAGCATTCATACCATTCCTGTGTGATTTATTCCTGGCCTTTTGGAGAGCAGGAGGAATGCAACGTGGCCGATTCACAGCCGATAAGGAGGCAAAACCGAAGTGACAGACTGAGGTGTTGGGAAATATTTGCTTGACTCTGCACTTGCGTATGGGCTGGAAAGGCTTCAGATGCTTCCTTGAACTCCGTAGGGAATCCTCATGATTTTTTTCCTGCTTTTCACATGGGTTTTAGCACACTCATGGGCTCCTAAGCCCCAGTGCTTAGCGCTTGCACCGTGACAGCCTGTAGCATGCAGGCTTTGGGTCTGCTTTGGGAAAAAAATTGGGACAGATCGTCAGTTTGCTAAACTGCTATGGTTGTGGAGGGCCAGCTCTCAAACAGGTCTCCGTTTCAGTCTGCAGTGCATCTGTGATTTTAGGTTACTTACACTGTGTGGAACATGTATCTTCAGCATTTTCTTGCCTTTATGTCACGTGGCATCTCCCAAAAACCTAGTCCTGTAGCGTCAGGTGTCACTATGCCCATCCTTATTTGTCCTGTGCCAAGATAGTCCTAAAAACAAGTCGTGCTGGACACTGTTAAGTCCAGTCATTCTTCTGAGCATCCTTGTGATCACTTCATTTTCATTTCCAACCTCTTTCCTCTGGTGAAGGAGCCATTAAAATTGTGTGCGTAGATACCAGGTAAAAGCGCATCTCCCCTACGCTGCGAAATGGTGCGGTATGTCTGCATTGTACTTTCTTTTTGTTTTAGTCCGCCCCGATCTCTCCCTCCTCATCTCTCTCAGCAGGGAGGAACTGTCACCCAGCCATCCTTTCTCTTCAGAGCACCCCACAGGTCCACAGCCCTCCAGGCAGGCAGGTGCTATAACGAACGATATCATCCAGTGGTTTGCAGCAAGAAGAAAGTCCTGGCCTCCTAGAGACTAAAGAAGAAACTTGGGGAAGAATCCAGACATTGAATGTGTACTCTGACTAGGAGACTAAAGACATAATGTGCTAATACAAGGATTTTCTTGGAAGTACAGGACCCTTCAGGTCCTCTCTGGCTGGCTTTGGTGGATGGGCTCCCATCCTACCTCACAGCTCACTACTGCCTGTGGTTTCTCCACTTAGGTAGGTGAGGGCTACATATTGCTTGATCTTCACTTTTGCAGTCCTCACTGAATAAAAATGTACAGTTCTTTCACGTGTGAAAAAGAAGTTTGTCAGTGCTGCTATAGTGAGACCATCCACTGAAACCATATTTGCTTTATTAAATCCATTTTTTCCCTGAAGTTTCCCCATCATATGCTGGCTCTGTTGAGCTGATGAGACCTCCTGAGATGTTTACAGGCTTTAGTAAAGAATTTGATGGACAATTTCATCCTTTGAGCTCAAGGTTTTAAATTTTAGCCTGCATTAAGCAGGGATATACTGGGGGATAAACTAATATTTTTTACTTCGAAGTCTTATTTCATTTGATCCAAAGCACCTTATTTTTCGGAGTTAAACATTACTGCTGGAAGTAATTTTAAATTTGCACAACATTGAATCCTAAGAATAGTTCTGAATTGACCTTACAAATGTATATGTCCTCTTTGGGACTGAAAGAGGAAAAAGAATCCGAAAGGGAGAAAAGAGAAAAGACTGCAGGAGCTAAAATAAAAAAAGACAATCCATTCATCACCTAAATAAAACCCACTAAGTGTTGAAATGAGGTCGAAAGATATTCGTTAAGACTGTGAAATAGAAAGGCAGCAATTATTTCTTTGGAAAGTCTCTCTTAAGGACTTAAGTAGAAGCCTGGAGGAGGCTGCCTCCAGCTAGACGGAATTGCCCCTGGCTTTACCAGGAGTGAGGGAAAGAAAGGAAGCAATTACCCACTGAACAATGGCGCGTTAAGACTCTCCTTTCTGTTTTCAAAACCAAGCTCCCTCCCCAGTGTGTTTTCCAGCTGGGGAGAGGAGGAGATGGCCTCCTGGGGAGGCAGCCAGCTGCAGGCAGGGATCCTCTCTCTGCTCTCCAGCAGGGCCCTGGATGGCTGGGCAGATGCTGGAGATGGAAGGGAGGGAAGTGCTGTGGGACCTCTGAGGCTTGCTCCTTCCTTCAGGGACAGGTCGCTGGAATAGGGCTATCCTGCGGACCCCGTTTTGGCAAGCCTTTCATCATTCCTCTTCCTCTCCACGCTGTCTCCTCCCTGCCCACCCACTCTCTCAACTGCCCTCCATAGCCAAAACTCATCCAGAAGCTTCTTGCCAAGAGGTCCTTGTGTCCTGTTCCCTCCTCAGTTTCCCTGGTGGTTTATCAGCTGGCCAAAAAGCCGAGAGAACAATGTGGTTTTGCCCCATCCCCATCTCCTCCTCCTTTCCCTCTGCCCAGGATGGGGATGGACAACACATGGCTGCCCCAAGAATCCAACCCAAACCTTGGTGTGTCTCAAAGGAGGCAGAAGGAAGATGGGCTGGGGATGAAACCATCACTTCGGGCAGATTCAGCTCTCAGGCATGGGAATTGGCTGAAAAGGATGCAGAGGAGTCCGACTGAGCCGCGGGAAGAGGTGGGGGACACAAATCCTCCAAAGCTGGGACCGAGCAGTCGTGCAGCTCCATCCTGCAAGGCATTGGCCTCCCTCCTCTCCTCTGGAAGTTAGCAGGAGTTGGGGAGGATCAGCCAAAAGTGCTGAAGAGGCAACCCTGAGCCCATTTAAAAAAAGGAACACCACCTTTTTTAATTAAAACCCAAGCCAAACCAATGCAGGCCCCCCTCTCAAACCTGCCTTGCTGCCAGAGTGAATTGCAGAGCATCTTTGCACGCAGCAGAAAGCTGCTGTTTTTTAAGGCATTGCTGCAGCGGTGTCCCTGGTGGGGTAAAATAAATCAGCAGCACACACGGGCCTGTGTAAAGGTCAGCGAGAGGCGTTAAAGACAAGGGGCCCTTCCAGCCTCCGCTGCCGCGTCCAGGGCAGGCGGTGGAGGGAGGGACCGCTCCGTTCACCGCCCACGCGGGAGCACTAACGGGGTTTCAACACACACGTGCTCTCCTTCCAGGAGTTGGGGGTTCGCCCATCTCCATCCTGCTTGAGTCGCTTGGCTTTGCAGGAACAAGCCCGTGCATCGGTGTGTCGGGCTGAGGCGGGAGAATGGCCGGAGCCCGGTCTGTTTTACGAGGTCTGTAAAGCTCTCGTAGGCGCTGGCAGCTCTCTCTGCGCCTCCTCTCCCCCTCTGGTCACATCTCCCCCTCCTCCCTCAGCCAGGCACCCAGCCTTGGCCTCCAGCCCCGGGGCTGCGCGCAGCTGGACGGTATTTTTGGGCTGCTTGGAACAGCCGATTCCCACCGCCTTTCTCAGCCAGCCTTGTTCCTCTTTATATATAACCTTAAAACCGTCTTCCTGTTCCTCCTCCCGTTGCCTTATCCTTACACTTTGCCTTTCCTGACCCATTTCTGCACTTTTTCTTTCCCCATCCTCTTGCACTTAGGTCAGAGGGATGCTTTCCCATCTCTGGGACACTTAATTCTGGTTGTCATCTGTGACTAGTGTTTCGCCTCCTTCCTCATGAGTCTGTCCCCAGCTCCGCATTTCTGCCAAAGGTCATATGAAGCACACGAGCCGACATTTCTGCATCCACGGGTTGGTCTGCAGGCTGAGTGACTGGAGGGGTTTGCTTATCTGGGTGGAAAGCACCCCGATGCCTCGGTGGTATGTGTGCACCCTCCATGCCTGCCAGGCTGCCATAAGCTGCTGCCACCTTTACCACGTGCGCTGCCTCACGTGTGTTGGAGGGCATTTTCCCTCTTTCATCCCTCCTCTGGATATCACTGACTTCATATCTGGAGGTCAAAACACTTGAGTACAAGGTGCGAGCAGGGCTGACCCCTGTAACGACAGCAGGTCACCAGGTCAGCAAGGAGACTGGTTTTGTTCGCTGGTCAACGTGAACTTGTTGCAGCCTCTCTTGGGGCAGTCTCTGCAGGAACATGGGAAAGCCAGTCAAGGTGGGGCTGCAGTGCCCCCAGGGACTTTGGTGTCTACCCAAGATAAAAGAACTTGATGGCTGAAACGTGGACTTTGAACTCATGTAATGATCTGACCTTGATGCTCTCTTAGGCTGAGTGAACTCTTCTAGATGACACCCTGGCCAGTAGCATGGATGAGGCCACTGATGGGTATCTGTGTTGCAAGTCCCTGATGTCTTCACATTCTTTATAGCACAGGTCTAAAAGCGTGTCAGGTGTGCTCTTGGGTTTCAGGAGCAGACTTCTCCCCCATGCACGCTGTGAAGCCTGAAGCTTGCACTAATTACCAGCTGAGCCCTCCTTTGGGACTCACTGGTGGAGAGGACCTGAAGTCAGTGAGGACTGTGGGTGGGTCTGAGGAAGATGAGAGCATGGTCACAGCTGAGCCTACTCACAGGTGTCCTAAATTTAGCTCCTCTCTGCTAATGTGGTGGGAAAGCGATAGCCGGCAGGGTGGGTGGAAATAATGAAAATTATGGAGCTCAGCTGTTGAGCTGATGCTCCTGCCCAGAGAGCACATATACCCACCCAGCCCCCAAGGAGAGCTCTGTTTGTTTTGCTGGGTCTGATGGGAGCTGCAAATCATGGTTCATCCTCCAGCGGTTCCCTAAGGTAGGACTACTGCTGTGGTTTTGCCGATAGGTCATTTTCTTTCACTTGAGGACAGACCTGTTGCTCTGTTCTCCCGTGTCGCCTACGTTCTACTTGTAGCTGGGAATAAGGAGCGGAGCCAGCGTGCAGCCGTGCGTGGCTCCCCTCTGCCTGCTCCTCTGCCCGGCAATCTGTAATCCTGATAAAGCACCATCTGGGCTGTAAGCGTGTGAATATGCGACATGACAGCACCTCAAATGCCTAGTTTATGCTTATTAATAACAAGCTGTAAAAATAGCAGTCAGACAAGATGAGATCATAAGGCTGATCGTGGGATGCCATATGCTGTCTGTTTTACTGAGCAAGCCTCACACAGAGGAGACCTGTGCTCCCTTCCTGGAGCAGGGTGGGATTGGGGGGTAGCAAGGGGGTGTATGGGCTCCTTCGTTTTTGGATAAGGCCTGTGTGAGCAGAGAGGCACTGCTGGAAATTGTTGAAAATCTCCAAGTCAGAGAAGCAGCAGCTCTGCAGACAGGACAAACATGCCATGGGTTTTAAATAGTTTTACCAGGCTGTCCCTCCAGCTGCTGTCCTGCTATGGCACGGACAGCACATAGAGACCTTCCGGAGCAACTGATCTTTGTCTCTTTGGAGTGATGGTACCTTAACAGAAGCTAAAGAATTTTTCTCTCTCTTTGGATTCTGTTTACTGCGAAATTAAGAGTTAAAAAACCCTAGGGACAAAATGCTGGGCCATTTACATTTGTACGTGCTTCAAAAAGATGATGTAGATCTTGGCCAGCAGCGGAATAGCAACATTTTCTGTACTTAAAGGAATGATATTTCCAGCACCTAGCAGTGTCCTATTTGTCTTTCACAAGCCTCTGGCTGAGAAGTGTTATTCTAGATTAGGGCTCTTCAAACTTTGATAGCTCATGGACCACTGTGCTGTGTTAGTGAAGTGTGAAGAGCAAGAACCTGCTCTCTGCTGGTGACTTCTTTTGCTCCCGAGATTTGCCTGTGTTGCACCTGGGCTGTGGTTCATGGCAAACAGCAGGAACAAACTTTCTGAATCCTTCCCTTTGTTTCAAGAGTTCCTTTTCTAATTTATATTGTTGCTCCTTTGGTGATGCCCTGGATTGTGGAGCTGCATACTCAAATTCCCTTGTGGACCCTTCTCTGGTTCCCTTTGCTGGTCCATTGCTGCCTTGCCAGAGGGGATGTTTTTTTTGAGGGGGGTGCGTGTGAATTTAATACCCAAACTAGCCCCTTGCTTGTCTGCTCTAAAAGAGGCTCAGGTGCCAATTAAAGCTTGCACAGTCGAGAGAAAAGTGGGACCTTCGGTAATATCCCTTCTCAATGCGGCAGGTTCTGCTGTCCCAGGATGTGTGTATGAGTCATTGTCTGGAAATCCAAGTGGCCAGATGTCCGCCAGATACCGCTGGGCTCCTGGAGTTGCTAACTTCAGCAGAAAGGGTGAGGGAAACGCGGCGGTTTCTTCCCTGCGGAGGTGGGGTGCGCAGGTGAGGAGCTCGGCGCATCCCTGCGGGCGGTGGGGCAGGGAGCCAGCGCTTGGGGGGCGGGAGGTGGTGGTGGGGGGGAGCTGCCCCCGGGGAGGCATCTGCAGGCAGCTGGGTCCATCTCCGTGCCCCCCGCTCGGGGAGGGAGGGGAGCTGTGAGAGCAGCTGCCCTGGAGCACTCGCTCCCCAGCTGCCGTCGGCTGCGGTGGTGGCTCGCAAGGAGCAGTAAGAGGGACCCCTGCAGGCCCCTGCTCCAAACAGCTGGGGAAACGCTCCTGTGGGCTTTGCGGGTGCCAAAGGCTTTTCTTTCTTAGCACGGGATTGATCCGAGGGCTCTGCTCCCTCGCTGCTCCCCTCCAGCCGCCGGGTTGCAATCTCCGTGCGAAGCACCAGCGGACAATGTCCCTGCGGTGCTTGTGCCGGGAGTTTCTGGAGGGAGGCAGAAACCTCGGGCTCTGGGTTGTGTGTTGGCTTTGCAACCAAGAGGGTATTCTTTTATTTAAATATATAAATAAATAAAGTTTCATTTTTCAAAAACTTTTTTTCACATCGTTCAAAGCCCGGTGACAATACAGAAATGTAGATATTCTGTTGCTTCTATGCAGTGGCACAAGAGATTTTTATTAAAATCAATAAAATAACTACTGTTGAACATATTAAACACTTTAAGATGTTGTGAAACACCAGGGAGTCCTGTTTTGAGGAAGGTCATTGACTCTTCGGGAGAAAAACACAGCTTTCTGAGGAAAATGCATGACTAGATGTAGTCAGTAGCTTGTTGGCCAAGGCTAGTGGTCTCTCCTTGCTTCGCATCCACCTCCAGCCTGCCCCATAGCCCTGGGTTGAGCGGTACCACCACCAGTGGGTGGCAACTGAGTCCCATCGGCCTTCAGAGGTCAGGCAATTATCTCCTTGGAAAGGGGAAATCAGCCAAAGCTCACAAACTCTGTTGCGATGAATAAGGCGCTGCAAGAAGCAGCTCTCTCCTCAGCAGTACGGTGGTTCTATGGGTGCGTTGCCCACATACATGCCCACCTTGGGGGATGTATAGACTGGGGCTCCATAATGAGCTGCCACCCTCTAGGAGCGCTGTATAAAAAAAAAAAACAACCCTTTTTTGTAATCTGGCCCTGAAGGAGCCTTGCTGGAAGGCGAGTCGGGGCAATGGCTCTGCAGGAGCCTCTTGTAATTGCCAGATTTAGGATGCTGAGCTCTGAATAAATCTCTGCTTTTACTTTGCTGGGATAATTCAGGCTTGAAAACTGAAGTGACAGCTTATAGCCAGGCTTTTCAGTTTGGCTTGTTGAAGATTGTGCGTGTGTGTATGTGGCTAAATGCAAATAGGTTGCTCCCAGAAAACACAGTGTCACAAATGCTAAACTTCTTATCTGCGTGGACTGATGGTGTGAGGGGCTGAAGACCCTATAAATTACCTTCTTTCCACTTGGAGTGAAAGTGATACTGGTGCTGTAGTCCCTGACAGTAAGGAATGGCTCCCTTTCTGGTTGGACAGGTTCGATTGGCCGCTAATTTACTCTCCCTCCTCTCATAATTCAGCACAGCTCTCTTGACGCAGTCTGCCAGCTCTCACCAATTTGCTGCTTGGAGGATTTTCTTGCAAGTGAATCGTGGATTCTAGTTAAAACACGTACAGAGCATGCTCCTGCTTGACGGCTCTGCTCTTAGATGTCACAGGAAGAGACAGTGTTTTGTATAACTGCAAGAAAAATACCATGTTCTAATTAGTGTAATTTATAGTCCCTTGCAGGCTAAAACAACAGCTGATGAGTCATGAAAGTTCCTTCTTCTGACATTTGCTGAAAGAAATGTTATTTTAGCTCCCATGACTTTTGGGGAGGAGGGGAGGGAGCAGTTGGTCTGAAATGCCTCACCCCTTCTCCAGTGCCTCCCCCCCCCCGCCACGTATTTCCTGTTTAAAGATTTCTGGTGTGTTGCTGTGCGGTGAGGAAACATTGATTATGGCCATGTCTAATTATCCGTTGTGGTGGAGCCCAGTTTGAGTGTCTACATTGGAACACAAGTTCCTGAGCCAATAGCGGTTTGCTGGGACAAGAGGTTCCGGCAGCTGCAATACTGTCATCGTTGAACCTGATGTAGCTGAGCAGACAGAGGACTGGACATTATGGTCCCCCCCCATGTGCTGTAACTAGGCACTGGTGTGTTGTGAACGTATTCGCTGTGGTTGGGTGAGGTCTGAGCACAGCATGGGTCCCTCAACTCCATTTACAAGGATGGTCTTGCCCCTGACTCACAACCTCCTCCTGCCCCTGTGATCCAAGGTGTCGTTCAAACTGGTCTCTGCAAAGATGAGAAAGAAGAAGATAAACAGCTTGGGAGCTGCTGGTTCTTAACTGCAGGAGTGACAAACACAAGGGTGGAGGATCCTTCCACCTTGTCCTGGAGACTGTCCCTGGCCATGTAAGTCTGGCTCCGGCCATCAGAGGTCAGCAATGGACCTGCCCAGCAGCCAGCTCGTCTCCTTGGAGCACACGTCTGCAGAGTCCTCTCCATTTGAGTATAAGGGATGCCATATGGACTATTTAATTCAACATCTGTTGTCCATGCATGTGTTTGGAGTGGTTAGTGACATAAAGTAAGATCCCTGGAATAGCGGTGTCTACAGCAAGCTGTATGAAAGGCTTTGCCCACAGCAAAGCTGAAGATTACTTTAATGATTTTTTTTTTCACCCTGGTGGCTTTTTTTGTTTGGCCACCATGAGATACAGGCATTCTTCAGATTAGTTTGTTGGAAGACAGGCAGTTGTTCTTGGAGAATAGGTAAAAAGATGCCAAAGTGATGGCTACCTTGCCCCCTTGTCTATGCACTTCAAGAACTTATGGAGGCATTTAAAACGATATGCTGGAGAAAAAAACAAAAAAAAACAAACAACAACACAACAACAAACCCCACAAACATTGTACAAAACTGAATCCTTCAGGTTGGATGAAAACAGAGCTCCAGAAAGTTCATCTAATGACATGTCAGTCCTGAAGGGTCCCCAGGCAGCAACCGAAGTGGTGGTTGCCCGGTTCTGCTGAAGGTGTGTGAAGGACTATGCTGGTCCACAGACCTCACGCTCCTAGAGGTGTTACTCCAGGTTCTGTCTTAGTCTGTGACTTTGGAGAATTTCTTTAAAATTCTGTGTGCTCATGGCAGAAAAACCGTTGCTCTTTTGACTCGGTTGACGGGCAGTGGGAGTGCGCACCTGAGAGTGGAGAGTCAGTGGTCAGGAAGAGGAGGCAAAGGTGGCTCCGTGACAGCAGTCAGGACTGAGTCGGGTGGTAGGTGAAGATGTGAGAACTGAGAATCTGTAAGGAAAGGAAATCTTACTGGGGCAGGGCAATCACAAAAAAAACCCCAAACCAGGAACTTGGTAGAACTTTGTAGGAATTTTGGTGACCTGTGCATAACTTGCTGCATCTGGAGAAACGTGTGACCTTTATTTTTCTGGCTTATCAGGGTCAATAATAAAACAAGATCAAAAGCCAGGGAAAATATTGCTTTGTATCCATACGCAAATGCTCCGTACCTGTGCAGCCATACAAAACAAGAGGAACTCTTAAGGCAAAAGATGATCCCAGCTGAGTGGTGCCAGATAGCAGGATTTCTGGCAGACAGACACAATTTTAGGTGATTTTTCCAGCTCTTTATGGCAGTTCTTGAGACAGTATATGATCCATTGCTACCACTTGAAGCATTGAATGACTTTAGAAAAATAGTGAAGGATTCAATAATTTCCTGAAAAATTAATTTCTCAGGGGGACGAAAATTCCTTTCTTAAGGACTGCGCTTAACCTGAAAACACCAAATCCCCAGGTAAATTTATCAAGTTGCTGGTTGTATATTGGTTCAAAGAGCTTTTGGGTGGATGGATCATTCATATAAGGCCTATACCATTTACTGAGGAAATGTTGGGGAAAAAGTCAGACTCAATTCAAATTAATCTGAATTCCACGGTAAAGACAGATTCAGTCTTAGTTTACCTTTTTTTCTTGTATCTTTGTAGCAAGAGGCCTCAGTTCCTGTGTTCAGATACTTGTACTGAAGTTTTAAGATTTGTGACAAAACCAGAAGCATTTGAAAGCAACATCCTCAGCGTTTTATCAGGCTTTCGGGGGAGAGGCATGCTGCTTTCCAATGTGATTAATAGAATTTTGCAGATGACTTCTAGCTCTTCCCTTCTTGGTCTCATTCCAGCCTCCTGCCTCTTCTTTCCTTTCTCTCATCAGTCACTGCTGCGTGAATATTGTCTCAGTCCCTCCAGGGCACCAAGTCAGCATCTGAATAATCCCACAGAGAGCGGCCGATTTTGTTCTTCTGGTTAAATCTGTGCATGTGGTTACAGCCCCTGCAGAATGGGAACATAAGCAGAGATTGCTGAGACATCAGTGGAAGACTTAAGAGCTGCTTATCAATAGCTCTTTTCCTCTGGGCCTATGTATAACAGCTGGGGCGACTTTCTGCAGCCAAGTGTGACAAATATTTGCTATTGTGAATGGAGACGTTTTTCTTTCTGCCTGTTACATATTAAGGATAGTCTTGATGAAAAGGCCGATGCTGATGTCTCAGAGGGCCTCCTTGTATGATACCAAAATGTTGTTATAGTGTGTAGCTTTGCTGGGATGGCCCCTGGATTTCACAGGGCAGGGAGATGGCTGTGAGCCTCTGGTTTGTGGCTTCCTTCCCAGAGCTGACGCTGGGCTTGAGACTTGCCCTCTGCATCTCTCCTACTTCTACATCAGGTGACTTTTGGTCCCTCTGCAGAGACTTGCTTGTCTCTGACGATAGCAGCAGCAGTCTTGGAGAAAGCTACAAAAGCCTTTCCATACGCTCACAGAAATATCTCTGGAAGCGGGAATCTTTGGGGAGATGCCGCATGTTGGGGGTTTTTTTGCCTCTTGATACTAAGCCAAGAGACTGGGTGAGGAATGCTGTCTGAGTGGAGGTTAATGCTTTGAAAGCCAGGAGTCTGTGCTACGTGCTCTGGGAAAAGGCAAGATGGGGTTTGATGCGGGTCAAGCAGCAGTTATGCTATGAAAGCTGTGGATGGCATGAGGTGGGGATGGTCACGAGACACAGGAGTGCAGCTGCAGCTAAATGGTACAACCAACAGCCAGTAGCACTGATTGTGCTATTCTGCATCCTAATGTACTATTCTACATCCTAATGTATTTTCAAGCAAGTGAAACCATCCATCACAGCTTGTTCCTCACCGGCACTATTTATGAGGCTGTCGGACGTGAAGATGATTGGTGATCAGCAGGTTCCACAGCTTGGTTGCCCGAGGTAGATTCTAGCCCAGACTAAGGCAGCTCTAGAAAAAAATTAAGCTGACTGATGTTCTAGTACTGAAATTTCTTTCTCAATGTGTTGTCTCAGGTGATGTCTCCTGAGGTGTCTATAGTCCTTGAAAGGGTCCTAGCCTAGGCTTGAATATCTGAGAGGTTAGTCTGGACATGTCAGGGTCTCTCTTTATCCCTCTGTCACACTTGCAGTGAAGGCAGAGGTCAGTGGCTTGGACAGAGGATAGAAATATGGATGGTATTTCTGCCTCTAAGGCAATTCCTTTGTCATCCCATAGGCCACTCTTGGCATATCCAAAAGCCTTGACAGATTTAAGCCCTTTATTTCAGGGAGCAATATCCAAAATTGGTCTTCTACCTACTGTGCCTGTGTTTCTCCGAGTTAGGGGTACATAGCTATGTGCCTGGGCTGTTGTAGGGCACCACCCATGGTGCCAAACCTTGAGCCCCAGATCCCTTGGTGGAACTTGCTATCCAATTGAAAAGACAAAATTCCTTGGAGAGCTTTAAAACGAAAACCCTTGGAGCATTCCCAAAATTGTTATGACGTGATACTAAGTAAACACCTAAGACAATGTTTACATGTGGCAAGCAAAGGTGCCCTGAAGCTGTTGCGACTTGACGGTTACCTCGTTAGTGTATCCTGGAGCAGCCAAGAAGGACTTTGTTTTTGACATAAGTGACCATGCAAGGCATGCGAAGTGCCTGGGTAACTGTGGCAATCTGCTGCTTAAATTGGAACATGGCAAATCAATTGCCAGTGGGCAGGCAACGCAGCTTTCCTCAAGTGAGGACTGGAGCGAAAACATACTTGATACTCTTAGAAATTGCTTTTCACCACCTGCCATACATCATAATCAGTGTGGCTGGGGGAGGAAAGGGCGGAAAGTCGCCTTTGCTCTGCTCCTTTGTGTTAAAGGAAAATCTGATCTGAAAAGCTTTCAATTTTTTCAGAAAGGTAGCCCTCTATTGGAAAGGCTGAAATAAGCCTGGGCATTACACCTATAGTTAGTGAAAGTCACTTTAAAATCCTCCCTTAATAACCTGGGATGCTCAGACATGGTCTTGTTCTTCTAAGTATAATTTATACCTGCGCTCCAGTGGTGAGGGGCAGCATAGGGCACAGGAAGCGATAGGTTCAGCAACTTGTAAGAGCGGCTTGTGTTTGCCTCTCAGGATGTTAGAAGGCCTAACAAGAGCAAATACCTTGCCTAGACCATAATTTATTCTTTTTTAGGAGTGTCAAGATCCCGGTTGACAGAATGAGGTTGATGGAGCAGTTGATCAGGAATCCGAGCAAAGCCTATATCTTAAGAATTCATGAAGTTGAATGTCTTGCACTGGAGTGTCTACATGGTCTTGCTGATGACTACATTTTTCAACCCTTACCTGCAAAGTTCCCTCCTCAAACCTAACCAAGGAGCTCTGATATATCTTTTTTTTCCTGCAATCCATCAAAGCCGTGCTTCCAGTTAAGGAGAAACTGGGCTTGGTTTTAGCAAAGATGGACAACACATATATGCAAAATATGCATATGTCTTGATCGTCATGCAGTCAAATCAGAGGCTGTCATGCTTCATAAAGCTGATCTGAGTCTTGTGCTAGTATGCTTTAGGAGTCAAATCTATTGTGCTCAGTTATGCAGAGAATTAAAAGTTGACGCTCATGTTCTTATATTCCAACAGTGCCTCTGAACACTGGGGAAAGCCTCACTGTGTGTTTACCTTGTTAGATTGCCAGCCAGTGTCCTGAAATAAAGTGGAGAAGCCCTGGGATGACTACTGCTTGCCCCATCAGGTGGTAAAGAGGTGGTGGGAGGCAGGTTGAGTGCACCCTCACAGCTGTGTCCAGAAGGCGGCAGGGGCAGAAGGGAAGAGGAGCTCTCAAGGGAAAGGATGTGGTTACTTGTGGAACTGATTGCAGAAAGCTGTGAGCTGGGAATGGGGGAGAAAGCTGCTAGATTTTCTAGGAAAGACTCCCGTGGATCAGTGTGACAGTATAAGATGGGCTGCTTTTAATAATCTGTTCAGAGCTATTTCTGCAAGAACAATGAATCTCTGTGCCTCAGTCACTCCCCATCTGTTTTCAGATCTCATCTGAAAACTCATCTTTCCTTCCTTTTCTCTCCCCTTCCGCTCTCTCTCCGCTGTCATTTTTTATTTTAAGTTTGCCTCTCTGCTCTCCAAAGCTTTTGTGAGGATGGAGTTTGAATGAGGCAATAGGCAAGGTTACACGCATTAAGCAGCGAAGCAAGAGCTGATTTATTTTTATTGCGCGCATTTATTTTCTTCACACCCCAAACATCTTCATAAAGGAAATGATTTAACCTTTGGAGTACAAAGCACAAGCCGAGGATTTCTGGATTCATGTTGTAAAGTACTGTAAATGTAAATTAAAAAGAGGAAAAGCATTAATCCCTCCCAAGTGTGATGTAGCTGGTGTGAGATGCTTCAGGTGATACTACTTGCTGTGGGAAGGATTACTGCCTTCACTCCCTGACTAAATATGAGAAGTAGCCTTTGGTTTTCTATACAAACATAAAAAGGAGCAAGGAGGGGAAAGACATTTTTACCTAGGTGTGTCCTTCAGTGATACTCCCTCTCCTTCCTTACGGTTCATGGTGGAATTCAGGTTCTTTGGGAGAGGCAGAAGGTGAGTGAAATGGGGATATGAGGTGTTAATGGGTTGGAATCTCTTAATGCATTAAACATAGGTTTAGGCATTCTCTCTTTATGCTCTTCCAGTCACCCCACCCAAACTGCTCTCAAGGGTACACTTCCCCTGGGTTAAAATAATGATTTCTCTGGTATTCAATCAGAATGCCTCTGTTCAGTAAGTACTTCCAACTTTTCATTAGGATAATTTTGCTACAGATTTTTTTTTTTCCCCTGCCAAAATACCCAGCCGTATGCTATTATTTTCTTCAGGTAAACTGCCACCACTTCCCTTTCCTGGGCCAGTGCTCCTGCCTGACAGCCTCCTATCTTGATAAATGATACAAGCCTAAAGGGCAGCATCTCGAGCCCCTTCCCGTGCCGGCTGAGCGTGTGTGCGCCGTGGCCACGAGAGCTCGGGCACTCTTCTTGCTGTGGGAAGTTTACACTAAAGGTCACAAGAAGATTCATCGTGCATAATTTTTTTTTTTTTATTTCTTCCCCAAGACAGTACTGAAAAGTGCTACATGCCGGGAATGAATGTTGGTGGCAATAAGGAATAGCAGTTTACCTAAGCTTGCAGCCTGTTGTAAGGAGGCTTTTACTTGCAGTGGTCCAAAGCCCTTTCTAGGGAAATGACCAGAGGTCAGAAAGTCTGTCAGCCGAAAATGAAGTGAAAGAATGGCGCCTTATTTGATAATCTGCACTGGAAGTTGTTCTCTGGGCTGCAATTCCATTTATTTTCTTTTTTTTTGTTTTAAGACTTGCCTTCCTCCTATGGGTGTCAGGAGCGTGCAGTGTTAACGGACGCTGCGGTTGTTTCTAGCACTGCCCATCCAAAGGCCTTAAACATTCGGGGCTCTGCTGTTAGGCGGTGGGGCATTTGGGACAGGTAGACCTTGAGAGCTGGAAAGTTGCGCTGTCGAGCTAATTAGCACGAGCTGATCAGCCTTTGAGCTCGGTGAAACAAAGCCCGCGTCTGCCATGTTGCGCCGCTGTGTTTTTCTGTCTGGCTTTAAAGCTCGCGAAGCTCTTCCGTGAGACCCAATGGGGAAGAACAAATTCCAGCTCCTCCTCTGCCCCATTCCCCTGAAACGGCTCCCTTCACCCCACCCCCAAATTAAAGGAAGAGTTTTTCTGTGAAACTCTAAATACATAGCTACAGATCAGCTAGAATAAGTCTGACTCAATCTGGCTGTGAAGTAACACCGAAAAGGAGCAAGGAAAAAAAAAAAAAGGCATTTAAACATAAAAGAAATGCTGAGAACCCAAAAATCCTTTAAGAAAAGCCAACTTCCCTGTTCTCAATTTCTAAATAAATGCCTTATCAGCAGCTCTGTTGTGGCTCATGCAGTTTCTCTGCTGTAGTTAGCTTGCAATAATATTTTATCCTCCCTTTCCTACAGTTCTCCTTACTGCATTGTAAATGAGACCTTGTGTTTTTCCCTTCAGCATCCACTTTATTCTCTGCTTGTATCCACAGACCTTAGGATGCCCTGCATGGCAAGCGGGGGGCGGGGGGGAATATAAATAAGCCAAGTTAATTTGCTGGTATCTGTTCTGAACACGATTGCTGTTAATTGTCAAGCTTGTTCTGGTTGCAAAAAAATAAGCTGGTTGAAAATAATCCACTGTGGGCTTCTGTATTTTGCTGACAACTTGCCAGCTACCAACTATGGGTGTGATAAATGCCCAAAAGTATAAAATTCCAACCAGCTCTCCATTCTTGTGCTTTCAAAGCTCTGCTTTTGGTTTCAGGCCTGTCATCAACGTGCCTGTTGCCTCCTCTGACAACCAAAACTCAGGAAAATATCACCGAATCCGGCATTTTGGGCTTGGCCAGCCTGTGCAGCTCCCTGAACCTGGGCAAGCTGTTGTACGGTGGTGCTGAGAACTTGCTTTCTAGCCACGTCTTAGCAAAATTCTCCTGAGCAACGTCACGCGGCTACTGAGCCGAGAGCCCTGGCTGGGCAGGGAGCGCGGCAATTCTGTCGGGGGGGTTACGGACAGGCTTTTTCTTTCTTGGAGGGAGCATGGGGAGGGGGCTGGGGTGTGTGCTTAAAGTTGTTAGACTTGAAAAATACCACTCAAAAGGTCACGTTCGTTGTCTGACCAGAACGATGCAGTGGAGGATTTCTGCCCATGCCGTGCAGCCGGTGAAGTGGTTGTGCCTGGCAGGTCAGGATGGGACACTGATGTGCCATGCACAGCCGCTGTCTGATAAAGGTCCTCAGGTTTTATAAATCTAGGTCTGACCATTTTTTTTTTTTAAAAGCCTAATAAACCTCAGAATTGGGCTTTGTTGAGGGAGGGGCAGATGTGCTCACTGCATAAACTGATGTTGGCTGTAAATATTCCCTTTTCGTTATGTTGCTCCTGTGAACACGCGGTGCTGTTAACGATGCTTTGGTTTAATACCCACAGCTAGTGCTCTTCCTCCCCCTCAGGCTTTAAAATGATTGACCAGTTATGGTCCGGGAAGCGAGTAGCCTTGTCTTGTGTCTCTTTGGGAAGGGATGGACAAATATTGAGGCTGTGCACTTAATAACTTTCACTTGTGTCATTTTCCCTGGAGATCCACGAGCAATATATTTCTTGACTCTAAGATAACGGTTCAAATGAAGCTTGGATGCCCTGAAGAATACCTGCAAAAGATAGAGCAAGAATCTACTTATCTTAACCCAGAGTTCTTGTTTGAGCCCGAGATATAAAATGCAAAAGGGAATCTGATGTTTCTTTGAACCCAGGTGCATCTGAAATTAAAGATATAGTTCAAAAAAGCTGCAAACACTTGAAGGTGGTGTTTTTCTACCTGCTGGAGCAGAGAGAGCATGAGAGGGCAGCACAGACAGATAAGTTCCTTTTTGTTTGTTTCTCGTTAAAGTGGCATTTTTAATTGAGTTTAATTGTACTCGGAGGAATGCGTGAGAAGAAGGTAGGTCTGATGGTTTAAAATAATAAAATGAAGGATAATAGGGTAAAGGGAAGATGTAATTATTGGCACTTCAAAGGGAAGGCATGAACTGGGTCAGTTCTCTGCCTTCTGAGTGTTTTCTAATCATGCTTGCTGTAGTACCTCGTGCAGTTTGATTTTTAAAATGTTCACAGTAATGGGAACTCTCCTGCTCCACAGACAGCATAGACCCCTCCAGCCCGACCTCTGCCCCATCCCCACCTTCATTTCATCCTTGTAGTCTCATTTCTTCACACCCCTGCAACAGTAGGACACATTCTAGCTCTTCCTGAACAAAGAAAATTATCCTTAAAATTCTACAGCTTTTGTAGATCAGTTTTCTACTGAATCTTAGAAAGGGATCCATGGCAGAACGGTACAACCTTCTCTCATTTCAGATGAAGGTTTAATATAAATGACAAGGTTCTCATCTATATAATATTGAATATTTTACAGAATTGTATTTTGAAGCTGGGCAAGGGCAGTGGTTATTTCTGGCAATTCCTCATTAGGTGCACTTCAGGAAAAGTCAGCCCATGATTAAAAAAAAAAAAAGCCTTTATACATCAGTATGCTGCAGTGCAGCAGCGGATCACACGATAACATAAATAACAGGATAGGCTGGTGGAGTAACATAAGGAATAAAGCTGACACAAGGACTCGAAGATAAAGGAAACTCTGAAAAATGAAATCCATGCCATGAGAGCCAAACGTCACAGCTGGAGGACATCAGGGATCCCAGCTACCAATGATGGTGCTGTATTAGAGACATGGTTGAATGCATAATTTTTTTTTTTTTCTAAATGGGAATTAAAAACAGATTAATAGGCCAGAAGGGAACCACAGTATAGACTGGTTGGAGCTCTGACAAACAACACAGGAGCTTTTAGAAATAGAGATTTTATTTTTTTTGTACACGATTTGGGCATTTGATGTGGTATTTCTGTAACTACGTTGGGACCTTTGGCTGAACATTTGAATTGTTATAACCATTCCTGAATCTTTAGGTGGGGAGAGAGGTCCGGAAGGCAAAATGACATCACTGAGGTCACGCAGAGCCTGGCTCTTTCTAAAGGAAAAACTTCCTGCTTTCCAGGCTCAGGCCATCTGGATGATCAAAGAGGACTGAAGAATTCTCCTAGGTCCCTTGCTACTGTTCACCACCTGTCTTTAAAAGACGAGAATTTCCTTACAGAATTGTGGTTGTTTACACAGTGCAGTGTTTTTTGAGGTCTAATATGCCTCGGTTGTGTGAGTCTACTGTTTTATTTTCCTTTCTCCTTTTCGCATGTGGATGGTGGCACTTGATAGAGTTTGTCAGTGAAAGGAGGTTCTAAATAAGATTATTCCTTTTTGGGCAAATGGGACAGGGCGACTCAATGGGTTAATCTCGACTTTCTTCCATTGTAGCTGCTCTTCTAATTAAAAATGCTGGCTGGCAGTTTGCGTTATCAGAAGACTGCGCTGAGGGCTTGCAGGCAGAATTTCTCCTGAGCTCTGGGAGCCACCGTGCTGTACGTTGGCGAAAGACACTGGAAAGCCTATCGTGGCCTGGCAGGCGGATGGAGATGTTCAGCCATTTACCAGCCCGTGTGAGCAAACTGATAGCAATTCCCGGGAGCTAGATCCTAATTACATTTCTCTGCTTGGGGATCATTTGAACCTTTAACGAGAGGTTGGTAAGGAGAGAGGGAGAGGTGGCTTTTTATTACAGCTGAGGAGAGGGGAAGGTTTTGCTGCCAGGGAACATGGTCGTCTTCCAGTGCCATACAAAGTCAGGTATCTTTCCCATCCACCATAGAAACAGTAGCTGCTCCCTTTTAATTGAGGGAGTGGACAGGTTTGGCTCAGTTAATGGTTCACTTTCCCCATGTGTTGCTTTCCGGCAGCAGGATTTTCATTTGCAGAGATGAGTTTGGCGTATGGTTCCCAATTCTGATATTTAGTGGCATTTCTCTCACTACTTGGGGGGTGGGATGGAGGGGGACAGATGTTTGACTAGCATTTCCAGTTTGGGAATGCCAGAGGTGGATCTACTCTTGCACAGACAGTTGTAGGACAGGAAGAATTGTTTCCTACACCCCATTGACTCTGATCTGGCCTCAAACAATTTATGGCTTAGGGCCTCAAGTCAGATACATCAATGTTCTGCCCTGTGCCCCTCTGCGGAACAGGACCAACACGGGGACAGAACTGAGTGCTGCCACAGAAACTTTACCAGCATTAGTTCAGAGGTTGCTCCCCCAGCTGTCTTTAGCCATAAATGCTTGAGATTGAAGACTGCTCATGGGATTTCGGTGCAAAGTCACGGACTGGCTTTTTGGAGTCTACCATGTCCACGTAAAAATTCCAAATCACCTGATCTGGGAATGGAGCCAGTATCAGACAGTCTAAATCAACCAGACAGAGAACAAAAGCTTGAATAAACTGTTCCAGGAATGGCAGGAGGGAGTTCTGGGATGTCCCTGACCAAAAAAAAAGCTTAAAAAGCCCACAGTGGTTTTATCGAAGTCTCTTCAGCTTGAAGAATAACAAATTGCAAGACCTAGCCCACTCTTCTTTCAAGTCCCAGTGTAGTTGGAAGCCTTTTGATGTTCACTCTGTTTTCCGATTACTTTAAAAACCTAATTAAATTCTATTGCTGCTATCAGCATTTTGGGACTTTGACCGTCTAAGGTTTGTCAATATTGTTCTTGCCATTCTGCACTAATTTATCACAGATTACCTCTTGCTAACCATGGGTTTTCAGATAGAAGGTCTTATAGCTTCAGTGAGCAAATGCTGATCACAGCATATGAGCAGAAATATGCTCAGCTGTGAACAGAAAAGTAATAATTTGGGGGTTTCTTCTGCAGTCCATCTTTTGTGATGCTGAAGAGATGGCTGAGGGATGAATAATGTGAGAAACCTATGGATAGTACATGCTCTTTCTAAAATGAGGAGTCATGATGTTCTTACAGTACCATGAAAAGTTCTCCCGAGGACATCACTGCATTTTTTTTTTTTAACAGGGGAAATATGAAAGTTACTGCCTCTGCTTCCTCTTTGAGATGTTTATAGCCTAAATGCTTTAGGTCTGTGGTGCCACCATAGCAGTGAAGACACTCAATGCTCAGCAGGCCACTGGGAACCCTCTGTACAGTGTCAGACTGGTTTTCCAGACTTGGGGCACTGGGAAATGTTTACTTATACTCCTGAGTTACTAGTGAGGATGGTATGGTTTAAGCTGCTCATCTTCCATTGCCCTCTTTGTTCTCCAGACTCATCTTTACCTTCCTTCGTAAGCTTTCTTCAGGCAGAGAACTGGAGGGGCTTTTTAAATAGCATCAGCAGGCTTGAAAAGGAGAAGATAATTTCACAAATAATTAGTCTCTGAGGGGATAGTAAAGGGAGTAGGCAGGGATGTTCCCTTCAACATCCCATGTGCAATGACTGTGGGTGTTGGCAGAATCTGCTGAGGAAGGGATCACACAGACTTCATGTTCTGTAAACAGCATCTCCTACGGCTGCTGTTGGAGAAATCGCATTGTACTACATAAACCACTGATGTAATGGGGAATTCTCATGTTCTTCAAGGAGTCATATCTGTCCTTTTCTGAGAATAAATCAGAGTCCTGGAAAGTAATCATTGCTCTAAAAAGGCTGGATGTGCCCTGTGTGTATATTTGGCATGCTCACACCACTGAACCTCCAGCTGAGTTTGCAGCCAGGTGCAATACTAGCTGAACCAAAATAAAGCATCTCAAGTCAATCCAGCTGGCATGCTGCTGAGTGTCTCACCTTTTGGCATAATCTTCTCACTTACTCATGCTCCTTATTGTGACAGAGCTCTTGCTGTTGCCCGTGGTTCCTTTAACTATCGTAGTTCACGCTGGTGCCTGGTACCCAAATGGTTAAATGCATTTGGCTTTGCTGTCCTCCTCAGTCCCTGTAGATTGTGTTGGAAGAATTGAATGAAATTGATAGAGCTAGCATTACAGTGAGCAAAACCCCCTGAAGAAAGAGTAGAAGGGTGGATAGAGAGAATGACCCCAAAGAAAACAGCTGTCAAGGGCAGCTATTGGTTTATCTTTCATGGAAAGAGAGATGTAATGAATTCTAAATTAAGAGAAACTGGAAGCAAGGCTGTTTATCAGCTCTCAGCTGCAGCATAAACAGGCACTTTAGAAGTATCGACTGCAGTCTCACTTAATGTACCAGTAGGTACGTTTCCTCAGTGCTTGGGAACACCACGTAAGCATCAGGTTAGACTAGAGCTCTGATATTTAAAATACGCTAGGTCAGGGCAAGAGCTGTTTTGCATCTTGATCCCCTTTCAGAGGGTCTTTGAACAGGGTTTTCTTCTCTTCGTAAACTAAAAGAGCAGTACATGTACGTGCAACCCAAATGACCTTTTTGCTTAAAGAAGCCATAAGGTACAAATGTAGGTAAAATCCCCAGGGGCAGCACTGCGTAAGGGTCTCTTCTTTGCAATTGCTGGAGATGCTGAGAACAAAACAGCTCCGAAGTTAAATATACTCGGAGACATCTCAAAGAAAATGTTATCCCACCATCTTCTGTGTTCATGCTGTGAGGATAATTGCTTCTTTGTAACCCCACTGCTCAGACCCTAGCTGCGTATTTATCAACTGACCATACAGGGGTGGTAAGCAATCTGACAACTGGCTCCAAATAACGTAATAAGGCTGACTGATGAGTTGTTCTTGTGATTCTTGACTTCGGTTTGTTGTGTTTTTTTTTTTTTCCACTCCCCAGCCTGTCTCTGAGACACAGGACAGGAAAAGTTATGTCTACCCAAAGAGGGTTTTGTGCCGTGGGCGTAGATTCCCTGATATTCACCTCTAATTTAAAGGAATTCTTGGTGCTGCAAAACATCGTAACCTAGGCAGGGTCCTCAATTAGTCACAGAAACATATATTTGAAAGAAACGCATATTTTTATCATCTAGTTCACAGCAGAGTGACTGATATCTGAGCCTGTATTTGTGAGCAATGTTCCCACCAGCAAGCTTTATAAGTGTTGATATAGTATATCCTATGAACTTGTTTGATAGGCTGAAGAATATATCTTAGGAACCAGTGAGCATTTAGTGAAACATTACTTTTGCTTAGATTTGATGGAAATTTTGATTCTACCGTGTCTTGAGCTCTAGTGTTTGTTCTTTTGCCTTATGTTTGGACAGATAGCAGCAGGAGGTTTCTGCAGCCAAATAACCTGTTGATTATCTGGCTTTTGCATATCCTTATTATTGAGCTGTGGCTCTCGGGGGCGGGGGGGGGGGCGTTGAGTACTAATGGCTAAGCCACAAAGCCAAAGATGCTAGAAGTGGATCCTCCATTCCTTCATCAACGCCACTTTCCCTCAGCTGAAGTGTTGAAGATGAATTTGTCTCAATGTGCCAGCTTAATAAAGGTCAAAATCCAGATGCCAGGGATGAATATGGCTCATTACGTTATCTCCTTGTGAAAACGAACCTCACCATCCTCTGAGGTGCTTTGACTCGTGTCCTTACTTGGCCACATGCTCTTTTGTCATTTTTGCGCATTTTCATGTCTTTAATTAAAAGAAAAGGCCTTCCCCATGGAAGATTAATTAGGATAAATGTGCTGCCATTAATATCTGCCATGTTTGGAAAGAGATGATTCACCCTGTGATTAAAGCCAAACGGAATCTGGAATCTGAGGAGTAATTAGCCCTCAGCGGCTCGTAAGTCTGAAGAAAGCACTATTTATCAGTGGCAGTGCTAATGCAATTACTTCTCCACTGCAGCCTCCTGGACTGATAAATCATAGCCTGAGCGTTGGGAGAAGCTATCAATTCAGGATTATGCTTCTCCGGGTCTACAAAGCGAAAAAGGGGAAACAAAGGGACGGTCAGCTTCTCAACATCTCTGATTTGTATCAAAACTATGGAGGCCAATGGAGTCTGAGCATCAATTCTGAATCCATTTCCTCCTCCTATAGAAAGCTCTGCACCTTTACAAAAATCATTGCAACTGACTGAAATTCGGCTTGATTTTTTTGCAGGGAACTGAATCCAAGAGAAGTTCGTGTTTGGTAGCTGTGAAAATTGGGCAGAACAGCGTATCTCTGCTGAAGCTGAACTTTGAATCCACCTCTGCTTAGAGCATTTTTGCTTGTTTTTCCTATCAGGGCTTTGTGTAGGAGTGGTTGGTGAGCAGTGTGTTTTTAAGATGCTGCTTCTTCACATGCTGCTCATGCTTACTCTGTTGTTGGGGTGTTAGGACTGTTTTGCAAACCTGGAGAACCTTTCCTGTGGGATCTGAACAACAAAAATATTCTCCTTTCCTTCACATGCACTGTTCCAAGTCTCTGAGTTGAGGCAGAAAGTGGTGAAGTAAGTGATCTGGGCCCCTTTCAGAAACCAGGTGTATCCTTGATGATGCTCTGCTTACTTGGATAGAAGTGTGCCTTTTTGCATGAGGGATTTGTCCTTGAGACTTCCAATTCCCACCTCTCTAATAAAATCCTCATAAAACTGAACGTCTCACACAGCAAGTAACTCCTGTCTCTTCATCCTGCTGTTTCATAAGGGCCGTTTTCCAAGTCTGACTCACGCAATGCTGTACCACATTGAAAGTAAGCTCAGCTCCATCAGATGACCTGGGCCATTCCTAGAGCCTTTCCGACTGATGGAATGCAACTCTGTGCCATCACCTTTCATGAACGCTGTATTCCTCAATCCCTTCCGTTTCCCGTAACGCAGGGTATGGAATAGACCAGCCAATAAAATGTCTGGAGGATATGGATGGGAATACGATATGCTAGGAACGGATTGCTGGCCTGAGCCACAGGGAAATAGCTTGGTCCATTGCATTATGGTCATATACAACGATGGTGCGTTTAAACTTGACTTCTTATCTCTGAGCGGAGCCCAAATAAACAAGCACAGCTGAGGGAAGTGCAGTGGGGATCAGGCTAGATGAAATCTTCCTTTTCACAGCTGCAACCTGCTGATAGAGTCTGGGATAATTTCTTTTCTCTTTTTATCCTCTCTGACACAAAGGAATTTGTGTCAAGACCCAAGCTGTTTCTTGCACCAGCTGAAATAGTAACTCTGTCTTTAGATGTTGCAGCGGTGGCTTTGTTGGAGCTGAAGTCTGTGTAGGATAGACGACACGTTCAGTGTTTTATGTGACCACCTCCACAGGTACTTTCCATAGTAGTTCACATCTGCTGTGCTTCAGCCAGAGGCGAGGGTAGGGTTAATTGTGGAGCAGCAGTGTAAAGGTGAAGCTTGTCCTTCAAATTTCAGGCAGGTCTTCGTTCAGGGACAGAGAAAATGAGCAATGTTTGGGATGCTCTTGTGGCAGGTGTTAATTGTGTTGGGTTTATTTTTTTTTTTTAAAGCAGATGGGCAAACAAAGGCAGGGTGAGATTTCTTGAAGGAAAAGCTAGCAGATAAAATTATGTCAGCAGCTGCTGTGTTGCATCCGTTGACACGTTGGCTGAGTATGGTACGTGTCACGGTGGAACAGCTCCAGCATCAATGGAAGAATACTGAAGTTTTTTCGGTTTTTTAGACACTGAAAGAGAAGTCTGATGTCCCCTCTGGCTGCTGGGGAAAAAAAAAAAATAATCTAATTACCTACTGGTCCTCTTCTGGAAAAGATCTGATGTGAGATGAACGCTTTTCTGAGATGACTTTCTTCAGCAAGTGTGTCCTCGACCTAGTCTTGTATTAAACACTTTGATTCTTTTTATTTTCACAGTGCAAATAGAAGGTAGTTTTGATCACTGGAGAGTGGTTTGCCTTCCTAGGCCTGGTTCTCTCATGTCAAATTTTGGGGCTAATACATTGTTCCACAGACAGCTTGCCAGAGATAACATTGGCCAACAGACTCTTATGAAGATCAAAGGGATTAAATCCAAAATTCAGGAAAAAAAAATGGAGAAAAGATAAGGACTGTATTGTGAGGTGAAAAAAAACAACCAGTATTTAGACAAGTGCCTCTGTCTTAGTGTCATGATAGCAATCAGTTAAAATCTTCTGGTGGGGCATCAGCAGCCCTTTAACTACAGCTTGGAACCACATGGTGAAATAAGCCATGAGCTAATATAGTGGGACTGGTAATACTAAATTTCTGTGCATTTTATGCATATTCTCTACAAGAACAGTTTCCTTGGGTGAAGAAAGGTGGGATTAAGAAAGTCCCAGTGTCTGTTGCTATTCATTGTGTGGTAGAAAACTAACTCCAGAAACAAAATGCAGAACAAGAAGCAGTGGGTTGAAGTGACCCATTGCCTTCTCTATGGTACATACTTCCTCGGGTAAGCACAAGTACGTCAATTTTCTTTCTAGAAGGTCAGTAGTGGGAGCTATTGGGTTACCAGGGAGGTGGATTTCAAGAGACATTTGAAGTGTAATTGCTTGACTGGTTCTGGTTAGCCACAAGGTTGAGTTTGTAAAGGGGATGCAACGGGGAAAAAAATGGCCAAGACAAGTGAAGACTGACTCGAATTTAAAAAAAAACAACACCAAAACTCCTGTTTGAGGTTCAGTGGGCCAAAGGGGGAGATTAGCAGGATTGTTCCCTGTTATGGGTGCTTGTTGCATAAAGCTAAATTCTGCAGTCCGTCCCGAGCACTCCTTTTCCCTGTTCATGGCAGCAGCGGATCGGGAGAGGTGCTGGGGATGAAAAGGGAAGGACTGCATAGGGAAGAGTGTGGCCAGTAGGTCGAAGGAGGTCATTCTCCCCCTCTACTCTGCACTGGTGAGGCCACAACTGGAATACTGCATCCAGTTTTGGGGTCCCCAGTTCAAGAGGGACAGGGAACTGCTGGAGCGAGTCCAGCGAAGGGCAACTAAGATGATTGAGGGACAGGAGCATCTCCTTATGAGGAAAGGCTGAGAGAGCTGGGACTCTTTAGCCTGGAGAAGAGAAGGCTGAGGGGAGACCTTATTATGGCATACAAGCATCTAAAGGGTGGGTTGAAGGAGGATGGTGGCAGACTCTTTTCATTGGTTCCCAGTGACAGGACGAGGGGCAATGGGCACAAGTTGGAACATAGGAAGTTCCGTTCAAATACATGGAAAAACTTCTTTACAGCGAGGGTGCCAGAGTACTGGAACAGGCTGCCCAGGGAGGTTGTGGAGTCACCTTCTCTGGAGACTTTCAAGACCTGCTTGGATGCAGTCCTGAGTAATGTACTCTGGGCAATCTTGCTTTAGCAGGGGAGTTGGACTAGACGATCTCTAGAGGTCCCTTCCAGCTCTGAAGATTCTGTGATTCTGTGACTCCACCCAGCCCTTAAGATGAGCTGCTAGTTGCTTATTTATATTCTGTGGTCTGAGCTAGTGTTAAAGCCCTTGCTGACTTTGCAGTGGTAAATAATACCGACGAGCTGAAATGTCGATACCTCATAAAGCTAGGGATGTTTCAGTAATGCACAATGGGAAGTGAGAATGAAACTGGCTTTAGATGTAATCTGGACACTCAAACATCTTTCATAAAGGCTGTTTTAATTTTTTTTTTCCCCTCCCTGGACCCTCTTTGTCATTTGGGATGGCTGAATGGATTCAAATTAAAAAAAAAACCAACCAAACAACATAAGCATCTCCTTCCCGTTCTTCATTCCTGCTGCAAAGGCAGATGGGCTCGCATTTTGACTGGAGTCAGTTATTTCCCATATATTTGGTGAAACGTTCAAAGACTCCAACCCAAATTGAGTTTTGAAGCGGTCCTGAAGCAAAAGTCTGTTCCTGAAAGCAGTTTAGATACGTGGCTGCAGAAACGCTAATGACTGGTAATGACATTTAGCTTTCTAGGTAACACGTTGCCCGCTGCTGGCTTTAGAGTTAATGAGTCTACCTAATCTGTTCCCGTACACGGGACAGTAATCCCAGAACACTCCACGTTACCCCTGGCTGGCTGGAATACGCATTTTAAGAATGTTCTAGGTGTCCTTTAGTTGTTGTTTAATTCTTTGCTACTAATGATCAATTGTAGTTCGTTCAGGAGGTTGGAATTGGGGCGTTTTGTTCACTTCTGGTTTTGTCCTTGAGGTGTCTGAAAACCTCAGTCAATGTGTCAATGGTTTTTCCCTTTTTGTTTCGTAGTGCCTAAAATGCTGCCTGCTTTGTCAAATTCTGGCTGAGTTTGGACTTGGCAGTATTAAAACAGCATTTAACGGAACTACCTGAGTAGTCTGAGAAATCTGGGGAGAGAACTTCCTCTTAAGAGATTTGAAGCCCTTTTCTGGAGTTGCAGGAAAGTTTTCATCACTGCAGTAAGCTGCTTTTCGCTCCCCTCTGTATCAGCCTGGGGTTTGTTCATCACTTAGGGGTTTCTTTCTTCTGTGCTATGCGTTCTTCACACCTGCAAAACCGATCAAAATGCACCACTATTTTTTTTTTTTTTAGAATTTGCTTATTTTCCTAGTTTCTTTAGAGGAACTTGGAATGTTAACAATCCAGTTGCTCAAAAAATAGTTTCATGCCGAAAGCCTTATGCGTGCAAACGTGGGTATGCAGTTTGGAAGTTAGCTGCGGAGCTTCTGGCTTGCATGCAGCTTCCCTGGTTTGTTGCAGTAGCCGTGTGTGCGAGCCCAGTGTGCTCTTAAGTTTGTGCTTGGGCTACTGAGTTACACAAGTGTAAGGCGGGAGGAAAACCCCCTCAGAATTGGCCCGCTGTTTTTACAACTGGCTAACAATTGTTCTGGCATCCTCAGAAGGCCTTAAGGAGTCGTCATTTGTTTCCCTTCTCGTGTTGCTGCAGCACAACATACAGTAACTTCTATCTGGGAATGGCTTTGGGCACGTGGATGGGCATGCGGTGCGTTGATTGGATGTTGGTGACACCAGCCCCATGCCAGCAACCCCTGTGACCAGAGGGACCAACTGGTTGACTTAAGTAGAAACTAGATTTCATGTTCCCAACCAGGAAGGTACCTCTGGGTTTCCCGGAGTTTCTCTAAACTGCCTCCTGCAGTTTAATTTAGTTGGCAACCCATTGGTCCTGCACTTCTTTACTGTTCTATTTAGGGTTTCATTCCTTTATACTAACGTACCAAAATGCTGGATTAAATGTATTGTATGCGGACATGCTGCACAGGAGCCTCGAGACATGTCGAAGGAGAGTTGTGTTACTCTGCACCTGCTGTCAAAAGAGCTTGTTGGAGCGGCAGGCGCCAGCGGCTTCCTTGCACCTCTCTGACATGCGCAGCATCGTCGTGGCTTTGCAACTAGATGGAGGCACAGAAAGATTTAGGGCCCTACCTGAAGTGGCAGCGCACAGGGGACGGAGCCTCACGCTCTCTTTTCCTTCCCCCTTTTCTGTGGGGGCACCCTGGGCTCAGTAGGGCCTTTCAGCATCCAGTAAAACCACCTTTGGAGGCCGCAGCGAGAATAAACTGTGTGTACTGTTCAGCCTGACAAGAGCCCCGTTAGGATCCTCTGCTCGCTCGTTAATAGCAGACGCCCATGATGCTTGGCTCGCGGTCAGGAGGAAGCCAGCCATCAACACTCAGCAGCTCCGTAAATACACCCAGCGCTGCAGATGCCTTCCAACGGCATCCAACACACCGTATTGGGTCTTTTGAGCCGAAAAGCCCTTTGCTGTTTTCTCTCTGAGCATGATCTGGTCGCCTTCACTGTCAGCCCTGCAGAAACGGGTTAGCAACTGCACTTTTAGCTGGAAGGAACAAGGCAGAGGGTTTAGGAGGAACGCGATACGAGTCAGGTAGAAAGCTCAGACCTGAAGGATCACGGCAAATATCAGCATTCCCTACCGGTCAAATGACAGGCTTGGGTAGTATTTCACTGCTTGGTCTATTTAATCTTTTTCCTGGGCCGTTGGAAAACGGAGAACTGTGAATTTCCTGTCAGTGCTTCATTCTTTGCGCAGATGGAATCAGAAAAATGTCTTTTAGGACCTAATATTATCGTCACTGTGTTTAACTTTTGGTATATTTGTAGGTGTAACAAGCCTGGGGGAAAAGAAGATATTTTTTCCACCTGTGCCACACCAATGTTTCTGCAGCCAGTGGAATTCATTATTATCATTACACTATTAATGATAAATGTCCTGCATTAGTGAGGAGCACAGGAGGAGGTAACATTATTAGCTTGCACACCCCGTAACGGGATTTGAGTGGACCCATTTTTGTCTATGGTGTGATTTCTGACCACTTTTATGTACAAATCTATCTCTTCCCATGAAGAAAGAGCTGGAGGGATTATTTCTCAGTGGATTTGTGCATCATCACAGAGTTTTCCAGGTCCAAATTAAGAGCTGGGAGCCGAGGAGGCAGGGATATACACATCATTCTTCTCCTGGCTGAAGGAAGTTGCCTCAGTTGCTGTTGCAGGATTTTTGGCCCCCTCTGTCTCAGTTTGGGCTGGCCATCGTGGGGGCACCCCAGAGTGTGCATTGGTCACTTGGGAGGTACGGGTGAAAGGGTTTAACAGAATGAATCCATTGGGATGATCCCATGTCAGGGGCTTCCCCTTTTCTGTCTTCCATCTTTGTCCCATTTCTGCCTTGTATGGAGATATACGGATCTGTATGCTACTCGCCATTCCCCACTCACCTCCTAAATAATTCTTTTTAGCAGAAATCCCTTAACACCATCTCTGCTGTTCATGAACTCCTGCCTCTTTGCCCCCTCTGCATTGAAGTCTATTAAGATCATTACACTTGCTCTGGGAGACAAATCGTTTCATGAGAACCTCCTGCAGCTGCAGAGACCTCCAAAACGCTGTTGTCCCAGCGATGCCAAAGTATCTGCTAACATTTATGTCCAACGCAGCAGGGGAAATAAATTTAGACCTTAGACTGGGTGAATCGAAGTGAACATTGAGGGCTCTGATCTTCTTGCCCCACCTTGTCTCCTGGCCCATGGATTTTGTTAGTAATTCCAGCTTGGTCTGGTGGCTTTGCCTGAGGCCTGGGATATGAAAGATTTCTCTCTCCGTATGGCTCCAGTAGAAACAGGAGTTTATTATTTTCCACACCTCACTGGAAAATAACAGAGATGAGGCATCTTGAGGAGTTTACGTTTAAACATTTGGCTGGTCTTATTCTGGCTGGGAGACTGAAAATTAAAATAACTCAGGTGGGGTGAATTTTGAAACTCAGAAAGCTGCACATGTTGACTGTTTGCCAAAGCCCACACCTAGGTGCATCAGGAAAAATACCCATGGAGTCTGTCTGCTTAAGGATCTCTAGATAGTAGTACTGCAGTGAAGAGATATATATGCGTTTACGTTAGCCTAAGATATGTATTTTTATTATGTTATAACGCTGTAGTCACTCATATAAATATTTATCGCAGTATTTGGAACCGTATGTAAGTCTATCTTTCTTTATCCACTTAGCGAGCGGTTTTCCCTTGTGTGGCATACTTTATGACACGACTCAATAGTTAAAATGCAGTCAGTTCACCAAAACGGTACCAATGAGAGTGGATGCTCTTAAATTTATGCCCCTCATTACATCTCCAGGCTGAGTTTTATACAAGGTATTTTAACAACAATTGCTTTCTTTTATTCCAGTTTGCTTGGATGGCAAATGTTGTGCATCAGGAAAAGTCAATTTTTTTTCTGTATCTTTACTGTAATGTGTAAAGTTCTGGGGTGACCATGGCTTCTTGGCTTTCTTAGGATAGAGGGAAGAAGTAGCAAGAAATCCTTAACTAGGTTTTCTGTCCTTGGAAAGTTGAGGATGGTTCAGTTACCGGTCAAAACCAACTCTGCGCAAGCTTCTGTTTTGAAAGATGTTACAAGAAGGAAATATACATCATTAACTCATTTCTGTTATAGGGATAACTGTTTTTTTTTTCCCCCTTCATCTTTCTTTTCAGCCAGTAGTTTGGGGAATTTGTCCGTATAATTAATGACATCTGATTTACATTATTCAATTATGATGTCTTTCTTGCTGTGAAAAATGATTGTATTAGGCACATGTGTACTTACCTTTCATATAAGGCCTCCAAAACATGCTCAGTAGAACAAGACAAAAGAGTGCTGCACTTTAATGCCTGTGCTTGACAAACAGCAGATACGCTCAGGAAGGAGCTGGAAATTGAAAAGTCAGTTCCTCCTGCCTCTTGGGGATGAGGGGATGGGAAGAATGGAAGATAGCAGGGGCAAGACAAAGAGAGAGGTTACAAAGAAAGGTCAAAAGGGCAATTCTTCTGTCCTTGCCCTCTTTAATAGACACTCTGGCCAGCAGTCTCTGTGGGATGTCCAAGGACTGTGTTAAAAGGATCCTCTCGTCGTTTTTAACAATGCGGTTTGTTAGGGAAGGTTTGAAGCAGGCTAGGAAGGAGGTAGGAATTTAACGAGTATGAGCTCTCTCATTGCCCATGCTGAATCTCTCCTGAACGCTGCCAGCCCAGAATATTTCAGTGGAGCTAAACACATTTCAATTACTGCTATCTTTAATTAAAAATAGACGTTGCAACTCATTTGGCACTTTGCTCTGACCGTGCCTTGTTTTATCTACAATTATTTGGACGAGTGCTTAAGACAGGCTAGTGAGATGTGGAGTCTTTGCAAACGGCGGTATGAATCCAATTTCAAGTGGCATTTGGCACCGCAAGTAAGCCTTCGCTTGGAAATCTGTTTCGTCTTCCACCCACGTGGATGAGCTCGTGCTCCCAACACACAGCAGCGGCAACGCCGTGCCATGGACTGAAACCATGGTTCGGATGCTTTGCTGAGTTACAGCTAGGTGCGGGGAGCTCTACCCGCCCCCCCGTGCTGGCAGATGTCCACGTATATGTGGGGCAGCTTTTTTGTCATTCGTATGTGGCTGCATCTTCTTGGTTGCGGGGCTGTGAGGTAAGCAAGACCATGTGAAATACAGAGAAAAGGAGAAAGCCAGATGCAATCCCAGAAGCATGATTAACTTGGGCGAACTAGTATGGTTCGATTACTCATGTATCATTTATATTTTTCACCTGATTGATATAACCCACAGGCTTCCAAATTGTCTTTGTGGACTGAAAACGGCAATGATAATTCTCAGCTCTTGTTAAAGACATCAACAGAGTAAGTGAGAGAATCCAGAAGGTGAAAAATTTGAATTGAATCTAATCTCTGTGAACGTAATTCTTCCTGGAGGTAGCAGAGTCCCCGCATTTCCCTTTAATGCAAGTCATGTCTGAGTTTGGTGTGCCCAAGTGGTCAGTCTGTCTGTTAGATAGTGATGTGCTGCTCCTGAAGCTTCCTTACTATAAATTATGGTTTAGTGAATGTTCTTCTCTGCTCTAATGGTCAACTGTCCAGGTCCCGGTCTCCAGCCAGTCCTCTCCCTCCAGGCAACCACAGCTGTACAGCCTTATCAGAGGGGTGTCCCAGCTTATTGCATGTGTAACAGGAGGGGGGAGTCATCACAGCAACATCTTGAACTTGAGCTCTTGTTTAATAGCTCTGTTTTATAAGCTGTATCCCTCTTCAGTGAAGGCTGTGCCAAGCTTTCCCTTCTTCGCGTACCTTAAAGTTGCCGTCCCATTCAACATACAAGGGTAACTGCTGATTAAGGAGAATCTCAACTAAACTACAGCAGCTGGTTTTCAGTGGCATTCCTATTTCTCACCCAGTTTTCCAACTGGGTTGGTTTATTATGATACGAAGGGGTGAAGAGACTTGCTGAAGGCCACCCAGCGAGTGGCTGAGCCAGGAGGGGGAATATCCTGCCTAGCACTCTGTTCCCCTAAGCGTCCTTTATGACCAAATCTCCTTGTGCCCCCAGCGGCTCAGGTGTTCAGTGGTACAAAGTGTCAGCAACTCCTCCAGGTTAATTAAAGAAGCGGGATAGGAGGAGAAATGACCTCTCAGACATGGTCTGTCAGTCTGACACAGTGGAAAGGTGCTGTCAGACACTGGTATCCTCACCGTGCTGCTGCTTTTCTCAAATAGAATCCATGTCATATGTTTTAAAAAAAAATGGGGTTTATTTCTTCAATATTTCTTCATTCTTCAATATTTCTTCATTTTTAAAAAAATGCTTCTTACAACTTGGAAAATAAAACCAAGGAAGAGCTGGTGGAAACTGGCTGCTGTGACCCTGAAGGGATGCGGCCGGGAGCTGCCAGCTGTGCAGCAGGAAGAGCAGCTGGCTCATCCATCCCCCTCGCTGCCCCTTTGTCCCCACCTCGTGTGTCCCCTGCTTTCCAGCCTGTGACACACTGCAGTGCGAGCTCCTTCCAGGCCACTGGGTGGATTTTTCAACGGTCAGTCCTGTCGTATTTTTGCAGCCTATAGGCACTGGTGGAGAACTTGGCCAACAAACCAAGGCCTATCCAATATATCTCAGACTTTCAGCTATAATCCTGCACCTCCCTTTTGGCAGGACTTTTTATAAGACTTTTGCATTCCCCCAGCCTTATTCCTCCTGAAACCTCCTTCCCCCACTAACACCTTAGGCTGGCTGGGATCCTGGAGTTTCTCCCTTCCAAACGAAGGGTCTGGCAGGAGGAAGGATTGTCCCCCAGAGCCAACTTGGTGGCGGTTTCAGCCATTAGGAGAGCTCTACATTAAGAAATTTTGCTTGGCGTTAAAGCCAGGATTTCATAATTTTCTGTTTTTATTAGTTTGTTTGTACTTCCTTAGCCCCTGGATGATAGATTTTAAACCACAGACCTTGCTGCAATCCATCTCTGTTCTTTCTTAACTGCGCTGTTTGGCTCAGTCCGATCCCACTAGACGCTCAGTAGAATGTCAAAAAAGCTGCAAAAACTAGGGGGAAAAAAAAATGCAGAGAGGAAAAAGAGGGAAGAAAACCTCCTCTTCCCCCCTTCACCTTCCAGAAATTTTGGCTTAGGCATGCATGGCCCAGAAAAGCGGACTTTCCAAGACAAACAGGCTGCATTATCGCACCAGACTGCCTTGGCAAGGAATGAATTTTAACAGCCTAAAAACATATTTTTAGGCGGATGGGGGGGACAAATAGTTACAAAGCAAACACTGAGCGTGTTCGCAGGTGCTGTGCTCCATTGTGTTAGCCAACCAGATGTTCTGCGCTGGGACGCTGCCCTGGCCTTTTCTGGGATGAAATGTCACTCCGGGATGAAATAGAGCAAAACTCTGTACGGTTTCCTAGAATGAGCTGAGCGTTTAATTTGTAAACTATTAATAAAGCTGTGTCTTTGTATTGGGCAGGGCACCAGTCTAAATAAACATGTAAAATTTGACCTTTAGAAAATTAACTACCATTGGACTATAAAAAGCCGGACTTGCTACAGCAGGCGGTGGTGCGTTTAAATACTACGGCAGTGCCTTTAAAAACTGTCTTTCCATACGTCACTGTGGGGCTGGGAGGATTTGGGGGAGCTGCCTGGGCACGGCATCCAGTTTGAGCATATGGAGAGTTTGTGGTGTTGACCTACCTTGACCTGCTGTAGCTGAGTGCTACCTTGTGCATCTTGTGGTGCCAGGGAAAAGTGACAAAATGTGGACCCTGGAATAAGTCAAATATTAAAGAACGTCTGTGAGCATCTGGCTCGGAGTTGTGTTTTCTCTATTGCTTCTGCAGCAGGCTGTATTTGGGAGAAAATATCTCCAAACGTTAGAAGAGTGGTGCTGGGTCTTATAACCAGTGATCCAAGAGGGAATTTTGAAAAAACACCAGGATTTGAGCAGCAAAGAGAGTGGGCTTTGCTAATGCAGAGATACTTTTTTTTTTTTTTTTTTTTTTTTTTTTTAATATATAAAGGCAGATCCTTTCTGTTATGGGAGTGACTGAATACAACTATTAACTGCTGCTTTGGATCAATGAATCCACTGTTGCTTCCACCCTTGCTTGCATGATGTCCGGCGCGTGTTTCTTTCCATTTCTAGTTTTGTTCTTACCGGAGAACAGCAGTAAAATTTGTCATGAAAATCAAACAGATCATATAGAGCTTTTATCAAAGAGCTCAAAGGAAGACTCTGAGATACTGACTCTCAAGCGGTTTGCTCCCTGTTGATGCCGGTGGAGGCCTTTCTCCGTTACATGGTTCAGCAACATCCTGACTCATCCTGAGCAGGAACCCCTTCTCCCTGCGTGGAAACTGGCATGGTCTCAGCTTTCCCCCCCGCCCCAGGAATTAACATTGCTTTTCTGCTTCCTCTTCCCTGATGTAAAAGCAAAATGGGGCCTCTCCTTTGTCCACACCTATGGCAAGAGCCACCAGACTGCCTACTTTGGTTTCCCCGTTCTATCTGAGTTATTCCATGCGCGCCTTGTGCCTGAAGCGGTGCCACTAATTGACAGGGATTCAGAGGAAACGTACCCATGTCAACTCCTGTCTTCTCTGGGATCTCTGGAGAATATTAACAGCCACGCTTACCTTTTTGTGTGGCGTGTTTAATCCGTAGTTTGGAAACCTCTGCCGCTCTGCTTTTGTGAAGGCAGGCTGTGGGACTGGAGGGAGCACTTCTCCTTCGTGCTGGCAGCTCCTCTTGAAGATTTGCTCTGTTAAAATACCACAGGCCAAGTTGTCATGTACACAAAAGCCATGTTTCACCTCTCTAGCGAGGCACAGCATCCTGGGGTAGATGTGAACAAAAATGGGCCTCAACGTTCCCTTTGTGCTTCCAGAATAATGTAAAAGAGCCCTAAATGAGAAATCAGACCTGTGTGGGAGAGGGAGGATGCTCAGATCATTAACACAGCGCTATGATTGTGCCTATCCCCAAATACCTGAGTGCTGTCGATTCCTTTCCAGTTAATAAACCATTTATATGTGGCCTGCTTTTACCATGGAGCAAAATATTTTTTTCATTCAAGCTGTGATGTATAATTATATAGCTGACATCAAACGTGAGCAGATACCAAGTCACAGGAATGAATTTGGTCCTGTTCCTGTAATTCCATTTCCATGTTAACAGTTTTTCCCCCTCTTTAAATTATGCTTTTATTGAAAGCTTCAAAGGTCAACTTAGACATTCAGAGAAAATTTGTAACTGGGATTGTTTAGTATTCTCTCACACAGCACAGCCCTACATTACTCTGTGTCAGCAAATTAAGGAAATGAAAGTTGTGGCCAAGGATTACAATAGTACTGGTGTTAACCTTTTATAGCATATGGCATCCTATCAATTTTAGCCACGGGAGAAACTTGCTGTTCACATACAGCAAGTGGGTGCTGAAGTTTTTAATCTAAAAATGAAATCTTGCCTCTAAGAGAGGGATATAAAGACCATAAATCTTCCTCGCTGCTGGATAAACCTCTCGAGTAGCTGAGATCTTTTCAGCCACACGTTTTTACTCCCTCCACTTTTTCTTCCTTTCTTCCTCACTTGGACACAAAGGGACATCCATTCTACTTGACTAGAAGGGCAATACTCCAGCATAGAGATACGTGCGTGCCCATATATTCACAAGATTGAGAGCCTAGGAAGATGGATGGGTAACCTACAGACTTTTTCTTAGTTGAGAAACCCTCACTTTGCAACGAGGTTTAGCAACACACATTCACCTAACGTCAGTCTTCTGCCTAGTCCTAGGGAGGTTAACAGGTTTGCTCAGCTATTTAAGTACCTTGCTGAATGGAGATCATAATCAATCAGGCTGCTAATTATTCAGGGGAACTGAATTTTAACATTGTTTGCTTTACGCAGTAGTTGCGGTCTATTTGTTGAGGGCACACTTGATTCAGCTTGGTCAAGAACAAACCGATAGGCCAATTTCACTTCATTGTTATTCAGCATTGGTTTTTGATTTCCCTGGAAGCGTTTCCTTTCCTTTTCTGACCTGAGATTTTTGACCTGCTTTTCTCCACAACACTTAAATCTTCACCCCAAATCACAGCGGCATATATCGTGTAGTCTTGGAAAGGCTTTGTTTTTGGCCTCTGTACTTAGAGGCTAAAAGCAATATACAGATTGTTCTAAAATGTTGTCAGAAATAAATTTCCCCGGGGGGCTGTGTAATAGGGTCAGAGTTTATTGGGTAATGGTCAGTGAGTAGACGGTCCAAAGATTAGGAATTATTTTAGCTGGGGCATGAATATTTGAGTTGAAGGCAAACTGAAGTCAATGATCCTTCTTATGAGGTTCTATCACTGTAGGAGATCATTGTTCAGTCTTTGTTGTTCCACGGGACTGGTGTTAAGTTAAAGGTGCTGTTGCTAGCTGGGCAGGTGAGGTACAGACCAAGGAGCCTGTTCATGTTGTCATGCCCAGGTGCCTGAGTTAGGCAGTCTGCAAAGGCTCTTTTGGGGAGAGAGGATCTTCTTCAGACGGGACTTCACAACCCCTGATTTAATCTCCTGCTTTGATTTGCCTTTTGCTGTTTATGGTTTGCCTTGCCTGCACAGTGTCACCTCAGCAGCAGGTGGGAGACTTACAATCGTTGCTGGACCAAGTTTAATATCTCTTCCCAGTCCTGAAGACAGATGTGTTTTAAGGGTAGTACGGGCATGCCCTTTCCTACCCACCGCTATGCCCTGTGGCTCCAGTGCCTGCTGGAATCACAGGATGGGCTGCCCCGAGTGTCTTCACAGGCCGTTTTTAACCTGATAGTTCATTCAGACTTCGTCTAGCCTATCTACCCAGCTTTCTCTCTCATTTCAAGCACCCCACGTACTGTTAAGATGAGTTGCGTGTTGGCCAGCCCCGTAACTGATTGCTTTGCCAAGAGCGAGGAAATGAGCCTTGAGTTGCTGTGCCCCACTTTTAAAGGTGAAACGGGCTGTCCCACGCGAAGACAGCCCTGCATGTTTGACAGGCTGGGGAAAGTACAAGCTGTGCTTTCAATCTCCCTGTCTGCAGCAGGGTCCAGGATCAATAGACCACAGAGTGAAACCGTGTGGAGGTGCTGAGAATTGACTGTGCGACCTAGAGTACTGATCCTGACATCTTAATCCTTGGAAAGCATTTACATGCCCAGCTTAAGCACTTGTATCATTAAAACAGTATTGCAAAGACAAATCATACCGTACGGCACGTCTAGGGTTACGAGGTTGGCTCTTATTTCTTTAAATGGGCTCTTGGAAGGAGGATGGAGTGGCAGGGGGCAGAGGTTGGCTTGGTAGGCTGTGGTGAATGGGAAAAGATCCCATGGAAGGAGAAGGCTGGGACTGGGAGATGAGTCATGTAACTGGGAGATGAGTCATGCTCTAAAAAACCCACAAAATTACCCATTTTCTGCTTTCATTCTGCTGGAGTCTGCGAGCGAAAGAGGTTGCTGTCCCCAGCTACTTGCCGTAGAGCCCCTCACGGGGTTGCTCTTGTGATTTTTAACTCAGTTTAATGAAGACGATCTAGCGCTCTTGAACTCTTATAATATGAGCTCATTTTGACAGGAAAGTCTCAGCTAACAAAGGGGCTAATAATATCCTACAGAAGGAGAGCTGGAATGCACTGGGGATCATAAACTTGTCATCTCACATAACTGTAGCCAAAAGAAGATGGAGATTCATAAGAAGGAGGTTGAGTTAGCCTTGAAAAACAGGTCTACTTTACTTCTAGGTTTAGCAATTCTAAAGTCTGTAAATAGAAGGTTTGTGTGGTTTTTTTGGTAAAGAAACGCTGAAAGAAATTGAATTTTTTAATACATTTTATCTATCCTGTAATGTCTTCATATCTGCATAGAAGGACCTAATCTTAGCACTTCACATGTAAGGAGTGTTAGTATTTCACATGAACCATTCTCTAAACTGTCTGTTGCATTCGACAGAAAATGGATAGAATTTGTGCTGGGCCGATAAACTGCTAGGCATTAATTTGGGGGTCTGGTAACTAATACTGGACTCATAGATTTGAAATAACACTGGAAAATTAACAGACAGGGCACTACGCATAGACTTGTGATGCTAGAGACTGTTTCAGAGTGGGATTCGTGGGACAGTGTTCCAGAAATGGATCCCCGATAACCTGGATATCCAACCTATTCCACAAGGTTCAACCCACAGACAAGGTTAGCAGTGTCGGGGGGTCACATCAGATAACACGTGTCTCGCGCACGGAAGCCAGCACGTTCGGTCAAAGTTAAACACAACCTACAGCTGCCAAGATCGGGGGGGGATGGAAATTGTGTCTCATGCTAGACTTTTGGGATGTTATCCTTTTCTTTTAAACATAATGTGCAGGTCTGGTCTGTGAAAATGTAGAGTTACTTCTTTTTAATGTTGTGGGGTTTTTTTGTTTTGTTTTTTTTGTTTTTTTTTTTTTTAAATGGGAGAAATGAGTCTTGATTGCATCAGAAATACAGCGACTTTATGCTAGGCAGGACTCGCAGAAGTGAAGCTGACAGGAGGCGGCCGGACTACAAATTAAAAATGAAGCAGACCAGCCTTTTCTCATTCCACCGGCTCAGAAAAATATTGAGAGTAAACCGCTGGCAAGTAGACAGTGAAAAGTAAATTAGATTTGGGACCAGATGGTGTAGATCAGTATAATACAAGTTGATGTCAATAAAGCGCTGTGATTAACGCTGCCAAGAATATCACTCATGATCTTTTTCAATTTCAGGTGTTATTTGTAGCACAGGTGAGGCAGTTACACGCAGATGCATGCACAGATCACTTTGGAAAGTGGGATTTAATTGAATCTCTGTTCCAAGAGAAAAGGCTAAGCCTGTATCCAGATTTATTTGGAAACGCACAGGCACTGGAGACTGTCCCGCAGGGGTGAATCTGGGGCTGAGGAGGGAAAAGAGCAGCACATCTATGGCTGGCCATGAAGCTCAGCGCAGGATTGACCCTGAGCACTGAAGGCTTCCTCGCGGGGAAGGGACCTGAAAGGGCTTTGGGTTGGTGCTGAGTACCCGTGAGAGCCTCCCTGGATGGCTCTTCGTTCGCGTCCCTCGTGTCTGCGTCCCTTGGCGCTTCGGAAGAGCTCGGAGGGATTTCATGTTTCTTGCTGCTTGGTGTGTACGATTCCTTACGCGCTGCCAGCAGCCTCCCTTTCAAGGGCAAAATATTTACCCGAAATGCAATTCTCCCTCAATTTTAGTCAGAATGTGGATGATTACTTATGTAAATACTGTTGCAGAAACAAAGCGTGCTTATTCTTCCTTTTTACCATAGTCTGAAGCAGGAAGAATTAGGGAGTCTCACAGGAGAGACTTTTTTTTTTTTTTTTGGTCTTTTTTTCTCTCCAGAGAATTAAAGTATATCAGAACTGGTTAACTAAATCCCTGGTCTTTCTCAGATATATGCCTCACTGGTTAATTTAGTGTAAACTTTGCAGTTGTGGTCCAAATTAATAGAAGATTCAACTTCAGGAGCACCTACGTGGTGCGCTTTATAAATTAAATTGCTGGAGTTAATCATTACTAAGAAGAAACACTACTAGTTCTGTGTGCCAGTTGAAATATGACTATTTTGTTGTATTAAATACAAGTAATAACAAATTATAGCTAACATTAAATCTGTCACGACTTGCGTATGCTGTCAAAAATACTTGGACTGACGTTTCATATGAGAAAAACTTTTAAAGGATGGACAGAACGTGTTGTCCTTTCCATACCAGTTTTTTTGACAATCAGTTTCTGCTAATTGGGCACTGTGTTTTAGGATGGTGGCTGTGATTTCAGTATGTTTTATATCATTGCAATAATTATGTACTTTATTATTGTTCTGTAAACACGAGTGTCTCTAAGTGGAGTGTTATCTCAACAATATTGGCTTAGTCTTGTCAACAAAAAAAATTTCATCTACGCGCCTTCGCTGTTGGTGGGTATTGCCTGACCATAGTATATCCTTGAGATTCTTAATTTTCAGGATGCTCTGTGAATTAATTATGAAGAATACTTCATATAGTCAGTAGCCTCAATGTAGTAGTTCAGCTTCTGACGGCCCGCTGAAATTCTGGATAAGTATCTGATAGAAAACTGAGATTTATGTAAAATACAGGCCTCACTAGTGGATTAGATACAAATCTGCAAAATAAAATCGAGTTGTAAAAGATGAGTTTGATGATAGAATGAAGAATATCTTTAAAAATGAGTCACGTCGTCTTGGGTGAAGTAGCTGTTTTGCAGGAAAACCCTGTTGCTAAGGATCAGGGCACCCTTGGCAAGCTTAAATGTGCAATCAACATCCTTTCACAGAGCTGAACTCTTTTCTTTTGAATGTTTTTGGTAAGGAACTTGGTAAGAGAGTTGAGCTCAGTTCAGGAGGTGAGTATCAGTCAAAACAGACTTTTTGTCACTTTTGCCCTTAGGCAGACATGAAATGGTTAGACCAACTCAGAGTATTTACACACTTCATTCTTATGTCCTATGCCATGGGAATTTAGACATTCAAATAGAAAATCCGATCCTTATAGATGAATATTTGGTTCTCTGGCTCTGCCTTTTGAAATATATTTTTAACGACTTAACATGCCAGTTCTTCATTCTCTAGACGTTTCTTTTTCAGTGTTTCTTGTGCTCATTAATCACATTAGAAATTCTAGTCTTTGTAGCCCACCAGGAGTTAATGTATTCACTCCCTTTTGTGTGTGTGTTTATAAGTGTGTGTCTCCCCTTTGGTTTGTATTGAACCTGAAGCCTGAAGTGACGATCAATGGCTCAGATTATTTCCTTGCTGTCAGCTATTGACTTTCCCTCAGCCTGATATCAGAGCTCCTTTCCCAGGGTGATGCTAGCAGGGTAGAAATAGGAGGGGGAGAGCGGGCAGGGAGGTGAGGGGGAGCTGAAGAAAAGCTTGGTAGAAGTCTTGCAGTTTATCTTGCATCAGCTTTAGCTGAATGTACATGAGGAAGGGAAAAAATTGCCAGAAACCTGCAATTTAGGGTGAAAAATCAGAGAGGCTGAAATTATCTATCAACGATATCAACTGGGATAGCTTTTTTTCCAAGCAGTTTATTTATTTATATGATGATTGTTGTTCCTCTCTGCTTGTTTTGAAGCCCCGAACTATTTCATTAGCTAAACCACTATGCTGGCTGGGGAGCGTGGCTTCCCTTTATTACAGCAGAAGTAATAAAGACCAGTATGTATGAACACAAAGTCCTCCAGGTTCTGAAGAAAGGCTTTTCATCTGTCCATCTATTAAAGTGTGGGTTCTTGATCCATCATTCTCTGCAATATCTACAATTACCTACACCAGAGCACAGTAGCCACAAATTATTTCCTAATTAGAAGAGTCGCATTCTACCTTTTCTGCTGAAGATGATGCTGAGGTGTCAAAACGGAGGAAAAAAAGGCAGATGCTTTCAAGGGAAAGTGAATTTGTCATTAGAATATTAATAGCTCCCTGGCATGCTATAATAAAAGTCTTTCTTCCACAGGTCCCCATTTTTATAGAGAAGTAAGCATCTTTATCTGGAACTCTTTAGGCTTCGAATGAAAAGTTTATAAGCTGTTAAGTGATAGTACAGATGTGGAGGAGAATAGAGAGAAAATGATGGAGTAGTGGTGAAAGAGAAGCTAGAGATGGGTGGTTCTTTGAAGGACTGGCAGCTGATTTTGGAAGAAGAGTAAGCCCTGTGTTGGTCAGTGTCTCTCCAACTTGGCTTCTTTTCCCAGCCCCACCACTTGAGGACGGGGGGAGTCCTTCAAGCCAAGAGGAGAATTTCCACTGACCTCAGTGGACTGGAGTCCTTGGCATTGCTCCAGGGCTGGAAGGCAGAGAGAGAGAATGCGTGTGGCAACCCTGGCTCAAAGCCCGGACACCGGTGTGGGAAGCTGGACAGACAGGTGGGATGTCTTCTGTCTCTGAGTCACGGCATGGAGCGTGAACTGGAAGCCGCACCTCTGCTGGGCGCCCCAGTTCCATGGATGTGGAGGTGATAGAGGACAGGCTGGAGGAGGAAAGGATGAGCATGTCTGTGGGCAGAGAAACCTCTGGAGTTTGGATCTGAATTGGATTTGATTTAGGTACCGGCTTGCTCTGATCTGTCAAAGTCGGGGCTGTAATTGGGCAGTTCGAGGTGCTGGGGGAATTTAAAATAAATGCATAGATTAAAGACACGGTATAGTTTAGGCAGGTGACCAAGCGGTCGGCACAATCTCTATTTTGCACATTCTGTCATAGATCTTCCCGGGAAGGGATTCAATCCTCCCCTCCTCTCCCCATGTGTGTTTTGTTGGTTAGTTCAACCCTACATTTTCGTCACTGTAGTCTGTCATTAATATACATGCATACCTACGTGTAAATACCAGTATATAAACTAACTTCAGCTAGGTTGGAAAGACAAACAACTACCTTTAACAGAATTTTCCCCCACTGGATCTGCCTGAAAGCAGACAGCAGAGTTGCTTGTTTAGCCCAATTTAGTTTTCATTTAACCAGACCAGAGAGTCTATATTAAAAAAGGCACGTGGCCACCACGGTAGCAAAGTCGCTGTTTATTTAATCAAACATGATTAATGCATTGGTTTTACATTAGTATCTGCTTTTCTCCATTGTGGGAGTAGTCAAGGGATTCCCTTTGTCTGCTAGCAAGGAGGAACATGTTTTTTATCCTATCCTGCTTATTGTGCAGTCATGTCAGCAGTAAAAAATGTCTTTAAACATGCCTTCTTTTATCAGTGGAGAGATCAATACAGTAACTTTCTGAAAGCATAATTCAGTTACATGCGTTGTGGGAGAAGAACGCAAACTCTCTTGGTGGGGATGCTTTTCAGATAGTCAGGGAAAGACAGCATGGACTTTATTTCTGAACAGGGTAAGATTAAAGGGATTTCAAATGTGCTTTGAAAATGTCTTATAAGGGAGGACGGTTCAGGCTTACAGCAGGACCCGTGCCGCAGAATGGAAATAAAGCATTGCTACAGATAAGGTATGCCTTTGCTTCCAGCAGAGTCAACAGAAAATCTCTGCTGTCAAATTGGACCTAAACCTAAGGATGACAGTGGTGGATGGCAGGCACGGTGTCTAGATGGAAGTGTTGACTTCAAGTGAAAGCCACTACTGAGGTGGGAATTTCTCACTGAAGGAATAACTGAAAGGGATAAACACTGCCCTGAGATAAGCTGAAAGATTTTAAGGGGCTTTAAGAAGTATTGGTCAGACACATGCGTGGTGAAACTTTGCACTTGGTAAGTGAAGCATAGTAAAGCTGGTTGAAGGAGACACTGAGGTGCACCATCATCTTTTCTGCTGCTTTTTCTTGGGTAGGGCATGCTGTTAAAAGAAATACAGCAGCACTATTTGACGGTTTTTCCTGGTAGGAGAGGGAGATGAGAACCTGAGTCAGTACTCAGGGTACTACAGTAAGGTTACAATTTGGTCAGGGCATCACCACAAAGGGTTTGAAAAATGTACCTCAGGTATGGTGTAAGAGGATTTTGAACTACTACTCATCGTAGTTTTCAAGGGATCGCTTTCTGGAGTTTCTTTTCCCATTCATAAACACCAGGGAGATTTTTCTACTCCCGTGCAAAGGCATAGGTCTTCTTTGACTACAAGAAAGGTTGGGCCAGAACCTTCCCTAGACTCCGTCATTCACAGTCCCTCTAGCACCAGTCAAGATAATTTAAATTACTTGTGACTACTTTTTTACAGCATGCTCACAAAACCTCATCATGAATCAGAAGACACATCCATAAAAGCTACTGAAATCCAGAATATTCATCACATAATTGACCATAAAACATTTCTTATTTCTGATGACTTTGTTGTCCATAGCACACTGTCAGCCTAGTTGTATCTCACGACCTCTCTGCAGAAATGTTTTCATTTCCAGACTGATTCCTGTACTTGTCATAGTCATTAACATGTAAATACATCTCATAAAGCACATAAATGAACTCATAATTATAGCTTTTCCAGCCATTAACACGTGATAGTTAAGCCTGATTATAACTTCGCCTGTCCACATTCATTGGCAACACATTCCTGTGGGTATCTGTATTTCTTTGCCTCCTCTCAGCTGGGCTGACTTCGGAGTCCATAAAGCCAAAATCTGATTAATTAAATAGCAGTACTAGTCCTTGCATTGGGTTTAACTGGCAAGACAGCATTTCTTTTTCTGATTTTCAAATGTTTTTAACCTGCTTATTGAAAATATCATCCTAGAAATACGAGTCCCTGACTTTGAGAGATGCCCTGGAATTTAACAGCCCATTATTTTTCTATGGGCAATTTATTGCAGTCAGAAGTGATACAGTTCATGGAAAGCGGGTGGATGGGTGGCTGAATCATTCCATCACCTGTCATGACTCATTCCCATCATTTCCGTCTCTTCATGAAGGGTGCATAAACATGTCTGCAGACTTAATCATGGCCGAGAGCGTCTCATTAAAATATTACCTTGGTTAGGGTCAGGAAAATGGTTATATAGCCCCATCGCTAGATTGTAGAAGAGAGGGGGAATCAAGTTTTTGACTGCTTTATTCAGAGGTTGCCCAAACCAAAACCATGCTGGGTCTGGCAGAGCAGGGACTTCAGTCTGGGACCATTCTTGAGCTTCTCACCTCTGCAGGTGGTGATTCCTTCAGATACTTTGTAGGGTACTGGTTGGTCTGGCCCCTGCATGGTAGGTTAGCCTACACTTGGTGTGTATTTTGTCCTCCTTCCCCAACAGGTTCTCCTAGGAGGAAATGTGCAAGCCTTCTTGTGGCTTGGCTTAATCCGCCTTCGAAGTGTGCTCGGAGGGTTCACCAGCCAGTTCCTCTCAGCAAGTGCTTGCTCAAGCCGTGCTCCAAACTGAGCTGCTGTGAGCTGACCTGTCCAAATGCCACGTGGCCACAGTTAACTTGAGGAGAACTTGTTAGCTCGCAGAAGGCACTGCATAATCCGGTTACGCAGATTCTCTTTTGGAGCTGGCTGGTGTCTGGCCAGGTTGGAAGATGGGTAAATGTCTCTGAAAAAAGGCTGTGGCTTTAATGCGTGTGTATCTTTCACAAAGAGCTATGGGTTCTTTGGTTTTTTGTTTGCTTGCTTTTGGTGGTGGTAATGCCCTTCTGAAGGGTTAATCAAGTGCTTGAAAGGAGGTTTGTGTGTAGGGGCTATTTCCCTGATGCAGCTAAAAGCAGAAAGATGGCTGGATTGCTGGCAGGTGGGGAGCTTTCATTACTGACTATGTCTGAGCAAGTCCCAGACTGGTGGAAGTGATAGGAAGACAGTTTGAACCAGGTACTCTGCTTCAACCCCATCTCCAGGGGATGAGGGAGGAGAAAAAAGAAAGAAAAGTGACTGGATAGTCACATTAAACGCTGTTTAACTCACGCTTAAATCTGTGCAGATAAGGTTGTTATTATTTTGACAATGCAATCATATTATTTGCTTGCTGTAATGCCTAAGAAATCTAATCACAGATTAAGGTTGCACTACGGTAGGGATAGCTCAAACAGATCAGCAAAAATACAGTGTATGCCCAAAGGAGTTTATAATCTGGGTGTCCCATACCCTCGATAGCGAGGTGGCTCCAGGCCGAGCACGACAGCGATAAGCCCAGGCACGGGCTGGCTCTGTGGAAGAAACATGGTGCCAGTGGGGAAACAAAGGGGTTCTGCAGCTCCGTGGGTAACGCAGCCACGGCTCAAAGTGGGGCTGGGGGTTGAGACACGCTCCGGGTGCTCCCCGATAGATAGAGGCTCTGGGACTGCATCCCTGGAGCAGAAACAGGCTCGAATTTGCCATCCCTTGGCCTCTGGTGGAGCTCACGGAACACAGGCGATCTCCTTCCAATGTCTTCCCCAGGTCTGTGCCTCGCAGACATCACCTCAGCAATTGTTGTTGGCTCTTCTTGAGATGACTCTTCACCCCTGGCTACACGGTGACGTGATGTAATCGTGCGAGCGCGGTCCCTTTATTGCACTAAGAGCATAATGCCCCATTATTCTAAAGACACGGGTAGGGGGAAACAGCTGTTTTACTGATTAAGCAAATAAAAGCAGGACTCTCCAGTCCTCCTCCCCTCCCTCCCTCCTCTGCCCAGGCTCTGCGCATCGTCACCATCCACTCAGCTCTTTGCCCCCGAGTGCCGTGAAAGTGGGCAGCACGTGGATCTGGAAGGCTGCCCTCGCTCTCCTCGCTCCGCTCCAAGCCGTTTTGTGAGTCAGGCGCTTCGTTTTCGCACAGAAACCCGTCCTCTGTCCTGCCTTTCCATTTGCTCATGCCCCTCTCCTGCCAAAGTAACCATCGCAGGGATGGCGTGCGACGGGGGGGGAGCAGAGAGGAGAGAGGCGGCGTTGCCAATCTCTCATTAATTTCTAGATGCGGAACGATGGGGGAGATGCATGTGAGAGTCTAATAATAATGAGCTGAGGTCCCAGAGATGGCGAGTAAGGCAAGCTTCTTTAACTAATAACTTAATTATAATAAACTTGAGTCTAAGAGCACCAGGCAAGTAAATCAATCAACCCTTGCAAGGGGGCTCATTAAAACTAGTAAAGTACAGACCAAAAAGGTCATCTTATTAAAAGGGATTAGCATTTTCCAGTTAAATCCTTTGCTGCCCGTAGGTGCTAGGAGAGAGATTTTAGGTTCTGGGCTTGTCTGTTGTTGCGGTGGTGAAAGGGCTGACCTTGCACAGCAATAAATGCCTTTGGTCCCCGTGGCCGGGCCCTTGGCTAGCTGGCGCTAATGGGCAAGGCTGTATAAACGCTGGTGGACCTCTGCCTGTCTGGTCCAGCTGTGGGTTGCCAACCGTCCCGTGGAGCACACTGAAACACGAGCAGGGATGAGTTCTCTCCTGCAAAATACGAGTGTGCTCGCGCTCTCCAAGCTTTTCTCCAGTCCTGTGTCTTACAGACTGAGACATCACCTCAGTAATTGTTGTTGGCTCTTCTTGCAATGACTCTTCCCTGGCTGTGTGGGTTGTCTCTTCTCCTGTCAGGTCTTAATATATTGTAGCCCTCAAGCAGCGTTTTCTATCTTTGCCTCTCTTTCCTGGCTGCAGAACGCAGTACTTTGGGTTTTCTAGTGCTTTGAAAGGCAAATTTTCACAGAGCCTGTTATAATCTTGTTCCTTTAGGAGAGTTTATTTACCTTGGAAGAAACATTAAACTGAGAACAGCTATCCAAACAGCTGGCATCCTTCTTCCTGTTTTTCTTTTCTATCAGATACAGTGGTGGTGGCGGGAGAGACTTTTTTTTTCCTTCTCAGACTTTCCTCTACCCACACTCGCATTCCAGTGGTGACCCTCTGTCAGTGCAACAACACTTGCTGCTGGCCCAGGGAGGCGATATGAAAATTGCTGCATCATTCAGAGCATCCCGGCTGCTGGAGTGGTGGGGCTTGCAGGCAACGCGGCTGGAGCACTCTTTCCCGCTCCTGCATTGCATTTCTGACGGCAACGGGTTTTATGGGAAAAAATACCAATTGTGTCAGTGTCTGTCGTTGGTTGAGCAAAATGCCTGGAGTCAAGGTGATCTTTTGCACTAAGAGGAGACTGCAGTTAGGGAGGTGGGGAGGGGTGGGTTCCATAGACCACCCCACAGCTCTGCCTTTCCAACCCTGGCCTGCTGTCTCCCAAAGAGGAGTCATTTCAGTGACGACCACCTCGACCCTGCTGGAGCTCCAGCGGCTCGGTCAGCTAACGAGGCAAAGTCCTACGGTCTGGGCCCAGGCTGACACCGCACACAGTGGGCACAGCTCATGGCACACTTCCTTCGGTTCCTCCTGCACTCAGGCAGCACTTTAATTGCACAGCAGTTTGCAAATAAGTGTGCTGCATATGATGGAAGTTCTCCTTTGCTATTTTTGATCATTATTTTTGAAGGTCTTTCCTTTTAAACCCTGGGAGGCCTCAGGGGCATGTAGGAAATTAATTAGAGAGCCTTGCAGCAGTTCAGGAGTTCGTTCAGAACAAGCAGCTATGTGTTGGAAAATATGGTGGGAGATGTAAGTACGAGAAAAAGATCGAGCATCTCTTTTATCCCACTAGCCTTCCCTTTTGCATAAGAAGTACTGAGAGTCTTTCCTGCTCTGCTTGACCCATCAGCACAGCGTATCACAGAGAGCGACGTGCTGCTTGGGAGAGGGGAAAAAAAAAAAAAAAAGAAAGAGGATAAAAATATTTATTTTCTACTGTGTTTCCAGCCATCCAGCATTGTGGTACTTGAGGATGCTTGTGCTACGCCTTCATTACAGCAAAAGACTACTGAGCAGAAGTCATGGGCCTTGAGCCTGTCCTTGGCAGGGAAGTGCTGGCTAATGGCCACAGGTAGGTGACTACTGGTCTGTGCTCCCTCCTGGGCTCTAACTTGCTGGGGGACCTTTAGATATTGTCGCTTAACTTTTCCACATCAATTTTACAATTTGGAGTGTAGTACTTACTATATGCTGAGATGCGTACTTAAGCTAAGCTGCCGAGATGAAAGCCGTTATGGACTACGTAGCTGTATTCCTGCTTAGTTCAAGCACTCAGACTCCCCCTCTTTACAGGGTATGGGGCTGCTGTTAATCTGCAGCCCCATTAACGTGCTGCAGCTAAGTGCAGAGTCTGGAGCCGCTTTCTTAAGCCTGTGACTGCTGGCGCCTTTGGTTTCACCCATCCCTTGAGTCTCTGAATGTCGCTAGCTTTGCACGGATTTCTTGTCTTGATGAATGAGTTTCCTCGAACGAGGAGGAGCCCCTTTTCCTCCCCATCTCTAACAATCTTTCCTACTTCCACAGGGGCAGGGACAAATTCAGGACAGGTCTGGTACCACCATCGCTGTATGAGTTCTGTCAGCCAGTGTGATCAGGTTTATTGGAATACTCTAGAAAACACCCATTCTTTGTTCTCTCACATTTTCCACTCACAGCCCCCCTCCTCACATTCCTTTAGCCTTTGCCCAAATTTCACCTCAAACCACAGGCAATTACTCTTCTATTTTTTTTTCCTGGGAGGTGAAGGGTTAAAACAATAAATATATTGGTTCCTGTTTTTCCTCTCTGCAGCTTTGGGCTCCAGCTGGGTGCAGACATGGAATAGAAACAAGTCCATGGGAAAGGCTCATCTTCTCACAGCCCTTACAGCAGCACTCCAAGCTCAGTGTGAACCTCCCTGAGCACAGTGACGGAACTGAAGCCCTCACTGGTGCTACTGGGGACCTCTTGAAGGGACAAAAACGAAGGGGTGGAGATGATGCATGTGTGAACCCAAGCTGGGTTCAAGGTGTGTTGTAAGAAAAGTGTACTGGGTCCTCAGCTGAGTTTAAAAGAATATATATATATTTATAGAATCTGCGGCTCTTGGCAGTTGGCTGTTTCCATACTGCGTGTCTCTGGCTGGTAACTTCTACAGATAGAATAAAAACGTGTTTCTGGTGTAAAAGACAAACACAAGGCAGCAAGATCAGCTCAGTGGTGTGTTCTTGTGCTCAGATACATAACAATAACTCAGTTTTGGTTGTGCCCTTTCACAGCAGGTGCTCTGTTTCCATGAACCGTTGCCCCTGGGGGCCGGGTGGACAATTCCTGCTTACTTACACTTTCCTCTCTGAGCGGGCTGAAACACTTCAAAAGAAGCATAGTCAAGAGAGGACTTTGATGTGCCCCAGGGGTGAAGTTTGGGACGAGGAACAGAAGGAAAACCAAGCTCTCTCAGGGCTCTCTGGCCCTGCTGGCACTGAGGGCATGTGAAACAGTGACGGCTGCAGCTGCAAACTCCCCATGTGCAGAAGGAGGCAGCCCTCTCTCGGCACGTTCCTTGCCTTCTCCCCTGGCAGAAGGGCTGCCCACCTGGGGTGCAGGCAAGCCACAGTCCTGCAGTGCCTGGTACTGGGGCAGCTGATCCCCGTCTCCTCCCTCATGGGGGGAGCAGGTGAATAAATACGTGATTCTCTTACTGGGGCCGTTTTAGTGCTCGCGCAGGCTATGCGCTTAGATAACGGTATGTGCCTAAAGACATCCCTGGATGTACTTATATTTAGTTCTGCCAAGTGCTTTCTGTTCCTCGATGATTTCTGATCGGAGGGAGGGAATACCGCATCTCTGTGGATCAATAGGTTTGCTTGGGTTGGTATCTCAGCCTGGAGAGTAGCAAAAGCTGAGGACAGAGAGGGACAGACTCACCCCTGCGTGAAGACTGGCACGGTGCAGGCAGCCTGGGTGGTCTCAGCTGAGTGCAATCCCGTTTCCATTTCCCTTTGGCTCCGTGTGTGCTCATGGAGAGTTACTGTGGCTCAGTTGTCGTTGCCGTCTAGCTATACTAACCTGATCGTTGCCTTGAAGCCCAGTTCGTGGGAATGTGCGTGACAGCCCTGTTCCTTAGCCTAGCGTTAGTAGGGGATGCCAGTTCATGGGGAGGTCTTCAGTACGTTGCGCATGGTTTATCATGGTTCATCTTCTGGGGATGCAGCAGAAAAGAACAGCCAGGTGATCATAAAATTATAACAGGGGGGTCTCACCAGCTTGGCGCAGGTGTATCGGCACTGCACGGTGGCAGGATAACCTTAGGTAGTAGTGCTATTATACTTCTGTTTTGCTAAAAGGTGCTAAAGCTCAGAGCCAAAAGGACGGAAACTGGAGTGAGCAGAGATGCGAGAGCGTTGCTGGATGTCTGTCATGTCAGCTTAAAGGGGGGTGGAAGTCCCAGGAAGCCAAACCCAACAGCTGCCCCAAATTGTCCCTGATGCTACGAAGCAATGCACCCCTCGCAGTCCCTTTGATTAAACACAAGAAATTTCTTTGTTTTCATGCATTCCTCATGGAAAAAAAACTAAAGGGAAAAAACCAGGGAGCTATGAGACAGTCTGTACTTCCCCTACCCCTAGCCAAGCAGTAGAGAGCAGTGGGAAACAGTTAGCGAAGGTGTCAGATTTTCTCTAAGGGCAGCCACAAGGCTCTTGTGCCAAACGCTATTTGACGTTTAATTTAAGACCTATGTAAAGTAACAGCCAGAGCAGGCAGCAGGCAGAGCGTTCCAGTTGACAGACTGGCTCTATTTGCTTTAATTTCCTTAGCGCGATGGCCAAGTTTATCTGCGAGCGAGAAATACTCGGAGTATTTTTTTGGTGTGTGTTAGCCCGTCGTGAAAAGAGAGCACTGTGTTGTGTTCAGACACCATTTCGGGCGTCAGGTGGCCTTCGTTAGGGAACATAATGCAAGAGAGCTGTGCGTCAGCGCCAGAGGAGCCAAAGAAAGTTGCGCCTCTTTGATTAAATAATGCCAAAGTCAAACACTGGATTCCTGGTCTGAACCGAGCCATTCAGCAGGTGTAAAGATGGAGAGAGAGGATCTGTGTGTGGTGGTTAGCAGCCTCGCAGCCAAGGAGGTGTGAGGGGGAGCAGGGAGGGCTTCCTCCTTCCTTAAATGTGGGTGTCGCCACCACTCAGTGCAGAGTGGTTTATATGAGGATGGCATCATATTGCGCCTGTGCAAAGGGACCGCCCGCAACACCTTTTCTGCTCCGTGTGGTTTGTGCTAGAAGCCCATGGATAGGGAAGGAAAGGTCGAGGGTGGTGATAGGAAGATTTCCAAGGTGTTATTTGCATTCAGATTGCTTTTTGTTTTCTTGTTGGCACTGGGAAATGGATCTAGCGTGCCGCTAAGGAGCCGAGACGGGAATAAAACCTACTTGGATATATGGAGGGGAGCAGTGGGAGTTTCTGGCCGAGCCCTGTATGAAGAGGAAAGCAGCAGTGGAAGCTGGGCTGACTGTGTAGCTAATGCTGGCAAAGGGGAAATGTTAAGAGGTGGTTGTAGAAATGAGTCAGGAAATATGTACATTACTTGAATTTTTTTTTTTTTTTCTTAAAGAAAATAAAGGTATTTGATCAGCAGAGCAAAGTATGGTACCTCCGAGGATGCAAGTTCAGTGATGAAGGTGTGTTAGTGGCACAGGTAAAGAATACCAGAGGAGGAAAGGTCTATGAAGCAAGTGGTTTGCCGCGGTGAAGACCAAAGGCAGCCGCAGAATGTGGAAGCGGTGGGAGGAGAAGGGCTCCCCAGGCAGTGGGACAGAGACAGCAGCCTGGAGGCGGTGTTGGCTGTGTGGAAGAGGACTTGGCTGCTTTTCCAAGGTCATTAGGAAGTCTAGACTTTCCCATAAAAGGGTCCCATTTGCTGAAGAAATCCTTGGGCTACCAATGCCCTGAGGGCTTCACGGAGAATGTAAAGACATGTAGCACAGCCTTGCTACAATGAGATACCTTCCCCAAGTTTTTATGTGTATATGGACCTTAGAAGCTGACTTTGGGGCAGGGTGGCTGGAACGAAGGTGGCTCTGGGGCTGACCCACCTGGTGGCTGGGGAACTGCTGCTCCAGGCTGGCTGGGTTTTGCTCCTCATCAGGTTCCTCGCCCAGCAGACAGGACTGAGGAGCCAAAACCAACTACATTCCTCTTAGAAAGCCAGAAAGCAAATAACTGCTTCTGTGTGCCGATGGAGGCATTTGAGGAACTCTATTCATGCAGCTGTTCCTGAAACTCAGAAAGGAGACTTCCACCTCTGTGACAAACTTCTCCTTGGTGCCTGGCGACCCGGGGGTTATTTGACCAGTGGGTTGGTGCCATCCTATGGATTTAAGTGCTTAAAATACCAGCTACCCTCCTTACGTAGAGAGCATCTCTCTGTCTAACATAACCCATCTGGAGAGAGCTTGTCTGTAGCGGTGTTCAGCGTAAATCACAAGTCCAAACCCCTCTCACATCACAGAGTACGCTTTTGTTCCTGTTAACGGGGCTTGCCAACTTGTGCTGCAACTTACCTTGGAAGGAGAAACCAGAGCGAGTTGCTAAAGGCAGGGAAAAATGAGTGCAGCTTTCTAATTGAGTCAAGAAAAAAATATTAAAAGGTTGAGAAATGCTCTTCTTGAATGAGGGCTTGAACGCCTGGGAGACTGGCAACTGTTGGATCCCTTTCTTTTTGCAAGCCCAGCTATGTTATCCTTGTCTTAGGGCCCCCTTGTGAAAATCAGTGTCAGAAAAGACTGGCCTGGTGGACTCAATCCTGTGAGTCCTTCCCCACAATAAAGCATCTTCTGACGTGAGTGAGCACTGGGGACAGACGGTGGTGCCCATCCCAAAAGAAACAATGCTGGGGACCGCAGTGGTGGATAAAGAGTGTGGTCAGGCTTCTGCCCAAGGGAGACAGTTTGCTGAATGTAAGAAAACTCCGCAACAAACTTAGATGATGTTGATTCAAGCCTTGAGGAGTTTGCAATCTAGCTGTCACCAACAGTATGGTTTGGACAACCATAATGCAGCCAGAGACGATACCATCTTGGGAAGATGTGACTAGCCTGGGACCATTGCGAAAAGGTTTCTGTGTGCGTTTACCATACATTTTTGCGGCATGGTTTCTTTTGCATAACTGGATCTTCCTAAACAGCGGTTGGATGGTCCAGCAAAGAGAAGAATGTGTATTAAAAATCAAACAACCCACCACAACAAGGGAAGGAATCCCAAATAGCACTAGGGGACCTTCCAAAACTGGTGTTTATCTTTTCTTTGCTTTTAACAATCCAGTTTCTCTTTCTGCGTTGTGTGTGCAGAGGGGCTAATCTAAGCTGAGCTTATCACAGCAGAGGAACTGGAGCACCTCCAAGTACATTGGCCTGTATCCTGGAAACAGGAGACTGCTTATCCAGCTTATTTCCAAGGAAAAAAGGAAGGGCTTGAGTTCTGCACAGGGTAAAATCCTCTATCATCTCTAGACCTGGATAGGCTGGAAGAACGGGCTAACAGCAACCTTATGAAGTTCAGCAAGGAAAAGTGTAAGGTCTTGCAACAGGGAAAACATAATCCAGGAGTGCAGCACAGGCTGGGATCTACCTGGCTGGGGAGCAACTCTGTGGGAAGGGACCTGAGGGTCCTGATGGACAACAAGCTCAATATGAGTGAAGAGTGTGCTGCTGCGGCAACGAAAGCCAACAAGATGCTGCGTTGCATCAACAAGGGCGTCAGCAGTAAAGAGTTCAGTTTTGGTCCCCGCTATACAAAAAAGATGTGGCCAGGCTGGAGATGGTCCAGAGAAGGGCCACCAAGGTGATCAAAGGACTGTGAAGCCTGACACACAAGGAAAGGCTGAGAGAATTGGGTTTGTTCAGCCTTGAGAAAAGAAGCCTTATGGGGGAGATCTTATCGCCATGTTCCAGTATTTAAAGGGTGGCTACAAAAAGGCTGGAGACTCTCTTTTTAGAAAGTGTCACATGGAAAAGACAAAGGGTAATGGGTACAAGTTACTCCATGGGAGATTCCCATTGGACACAAGAGGAAAATTTTTCACAATGAGAAAAATCAGCCACTGGAATAATTTTCCCAGGGAAGTAGTGGATACCCCATCATTGGATGCTTCTAAGATTCAGCAGGACATGTGATGGGCCATCTTGTCTAGACCGGGTTTTTGCCAAAAAAGGTTGGACCAGATGATCCTTGAGGTCCCTTCCAACCTGGTATTCTATGATTCCGTGATCTCGTCCTATGGCGTAGGATGTAGTCCCAGGTTTCTGTTGAATAGCTGCTGTGTCCGACTGGGGATCTTTATTGTTCAGATGGGAAAGTACCTCTCAGCAGGAGTGAGAAATGAGACTTAAAATACACATGATACTCTTTATCTTCCTGTCCCAACCCTTTGCACCCACTGCCATGATTAAATTTGTGAGAAGAGTCATAATAATAAATAAACTATATATTATTGAGGGCAAAAACTCCCGGGAGGAGAGACATTGAGTGGTACAAAGAGATACAGGCATGTTTAACAATGAAACAAAGGGGCAGACTTTGGCTGAACATCAGGAAAAACATACTGAGAGTAAAATAAATTTGGCTGTAGGACAGTTCCCAACAACAGTAGCAGCAGTTCTGTTACCCAGACTAATTTTAAACACTCCTGTAGGCATCTCTCCCATCTGGGCCTGGTTAGAGAAGGTTTCGGTCACATGAATATTTTGGAGATGTCACCTTTTCTTTGGCCCAAAATTGCTCATGGAAAATATTTTGAATCAATGGAGATAATTTCTTTCCATTTCAGACATGCCCTTTTTTTTTTTTTCATAGCAATAAATTTTAAAAAGAAAAATCACTTTGGAAAAGCGAGGACACGGGAATTTTTCAGCTGGTTTAGCATGGCTCTTTCTTTAAGGGAGTTTTGAATCGGCCACCTTCAATCTAGATTTTTACACACGGTAAAGACGTCAAGACGATTTGGAGGAAGTGATCAAAATGCAAAGGCACTTTTCCTTTCAGTCCCTGTCACAAACCTGCATCTTCAGAGTTAATGAATGAGTCTGCACAGACCGTCAGCGTCAGATGCTCCTTGCCCTCGTTATACAAACCAGCCAGAAATGGACAGGGAGTCAGGAACAACATCTGGCCAATGATGCACATAGACCATGTCAGTCACATCGTTTCTCCAAATTCTTGCTTCTTTCTTCTGGTACATTTCTATTTCCTGCAATCAAAGAGAATCCAGTGTGAAAGCTCTTTTACTTATTCACTGGGATAAAGTGCTGAGCAGAAAAGGTGTGAGAGGGAGAGAAAAGAAGGCGCAAATGACTCAACCCCTCCTGGAGCCCATGTGTGGGCAGCCTGAGGGCATCGTGGGCTGTTGGTTGGGAGGGGATGGTGCTCCGCACTGGGGTCTTGGGGATTGGGAGGGACTGGATGGTGCTGGATGGTTTTGCGTTTGCTCCCTGGCTTAGGTCTCTCATAACACGGTTTCCAGCACATATTTTGTGAAGTGAGAATGTGCTCTCTGTTCCCTTCTAGCGCACCTGTTAGCTCCACAAACAAGGCTGCCAATTAAACACAGAAGTCAAATCCCACAAGGAGCTTGGTTGCATATGCTAGAAGATGTATGTATGTAATAAATGGTATTACGAGGTATACACCCAAGCCTATTTATGAGTTACCATATGAGAGAGAAAGCATGGTCAGAATATTGAACAGGCTCCAATAACATAAGGGTTTATATGCTAGATCCACCTCCCACCCCTTGTTTCGTCTCGGACGAGTCATTTAGCTTTTCTGGGCCTCAGATTCTCTACTGAGTACATCTGGGGTGATTAAAAAAGAAAGAAATCTGTTTAATCTGTTTTGTCTGCTCTGATTCCTAGTGCTCTGAAACAGGAATTGCCTCTCTCTGCACATACTTGGTTTTGTTGGGACTGGTACCAACACTAAGTAATCCAGGTATTCCTGTTGCATTTCAGCCTGTACCCAAGCAGAGAGTATATGGAAGCAAAAGCAGTGCTAGTCCTTTGAATCCCCTTTTCTGTTTCATCATAGGTACCTCCTCTCACGAGTAAGTGAACTGGATTTTACTCATCACATGAGAACTAAGCTTTAGTTTCCATGGAAGTCAGGTACCTCTGGACTCGGCAAAGTCCCGTTATTACTCACCAAGGGAAGGGCAGCCAACACTGTACTTCAGCTGTAGCTGACAGGCAATTTATCTGGGACAAATCCCTTAACAGTGGGCTTCAGCCTTTCCTGAAATCTTATCCTTTGCCTCTCCGCACAAGCGGGGCCGCTGGCTTCACGCAGCGGCTCGTTTCAGACAGATGCTGACAACTGGAGCTGAGCGGTGGTGAGGGAACGTGACGGAAAGCTGCAGCAAATGTATTAATTGCACTGATTGGGGAGGGCTGGTTTCTTTTTTTTTTTTTTTTTTTTTTCCCTTTTTCTTTCTGTAAAAGCTCTGTGTGCGGGGGGAGCCTTGCTGAGATTTTTCTCTGGTACGGTAATTAACTAACACAGCCCGGCGTTCTAGGCTTCTGCCTCGCATCCCAGGGAGGTGCGTTATTAACCCGAAAGGATTTGATACCCTCCCGCTGTGTCCCGTTTTCTCTGCTCTTGCCCGCTCCTCCTGCTTGCTTCAGCCTCCCAGGTCCATTAAGATCTTCTCGGTTGCCCGTGCGCAAACCTGACAGGCTCATGGGGAGATTCTCAAATGATGCTGGTTCAATTAGCAGGATATAATTTGCCCTTTGGTGAAACTCTGGGCTCCCCTGCCAGGCTAAGCACTGGCTGCCAGGGCACTTAGCGCAGGGAGGAGCATTCCCATCACATCTTACTCACTGGCAGGTCACAGAAACAATGAACCCAAGTAGCTGCAGTAAGAAAGTGACTATATTTTTATCGCGGTTTTGTTTTTCCTCATGAAATGCAGTTTAGAGACAACCAGAAAGCCCACTTCGCTTATTCGATGTGAGCAAACTAGCTGGCAGCTGTAGCTTTTATTTCGGCCTGGGAATCCTGCTGGCTATCTCTTTTTTTCCCTTCCCCGGGAGCCCCTCTCGCAATTTGAGTTGTTCTGCCCTGTAGGTCACAGACCAGTTTGGCGTACAATTTTCTGTCTCTGTCTTGATCAAATGCTTTTCTGAATGATTTGCTGTTTGCTGCGGTTGATAACCTCCTGAGTGCTCGGTGTTGCTTCTCTCCCTCGCCTCTGAGATGGGTTGAAATATCTGAGGAGTTACTGGTATCAAACCGTACGTATTCACGGTGACTCTTCCCCATTCAGCCGCACAGACAAAAATTTCCGCATGGTCACCAAAAGCAGAGAGATGAGTCAAACCTCTAGCGAAAGTGATGTTCGGAACAGGGGGAGGGAAGGAAGCACAAGACATATTTTGGTTTTTTTCTCAGTGTTCAGCCACTTTGGACAATAGCTGTTCCCGTGAGATCTTTTGGAAGTTAGAGAGATTGCAAAGGGACAAACTTGTGTGCTTTGATGGCGAAACTTCTCACACGAGAGGAGGTCTTCTCCTGGAGAGAAGACGTGGAACAGGCTGGTGTCGTCTGCCCCCGCTGGGGCAGGAAGGAAATCTGGCCAGAGCTGCAAGGAGAATAGTGCCAGAGTCTGGTCTGGCTGCGTTGGCTCTCTCTTGTGGTGGGAAAAACCTGCCCTTAACTCTAGTCTTAAGGAATGTTCTTTTTTTTTTTTTCCCCCATTTTTTTTTTTTTGTTGCTTCTCTTTCCCAGGAGAGTTCCCTGGGTTTATAAACGACTGCATTTCCCTTCAGTGTGACAGCTGCAGCTTCACCTCTTCTCGTGTGAACCTGGAGTCAGGTCAGGCTGAAATGCTGAATCTTTTCTTTCTCCTCCTTCCCATGGTTCTCTGGCCCCCTCCTTCCTTCCCCATATCAACTGGCTGTATTGCCATAACTTGAGGATTAGTTTTTCCCTGTAGGACTGAGCTGAAATGCAAGTGCTTTACCGAGCAAAACAAATCTCTTCAATATTAGCAAGGCAAAGTAAAATGCTCGAGCACATGTGGTTTTTGTTAGCTGACTTCTCCCCCAGCCTCATGTTTGGTCCCAGTGTCAGATTCCCTCTTAAGTATGCTTAGGAGGTCACAGAAAGCAGGTGAATAGTCATACAATAAAAATCACATCACACCTCTTAAAAAATAAATAAAAAAAATTACATCCCCTCTTTCGTCCCTCCCCCCGTCCCCCCCAGCCCTCCCCATGCACAGTAGAGGCAAAGACTTGATTATGTACTCAGTGGGAATGAACTAAAAATGAGTTTTCCTAGCGGGTTTGAGCACGGTGATGTAGTCCACGGATCAGGCTTTTGCAAATGAGCACAGAGAGCTATAGGGTGCCCTAAGTTAAGCAGGTAAATATATGTCAGATTCTCAGCCGGTGCAAATTGCCTTCCCTGGAGTGATGCCACGCTGCGTCCGGGTCTGGCTTCCAAACGCATGTGCTTGTGCCAGCTGGGTCTTTTCGGGAAGCGTATATTGAGTAAGATGCTGAGAAGATGGCAAAGGTATATATGCAGAACACACCTCTGAGTGTTTGGTACAGGTGTGCAATAAAGCTTGGATGGGTTTTTTGAAACCATGACTCAGTTCCTTTAGGAAGATCAGATACTGGGTTTCTGTTGTGTTAGCGGGGAGGGTAGAGCCAAGCGCCCCAGACACCCCCAGCACTTCTTAACTGCTGGAAACTCATACAAATCTTTCGAATTGGTTTGACCTCACGAAAGCAATTTAATAAAACATTGAGGTCCTGGTCTTGTGCATGAATTTTACAAGCCACCCCCGCCCAAGGCAATACCTGCACATTGGCAGATACAGGAACTAACGCAAAGCAAGCAAGCTAGCTCCAGCACTGGTGACATTGTGAGAATTTTGTCTTTTTTTTTTTTTTTTTTTTTTTAAATTCAGTGTGTCCAGCAAACTTGCCTGCCTAGGAAGATATCTCCAGGTAGCGTTGTTCTGAAATGTTTGTGAATTTAGTTTCTCAGTGGACCCAGTAGTGTTGCCTGAAGAATATTCATTCATTTTACCGCCTGGACGCTTGCAACACCCCATCGCGACCTCCCTCAGGAGGCTCTGGTAGAGCTGGGTGCTTGCTCCCACCTCAGAGGCCGGTCCTGTAAACCCAGACTGGCTGCAGCCGTGACATCCTCACCTCCCAACATCTGTCTGCCCTTGCTATAACTGCAGTGCTCTCTAGATGATGTTTAGATGCTGCTGTTATCTATTAAAAAAAAAAAAAAATTCTTAGGAGCTCAGACGGATTGTATGGAGACCCAGCAGCAAGAAGAGATCCAGCAGCAAGAAGAGATCCAGCAGCAAGAAAACAGCTTGCCATGGGAAAGGAAGGTGCTTAAAAAGTGGAATTAAAAGGGAGAGCTGAATGACACATCAGGATTTTACATAGAAATGTTTCTTCAGGGCTATCAGCAGGAATGTTTATGGTAAAAGTACACAGCCTGCAGTGATCCACTCATCTGACTCTTTTGAGTCCTGGAACGTGGAGGGAGTTCAGCCCTTCATCATCAGCGTGAACCAGGACCCTCCAGGACTGTTGTGTTTTGTTGTTGTTAGCATCTATGTGGGCTTAATGCATGGATCGTGACTAGACAGGCACACTGAGGGGTGGATTTCAGGCAGATTGTCAACTCGCAGTCCAAACGCCTTTTCCTTGTTAGCTGGTGGCACACAACTAGTGCCGTTCAGCAGCTGCCCAACGGCAGCCGGAGTTCAAGGGACTCTGTCTGCCACAAACACAATCAGGCTCTGCTGCACACCAACATACAGGAGAAGACAATAAGCAACTTCCTTAGTTTGAACAAAATCTTCCTTTTCCACCTCTGGGTTCTCTTCGTGTTGGTTTCGGCGTATACCCTGATTCTAAATGTCCAAGAGGAGACAGAGTGAAAAAATATTCTCTCTGTTTTAAGGAATATGGAGTTCCTCAATATATATAAACTATATATTGAGGATATATAAAATATGTATATCCTCAAATATATATATATAAAAAAATTCCTCAAAATTTGGAGGAAGTTGAGGAAACTTGCTTGTATTCAGCTCCACGCTTGGGGCGTTTACTTCTCTCTACTGGGCACAACTAAAACCGGGCACGGCACTTAACATGTAAAAGGTTTTTAGAGAAAGATCATGATAGATCAGGGCCAAGACCTGCCTCTTGTTTTACTGAATGGTATGTTTGACTCATATGTGAGGTACCTTTTGAAAGCGAAGCTGTCATGATGTGTGCAGGTGCGTAAACTATGAACCCTTGTATAAACCACTGAATTTATCTGAGTTGAGATTTGATCTCAGAAGTGTTATTAGCCTTTGGGCTGCGAAAACAATTCTCCTTGTTATTCTAAGATAGCTTTTCTTGGCAGTAAGTATTCTGGGGTTTATCATCTTGCCTTTTTTTTTTTTCTTTTTTTTTTTTTTGTTCTCACAGTCCTGCACTCTGCTCCTGAATCTTCACTGCTCTGTTATTTCCCGTTTTTTGCTGATGTAAAATAGAGGATGAAAAGAGCAATTGAAACAATTGCAGCAGAGTAGATTTTCAACCTCTAACATCCGCGTGTGCTTGCTGGCACACTGTGAGTCTTAAATAACATGTTTATAAAGCAGTCTGATGCGTGATGCTCGGATGAAAGCACTTGTAGTTCAGAAGTGCACAGCCCTGCAATTTATGTAGCAAATACGGCTATCGCGTTCAGTAAACTCAAAGTCAACCACCACATTCTCGGGATGACAATGTTTTAAGGTGTAGCTGTGCAATTCTACTAATTAAAAAGTTGGGAGAAAGAAAGGTCGCAATAATTCAGCCTGTATCTCCTGGAAATCCTTTTGGGTATGGAAAAAGAAACAATCAAAACTCTTGGTGCAAAAGGGTTGACCTTTTAATTTCTTTTTTTTTTTTCGTGTTGCATTTGGTCATAAAATCCATGTAATTACTTCTAGGGGCTCTCGGTGATCATGATGGTAGTGTTTCAAAGCAATTAATTTGGAGCTTTGGTCTCATAAGTAGTAAACGGCAGTTACTGTAACTCTTGCTAAGCAGGGAGTGAAGCAGCTCCAGACCACCGGATGCTTTCAGGGTATTCAGCCGAGATTGGAAGAGAGAGAAGTCTTTGATGTGATGGTATTGGATGTATTGGAGGTATTGGATATATTTTTTTTGCCTCTGGAACATCTAGATAAGATGTTGTCCCCATCTTTAAAGAAAGTCACAGGGGTAAAAATAGGAAGGGCACTGACAAGAATGAGTCTTAAAAGCTCATCGCACAGTGACAAATTTGAGCTTGTCAATAACATCAACTTTTTGAAACAAATTCATAACCACGTGTATCTGTTTGAAAGCATAGCAATCAACTGACTATAATCTCACAAGGGGGAAAAAAGAACCTAAAACATTAACATGTAGCAGCTGAAAACAGGCTTTTAAAAATTATTATTATTTTTGCAATTTTTTACTAGTGATGGAAGTTTGCTATTAGAGCGACTTACCTAGGTGTACAGTGGCAATATCCTTACGTGGAGACATCGCTTATATGGAATGTGTTTGTTTTTCCTAAGAGTCTAATTTTCTATTTCAACCAGGAGCAGAGTGCAGAGATCTGCCTAATCTCATGTGGCACGTCTTACACATGAGGTCATAGCGAAACACCCATTGCAGCCACCTTGTGCTTTTAAGATCTGAGAGGATGAAGCAGATCTCACTTGCATGCCGTAAAAAGAAGTTACGCTCCTTCTGCCCTTTGCGCTGCATGAACTGCAAGACCTGCTCCACTCCGGGTCCTCTGAGGACGTGGGACATTCACAGTGGTGGGGACAGTCCACATACTGAAATGTAACATCGTGCTAGAGCAGGAGACTGATTACTGAAGTGGTGATTGCCTTGAACCGCTTGGGACCGGCCACATGAGATGCCTACGTGTTGTTTATGACTTTAGAGAAGAGCTTGGCAGCAGTGACTGAGCAGAGGAGAGGCTGGGAACGGTGAAAGACTGAAAGACAGACCTACCCACTCAGGTAGGGAGGATGAGGTTGCTCTGAGATAAAGTCCTGTTTCTCTCCAGCACAACAGCCAGGTTTTGATACTCTACTGCCTTTTTTCACAATTAGATTTTTAGGTTTGGGCATTTCTGTCTCAGTATCACATGCCTTTTGCTTGTCTTTGTGTCCTGACTCTACCTTGGGAACTTGGTGAGGTTAGGTTTGGAGAAGGACCTGCTATGATGATAAATAAGGTGCAACCAACGCCATGGGCCCCGGATAATGGATGATCCGTTTTGCAGGGTGCACCAGTTTGAGGAGTTTAATTTCTAACTAGCTAAAGATCCACCTTGTGAAAAATGACTTCCCATTTCCAACCTATAATGAAAGTAAAATAGTGGAAAGACAGATGAGTTAGCACTCCTAGTAATCTGTTATGTAGCTGGGTGAGAAATAAAACCATTTGTCTCTCCCCCTTGACTGACTTTTCTTACACAAAATAACTGTGTAATTGTCTTAAACCCCAAATAGAGAGCGTAGTCTGGAGGAGAGAGGGTCTTATATTTCAGCTGGCTCACAGCTGTTCATTTAGGGAGAACAAGGTTGTGTGTGTGAAGGGAATTCACTGGGAACCCATTTCTCAGAGCCATGACCCTTTTCCTGTTTGTCAGATGCACTGATTATCTGGAATACATTTTCTTGCTAAGTATTGTGTGAGTTTCTGGCAGGATAGCTGCCTTTGAGCCCAAAAGGACTCCTTCGCTGGCTGAGACTTGGGTGGACAGCGTGGGATTGTGCACTTCATGGACGGCGAGAGGAGCTGGATGGAGCCATGGAGTTCAGATCTTCACCTCGGATGTGACAGTGTTGGGGGCAGATGTACACGGGAATCAACACCATAAAATAACCTGAGCCCTTGCGGTATTTGCTGTAGGGTTTGGATCATACTTAGAGTTTCTGAAACTCTAGGTTTTTCAGTTCAGTGGACAAACAAAAAATGGTTCAGTTACAATTGACCCAAGAAGTTTCAACGTGGAGGATATTTTTAAATTTGCATTATTAAATTTTATACTGACTTTTTAAAATTGTTGAAACAATGGAAAGGAATTTTGTAGGAGCAAGACTATTTTTGCTGAGTTTACTAGAGCTGGATATATTTTTTTTTGTTCTTTCCTTAAATCAGTTTTAAGTCCTGATTCTGGCTGTTGTCCATACAGATTAAGAATCTTTTTTACCACTGCATTATACTGGCTGAATTTTAGAGCTAGGCATGGCAATGGCTTTCTGCTAACGAGGGAGATTGGTATCTCTTATGATGGTACTGGAACCTGGTGGAGTTTGGATCAGGAGGGGGAAGCGATTTCAGGAAGCATCCAGTATTTCAGCATGTGGCTTGAATGTTACCTTCTGGGGCAGTATCTTTGTACATCATTTTCCTAAAAAAGGACCAGATCTATTTTAAAAGTGTATATAATTTTTTTTCCCCTCTAGTATGTGGCAAGTGAAGTTCACAGACTATCAAATCTGTAAGTGTTATCCGGGGGCTAGCACTGCTTTATCTTTCAACTCAAGCTATCAAAACAATCAGAAGTTTATATTGTGTTGAGGCAGATTTTTCCCTTCTGAGAGCAGAAGCTGTGTTTTCATTGTAACGGTGACAGTAATCCTTTTAACAATTTGAAGTTGTAATATGGAGAAATGCAGAGTTCTGGTCACAGTACAAACTTTTGTACTCAAATCAATGAGCTCCCCAGTCGAGAAGGGAATGTCCAAAGGCTGTAGAGCCCTGTCCCCTTTACGTAATCCCAGTGGTGCGGAAAGTGCGGTCTCTTCCCAGAAATTAGCAAACAATTCACAACAACAAAGGCACAATGCAGTTCGTCAAACACGCTGAATAAACAGTCGCGGAGGAAGTTTGTGTAATGTGGCGGGGAGGAGGACAGTCAGGAACCAATGCACCCTCAAAACAAAAAACCAGCGGGTGTGAAGGGGATTTTCTATGCATTCCTCTCCGCTTCAGGAGTGAGTTGTTGGCTCAGAGCAGGCATTGTCCTGCAGCGGGTATTGTGTGTATGTGGGAAACCTGCCCGGCTTATCGGGGGACTTGGCCTTCGGGGAGTGTTGGGTGCTCTCTGTCTATGAAACCCAGCAAGGCCCTGAAGTCACAGCTGATACAACATCCCAGCTCTGAGCGATGGGGTAGCCCAAACCCATGTAGAGAGCAACACTGAACAAGTTTGCTTTTAGAAGGCCCCAAGGATGGTTTAGGTAGCATCTTACTGATGTCATGGTACGCTTTGGGGAGGGATTTTATTTTTTTTGCGTTTGCACCCTTTATGTATGGATTTCTTCCTGCTTCAGGTCTTAATGCGTGGGACAGTTTTGTTAAGACTTGACTGTGGCTTAACTGTGTGAGATTAATGAGGGGGAAGCTGTCCTCTGAGCATGACACATCAGGGCAGAAGTTCATCCGATATTTTACCTGCTGCGTAGATTAAACTCCTCTTCCAGTAAGACTTCATCAAATGAGTTTGGCCAAAGTGTAGACATACGTGTAGAGGTGCTCCTGTGCTTGGTCTTTGCCTCCAGTCTGCTTCCAGCCCTGGTGCAGGAAAGTAGGAACACCTTGGCAGCTCACACACAACCTGTCGGTTTTGCCAGACCTCTCCTGCTTCGCTATTACCTCTGTGTTCCTCCATGCGCGTGCAAGGTGAAGAGTAAATGACCATTTGGATGGGAAGCAACTGAAAAGTACAAATGTTTTGGAGCATGAGTACATTAAGGAAAAGCTAATGACAGATAATTTGTATGGGAATGTCAATAAATATTGTCTACATGCTTTCGACTGGTCAACCTGAAATGTATTTGTAATGGGAATAAATTGGATACTTCAGTCAACCCAGTGACTTCCATCATTCCTGAACTCTCTTTAAAAACAACATTATTTTAACATGTTTTTAAAGCACCTTTTCCTAACGTGATCCAGGAGGCTGTGCAAAACCAACTTGGAATAATCTTGAAACCCATACAGGGCCAAGCCAGAGAAAAGGAGCCAACACCTTTGGGCAAAGAAAACCAGAAAATCTAAGAAGAAGAGCCAGGAAGAAGGGAGGGAAGAGATGTTCATGGAAAAATCTACCTCTAAAGCAACATGCTGTCCAGAAATGCCCTTTTTTTTTTTTTTTTCTTGAGAAATCTCTGGGTAAAACTAAAGCAATGCCGTATTTATTCAGTTTTCTCATTGAAAGAATACTCCAGCTGTTGAGATAACACCTAGGACCAACAAGCTACTGTCTCTGCAGCTCCCTCAAATAATGAGCTTGGTTATTCTATTAATGGAATATGAGATTAGGGAGTTTGGGTTAAATACAGCATAGAGTGAGAGCCGTGTTCAGCCCAGATCCCAGACTTGCTTTTGTGTGATTTCTTAATTCATGAATTGAGGAGACCAGGTGTTTAAATTCCACATTCTTGATAAGGAAACAAGTATCCACTTGTTATCTGAACTATGGTGTCACGTATGGAGTAGGAAACTTCCCCATATAGGCTGCTAAAGCGATCCATACCCAAAGCAGCCTCTTTGCTACATCACTGCTACTTGAAATTATCTACAAATACAGGAAGTAGTGGGTAGGACTGTCTTCTCCAAGGTAAATATTTTAATTGTGAAAGAAAATGAACCTGAAGGCTCCAGCATACTGAGTCTGAGCTTCCTTGCTCAGTCTGTTGTACTGTGGAAGGGTAAGCATTTGGAAATACGCTCCAATGGATGGGATGGGCAGGGCAGGCTGTATTTCTTTTTATTCCTTTCTAGCTTGGTGCCAAAACACACAAGAAGGGATGGTCTGGATTTTCCTGTCATTCCCTGTGTCACTCCAAACTGAATGTTGTTGCTGAGGTTCAGCTTAAAGATTCTGAACCCTGAACGAATTTCTAGGTCAAATTTTATGGCCTTCATTTTCACTCAAATCCAAACCTGAGGATCACAGAAATTCTTTCACTCAGGATTTTTGTTGCTACTTCAGGTCTAAATCTTCTCTTGGGTATCCATCATGAACACCAGGCACCAGTGACCCACCCAGTGGCAAGAGCTGGCATTGGCCCAGCAGGTTCATGGTTGGATATCCTCAGAATTCTGCATGGAAATCAGATTAAAATATTCTCAGAAAGCAACGTGACCAAAAGTAGACCTGAATGTCTGAACCCGTCTCTCTTATTCCTCTAACAGTGTCTCGCAGTCTATGGGGAAACACGATCATCTGAGGTCACCCCTGAACACAGGAAAAGCATAGCTGAAGAAAGTATCTTTTAAGAAACTGGTAACTCTGAAGTTTGTGGCAATCCTATTCTGAGCAAACTGACATCTAAAAGACTGACAGCAGCAAAGGTAAATATAGTAGTAGCGCGGCAGGGGAGCTGAGATGAATAGAGACGTATTCTACTGAGAGACTCCGTGACATCCTGAATTGCATCAGTGAAGTCCCAAGCTTTGCCCTGTTGGATTCAAAGACACTGATGGAGCCCGAGGCGAGTTCCAAGGCACAGTCGTCTCCTTCCTTGAAGTCTCTTCCCACTGGGCTCAAGCCCTCCCTGAAGATTTTCAGATCTGGTAATACAGGATCAGAAGCTCATTATGAAGTTGGTCTGTTCCTCTCTTTGTACTTCTGCCCTGTTTATATTTGTTGGTGCTCATCAAGACGTAACTTCTGCTTGAAAGTAGAAATATTGAACTCTGTTCTACTTTTTCTCCTTTGGTAAGATCTGGAGCAGTCCATACTTGTAAAACAGACGGAAAAGAAAGAATAGTCTTTAGGTCAGCCAAGATTTAGAAGGGGAAACACTTAATTTGTTACAATGATAGCCTTTTGTTGTGCTTTTAAACTTATGATATATCCTTAACGGTCCACCAGTAGTAGGTAGAATCCACTGCAAGGATAAGACTGTGGTTTCCTGGCTTCCACTGACTTACACCTGTTTAATGAGTTTAGTTTGTAATTTTGAGATCATGGAAAGGATGTAGCTTCAGACATAGCTCTTACTCGTACATCTAATAGAGGCCTCTGTTCTAGTGAGTCCCATAGATGCCTGTTCTACTTCTCTAGGTAAGGATATGTAAGTGCAATATGAATGATTTCTGTATATTTAGGGGGGAAGGAATATCAGCCAACTGCAGAAACGTGTATTTCTTTTTGCTTCTCTTTGCTTATTTAATAATAAACCCAAGACTATTATAAATAGAGATCACATCTGGTACCCTCCCCTTTTTTGTGTTCTCTGGGCATCTAGATGCATTAAAGCAAACCGAATATTTGAGTACAAAACTTCTCTCAGAGAAATGTTACGGTACACCCTTGTATGGTATTATACCAAAGCAGAGAAAATGTTTATGGGAGAGTTAACCAAGCAATATGTGTATATATGTGCACAGCCATGCATGTGTGTGAGCTCTCTCTGCAGGATAAAAAGCTTTTGTGATGCTTTAAGAAAACGTTGAGCTACCAAGGGGACTGGATAGCAGCAGTTTTCTGAATAGCCGTTCTTTTCCCAGACAACGTTCAGAAATAACCTTTAACTGCTAAGGCAAGAAATAAATAAAAATGCAGCAAAATTTCTCTGATGGGGATTGTTTGGCTTCTGCATGAGCCCGGGCGATGTGACTGGGCTGGGTTGCTTTAGGAGCTTCACATTAAGAATGTGTCTCAAGAGCAATGCACGGCAAATCTTTTTTTAGAGTGCTGGATTCAGGGACTGCTAGGTACTGCAATTAGACAATGTTTGCAGAATAGAGGGAATAGAAAAAATAGTCACGTTACAGCTGCCCTGTGTCTCAAATCTTGTTTGGAAACACTTTTAATTGGTCTATCTATCATGCCATTCATTTGGATTAAGAATGGCTAGTGCTCGGTGTTGCCCAGAAGCAATAATCTCAGCAAGACCATGTTCTCTTCACAGCTTCATTAACCTCTACAATAAACAGTCAAAGCTTTATGGTATAAATGTTCATGGAGTAAATGTTCTGCAGCTCTTTGGGTGGTCCATCTGTCTTTTGAGGTAGCCATGGGTGAATGCTAGATAGCTATTTCCTAAAGAGATCGGTACAAAAATCAATTTTTCAGGGGGCTGCAGGTATTGCAAGTTGACCCCCATGTTCCTGTACATCCATTCCCAGAACCCACTTGTTGGGCTCCTTCAACAGAGCTCAGTTGAATTGGAAAGACACTCAAAATCATGAATGTAGGCTTGGGATGTCTGCACCCTTCGGGGTGGAAGTGAAAAGGCAGGTTGCAGTTATTTCCCTAGAAAATAAACAGTGCCTTTTGACATGCTGCATCTTGCTGAATTTGGCACCAGACTGCAGTATGCCCTAGCTGGAGGAAAGAGCTGGGTGGAGAGACCTCGTGGAGAGATCTCCTGGATAAGCTTCTCTTCTCACCTGAGAAGTGCTTTGAGAGGTGCGGAAACGGGGAAAATAACCCAGCCATGCAGGGACTTGGGCTTCTTATAGCCAAGACTTGGCTGAGTGACCCACAAACAGGGAGTTGGCTTTGGGAACTGCGTGCTCAGATGGTCCTCACAGGCAGTAACTAAGCTGGCACTTAAGACAACAGGTTCAAAAAAAAAACCCCAAACCAACAAGCCCAAAACCTCAAAAACCAACCCACCTCCAGCCCACGCCAACCCTAAAATATAGCGATGGTAAATGTATTAATAATGATTGGAAAAAAACCTCCGTGACGAAATCCTGAAATGGTGTGGAGTGACGTGGGGGGAGAACATGTGGCACCAGGCACCACGGTTATCTGGGCTTGACAAGAACGGGGGTGAGAGCTGGTTTATCAATCAGATCAGGTTAAAAGTGGAGTTGAAGGAAGGGAGTTCACGGTGTCCCACACTGGGTTTTGGGTCCAAAGTAGTGCCTCAAGCTTTTAGGGTTATCATGTTGAAAATAATCCCATGATATTCCTGTAAGCCTGCCCTGTCGCTAGCTCTGCTAAGACTCCCCAGGAGAAGAACTCATGATGCTCTGGCATGTAAAATATGCAATATCTGATTGTGCTGAGATTGACTTAGGCTGTAATTAGACTACATGCATGCTGATAGAGCCATATTAACTTGATAATGTAGTAATGTTGCTTCTGTCACAAATTGTTTTAAATTCAGCTTGTGGCAAATAGCAAAAAACGGAAACAAAATTTATTCATGCTCCGGGCTCGCAATATGGATTTCACCATTGGTCTTTGAGTCATTTAATAATGATTGGAAATAACTCTTTCAGGGCGAAATTGCAAGAAAAAATCCAGTTTCTACTTGGGCAAAGCTCCTTTTTAAATCTAATCTCTCTCTCTCTCATGTTCATCCGGGTAGTCACAGGAGTTTCAATCAGCCAACCTTAACTCGGCTCCCTAATAGGCCTGAAGCCTGCCAGAAAGGAACGGGCACCTAGCGAGTAAATTCTGGGGCAGCATGGAATTTTATTGGCACTATCTATGATTTTTGAATTTCTTCTTCTTTCCTTTCCAGAAATGCTTTAGGGGTTGGTGTGAGTTTTGAGAGGAACTAGTCCATGGAACAGCAACTAGTTGTTTTATATACAAGCTACTGGAAAATAGACAGGAGCTCTTCGTTTAGCTGATGAAAGCAGAGATGGCATCTTCTAAATTCTCTGGGCCTCTAGCCAAATTCATCCCAAAGATAATGGGTACCACAGGTAATTTAATGAACAAAGAGCCTCTCCCTGCAGCTATGTGCAACTGCTGATGGTTACCTAATCCTGCAGCTGCACACAATTGCTGATGGTTTCATGATCCTATCTCCAGCTATCTCGACATGGTCCACTTGCCTCTTTTACACTGCAAAATATCTTGCTTGCTGTGTGTTATAGACTGTCTTGTGGCTGGACACTGTCTTACAGGCCATTTATCTCTCTTTACTCTAGACCTAATTGAATTTCTCTTGATTTGATTCCCCTCTGGTTACACATTTTTCTAACGTACTGAGGAAACGCTCTTGAGCAAACAAGGGTAGCTGGTGAGTTAGGTGAGTCTCATTAGCATTTCTGAGCATCTTTGTGAGAGAATCTGCAGTCATCCTTCCTCACTGTTCTTTCTCCCTCTCTGTATTGCAATACAGTTTTATAGCCAGTGAGATCATGCATTCAGAGATGTTGTCTTGATGTAAACCTGTATCTGTCTGTGTGAACTATTTCACATGAGCTTTCGGCAGCAAACTAGGGTGTTCCCAGTCCTTCAGGTGTGCTTTCCTTGTGGAATTTTCCAATGATGAAACAAAATCTATATCAGGCGGGATTTCTATCTAGTCTGTAAATCTCTTTTTTTAATCATCTCACATTTTCCCCAGATATTTCTCAATGGTCTCAAACCATTTAGTTCTCCTTATGTCTTGTCTACTTTAGGGAGGATTTTACTGATCTCTTGTTAATTATTGGTTCCCATTTTTACCTGTCCCTTTAAACTCTGGATCACGTTAAGTGGATATGTGGAAACCAAGAAATATTAGTGGTTTGCCCAAGGTCATTAGCATCTGTGTTCAGATCCTAGGAACTCTAGCTTGGAGTCCTATGCTCTATCTGTGAGAAACAGCATAGCACTCGTATTGTAATTTCCATCTGCGGATCTCAAAATTCTTCATAAATATCTGTCAAATATTCCCAACTTCTATATGGGAAGATAAAAGCCTAGGTAAGTGAAAGGTCCAAGTCCCCAAAGAGAATAAAGAAACGCCCTGTCCCTTTCCTCCATCCCAAAATGCTCTGGATCCACAGCTCTGAATGACATGCCCAGACTTCCAGTATAACATGCTGGGAGAGCTTGGGATGTCGGCGTAGTACACAAAAGCCAGAACATGAAGTCGAAAGCAACTCAGTTTCACAAAGGGTTAAGGGCTTACACAGATGCCTTACTGGGTGAGGGTGCATTTGGGTACCTTATCTGCTGTTCCTGGAAAGGACTTTTTGTTGATCTTTTCAAGTGCTTATGCCACTTTTTGCACCTACAGAACAAGGTAGCAATAAAGCCACTTACATTTTTTTACTTGGTAATTCCTTACAGTAACTAACTCCATGTTCTTGATTCCCTGGGCTTTTGCTCAAACTTCTGGAACACAGATCTTCCGAACATAGACTCCTTGAACATAGATCCTCTCTCATTTTGTTTTCAAATTCATACCTTAATGGTAGGAGTGAAAACAGAGTAAAGGACCTGTTTGAGAACGTACTTAAAGCAAAATCTTGAGTTTACTTTTGCATGTGAAGGCAATGAGTGTGTGCTTCAGTTGTCTGAACTTCCTTGCAATTAACAGCAATTAGCAGCTGAGTACTTCCTACAAAGCTGAGCAGAGTGTTCAATAAGAAGTGATGACCCGGTATGTTTGCACTCAAGGTATTTATCTCTTGAGGTTTCTTCTCCTGGGACAATGATGGTGTTTCTGTTTCCTCTTTGGAGACTACATAGAAGTTTCCCTTTCAAACTGCTCAGCCTCCTGACTTTTCCGTGGCAATTAAGGCTGTTGGATTTGGTCCTTTTTGGTTCCACTCTTCAGCTGCTGCAAGGGTCTACCTATTATTACGGTTATTAAGCCTGACTTGGTGAATCTTTTTGGAGGAAGTTACTTCAATATGTGATTGGGTGGATCTGAACGAAAGCTCTGAGACTATCTATCTGACTTGTCTCTGTGGGTATAGACCTAAACTCTCAAAGTAAAGATGAGTTCAGACACAACGGTAGCTTTACTGCACATGTAATTATTGCAAGTTTGCCATGCCACAGTCGACATGAGCATAACTCTACGTGTTGGATTGGAATGGAAACACGCTAGCTCGGAAGAGCCTGATTTGTACATACATTCATCAATTTTCATATTGAGAAGAGAGTGTTTGCATTTGATTACTAAGAGCTGTTGTGTTTAGTCAACAATTATTTATATTTCTGTATGAGGGAGATAAGTAATTTGACTTACTAGTAAGCAGACATATACAGAACTTAATCAGAAGGCTTCAAGGATTTATATTATGAATTTTACATGAAGGCACAGTTCTGGCTGTATCTGACGCCCGTTAGCCAAACTGAAAATGAATATTTCTGGTTTTGATGAGCCTTATAAAAAAGGAAATCAAGCTTGTCAGTGCCCTTCACGCAACGAAACTGGCTTTTATTTTTCAGTGAAAATCTGGAAGGTTTTTGCACGTCTTGAGGGCTGAGGATTTGGGGTTTTTTTCATCATTTCATCCAAGGTACACTTTTCCTGTGAAAAAACTGTTGTTTTCTTCAATTTATGTACCTTTTCTGTGGGGGACATGGTGGGGTAGGGAACCATGCTTACTTTGAGATCTCATTTTTCTCCATGATCTTTATAAATGTGTACTTATATTATATGGTTTTGGCTACATAGAACTCCATTAGCTTGTGCTTAAACGCGTGGAAACACGTGGGTGAATTATTGGCTCGGAGAGTGCAATGTTGAAACACATACATGGGTTAGTCATTTGGCCAATTGCAGAACTTAAAATCTGACTAAACACTGGAGATGTAACTCTTAGTGGGACTTTCTTCATCTACAGGCTGATTTGTTTTAATAAGAAAAAAAAATTTAAAAAAGTTTGAAACTAAAAGTCTCTGGTATGTTAAATAACAATCTTTCGGGAATACCAAAGATGAAGAGAGGAGGTTTATAATAATTCAGCAATGTCTTCACCTGTGCGTGGCAAAACTGGTACCTCTCTACAGATCTTATTCTGCAAATTTTTCTGCTTCTTTCTTTTAGTCCCTCTCTTTATAATCCTCGCTGGCTTCTTGAATTGGAAGGATGAACTGCATCTGTCAGTCATGAAACAAAATGCAAGGAAATGCAGTTTTTAGACTTAACAGCATTTATGTTTTGGGCCTTTATGAAAGGAATATTTTTGAGCTGCTTCTTGGCCAGGTTAAATGTTGAATTATGGACCTAGATTTGTAGGTACACCCCAACTAAATCACTATTGTCCTCAGATGGTTTTGCTCTCTATCTTTTACAACATCTGCTGTTATAAATCTGACAGATTTGGGTTGTTGCCTACCTGGGCTAGGTTTCTGATAGCGAAACATCAGGTCTTCTCTCAGCTGGGTAGCTCGAGGAACTGCTGGCTCCAACTTCTCTCCTATCTTTCATCGTATTCTCCTGGAGACTAGATAGATAATAATAAATGTTTCATACGGCCCTATTTTGCAGCCCCTGTGCAAAAGGAAGGATGGTCGAGACAGAGAAACAAGCGAATAGTGAAAACATTGTTTGATGGGATTAAGAACTCGAGCCATTCAAAGGAGCTGGTATAGCTAGGGCTGGCCGGTGATGCCTGGCTTGATGTGCTTAGCAAGGAGCACGTTAGTATAACTGACAAACGCAGAGAAATCTTCTCTCGCTTGGCAAGTCGCTGTGGAGATTTGTTGCAAGTCAGTGCCATAGTTCAGTCCAGGTTTCTTCAGTCATGAAAGTAAGTCATGGCTCAACACAAGGCTCCTATGACCCCTTCTGCAAAGGAGGGTGAAGATGGGAAAGAAGCACTGCTTTCTCTGCTCACACCGTCTGCCTATCAATGCCAAATTAAATGCTCCAGCTCTGCCGCGCTGAGCGTTCATCCTGTTTGAGGGATACTGTGGCTTGCTACTCATGGCCATCTATATCCATTAGCCACCCTGTAGGGCAGAACGAATGGAGTAAACGGTGCCCAGGCTTTTCAGAGAACCAGTAGTGAAATCTTAATTTACCGAGAAAACACAATGTAACGTTTCCATTTCTTCTTGTCTTCCTCAACTGGTGTTCAATGTGGGCCTGTCTTACCGTGTTACTGCCAAGAAAAGGCGTGCGCTTGCTACTGCTGCGCTGAAGGCTAATGCTATGAGAGGGGTGAGGGAGCAAGGGCAGACACCCTATAATCCAATTAACAGAAGAGTGTCCTTGCTGGATAATATGACAGCATCTTGCAAATTTTTGTTTTTATTTTTTTAAGTAAATCCTTTGCTGATTGAGTAGCTGAGGCAGGAATCTGAAGACCTTTATTTGCCCCCAGTGTAAATATAAGCTGATGAACTGTGGGCTTCTGGGGTTTTTTTGCCCACGCAGTGTCTGCCAATGAACCTTCACTGTGTCTTTGAAGAATCCCTTTATAGTGGTGAGAGGAGCAGCAGATGTGTTTGAGCAACCTGGTTTATGATGCTGTCCACAGTGTGGGGTTTTTTCCTTTTTTTTTTTTTTTTTTAATAAAAAAATTGGCTTGCTTGAAATGGGACTGCTCTGACGTTACTTCCTTGAAAGTCCTTCAATTACTTTTGCAGGAATAAGTAACAGGTTTGCACTATGGAAAATGAGGACGCCAAGGGGAATGTCAAGTTGCGGAAGCTCTTCCCTCCTGACAGACCAATTTGACCATGAACGCAATTTTTTCACCTTTTTCATTTCTCAGGGGAGTAGGTCCATATTACAGAGCCCTGTCCCCTGCAGGCAGGACATCTCCAATTGTGTCATTGTTGGGAGCAGCTGGGAAACTGGGGAAAGCTATTGCACAAGACGTACTTGAAGCTGCAAACAGGGGAAACATTGGTAAGTTAAGGATTAATTTCTTCCTAAACTGGATCTAACAACCATCAGCTGAAAAACGTGTTGAGAGAAGCAGCTGGGCATGGATTTCTGAGGTGGCAGAAGTAAATGAGAATGTGAGTACCAAGTAATGGGCAGAGGGTTATGATAGTCCTGCCAAATAGTGATACAAATTTTAGGGTCCTGTTATCTGTCTTCACAAGGCCTTTCTTTCTGCTCCAGACTTTGCCTGCAGGCTCGAATTTCAGTGATATTCTGGAACGTAAATACCCTAATTGTGCTTGCAAATCAGGTACTTAAACTTCCAAATCCTCGTCATCTTTGTATCTTTGTTGTCCAGATTATATGAATCCTAAGGGTAAGAAAAGGAGATTTCAGTCTGTGAAGCTGTCATCCTGACACATTTCATACAGGACTCTGGCATTTTGTAAATGCCACGTTAACAATCAGGGATGAGGTATCATGCAGAAGTATTCTTAGTAAAAGAATAGAGGTCCTCTTAGAGGCAAAAACGGAGAATGTCACAGTAAATGTCCCCGGGGCAACAGGTTTTCTGGGTTGGACACTGACATCCCTTGGATGGATGATAGAACACGAATGATTTCTCGCCTCTGCTTCCCGTTAATCAGAAGCTGCTAGGGCAGGGTAGTGAGGGGAGAAGTCCTCGCTTAAGAGGACGGTTGCTGTGGAAGGTGTGGTGGGCTGCCACCTGCTCTGCTGGATAGATATGGAATGTCAACCCTTACCTCACGCTTTCAACTTCAGAAAACACCGTAAGGACCAAGGAATTATTTAAATGTGGTTTAAAATATAGTTTAGCAAAATGAAACACCAACAGAGTTAACTGGGATCTGGACCTTTAGCTTCTTATTTATAACAGAATTTCAGTTGGAGGGGAGAGTGAATGGGAACTTTTGTGATAAATGAGGACTTGCATATGGCAATAAACAGTGTCTTTTTTTCTCATAACGGTAGCCTCATTTATTTACTTTTTTTAAAATAGTGTGAAATTATTAGACTTCAGGAAAAAAATAAGATTTTTTCGTCCAATGTAGTACTCCCCCTTTAATGAGATGTAATTAATAACACTCTTACCTGAGTAGATGTCCTCTGCAAAAAGAGGCTAAGTAGTACAGTAGTGTACTTGTACTACTGTACTTTTTCTTTAAGGCACTTCGTAGATGATTGCAGGTGCACTTACTGTGAGGGATGGTGGTGCTATTCCCACTGGAACATATGTCAAAATGAAGCCCCGACAGCTTGGAAACGTGATGGGAGAAGAGCATCTCTGGTTGATGCTGTCTGGGCACGGCCAGTTCTGTGGCAGTAAAATGCAATCACGTACGTAGAAATGTGGACAGAGCGATGCTGTCGTCTGCGTGACAGCTCATTCAACTATCTTCTGCAGACCTCCTTCCTGCCAAATTAAAATATGGGCTTCTAACAGCTCCTCAAGAATGTCTAGACATCAGATCAGGCTTGTTGTTGAAACTTTCTTAACTTACAGTCCCAGATGCCTTTACTGGCGAAACATCATCATCATGTTTTTGCTTATCACAGATGTCTCTCATCCAGGCAATGTTTATACTCTGGTAGCTCTGCAAGTTTTACATCCACAATTTGTCTAGGTCTTGTATAATATTTGAGGCAGTGGCCTTTTCTATCTACCGCTTTAAATAAAACTTCTGCCCAGGTGCTAGCTTTTAATTCATTTCAGCAACATCATTTTTCCTCTGACTTTGACAGATGCCATGTGGCTCAGTTATAGGGGCTGAATATATCGCTGTGACTGTACTACCCATGTACTTTGTGTCCTCCGGTCTCTACTCCAACAAATCACTTTTCTTCACTTTCCAGAGCTTTCACAGGCTCTTCCCCACTTATCTTACAGTCCGTATCAAACAAGATCAAAGATTCTGCCTCCAATCAACCTGTAATACTGGCCTTCATCACCTGTTCATTACATTTTCAATCACACATTTCTACTCCTTTCTCCCAGGCAATCCCTCACTCCTGGAGGAAACCCACCATCAGCCTGCACGCAGCAATGCCATTATCATCCTTGAAGTCCATTCTTTTTGCCCTGTTGCCTAATGATAATGATTAGGTGTATGGAGGCTTCATGCCATGGTGATCATCTTGATCGCACAGTTTCTCTGTAATTTTTCCCTTTTTTGCACTTTCTTGTCATCTCTTGCCTTTGCATGGTGACCTCTTTGGGGCCAGGGTGGTCTCTGTACATTGTACGATGGTGATGCAAACTTAGCAACAATAGTATCTGGAAAACTTGGAAGGATGGATAACGTTTGTATTCATCCTCTTAACTCGGCATAAATCTGGTCCAAGCAAGACTTCACAAATTAGGTACTTACTTTGCAGCTTTTCATTGTCCTGTGGGATAATAAGTTAGTTATTTATGTCTTTTATTTAATTTTTAGTAGATACGGGAGGACGTTCAGTCACAAGAACTACTCCAGAGTTATCTACTTGCTCACTAGCAGCGTCTGTGTGAATTTAAAGATGTGGTGATGCCTCTGCAAAAGGACCCAGAGAAAATGGTATGAATTAATTAAAACTCTGAATTAGTGGATTATTCAAACCTTCTGGGTGGAAATTTTCATGCAGAGTTTAAATTGCCTTGATTCACTTTGGAATAAACATTTAATTTTAAAATATTCACACAGCTTTTGGGGACGTTGCTATCTCCGCATTAATTTTTTTCTGGCTTCCTGGTTTGCCTGGGTAAGAAACATTAATACTAAGTTGGGGACTGAATTCTCTCGCTGACCTCTCTCCAGCTGATCTTTGGGACGTGCTGGAGATGTTTGCTTGACTTCATGCCCAGATGAATCTCTGGGAGTCTTGTGCTCGCCCAACCATGCTTGGAGTCATCTCCCGAGGGGCTCGGCGGGTGCAGCTGAACGTGCGTGTGAGTGGCAGGAGGTTGCTCAGATGGTTTTCAATACGCTGCGCCGCTGCTGCAGGGAGAACTGGGGCTGGCACTAGCTCCATTTAAAGATGGGCCGGGGGAAAGGGACTGCAGCTTGCATAGCTCATTGTCTGAATCCAGCGGTGCCATTCTTTGTCCCTCTAGAGGAAGGAGGGCGACTACGTTTAGCGAGAGAGATGGTAAATTGAATCATTCCTTTGGCCATCTTTTATCACCATCAGAACTGTCCTTCAGGGGGAAAAAACAACCAACCAACCAAACAAAACAACCAACCAACAATTAGAGTTACTTGAGGATATCGGACTGTGTCACGCTTCTAACACAATCTCTACTGCCGGAATATATTTCTGCTATGTGCTACAAATATTTCAAGTGAAAGCTTCCTCCCCCTTCCCAACATTAATTTTATAGATGTCTAATTAATTATCCTCCCTATGGCAACTGGCTGTGGTTTTTATTAACTTGCAAATCAAAAAAAGAGTCTGAAAAATGACAAGTTAATTTTTTTTAATAAGGTATGTCTTCCGTGTTTATTCATATTTTATTACCCAGCAGTCTGTGAAGCTATCTATTTAATTTGGAAAATACATTATTGCGGTTTGAGTAATCTCCCGTGGAAAAAAAATAAGGATTATTTTGCAACCACAGTGATGAAACATATTGTACTGAAGTCACGAATATGCTAAACAGCTACATATATAATGATCGCGACAGCAGTGTTAATGTTAATATAATCCTTGCATCAATTTTCTCCTGGTATGGGACATTCCCAGATGCAAAACTTTTGGTATAAATCCTGGGCCTATTTTGGCAACAAGTGTTTTGCAATTGGGTTTGATGGAGCCAAGATTTCACTGGTTCTCTCTAGTCCACAAAACTCAGAATTGTTCCACCAACGTGAAATGAAGCTTGTACAAGCATCTCTTCCTCATGAAGAGAATGAAAAAGTACAGAGGAGCTCCTGCCAATGCTTGCTTCACACCGAAACTATTCTGAGGAAGATTCTCAGAAATGAGGGTGAAGACACGGGGGGGAAAAAAAAATAATGACTGCTGCAACGTTTTGGTAGTTGTTTGTACCCTTTCCACAAGGAATAATGCTTCCCATTTGACGTCCTGCTGTTTCTGTGACTTATCTCAGGAATTAATGAGCTCTGTAATCCTAGCCAAGTTTAGAAATGTTACTAATTGCAAATTGCTTTGATTTGACTTTTCAGCTTCTTGTCCCACCGAGTGCTGTCTCCTGTCTGGGACCGTGCCTGAAGGTTCCTGGTGGCTGGTCGTGTCCTTCCACTTTGGAGACAGTCAGCTCTGCTAAATGTTGCTCTTTATCCTGTACTTCTACCCATGTTACCAGAAGGAACCATGCCTCTAGTCTTGTGGATCCATCTGCTGTTTCATCCTGCTTTGACTGTGGGAAGTACCAGATGCATTCATGGAAGATGTTGGGCGCCCATAAAGGGAAGAGGAGATTTCTCAGCCACCCCAAGGCCAGCTTTTTGAGATGAGCTCAAGTCTTCTTTGAAGCTCTGAAACAATTTGCTCTGTCTGTTCCCCTGTTGAAAACTTGGCTGGGAGTCCCTGGCTTTCCTTCTGAAGTGCAATGGTTTATAATCTCCACATTTCTTTAGTTCTATTGGCATAATTTAGAGATTTCTTTATTATTCATACTTATATGTCAGTTCTTGGAGGAGCGTGGGGAAGACAAGATAGAGAAATTGTACTGAAAGAAAGAGCTGTCAAGCTTAATGTGGGGCATTTCTCATTTTCTGAAACTGTGGAAAGAAATATTTGCGAGGCAGTCGTTTGGACAGTCTCTGTTCCAGCTTTAGAAACCTTGGCATATTTATAATGTTTGACTGTATGAAAGGTACGAGTGCATGCGACTGCTATAAATCCAGATAAGTACAGCACTGGGCAATGCTACTCCACCCGTGGTCTGCAAGGTGTCAGCAGGTAGCCCGTGACAGCAACTGCCAGTACCCACAGGCTCTTTTCAGTGGTGCCCAGCGACAGGACAAGAGGTAACGGGCACAAACGTGACCATAGGAAGTTCCACCTAAAAATGACGAGGAGCTTCTTTCCTTTGAGGGTGGCAGAGCCCTGGCACAGGCTGCCCAGAGAGGTGGGGGAGTCTCCATCTCTGGAGACATTCAAAACCCCCCTGTGCGACCTGCTCTGGGTGACCCTGCTCTGGCAGGGGGTTGGACTAGATGATCTCCAGAGGTCCCTTCCAACCCCTACGATTCTGTGATTCTATGACCTGTTGGGTAAGGGGGGCTCCAGCCCCAGGTGCCTGCAATAGGCAGGAGCTACCTCCTAACAGCAGCTGGGAGCAGACACGAAGTCAGATTGTTCTTGATCATCATGATTTTTACAGGTTGAATATAGCTGGTTTGTGTCTGCAGTGAGAAAAACACAATTTTGGACAGCAGTAGCATTTTGCCTGCCTGGGTGATTAGTGTTTCATTTAGCATTCTGTTAACTGCCTGCCAGACTCTTAAGGGATGCAAGCTAGTGCGTAACATCTTTCTCCAAGACTGTTAGGACCTTCTTTAATTAAAAGGAGGTTGAGGGAAACGTTGATGTGCAAAGTAACTCTATGGCCAATGTGTTCATATTGATTAAGCAAGAACCATGCTTTGGTGTGTGAGGGGTATTTTTTTTTTTTTGTCTTTTTTTTATAAAATCAACATCATGGGCCTACAATGGAGAATCTGCGTTGGGTGGACTCTTATGTTGGCTTCTAATCGCAGTGGATACTGATGAACTAGAGAAGTCACAGCGTTGACGTGGAGTGGAGAAGACTCATTCCAGTGTTAGCTGACTTGCTGGGATTGAGGTCAATGTTAATCAACTGGGTTGATTACCAGGCATGGTGCTCTCGTGCTCGAAGAGGACGGCGTTGAGTGTAGGACTGCACCTGGCAGCAGTGGACGTGAGCAACAGGGGTTGCCGATGACCCGGTGCACCCCTTGGGATGCGCGCTCTCCTTCACTGCTGCTCACACCCGGAAATAAGACTCCGCACGCTGTTGCAAAGTTCTTCTCAATTCTGTTTTCTCAGTGTCTTGCACTGATAATGAATTTTGAATTCCCTGGGATAATTAGGCATAGTTCGAAAAAGCCAAAAAGGACTTGGCCTTTATTTGGCAGTTCTGTTTCACAGCAGTAATACATCTTGCTGGGATTTTAGGATCATCCACACCCTTCTTTTTCTTCTTAATCACTCGAATTTTGGTTTCCTTCCTTGGAGTGTCACTGATAAATATCTTGCCTTTTCACATCGTACTGTTTAACTAACCTTTTTTTCACAAGCTATCCAAAATCTAGATGCCTACTGTCAGTAAGTGATATGAAAAACACTTGATTTCTTTCCAAGCTGAGGAAAATGGAGAAATCCCCACCCTACCAGCCTCCCTAGAAGAATGTAGCAATCACATTTCTTTTTTTCTTTCTTTTTTTTAATTTCAAATTTTGCTCATAATCTTCCTGTATTGCAAGTTAAAGAAACTATTCTTTTCAGCCCTGGCACCAAACTAATTTAATTTCCCGATTTTCATTATCTTCCTATTAACCAGTAGTGCTCTGCAACAAAGAAGCTATTTGAAATATATAACGCTGCAGCCATTCTGTGCTGCAGACTCTCAGGGGCACTTCGATAAATTACAACCTCATAATGAAGAAGTAGGGGGAAAGAGTGGCAACAATAGACTTTTTTCACAATAGAATGAAATCGGGATTTGATCTGATGCAACGCGACTTGCTCACGGCGCAGATAGAATATCAAATCGTCCCTACGAAACTTAAACCTCGCTATAATCCCCCCGCTGTATCCATTGTTCTACCCGACCCTTGAAGACGACGTATAATAGTTTGCAAATTGGGATTTAGTTGATACAGTTTGTTTTTTTCAACTTGCTCAATTTAATTATCTTCAGCCTACAGTCTAATTTATGTGTGTTTGATGTCACTATTCATTAGCAGCACAGATACAGCCTGGAAAGTGACTGCGAAAAAAAAATAAATAAATGCTGCTGTGTTCCCTCCTTAAACACACTGCACTGGTTATATAGTGGAGTTGTGTTACAGAATGGGTTTGGAACAACACCGTCAGAAAAATTACTACCTAGAGGAGCAGAAGAATGTGAGTTTGTATGGGAAATGTCTGTAGAAGTTGTAGTATCAAAAGGACGTAGTTCTAATTCTGTGCCAGGACACATATCTGATTCATTAGCTGTCACTTAGAAGGGAGACAGACAGACAGACCCTGAACTAGAGTTATGATTTTCAAGGTCACTGGCCAAATTGAAAAACTGGCAACGCATTTAATTGTGGGTTACTGTGAAACGGATTTGTTTGGGTTTTTTTTCCCCCCCTTAAATGAAAATTCCTTACAATGTTTTCAAACAAATGTAAGGTTTTGTAAATCAAAAATGAAATATTTGGGTTTCTTTTTTTAAGCACAGACTGTGAAATGAGGGTCGCTTCCATCTGAAAAAATATTTCCAAAATGTTTTTGGTTTTCCCTTGTGTGTTGTGTTTTTTTTTAAATACAAATATTTCCCCAATCAAAACAACTTACTGACATCGCTAGAAACTTGGAGATTAGTTTTGATTAACTGAAACGCACGTTTTTAAGACAGTTACAGACGTTGGTTTGGCTGACTGTTCTCCTGAATACGCTGCCTGGCTCTAATGAAACAACACGTCCGACCTGGGTCCTGGCTCGGGCGTCCCTGAGTTTGCCAGAGACCAAATCAAGGTGCTGGCTCTGATGGTCCCTTCCATCCCTGCAAACGCGGGTGAGGTTTCCCAGTTCAGGCCCATCTCGTTGGTAGGGAGACACCTGCTCTGGAAATCCTTTCCACACAGCTTCCTCCCTCCATCCTTCTTGTCCTCTTGGTAGCGGGGATTAGTAAACCCCTGGAAATAGGAGCGCCGGATCCATTGCTGGGACCTCTCTGCTGCTTGTTGCTCCCTATGGATGGGTGCTGCTGAGTTATGGGACAAACCAAGTGGGGCAAGCTCTGCTCTGGGAGGTCCAGTTACCCCTGCGAGGTCACTCTCTGCTTTAGGCGGCGTCTTTGCCTTTTGTACGTATTGCTGAATGATATAATGGTCACTGGGAAATTAATGACTAACTCATTAAACCATTAAAAAAAAAAAAAAAAATCCCTATCCCTCTCCCCACTGAGGCCAAATTCCCTGCTGGGGCAGAGCACATGGCGCTATGCCCGCTCGTGGGAGGTCTCGCTCGGTCTCAGAATCCTTCCTTGGGTTTAGCCGAAATCTCAGGTTTCAGGAGCGTGGCCTCCTGCCCTTGTTTCCCCGGCCATGGGGCTGAGGAGGAATTTCTCAGTGCCTGATACTTGCCAGCTGGCCGGAGCCGCTGCTGATTTCGGGGGCGGGGGGGGATCCCAGGGGCCGGCAAACAGGTGCTGGCGGCTGCGAGAGATGCGCTTGGTCCCGGCATTGCACCGACCGTCGGAGCGATAGGTATTGCTTACATACGGGGTGGTTGGGGTCTGGAACTATCACACTCCAACGTAGCGATTGCTCCCAGTTATCGGAATTAAAACCCACCCATTCTTACTATGAAAAATCCAGCCCACGTAGCTATTTTAAAGCAATAGCGTGAATTGTTATACGTATCAATTAAATCAGCCCTTGCAGTGACAAGTGAATATTTGATTTTCTACCCCCAAAGGACAGCACGTACGATACTACACTACGGTGATATTTTCTAATAAATTATCTAGCTGACATCTTGCCTCCAAGTGGGAGAGGAAGATTGTTAACAAAGAAGACAAAGCCAGCTCTTTCCTATTTATGCCTCATCTCTATTATGCATAAGGGCACCAGTCTCGGTGCTCTGTACCTCATAAATGGTGATAGCTGGGAGAGGAAGAGTTCCTTTGCTGCTTGCACACTACATATATATGTAGTTTTGAAACGTGTACACAGCAGACACAGAATCAACCCCAGCTTTGCCCTTCCCTCTTCCTTTCCCGACCCAGAAGCAAGTAGTTATCTCACTGATAGGAAAGAAAACGTTAGGTCAGTTCCTCCAGCGACTTCGCATCAGCATCACTTCACACAGAGCCTCGTGTAGGGCGCGAAATCCCACTGGTTGTGCAAGGAGACCACGTGAAATTTGCTGGTTTGGGATAGACACCGCGGGTGGGATAAATGGAAGGGCTGGGTTTGCTCTCCTTCACCCTTAGGCATAGCCAGGAAAAGGATGGTTTGTCTCTCAGCATCTCTTTCCTCTTTTGTGGTGCTGGTGATCCCATACATTCCTACTGGGGCTAAGGTTTGGTGAAAAGCCAGAAGAAAGGCCGTGTGAGGAGTATTCGTTGGCCCCAAGGGAACACTCGTGAGGCTTTGGAGAGGATTTCGGTGGTTTGCAACATTCAAGAGAATTAATGAGAATCTGAAAGTGGAAATAATAAATTCTTCTTAATTAATTCAACATTTTGACCAAGTAAGCTGGGGGAGAGGGAGACACATGACAGCTGGTGGAACAAAGTTTCACAAATTTCAGTGAGTTTCGCTGCCCAAAAATCCTTATTGGTTTTCTTGTTGTTTTCAAAACCATAATGGCACCCGCTAAGGAATCAGGAGCCACGCAGCGCGTAAATAAGCAAGCAAAGCAGGAGTCTCGGAAGGCAGTTTTGAATGAATTTACACTGAAAATGCTCCTCTGATTCACTTTGCACATACTTAAGAAAGTACTTTTGGAGACTTACTTCCCCTTGAATACAATATATTAACTCGTTCTTCTGCTTACCGGGAGCTGCTTACGTGTTGTTATCTATTTATTAGTAGTGGGAACAACTAGTTACATGCAACTTCTTTCATTGCAAGTAAGCTTTTTGAACACGTTTTTGTACAACATTATCCCAGCAAAACGGGCCAGAAGAATTGGTTTGACGGGGCTGGGTTTTCCCTCCTCCTTCTGCCTCCAAAAGGGTTTTCCCAGCTCTCAAATCGGAGTTGTTGTGGCTTAGTGGCTCAGAGTTGCAAGTAAATGGCAGTTCTCCACGGGGAAGGGTGCGTCTGAAAGGGGCTCAGCCTTCTGCAAAGAGCGGAATAACTGCAGGAGAAACCTTAATTGGGCGCAGGAGGGAGGAAGGAAAGAAAGCCCTTGACAGGTTGAAATATTTTTCTGTAGCAGCAGCATTTTAGAGACACTTGTTAATGAAGATGATTGATTGGAAAATGAGTCAAAGCTTTTAAATCTTTAAAAATGATTTTTCTTTTTTTTTTTTTTTGCCTTCTTGAAAGCGGATTCCTCATCTGATCATGAAGACAGGAGAATTTTCCTTTCCACCTCCAAAGAACTGAAAGTTCCTCCGGGCTCGATCTGAGAAACGCTGCATAATTACGCACGGGACACCTGGTGCGGTTTGTGTGACAGGTGGGATGAGGTATCTGCTTCGCTTTTGAGACAGAGAACGGCGAGAAAAAAGGCGTAATACCTTTTGTGCTAAGTGTTTAATAACGTCTTTTGTCAAACAAATTAACACGAGACACCCTCCCCAAAATCCAACCAATGCCAACAAACAGCTGGGATATTACCTGACACGCGACTGAAATTTTTAGATAATGTGTATTGTTGCTTGCCATGAAAAATAATGAAAAGAAAGTAAATGAGAGGATGTTTTTCAAAGGGTTTTATTGTCTACTCTATCCTAGTGGAAGTGATAGTCATCAGTATTGGTAGGGAAGGTAGAAATAATGGTAGCAATATTAATATCCATCTTCCACTTATGTCTCACTTCCGAACGTATGAAGTATGTGCTAAGAAGATACATGGCATCAATGTGACGTTAATAAGAGCTCAAATATAAAACATTCCCAAAGTGAAAGCTTTTCCACCAGTTAATTTAGATTTGCTGCCTATTTATATTTAATAAACAAAATACATCTTTTGCTGCCTACCTATATAGCTGGCACTCGTAAATACAATACTGGCGCAGTAGAATTGGAACATGAAGAAAGGAAGTGAATATATTTTTAAAACGTTTAAGTTACGTGAGGCAGAACAAACGCAGTTGGTAGGCTGTATTGCTTTCTGTGTATTCAGTCTTACAGCCTCACTGTTGCTGCACGCATGGTTTATGTGCCTCCAAATTGTTTGAGCTTTAACACTTGTAAGAGAAGTAGAAAGCAGGGTTCCCCACGCACACTTTCTTCAATTTTTTATTTTTTTTTTTTAAATGAGTCTGCTTCAAGCAAAACACTCAGTTCAGAAGCTCTGACCTCGGATAAGTAATGTATTTTATCATAACCTTAAATCAATGAGAATTCTCCACAGATAAATATTAGCTGTGTATGTAAACACCTTGCTGAATCCAGGCCTCTTCCGGCAGAAGCCCTGAAGTCTCCACACCTCCAAGAGCAAAGCTCTTCACCTTGGGAAATGCACAGGCTTCACTTGTAACGGAGAAGCCTGTGCTAAATACACCTTCCTGCTGAGCCAGGGTGAAAATGAACTGATGCCATGTTCAAAAGTATGCGCATCTGGCCTTTTTTGGCTGTTTTGCAAAGCGGATGGGGTGTTACAATCCCAGCTGAATTCTCCTTTCCGATTTGCGCTTCGATTCTGGTGACCTGCAGACCACAGACTGTGCTCACGGTCTGGGCAGCGCTCGCTTTTCAGGGTCATGTGCTGTGGGCTTTGTCCTTAAAGGATGGAAAGAGGGACTGAAATGATTCTTCCTCTGTTGGGCTGGCTTTATCCTCTGACTAGACATGATAAAATTTTGGGCCAGATGCCTAGGTGGTCTGCTGAGCCTTGGATGTCTTCACAGGGCCTGCACGGACAGAGATAGGGAGCATGGTCCATTCCAGCTCCCAGTCCCTTATTTGCAGTCTTCTGTGATCCTAGGAGCTAACAATAATAATATCAAGTGTCATTACCAATGGCTTTTTTAAACGTCATTTTAATTCTTATTCTGAATAGCACTTAAAGCACATTTTTGTCTTTCGCCGACAATAAAGTGCAGCCTCATAAATATTTAACCTGTCTGATTAAATTATCCATGCTGAAACAGATAACTGGGCACTTTAATAAGCTTAAACTAGAATCTTGGCTGTTACTATCTCCCCGAAGAAAAGAGAGAAAGCGATAAACGCTCCCCTGGCCTAGGTGAACCTCGCACCGCTCAGCTCAGCATCGGGAGATTCTTATCAGACCTGAACGAGGCCCCAGAAACGAACACAAATTGGATGATAATTAATAGCAATCACTGCCTGTCTTTACGGCTCTCCGGCCGACAAATGCCGGACAAAAAGTCCACACGGCTCCTCTGTTGCACAGCCAGAGAACCAAAGCGGGCAGAGGTGGTGGTGGCCGTGCCCATGGCGGTGTCCCGCTGGAGAGAAGGCAGAGCTGCGATGCCTTAGATGTAGATCACCAAACCAGCTTCCTCTGTGTAAAGCCCCGTTCCTACACTCAGAGGCACTCGCTCCAAGTCTGTACAGAGACTTTTAGGGCCAGGGAGGATGATTATAGTCTTCTCTTGAGGCACACCGAAAAATGCCAGCCATGGGATGCCAGCCACGGCATGCCACCCAGCTCTCTTTGTTTCAAGCCCTCTGGCCTGCAGCTGGATGTAAGCATGTCTTTTTTAATTGAAAAATGAAATTATGACGGCAGCTGCTAGTTTTCTCTTTATGTTCTTGTACAGCATTGAAACAGCCTCTGAGTCACCTACTGCTGACTCCTGCGGTCATTCCCCTCACTCCAACAGAGGTATCTTCTCTACCTCCGTCCTGGCTCATCAGCCCAAGTCACTGTGAAAGCTCTGTACAAGGATGTGCACGGGGTCATAACCCTCTGGCAGGCGTGAGAGCATCTCCCAGAGCCACTTTCAGCCCAGAATTGCCAGTTCCTCATCTTGACACGTGGCATGTCCAAAGTACTCTCTGGGGTTTGGTGCAACCTCAAGGCTTTATTGAAGGAGAGATGGGAACCAGCTGAGATGCATCTCAGAGCAGGAAAACATGAAGATGTAGGGGCGTCACGTTTGGGGCAGGACCTAGGACGAGGCAAGCTTGAGCTGGAAGCAGAAGAGGACCAAGGGCGGGAGAAAGAGAAAGAGGAATGAAGATTTGGGGCCAGGACCAAAAAGCTGCATAGGGTGGGTTGTGTTGTGGAGATGGTGAGTATTTGCAAGACCTTTTGTCCAGTAAGAACATCCTCTGCAGGCGTGGATCAAGCGGGCTTTGTTTGATCCCAGCCTCCCGATCACTTGCTGCTGACTGGCAGTGAGTCACCAAGCCGTTGGCTGTGCTGCTCAGCTCCTTCGTATCCTGTCCAAGATTCTTGTGCCCCTCCTTGTTTCCTAACCCTTTCTACTACCCACTCCGCACCATTTCTGCGGTGGCTCTGCCAAACAGCTGCAGCGAGTACGACCACGAGCCAGAAGCTGGTCCCCCTCGTCTCAAACAGAAAGAACCGTCTTGAGATTCCTTTGTGCGCACAGGGGAACAGCTCTGGGTGAGAGTGGACGGGGTTTAAAGCAGGGAGGAAGGGAGAAAGAAGATTCCCCTTGCAACCTGTCATAAAGGCAGCACAGAACATTTGGAGCACGAAAGGAGGAGGCATGATCTGATTTTGTTTGCAGTCCCTTTGACGCTTCACAAGAAATTAAGCGAAATGTCCTCAGCATCCTTCAGCAGCAAAAAAAAATAATAAAAAAAAAAATCCCAATTAAAAAAAGCTCTTATGCATATCTGAGAAAAAGAAAAAAAAAAAAAAGGTTGGTCTGGAAATAAAAGGAAAATCAGGAAATCAGGGCAAGAGATATAATTAACAGACTTATTACCTTAGGGGGGAGAAGAAGAGTTTGTTTTGCAGCTTCACAGGATGGGAAGGATTTCAATGCTAAGTGGGCTCCTATATGTCCCTGCGCACGTGGATCTCTAGCTCCATGTCTGTGCTTTTGCGTCTGTGTCTAAATGCAGAGACGGAGAGTTGGCAGGACTTGTGTTACTCTGTTTATATGTAAAACGTATATACGTTATTTATACGTTTGATACGAAACATGGAACAAGCTGTCAAGAGCAGGTGTGGGGTATGCGTGTGTGAGAAATGCCTAATGTATACTTTCTCCCGCCTTCCAACTTACACAAACACACCCACCTCTCCCCACTCCATTTCCACTCCATTTTAGGCCAAATGCTCCCAAAGCCACCGAGCGCTCTGCACCCTTCCCTGCAAGCAGGGCGCTAACAAATGATAGCTGAAAAACCCCTCATTCCGTAGCCTCTCATTCTTTGCTTTTTTCAAACCGTCTCCCACGATTTTGCTGCGCTCTGGTTTTTCAACAGAGACACTTCAAGCGCAACTGCAGGTTGCTGAGGAACGAACACGTAACGCCAAACGTAACTGTTAGTCCGGCAGGTAGTGCAGAGGCCTCCCTGTTAATTAATCTTTAATGTCATTAATTGGTTGTCTGCTTGGTGGCCCGAAAAAAGGGTAAACATTGTTCGCAAATCAATTTACTTTTGCTTCTAACCAGCTTGTTTTCAAGGGGATAAAAACAATTATGAGCATTGCACTGACCGGACAGCCAGGCTTTACCGATAACGCCACTGGAACCGTAAAACATGCAAGCCATGCTCACCCCTGCGGGGCTCCTGATTGAGTTTCTTTCCTTTCTGATTGACTCGTTTGTTTGTTGTGGATAAAGGTACACAGTAAGAAGGGGATATCGTTGGATTTCATTTCTTCTGACCAGCTGACTTTTTTTTTTCCATACCCTGGGCTTGCCCTAAAACAGACCTTCTGGAGTCTGCTGCAGCACGTGGAAAATAAAAGGGATTGTTCCTGGCTGTGGCTGTTCAGCCAGCTTACACTGCAAACACGTGTGTTTTTTTCTCTTTCCGCGGCAGGACCTGGGATTTTTCATTCTGCTAATCGCTGTGACGATCTCCGCTCCAGCACCTGGGTACGGAGCTGGCAGGGTACGGCCAGCCCTTAGTCTTGGCATGAAGGATGGGTGGGACGGTGTTTGCGAGACAGCGGGGGCAGTAACGTGGAACTTCCCTTGCTGTTAGTCAGATTTCGACAGAGGTGAGGGATAATATGCCAGAATGAGAAGGTCTCAGGATGAAGTATGCAAGATCTGTACAGTAGATATCATAGATGGTTTGTGGCGAGGGCCCAGCGTTCACACAGCCATTGGTGGTGCAGCAGAGAGCTCTGCTGGGCTCCCCGCGGTCCACGGCTTTTCCTAAAGACCAGGAGAAGTGTCTGTGTGTTCGTAAACTGTTATTCCAGAGTGTCTCCCAAGTTCCATCTTCTATTTTAACCATCTTCCTCCTCCCAGAATTGGCCTACTCGAGCTTAGCGCTATGTCAAATAAGTCTGAAACGCCCTTTAGTTAGCTACTGCCCACTCCATACTCTTAACTGCCTTTAGAAAAACCTCTGTTTTCGTTATGGTAATGTGAGAGTCTTCTACAGCAGTCCTCTGCTTGGGCTGAGAACATTGGCAAGTGAGCCGCATGGAAAAGGTTCTCTTGAGCATTCAAAGCGATACTCAGGACTAAGCAAACTATCAGCCTTCATTGCCCTGAACTTTGGAGCAACTCAAAACACCTGGTAAATCAGTCTGGTAACTCAGAAAAGCTGGGTCAGCAGGGAGCCTTATCAATTAGCAGTGAGTAGCAAGGGAAGAGGTTCTTCCTCTGGTTAAGACTGGGAGGTGATATTTAGCACTGCCACGTTCTCATCTGGGAAATTTTCTTTGCTTTAAGGAAGAAAATGCTCATTCTCAGGAGTTTCTTTTGGAGTGATGAGGCCTTTCGAGTTATGTTACTCTGTGCTGTAGGAACGGCAAGGGACGCCAGCTAGCAGTGGAGTTAGGAGTGAAGAGCAACTCTGGTGGAGGAAGAGGAGTTTGTAAGGCAGCGAAAAACAGCAATCTCATGGTGACACTGGATTCCCTGCTCAGCTCCATGCAGAACTCGTGGCATGATTTGGGGTAAGTCTTTCTGTGGGATTTGTGGCTTGATGATAATCTTGTTTTGGTCACGCTCTTGGTGTGTGGTGTTGCAGAAAGCATGAGGGCCAGGTGACGCTACTGCAGGTGGTGGCACTAGTAGCCTCAGCTGGTCTAGAGGAGATGTGGTGGCATTGAGTGGGCAGAAGCTACAAATATAAATGGCTGATCATGCAGTTTCTTGCCACTGTTGCCAATTCTAACTTTTTCTAAGGAGCTGGTAATTTAAAACATTATGTGTGTATTTTTACATCTTTTGCCCTTCATGAAGGACTTAAAAGGCCTTTCCTGTGGTTCTTAGGAGACAAAGGGCTGTGGATTCTAACCCTGAGTGTTTAACCCTTGATGAAATGTATGGTTTGGATGTGAATTTGTTGAGTTTTGCCTCCTACAACTGTAGATGTTGGACCTGGCTGCTTTAAGATAGGCACATGTAGACACAGGCCTTAATTCCTTCAGTAGGACTGTGCCTTCGGACAACACCTTTATTCAAACACCCTGTGGCATTTCCTCTTCCTCATGACAGTTTTGAACGCTCTGGTTGCAGTGTTTAAATATCTAACGTGGTTGTATTTATGAAACCTTCAACACTGCCTCTCAAGAGGGCTGGAGTCTCTTTTGTGTCCTTTTCATTTTAGAGTTCCCCAGGATGGAGGATCTCCTTCGTGCCTCAAATATTTTCGAAGAAACTCACTGGGGCTCTTCTGCCACCAGTTGAATATTTTATTTTTTTTTTAATTTTTATCTTTTTTTTCCCCCCGAACGCTGACTATAGAAAACCAACCCTCAACATGTCTTGAAATGCCCCATTCACCTTCCTTGAGTGCTTGGGAGCCGAGTGTTGTTCCCCGTGTGCCCTCTCTCGACGTGAAGCCCTGGCCAGGGAAGCTGCTTCTTCCACATACTCTATTAGCTACTGTTGGGATTTTCAAAGATTGGCTGAAACTTGTATTACTTTTCTTTTGGAAATCACTTTAACTTAATTACTCATAGCTATTCAAGAGGGTAATGCTCTCACTGGCTGGGGTAATTAGGAAGCCTTAATTAGCTCCTTAAAAAAATATCAAAGCTTAGCTGTGTCATTGCTATATCACCCTCATTAGTTCAGTCTGGCAGCATTTAACGGGCACATTTATGTTTCTGATTTACATATTCTTTCCCATAGTGCTGAGCAATATAACTTGCAATAATAATAATAAAAAAAGTTAGGTTGCTCCAGAGAATCATTACATGAGAGATGTGGGTATAGACAATATGTGAAGAATATCCCGGTATCTTTACAGTTGAACTTGGTTTATTGCCACAGTACTTAGACTTTTAATTGTATTTTATGTGTGCACGCCGCTTTTTCTTCTGTCACTAGCCTTGCCCTCGTTTAAATTCTGTGGGTGAGCAGGAGCACGTTCTTGCTCTAAAAAAAAACCCTTATTGTTGGAGGATAAAAATGGCAAAGGTGAGCTCCTCTCCATTACTATGCCAAAGCTGCCAGGTGTGTAATCTCTAGGATGCTAAAAGCATGTCGTGAGCCCCAGTCTGACTGGTCTCCAAACAAACCTCACTGGAGTCAGCCGAAGGTTTTGCTCGTGATCTTGAGTGGAGTACAGAGCGATTATTTTTATTTTTTTAATCTCAATTAGAATGTCAATTTTGGAGCAATCGGCAGTTAGTTTTAAAAGAGATATAAAGGCTTTATGTAAAGGTACATTGTGCTTTTTTTTTTTTCACAAAAAAATAAACTGCTTATGGTGGGGAAACATATAAACCTTTCATAGTGTCCCCTAATGAGTAAACAATATGACCCAACCTTTATACAAATACAACTTGACCTTTATCTATCATGTGCTTCATTCTGATACAGTGTTCAAAGTGATTCTATAGGTAGAGTTTGCGGGTGGCACAGAATTTTCTACTTCTGCGGACAGCTTTCACCTATCCAAGAGATGCTTCCAGGAGTGGAAAGGGGATTCCAAAAGAAGGTTGATTATTTTTTTATTTTTTTTTTAATTTTATTATGCTTCCTGTAAAAATAATTCTGGGATTTACCTGGTGAGTCTGCTACTGCATCGTCCGGTGCTTTTCTGCAGTTTGCATATGGCCCTCTCCAGTTTGTTGTTGGCTACAGCAATACGATTATCACTTTCCAGGTTTAACGTGCTTTACAAAAACTGCCCCTTGCTGCCATCTGGGCCTGATCCTTCATCCTGAATATTGTATTGCTAGTGCACCTTCTCAGCCTCTCTACAGTGGGTTATGAGGAATCGCTTTCAGTTGGAAGGAGATACCAAAGTACCTGCTCTCCTTGTGGGGAGCAACTGCTGGGATCAGAATGAGAAATGGCAGTGAGGGATGATCTGAGCAGAACAGTTTTTCTTTTATTTAAATGTATTTATTTATTATTTTTTCGACTTTGCGTAGGAAGGTCAGGGTTGAATTGCATGGGTGACCTGAGGAGGCTGCAGCAAAATGGAGGTGAAGGTCTGGGGCTGGAGAGGGAGGGCTCTCGGTGCTTTTGGGAGGTGGCAATTTCAAGACAATCAGAACATTTGGAAACCTACTCTGGATTTTAAACTATAAATAGCCCAGCCACAGCTTGCGTTTTCCCTATTATAGCTCTTATTAATAGCGCTGTGCGTATTAAAAAGGAGAAGACAATAGGGAATCAGTTTCAGCCTGAAAATCCAGGGAGTTGAGAAGTAATTTATAAGTTACTTATCTGATGCATATTAACCAAAACTATTGAAAGTAGAGGAAGGCAGATGACTGGCCTCTTTGAATGGATTTTATGATGTTGAAGGACAAATTTGTCTCATTTGAACGCCATATAATTACTCAAGGTTATATTCACTTGTAAAACAGATACTTAGAACTGAAGTTTCGTTCCTTTCTTGCTGCATCAAAAGCAAAGCATATTTTATTCTTGATGCAGTTCTTCATGCAGCTTGCGGTGTGAGCGTTATGTGGGAGTTCGTGCATTTATTTACAATGGTTATCTCCCCGCTCTCCCCACCAGCTTGCTGGTTACTGAGGCTCTTGGCCCTGCTCTGATCTCCCGGTGCTGTGGTGGCGTGCAGATCTCCCCCAGCCTTGCAGCTTCATTTACAGAAGAACCACCATCACCTTTATCCCCTCTCTCCAGGGAGTTCTCTTTGAAGCAAATCTGATCAAACCCCTCTGATGCATCACAAGCCCTCATCCCTCTTGCAGTTCGCTCCCCGGGCTTGATGGCGCCTGGAAGGTACCGAAAGATGCTTTTTATTTTTCCCCCTTTAATTTGAACAACATTCTGCTGTCTGCAGAAATGAGCTCAGCGTTTCTTTTCTGAACTTTTCCTTTGCCCCTTGACGTAGTTTCTTCAGATGTAGGGTGCTGCAGCTATTTCTCTGCTGCTCTTCCAGCTGTGAGTGACGGGGCCTTGCTTGAGAAAACATGCCACTGGAGCTGAAAACTGGCCAGTAAGTGGCAAATTCAATAGGTTTATCAACAGAATGGCATCTATATTAAAAGACAGCCTCTAGTAATGATGTACGCACTCTCCAGTTTATTAAGATACTGTGGGTTTGAGAAGTTTCTAGACAAATCTGCAAACCATGCTGAAACAAAACATATGAATCTTTCCATCTGAGTGCTTTTTTATGCAGTATTTACTTTCTTATAATGGCTAAGCCTGAGCTAAGCAAGCATGTTCCTGTGAAATCAGCTACTGTTTGCTCTTCCCCAGCCATGCTTACCCTCCGCAAAGCCACAGTATAAACTAATTAGGGATTTGCTATTTGGAGAAAGTTATGATAAGTTTGCCGACAAGGGCATCGCCTAATCTCATTGCACACACGTCAGTGGCTATACATGTGTGAAATTAAGTAGGTTTCTGCTGATTCCTGCAGACTGCCTGTTTTTATCTTGAGACAACATTCCCAATCATAAAATGCATTAACATCTGCTATCAGGGGCTTACTGTAATACGTGTAACACCAGCAGCAATTCTTTGATATCACCTTCAAATGCATTGTTAAGGGAGATCGCAGAAATGGCTTTGATAGGCTACATGATTTACCTAGTAGAAGGAAAAGCTGATAGGGAAAATAATCCTGAAAGGTTTTTGCTTCAAATAGAAATGGTATAGATGGATCTGGTGCCTCGGCTGGTGATAGGAGCTGGTCTACCTGAGGGTGTTTTGTTCTTTTAAACTGGTGTTAAGTGAAAAAAATTGGCCTGGGAAGACCTTGGCATCTAACAAACACCTGCATTTGGGAGGTTTGAAGTGATAATAATGCAGAGCAGGGAATCAAAAAAAAAAAAAGTGCCTGCAGACCAACTGCCTTCTATACAGTGAAGAAGGAACACCTCCAGTTTTAAAACCTAAGCCTAATTTTCCTCTGGGTCACAATAAAATGATAATTACTTAACTTCTACAGGATTTGCCGCAGGGAAGATAGGACTGTGGTTAAAGTACCAGATACACGTGGCCAAGAAGACAATATTCAGTTTATTCAGTTATTTTGTAATGTGTTTATTTTGTACTTCTGATGAGATTTCCAGCTGGTTGAAGCTTTCTGGGCTTTCAGCTGCAGCACAACTATGGAGGCAGCAATGCCCCACTGGAGAAGTGGATAAGAATAACAAAATGCAGAGTTTATCACGTGTCTGAACTTAACTGCGGGTAGGCCCAATAAAATGACTCCTCTGGCAGCGAGCAATTACTTCCTGGAGCCATTGCTTTTGCTCAGCCGTCATAGTAAATATCATTAAAGCACCATGCGACAACAGTCTTGTGGAGCCTTTTGATTGAGTACAACCAAGATCGGCTGCTCAAGGACATCAGCAAATGCTCCATGTCCTCCGCGTGCCGCCTGGCACAGCCTGCCCTTGCTAATGATGCTCTTCTCATTAGGGAGGCTCCAGGGCGCTGTCAGGATGCCATCTCCTCTGTCCCTGTCTTGAGCTGCTCTAGTTCTAAGTACAGCGGCTGCAAGAAGCCACCACACCAAAATGTGGGGGTAGGGTTGGGGGAAAAAGTGTAAAGAGCCAAGAGGAAGGGAGGGAAAAAAACAAACAATGAAACCCCCCAAAAAAACCCAACCAAACAAAAAAACCCAAGACCAAATCTTTCTTCCTCTTTAAGTATCGCATCCCATTTCAGTCTGGAATCTCATCACAAATCTTTTTCAGATTTCTGTGCTTTCTGCTCTAAGTAGAAATCAGTAGTTGGTTTTCAGGGAGTAGAAGGCATTGGGAACTCTACTGCAAAGCCTTGGAGCTGAAATAGCTGTTTGTGGAGGGAAGTATGTAAAATAGAGGTGATGCATTATTATCTGGTGGCTGGCATATAAGTATAGATTATTTTTGTTCTATCTTGATTCTATGGAAATATGCATAGTGGGCATCTGCAAACCAGGAGAGGTTTGGTGGTACTCAAAGGGAAGGCTTTCCTTTGACCTCTTCCTTTCTCTGGGGCTGGGAGAATGAAAGGCAAGAAAAATGAGAATTAACCGAAACCTGCAATTCTTCCCTTTTAATTAAACTGAACCTGTATGATCAGTTAAGTCATGAGGTATATGGAAGAAGATGATGAAAACATTCAGTTAAGAATGGACTGACTGGATGTGTGATTTACACAGTTAACCTCACGGATGTTAATGAACAAGTATTTTGTGGGGACCAAAACTAAGCTGCTGCCTATGATGGGCTAATTGGGACTGTTGAGGCTGTTGCACACCAAGCAAAATAACTGGGCTGGGAGCAAGGTGCTGAGTTTGGGATATTTGCCCAATAGTATTCAAAGCACGGAAGAAAATCCGGGGAAATTGCAGGGCAGACTGGCTTAATCAGAAGTCCCCGCTGTAGCAATCAGGATCAAATGAAGAGTAATTGTGTTAATCAGCTTGTGAACTTTTATGCCATGTTCATCACTTCAAATATCACCGAATCCTGTACAGTGAGTCAGTTGCTGCTGATAGAATGAAAATACGGGAAGAGGCATTTGTTTTGTGGGAGGGTAGTTACTCTATTTTTTCCTCTAGCAGCGTTTGTAGAAGCCTTGGAGTCATACATATATATATTTTTTTTTCCTTTGTAATTAGTTGCAGAAATCTTCCAAAGTACGACTCTGCAGTCCCCATCCTACTTCTCAGGAAGGGGCTTATTTTTTGGGGTACCTCCACTGAAAGACTATTCCCCTCCGTGACGGAGCAGCGCGTTAATTGGCTCCATCGACTGTAGACCTACCGCGGGCAAAACCTTCTTTTACCTTCAGGCCAGGTTATGGCTGACCCCGAGAGGCCTCTGCTCTCCTGGCTGGGCTGATGCCTGGGGGTGACTCTGCATGGAGATGAAGGTACCTGTCTCCCACAGACAAGGCTTTAAGCCATCTGTATCTTCAAGAAAGTTAACTAGAGAAAACAGGAGAACCCCCCCAGGATCCTGCTGAATATTTACTACCATAAAGCTGGAGCTGAGCGTGCGAGAGCTACCGGCAGGTTGGGTGCGATTCTGCTGAACCAGTCAATCACGCCTTGCAAATCAACAGGAGGGTTATTTTGGCAGCGGCAATTAAGGCATTACATTTACCTTGCACCTGGGGAAGCGGCATGGCCCAGGGCTGAGCTTCCCAGCCGGCGGCAGCTCAGGTGTGGGAACCCCTGTTATTTCCCTGATGCTGTTTCTTTTTTGTTTTGTTTTGTTTTTTCCTCCCCAAAAGAAGTGCTGTTTCCCCTCTCCTCTGTCGAAAGGGTGAGCTCTGTAGGGCTTCTGAGCCCTAACCCGGGTGCTGCTGGGTTTATAAACAGTTATGCTGTCGTGCTCTTGTCTCTCCTGTGTGTATTTGCACATTTGGGGTTTTTTTTGGTATAAGTTTTTCGTAGGCAACATTTTGCTACTAATAACAGCAAATAGGAGCAATAAATATTATGCCTAAAAGGACTGAAAGAGGCTGTAGTGGCTGGAAATGCCTAATGCCATGATGTAGCACACCAAACTTCTTCATACTAATCTTTTACTAATTAAAAATGTCACTTATTTATGGGCCCAGATCCTCCTTGCAGAAGTAATTATAGAGGTCCACCCCTCACCTGGGACCCCCTTCCTCCGTCTTCAAAAATTGCAAGCCGAATAAGACAAAAGCAACACTTAAAATAATCTTTCCCTTCCCTGAAGTCGGAGAGAAACAGAGACTCGTGCCTCTTCAAAGTCAGGCTCTGTCAAAGCCAAAGGGAATTTTGCTTCAGTGGAAATGGAGCTGAGCCAAATGCAGAATGGGAATGTAAGGGGGGGGTGGGGGGGGAAGTGGGCGCAGGGAGCGTCGGGGAGAGCGAAGTATGAAATTGCCTTTGAAAGGTTAAACTAAATTAGGATTCGAAGTAGCCTGGACCCGGTTTCTGCCCCTGCTCTGTTTCCTTTGTCAATACAAGCAAATTGCTTATGCGGTTAATTAGGGCACATTCAGGTTATGAAACATATATCGAAGTCAGCCGAAAGATTGTGTATTTTCTCTCTTTCCATGCACCCATGACTCGCGGCACAGGGCCTGGGTTCCTGGGGAGCTTTCAAGTGTATCCAAAACACAAATGCAGCCTGTGTGTTGGCTTTTTTTTTTTTTTTTGAGGTCAAATGTGAGATATGCTGTAACTTGGCGGGGAGAGGGTCAGAAACAAACAGCGGGGGGAGGTGAGAGGGGGCAGCCATGACCACATCGCCACATCAATTAAAGCCCACGATTGTCAGCAGTGATTGGCGAGCGGCATTAGCACCTGCATTTCCTTCAGAACAAAGTCATTTTACTGCTAATGTCTCATCTTTATGGAGAGATGTCTACAGGAGTCTTCTCACGCCTAAATTCCTGTCTAGCAGCGTAAGGAGGAAAGTAGCTTGTCTCTTGTCCTACGTTGATTAATGCTTAAAAATTATGTGATTCTTTCTGTCTGATGCCACAGCTATATTTCAAAATGCTTCTCTCAGTCTGATTCGCTTGTCCGAGCGTCGTCCTCCCTCGGACAATGCCGCCGTGCGACGCAGGGTTTGTGTGCGGGGAGGAGGCATTATTTGGCTTCCCGGTTTCCTGACCCCTCGTAGGGGGAAATCATTCCCTTCCTTTTCCTGACAGGAGGACGGGGCTCTTTTGAGGTCTTCCTGGAATCACTGCAGCACGCTGTGATGTGAATGATAGCTGCCGTGAAAACGCCTGCCCAGCGAAGAGGGAACACAGGGCGTGCGGTTTCCCTGTTGCACCGAGACGCTGGCTGTGTGCTGAAAGCGTGCAAGCAGCAATCTGCAGTTCAAAACAAACAAAAAAAGAGCTTGATAAGAAAGAAAAACTCTTGTACCTCACTATCCTCTAGCTGGAGATAGCAGCTTGCAACCTTTGGGTTCTGACGACAAATCTTCCTCTTAGGAAGTCTTTCTGTATTCCCCTATATTGTAGAGAAAGCCTCCATTTCCTTTCCCATCCACACTTTTCCCGTTCCCCTCGAGTCCTGAAGAAAACCTGTTTGCATCGCATAGCCTGATCCATGAGGATGCAATTCCAGCTTTTTTGAGGCTGTCCCCGGTCCCATCCCATTGTCCCTCCAGCCCCTGGGGTCTCTGCCTCGAGCAGAGCCTGGTCTGCCATTGCCTTTATGGGTTTGGTCCCACCCTTAAATTAGGTTTTGGTATTGCAAACCCCTCTCCTTTGGGGGATGCCCACATAGGAAGCCCACACAAGTCCTTCCAGGTGTGGTGGCGATGGCTGGGGAGGGCTGTGCAGACAGGCTGTGATCATCCGTGGCCCCTTCAGCGCAAGGAGCTTCTCTCTCGTCCCTTCTGCCCTGGCTCTGCCATTGGAAATGGGAACTAAAGAGAGTCTTCACCTGTTATTTCCCAGGTTGAGCTGCATTAACTACTATGGTATCCGTCTGGAAATTTCGGAGCCTTTCTGAATATTCTTTTTTTTACTCTTCAGTATAATGATGGACTCATCCTCGCCTGGTTGGAGACCCTTTCCTGTCACCCTATGAGACTTTCTTCTTCTGATCTTCCTGACACTCTTTTTCTTTCTGGCTTATTCTTTTCACACTGACATGTTTTTTTTTTTTTTTTTCCATGTTCTTCTTCCCCTCAGGGTGTTCTGTGACCCAACCGTCTATCTTTCTGTATTTTCATTTTTCCTTGTGTTTTTCCTCTTTTGCCAACTCTGCTTCGTTACACACACTGTTCCTGTTCCCTCTGTGCCAAATATCTCCTTCATACCTTGTGCTGTTTTGTCTTTTCCTTATAGATCACCTCTGCTTCCTTAGTAATTTATTTCAGCATTTCTAACTAAAAATATTTTTATATATATATCTTTCACTTTACATTTTAAATTAATTTGAATGTACTTAGTTTGGTCTTGAACCCGTCAAATGTAAACCCCTAAGCAGAAAAGAGTTTAGGTGAAATTGCTAAAGCAGATTCAGCAGAGAATGAAAAAGAAGTATCTTTGCATCTGAAATGCAGAGATAGCCTTAATCAAAGTGGTGTTAGATCAAGTTATAAAGTCTATTTACTTTGTTCTTTCCTCTTCCTCTTTAGTTTTTGAAAGCAAATGGAAAACAGGAATGCGTAGATGAAATTGTTATTATCCGTCCCTCTTGGTTAGGGCAGGTTTTTTCCCGGTTAGCCCGGGAGGTCACAAGGATAGAATGGAATATAAATGATACTCAAAATGTTTGGATTTCATAAAATTTAAGCATGTACATTTAATATGCTGGCTTTGATTGGACTCTGCATTCCCAGACTTCTAAAGAAAATTAGGTGCTCTGTGCAGCAGACCTGTGGGAGAGAAAGATTAGTGACATTTAAAAAGTGGCTATGTGGAGGGAAATGCATCCTAATGATGACCATAAAGTCTTTTGTATCTATTCATGAATTCATGGGGCTAGCCTAGTGCATTGAGAGTGAACTCTAGGGATGATAAACAGAAAGTTAGAAATGCTGAAATACGAATTGCTAATGAGGTTCTTCCACCCGGGGCTTGTGTTGGAGTCTCCTGGCTTACCTGGCTGGTGGGTCACCGAAGGCATTTCAAAGGATGGTTCTTGGCAGAGCTGAAATAGGTTTGGGGCTTGTTTGTAGCTATTCAAAGTTGTCATAGGCTTCAGGCAAATCATACTTCAGCACGTAGGGAAGTTTAATTTGCTGGGTCTTGTCAACCTCTCTGAATGATTAGTTTCCTCTTTCTAACTACACCTCAATCTCTGCTCATGTTTTCCTGCTGAATAAGCCATGCTGCATCCTTCTAAACAGCTTTTCTACTGGAGGCTCGCCTTACAAATGTTACTGGTGTTTCTATTTGCAGGCTCTGGGGCAGCCCCAGCCCCAGGAGCCCCTTGCCAGAACATCCCACAGCCTGGCATGGTCCAGACACGGTGGGCAGTGCTTCCTGAGTCATGTCACCTTGTCACCTGTGTCCTCTCCCTTCCAGGCAGCACTGGTCTATCCTCGGTGAGGGAGGTCAAACATCTAACCTGGCCTCACAGTCCCGACCTCATATATTGTCTCATCCCCAACTTACAGGATGCCTCCTTTCTATGTAAGGATTCCTGCTGCTTCTGGTCTGGGGTCAAACCTGGACGACCGGCATGTGCTCTATTTTCTGTCACAAATTGATTCGGAGTAGCCCGTCAGGGGCCCTGGGGATGGTTGTGGAGAGTTGATTGTCCCTCTGGTCTCATGAATGATATGGAGATACTGTCTGAAGGGGAACCGAAATGTTCCTCTCTTGGATGTAGAGAGGAATTGGGACATCACAGCTCAGCTTGGGATGGTTATCTTTTAACAGAGCTGGGAAGGGAAGAATATCTTCAAGACAGAACCTGTTGTACTGCCAGTCTTGCATCTAAACCTGTCCTGAAAGACACACAATGAAGGCAGTAGCTAAAGGAAATCGATATCAAGATTTAATGGTTTTTTTTCTAGTTTTGCTAAGGAAAAACTGAAGTATGGGAGGGGCCAGAATTCAGGAAAAGACCATTCAGTGATAATTTTGGGGGGAAGGATGGGGAAAGACACTAGTCTTAGGTCTTAACCTTGATATTTTATTCTTTTTCTTATGATTATCCTAAACCATCCCATTACTACTTTCAGAACTGAGCTGGGCGCTTTATTAAGAAGTGGAACTTTGCTTCTGTGGATGTTTTGTCATTCTAGAAAAATTTTACCCAGAGTGATTTTTAAGTTAAAAGCCTGGAATTGATTTTTTCAAAGTATAGACAATTCCTATCTACTACATATAATTACCAGGACGTCTAGCACTAAAACTCTAGTTTATATTTTGTTAGCTCTTAGCTTGTTAACTTCTAAGATGAATTCTGTGACTAAAATAGTATTTTCCACATCAGTGCTGGTTGCTAGTGAGCAAAGTCCTAATTCAAACCTGTGGTTTCTTCACTTGGTAGTCTTGTATAGCACTCGGAGAATGTTAAAGTCCTCATAATAGTAAAGTCCTGACGTGTGTATTTCATTGCTATTGGTGGGTGGTATATTTTATATTACTTTTAATTGGTTGAATTTTCTTGGGTAACTTGGGGTGAAGGTGAGAAGATTCAGCTCTGCAGAAATCTATTTAAGTGGCTGCAGTTATACGTACTTGATCCTGCAACCAGGAGTTCAGTGTTGATCATCAGAACAGATCGTAAGTCCTTCCTCTGTCTTCTGTAATTTGCTTTTTCCAATTACATAATGTCATTGTTATAATTAATAGCATTAAACATTGATTTTGTTTTAGTCATTACCGTTTTTCCTGCCTCTCTCTTTAAATGAGGTTTGGCGTTATTGTAGCAGTGAGTGGGACCTGTGAGGAACAGAAGATGGCATTTCTGTGTCGGCCGTTACAAACCTGACTCCTGCCCACTGTAGTGTGGCTCTTCAGCTGGGATGGGATGTGTTGTAGCCCTAGCCCAAAAGCCCACTTTTGCAGAAATTCAAAATTATTCTTCTTCTTCCAAACTCACAATGTTGAAGTCTGTAGCAAAGCTGGGAGGAGAAACAAGGAGCTCCAGCCCACACATCTCTGCTCTGAGGAAGGCTCCTTCTCTTGTTTGCGTGCTAGCTGTTCAAAGAGTCACAAGGACTTTGCATCTGACCACACTGTGCCTCTTTTTATAAGGGCAGAACTACTTTTCCCACCCTGTCTTGTACCTGCAGGCTTTGTCTGCAAAGTACATTTTCCCCCACCTCCTGCAAACTTCTCAGAAGCCCTAGGTCACGCTGTGGATTCCTGGGCTGAATACTGTAAGGCATATTATAAGGCAGTACGTACGGCTCTTCAGAAATTCGGTTATCCACAGCCTTATCCTGCGTGTATTTTTTTGTCCTTATTTTCTTGCATCCATTATTACAAGGAGAGGTGCCGTTACAGGACAGAGAGCACAGGCGAATAGGTCACGATGTTTGGCGGGGACATCTGTGGGCAAAGCTGGATCTGAGGTCACTAACTTTCATGGAAAACAATCAGTGGTGGAAGATAGTTAATTCTAGAAGTGGTTTAATGGCTTTCTCTTTCTGAGTTCTTGCTATATTTGGACTTTGCTTATTTCTTGAGCAAACAGGTCATGGCTTTATGGTCATAGCTGCCTACAACTGGTGTGGGAGTTGGTGTGTACAAGTAGGGCTTCGCTGTCAGCAATGGGCAAAGCAGGAGTCCAGAGGAAAAGAGTTGAAAGGCTGTAATACCTACGAAGCAAGTGTCTTGCATATTCCACAACAAGATCTTTCTATGTTTGAATTACAAAGTTTCTATGGAAATTCTGAAAAAGAAACAAACTGGTGAAAATCTACAGCTGGATGGACTGGGGCATGGAGGGGGCAGAAAGGGTTCTTTTTATAAGAGCGGTTACCGTATTCTCAACTTTGCTGTTGAATGGTGTGGTGATCTTGCTGAGTTTATAGTTCAGGTGGATACACGTGAGTCACTGTTTAAGAAGCCTGTGATGAAATATGCTAGAAAACAGGAAGGCATAACTATTAGCAGAGGCCAAATGAAGTGAGTTAAATTGTTCCCCTTGCCTAGGGATGACTTAATGGTAAGAAAAGACGTACCTACTATCAAAATAAGTTAGTTTCTTGGATCTGAAATGGGAAAGAGGGACGAAGAGCGAAAACTCTGCCAGCAAAATGCAAAAAAGCAGTTTGATATTGCAGCTATGACATATCCTCCATTGTGCACGTTAATCAAAAAACATGAGGTGCTCTAGCACTTATGAATAATTCAGGCCACTGAGAGGAGGCCATTAGACACTGACCCAACACAAGCCTGGTCCCATCAATCTCTGTTTCTGAAAGAAGCCCAGGCAATGGCAGCATCCTTTTGAAAGAACCAACATGAGACACTTTTGATTTGCAAGCTAAAGTGGCCCTCAAGTAAGAAAATCAATTCCAACACAAAATGACATGTGAGTTTTATTAAGTCAGCATCGTCTAGCCTGCATTATTTAATAGTATGAGCTACTCTGACCTCTGCGAAGAGTTAAACTGCATGAGCAGAATAAAGTATGCTTCAGTTTAGCTCCAGAAGTCAGTCAAGAGTTAAGGTAGAAACAGTCTGGCAAAACTGGATTTACCTACTATTTATGTCCTGGAATAACAAGTAGGTGAAATGTAAAATCTCAGGTCCAGCGAAGTGTTGCAAATAAGATCAGGTGCTTCCTCTCGGTACATATGGTTGACATCAGCTCAGATAAAGCTACAAGAACAGGTTTTCTTTGGGAGGGGGGAAAAAAGAGGGGGGGGAAAACCTCTTCTGGTAGCTTTTTGGCTCTGACTAGAAGAGGAAACTTGCCAGAATCCTTTCCTGGCATTTTTGGGACCTCTGTTCTAGGTGTAGGCAGGAAAGCTGCAGTTCGGAAAGCAAAAAGATGTACAGAAACACAATGAGGAAATGGGTTTTATTTTTTTCCATACCATAAATGTTTGAAGATTGCAACATCTATTAACAGTCCAGAAGGAACTGGGAACTTCCAATGCTCTGGAATGAAAGAGGGAGTGCCATGGGCAGGAGTGGCCGATAGCTGGGAGATATTTTCACCTGATGCAGGAGATCGAGGTTTTAGTGTCTGCTATTGGCTATACAGGATGTGTTTCCTAATTCTCTGGATTTGATTGGAAATCTTGCACTTGATAATGCTTCCTGGACAAGAGCGTCATTAAAGCTGTTATATTCTGGAAAACAATAGTTTTAGCAGATGTTCTTTTTCTGTTGAGGAAAAAGTGACAGTGTTTAAGACTTTTTTTTTTGAAACTAAAGATGTGTGAAACATTTCAGTCCAAAGGTTTTTTTTTTAACCCCTAAAATGTTCATTTTTCTGGTTTATTTTGGCTGCAAGTGTTTTGCCTTAGAGGTTCTAAATGAAATGCTTCAGTGTAATGTTTCAAGTGGACATTTCATTTTCGAATTGTCGGTACTTTTTCTGTTTTGATACAGATTAGAAAAAGAAAATCTGTTCTTGCTGATGAACTCTTTTTTTTTTTTTTTTTAATACTTTTTCTATTCAGCCAGGAATGGAGAAAATCAATTATTCACACAATTCTATTTGAGTGAAGGCTTAGGTCAGGTTGGTTCTTACTTTACCCTGCCATTCCAATTATTTTATAATATATGCAAATTCCCTTTGGCTCTTTGGCTCTCTGATAGTCTAGTCTGTCAAACCTTGGCTGCCTAATTGCATTAAAAATGAGACTCATCAAGCAAATCAGATGCAATTCTTCCCTTAACAGTTCTAATTGTTAAGAAGGCTCGCTCAATTGTTAAGGGGACCCATCCTTTGGTAGCACTTTCTTTTTTGCTTTTCCTACGGATACGGACTTCATAGTGCATCTGAACTCCTAAGAGCAGAATGTAAAGCCACCTTTAAGCTCTGGTAGTTTCCTTATCAGAAATGTGTAAGTTAGACTCCCTAATAAGACCAGAAATGAATGCAAGGCTTCGTGACACGTCAGCTGGAAGCCTATGCTGAAGGCCCCAATGTATGGTGTTGAGATGGCACAAAAAAAGACTTTGAGACCAGTAGTCTGAGGTCCTACTCCTGGGCATAGGCAGTTGCTGCGTTCAGTGAAACCGTTTAAGAAAAGATCTGAGCCTGAGGATGGGGCTCTGAGTCACTTGTTGCCTTCAGTAGTGAAGCCATTTCCCCAGGGACTTCAGTTTTGCAAGCCCAGCTCTACCCTGTTGATTAAGGCATCCCGTGACTTGGACCACAAGAAGTTTTTCATTTATTTCGGATACAATTAAAGGCAAAGAAATTTAGCGTGTAATTTGCTGGCAAGCTGCACCCCTCCACCTCCCCCCCTCCCGTTACCCCCTAACCCTTATGCTTGTTTTCCAAATTTGGGTAATGATGAGACTCAAGGGAGATGTGAATTATAACTTGTCCTGTGGCTTGGCTAATGAAGAAGGAACAGACTTTGTTTCCATCTGGACTGTGGTTTTATTTATTTTCTCCCCTTTACTTTATTTAAAGGAAGTTGAATTTTGTTAAAAAAAAGATTACTGCAAAAGTAAATTAATGTGAGTTTACTGGTAGTGAGAGTGTGGCTCCTGAGCAGCCCGTGTCTAAACGAATCCTTGTTGCTTATATAAAGGGTATTAACGTGAAGAGAACGTTCTCACAAGATGAGCAGCACCTTGTAGAGTTGTGAGGGTTTGCTCACAGGAGCAGCTTGCTGAACGCTAGCTCTGCAGGAACTTTTTTACATATGGCCTCTGCCTGTGTTTTCCTGTTAAGTGGGATGTCCAAACAATTCCTTCTGCGGGGGCGGGGGGGAAGGTTGTAAGTGTAAGGAAGCCCTGGATTTGCAGCTGAAAGAAGCACCATCTGCCTCTGCATCCCCTGCAGCCTCTGGCCTCATCGAAGATTGGTTGTGCAGATACGAGATGCTACAGCTAGAAAAGCCAATAGCTTCCTTTTTAATTTAGCTTCTTCCAATAAGATGCTGAGAGCAAGAGCTAAATGCTTTGCCTTTGCAGGTTTCCAAAAAAAAAAAGATATCAGCATCTGATAAATGGCAATGAAAACACCACTTGAGGGACTAGCAGAGACAAAGTGAAGGTGAGACCGATTAGCAGCAATTAAACACTTTACGCTATTCTGGGACTAATTTCTAACAGCGTGGGTTACTATTCCCGGGGAAGATGCCATCAGTTTCACATCATCTAGTTCTTCCTCAGTCCACTGATACGCTCTCCTGGGGGCTTAGGGGGTTCCTGCAGCCGCCAGGGAGGTTTATAGTGGCTTTTGGAGCACCGCAGGGAGGGTGAGGATCACTTCCATGTTACAAAACCTCGGTGCCAGCTGTAATATTTTCTTAATCTTCTGACAAAATTAGAAATCAATTTGCAGCTAAGTTATAGGAGATACAAAGGAGCAGTTGGACAGCCTTCTCTTATGTTTTTCTTTTGCTTCAAAATGACTCTGAATCTCCACAACATGTTTCTGTATGTCCTTAGACCATGAAATAGGAAAACGTACCTATGGCTCTAGCTTCAACAGGGACGATGTGAAAATGAAGCTGTGGTAAAAAAAAAAAGTGCTGTAACCTCCAAGTGGAAGAAACTGTTTCCTATTCTGTTGTACGTAGAAACTTGGGTCTGTTTGCCCTGGGTGAAATTTATCCCTGGAGGACAGGAAACCCAGGTCCTGTTTTGACAAATCAAATGAGTCTTCTCTAAGCAGAAGGCCAGAACAAAAATTCCCTCTTGTTCTCATTACTTGTCCCATCCAGCGTTATCGGGACCTGTTGAAAAACGTTACGTTTTGCTTTTGTCTGGGCTTTACACTTACTCTTTGAGTTGTTTGCCTTGTTGGAGGTCAAGGCCATTTCACTTCCAATTCAAAATCAGCGGCACGGAACACGCGTGCCACCTTGGTTATGCACACTCACGCATCAACGTGTAGCGCGCGTGTGTGTGTGTGGGGGGGTACTTTTGTTCTTTCTCAGATTGATTTTTCTTTAACGCGACACAAGACGTGTAGGCAGAGAGGCCGCAGCTGTTCGAGCAGTAGAAAACTGGACACGGGCAGTAATGGACTACGGTAACGCATCCTGCCTCCTGTCAGTCCTCCGTGTATATTGTGTCATGTTTGCTGCCCTCTTCTCTTATAGGAAAAAAAAAAGATATCTGGGAAGGAGACTTTTGTTTAAACACACAAACATGAAGAACAACTGGATGCCCATGTCTGGCCCTTCATTGGGTATCTCTGAGACCCCTTGTGCGTTAGATCAGATGCAAAGTCTTTCCCTTTTGTTTTCCCTCCTGATACGGTGGCGAATGGTTTGTCCTCATTCAGTAACTGGTGTATTTAAGCGCCTTGGCCCAGCTCCTGCAGCTTGCCAGAACACATAATTCAATCTTATCAGATCCTGTTACGCTGCTTCCTTGTTGACCATGTGGTGGCAAAGTTCTGAGAAAGGAAATAGATTTAGGAAAGAAACAATGAGAATTGTTCCTGCTTCTGAATGATATATGGGGTTTACTTAGTTCCTACTGTTTCCTGAAAGGGCACTCTGGAGAGTAAATTAGTCTGTTAATGGTGTCTAAAGACATGCGCCTAAAATAGCTTCTGTCCGACTGTTAATAAATAATCTGCAAACATGTCACACTTCTCGGCTTTTCATTATATTAGGGAGAATACAGACTTTTCGCCGTCCTGTCCCTGGGTGTGCATTTAATTTTATCTAGCTTCCCTCGTACACCAATAAATAGAGCTTTTTCTCCCAAGCTTTGGCTCAAGGAAAAGACTTGCATAGACCATGTTCTTAAGCTTTTTTTTTTTTCCAGACCATAACTATCTGGTCCCCAAACCAGCCTGTGCTTTTTTTTTTTTTGGTTTAACAAAAAATTTTCTTCTTTATGTTTTTGTTAACAAGCCTGAGAGGCATTTAAGAAAAAGTCTCAAAGCTCTTGGAGTGAAGTCGCAGGACTGTCTCGACTCTCAGCTTCTGCTGCTTGATGAAATGAGTCAGTGTGTGGAAGCCACATGTCCCATCGCAAGCGCATATTGGGTGAACCAAGATCAAACTGCTGTCATTTTTTGGCTTACAAACAATGCAGAACTTGCTGACACTGAAAAAAAGAACAGACTGAAAGCACAAGCGAGAAAGGGGATTATCTTGATCTATGGATGCTTCCTTCTTGGAATGCACAAACAGCACAGATGACAACCTCTTACGGCTACAGGGGTTTTTATTTTATTAGTGACACTGGTCTGGACCCAGTAATGTTCCCCCTGCTCCTGTGTCACCCTAGCCGTGTAGCTGCTCTGCCCTAGGAAGATGTGGTTTGGCTTCAGAGAGTTGTTTCACTCCTACTCTTCCTCTCGTCTCCGGTCACTCTCACCTTTCGCTCTCCAGGTTTGTTTCTCTTCCACTGCCCATAGCCATCCCCTTTGCGACACTTCTGAACTGGCAGCAGGTTTGGCAGGGAGCTTGGACACAGAGATGGCTTCACTTCTTGGCGTTCTTCGCTCGGGTCCCCCAAGCGGGAGACATCCATCCGCTGGGAGCTGGGAATCGCCCTGGAGCAAGGGCGTGGGTATGGCCATAGGGTTTGCAGGGCTCTGTCTGCTCGGGGTGGTGAGTCCCTGGCTGTCGAGTACAGAAGAGCTGGTGGCTGCAACTTCTCCCGACTTCTCAGGCCTGCTTTATGTAATGTTTATATTAAAAAAAAAAAAAAGTGTGTTTTCTGTAGCTGAAAAAGAGCAGCACTTCTCGTTGTCAAGGTTTCCTCCAGAAGGCGGTATAATAAACTGCACCTCACGGTGAATAACACTAGGCTAAAATTTTTGGGACTTGATCCAAAATTTTGCATTTGTCTAGATAAATGTGTGGATAAGGATTAAACTATCCTCTATATGAACATCTATATGAATGCTCTGGCTGATTTTATGATCTGATAAATATGAACTGGATGCAGAAGGCTCTTCCTTTTCCTCTTACACTCCCCGATGCTCCCTCTTTCAAAATAAAAAACCCAAAACCTTCTCTTCCTAAAAGATAATTTAAATAGGGCTATGATCTGACTTTGCTTGCGTTTTGTCTTCTCTGGTGTCATCGTTGTGCTGGAAACTCTTATAGCAAGATTCCTCATCTTATTGTAGGATCCAGTGACTGCGACAAGCTTGGCTGCCTTGCTCTGTTGCTAGTATTAACTGGTATCACCTTTGATCATTCCTATTTTGTGCCTTAATTTTGCCTTTCAAAACGCCAGACGTGATCTCATCGGGAATCTCCTGTGATGTGTTTTGGGGTGGGCAATCCCAGCACGCGCACGTCCTAAAGGTTATTCGCTGCGGTAGTGAATTAGCTTAAGAAACTCGCTGCCAGAGGGCATTAGCAAAGCTTAGCGGAGTTCAAAAACCCTGAACATAGGGAGTTCACAGGACTAAAGGTAAGTTATACCAGCCATAAACTAATATCTGACTGGTGAATGCTAACTAGAAGCTTTTCTCAGGTAATTATCCACTTCTCCTGCTTTCCTCTGGAGCAGTTTATCCTTTTCTCCAGCGGTGGCAAGTATCCAGGGTAGGATGAGTTACTGAGTTCACCCAGTGTGGCGCGTCCCATGTGTGCTGATGAAGCGGGCATGGGAAGATGTCTTGGAGCGCAATCAAAGTAAAAATGGAAAACCAAAGTTCTACCTTTTGCAGCTGTTTAACCCACTGCCTGGCCCTTCACCATTAATCCCTCCCAGAGATAAAATGACTAGAGCCCTTAACATTTCTAAAATAATTTACTGGCCTCCTTAGAATAATTAAATGAATAAAATCATCAGCTACGCTCACCTCCCTGCTAAACTAATTAAGTAAATCTACAAAGCGGAGGAAGGAATGGGATTTAGGAAATTGTCAGTTCCGCAGAGCTCTCTTTTCTTCCTCCCTCATGCTGTTTGCTTTTCCCTGGCGTTGCCCTTTATACTGATGAATAAAGGATGAAGCCTTCACGCTAGTTAGATTAGTGTATGTCTTTTCATTTGGAGGGCTTTTGCCCGGATAAAGGCTAAACTGACTTTATTGTCTGGACTGAGGCTTTCTGGGGAAGGTTTAGCACGCAGAATTTCTTGGTGCCATTCTACCTTCAGCTAGCCATGGTACAGACTCCATTGTCTTGTTATTTCTCGAAAAATATTACTCATCTGACCGCATTTCGGATCTGATAAGTCTTGAGCATTTTGAGATGCCGAACACCGGTTACTCGCTGGTTGCAGTTTACTTCAAAGTTTCTTAATGGGGACAGAAAACCTTTTATCTGAAGAGACCTGAAAAGTGCTTTGCAAATAGCAATTAACCTTCGTGCCATTCCAGCCTGTGGTCAGCTGTTAACCTTGCAAGCTCTCTCCTCAATCCTTTGCCTCTGTGTGTTCGGTGCCTGAACCTTGATTTAATAGCTGAGATGTTACCACGGTGTTAGTAAAAAAATCCTCTCTTGACCCAGGGAGAGAAGCAAGTTTGGAGGTCACTTTGGTTTATAATGTAAAGGAAAAAAAGAAAGTTTTGTGGACCCCAAGTGGATCGTTAGTGGAAAAGGGAAAGGATAAGTCAGCATTTGGGGTGGGTGGGTGGGTTGGTTGGTTGTTTTTTTTCCTTTTTCGATGTGCTAAAGGAGTTTTAGGGCAGAGCTGTGATCGATCGCTGCAGTTGAGGCTTGCAAATCTCTCAGGATGCCCCGGCTCGAAACAAGCTGCTCTCTTGGTGAAATATTTTAAACTGATTAATAACTGCTCCTTTGGTTTATAATTTAATTACACTCCGAGCAGTGGAAACGGGCAGTTGATAGTTGATCTGATGTCTGTAGGTCTCTTCCTGCTCTGCCTTTGAGGAACTGAGTTGGATAGTAAGAAACATGAGGCATCGGTCATGTCTTTCCTTCCTGTGTTCCACAAAAATCATTAGCTGCACCAGGATAAAATTGCGTTAATGCTGTGGCCAACCAGCCTCCCAATGTGCACATCTCCGTAAGGTGTCCTCATGACCTTAGGAGGTCTGCAATGGTTCTCCCGCCTCAGTTTTATTGTCTCTTCCAATGCTACGATGCCATGCGACGGTTAGTGGTCATTGAGCTTCTCTGCACCTCCGTTCTCCAGTTCCAAAGCAGGGAAACAACATCGGACCTGCCTTTCAGGGGCGATGCCAAGGTTGGTTACTCTCTGCAAAGTATTTCTAGATTCACAGACGAGAAGTGCTTTATTTCTGTCACAGGCTCAGAGGCAAACTGTTGCTGGGCGGGGGTCCTCACCGGCTCATTTTGAGATAATCTCCCAAGTTGCTTTGTGGGTGTGCAGCGCACGTATGTAGACTGATATAAATACATTATTACTGAATCAAATACGCTTTGACTGTCCGCTGGATATCCCAGGTTTTTAATCTTGCCATCACATTTCATTTAAAAAAAAATTTTAAAAATTAGTCTTTTTTCCTCCCCCCCTTTGTCCCCAGGGAAAGCAGGGGAGGTAGAGTGGGGGTATCCCTGACTCTGGGGTTCACATGTAGTTTTATTTTCCTCAGCGCTGTAGAGACTTCTAGGTGCTGAAGTTTGTAAGAGAAATGGAGATGGTTTGGTGCTGACAGTGGTTTCAGGAGAACGAGTAAGTCTGTTAAATTGGAAAGCTGACACTTCCGAAATAAGATTACTAGCAAATCAGGGAAACTTGCGCTGTTTAATGCACTCTGATGTGAGCAATTTAATTATGGCTGAGTGGCAGAGGGGAGAAGAGGAGCTGGTATTGTTAATGATACGTGTTAAATAACTGGGGATGTCAGCGGTGGAGTGTTCACAAAGGCCACCCCTGCTCTAACAAGCTTCCTATTTCCTCCAAATATTTAAATGCCAGCCATAATGCTAATAGCTATTTGTGTTCCCTTCCTGTTGCTTATTATCCTACAGGTAAAAGGCGCAAGGTCACTGAACTGGGCTGTTTGCCAAGGAGGTCTAATTGTAGAATCTTTATTAAAGAAAATAAAACGTTAAGAGCAATGTGTCTCTAGGAATGGATTACACTTTCTTCTAATTACCCAGAAATATGAAAGCTGTGTGCAAGGGAATTACTGCGAGAATTAGCATGAGATTAGGGAATCGCCCGTTTTAACGAGGACCAAATTTACAAAGCGACCGTCGTCTACTTAAGGATTGCTGCTGCCAGGGAACAAACAGCATCTCGCTTGTCTTGGGGGCTCTGTCTGCCATGGTGTGATTTTTTTACAGCTTGTCCTCCGTGCTACGCTCAGTCTGACAGGGGGAGAGCATCGTCTGTGCAGCCACCTGAGCAGCTACCTGAGCGGAGCGGCTGTTTCAGCGGAGATCTCTGAGAAATTCATAGGCTGGCAGTACGAGCTTGTGCCTTTTGGAGTCAGTGAGAGCCTCTGATGGTCTCAAAATGCATATTTAAAAAGAAAAAAAAATAAATAATCTATTTGTCTGTTCTATTATTCCACTCAGCTGATGTCATCAAGGGTTGGTAAGGAGTTGGGTATCAGTTTTGAGTCTGGGAAAACTGCAAGTGAGAGAACTGAGACTGCAAACGGATTGACATCAGCTCTGTGGCCTTAATTTCATAAAATATCTTTCTGGAAACAAACACACACAAACTTCACTTCTTACCTGTTTTTCTAGGGAGTGCCAAATAGTTATTGCTCCAAGACTCTTTTTTTTTAACCATTTTCTTCTTGCTTATTTTCATTTGTGTGGCGGTTTTGGGTTTGTTTTTTTTTTTTGTGTGGTTGTTTTGTTGGTTTCTTTTTTTTTTTTTTAACATATGAATAGTGGGAGAATTCAGTACCAGGCAAGTCTTTAGACATTATCTTATGCCGCTATTACTATCACTTTGCCTCTCAGTAGTCCTGTGCCTTGCTGTGGGTGCAGACGCGCTTTCATTTTTGCTCTTGTAAGGGGCTGTGTGTCGGCATGAGGCCATCAGGAGGCAGGTTATTCTCCCTGACCCGCTGGAGTTTCTCTGTTTCGTTGGGATGCTATTCTCGGAACGCAGCCGCCGTTTTATGGAAAACAGTTCTCTTTGCACAGATATTCAAGAATTACATCTCGCATATGTAATAACAAATTGTAACTTCTAGGCAGGGTCCTTCATTCCCCAGAGTTTCATAACCCTGTTGCACAGGTGCAAGAATTGATTCATTCTTCAGGGAAATTTAGTCACCTCAGGGACGTGTTGTGTTACCTGCTAAATCCATCTATCTGGTTTCTTACTCTGAGCCTACTCTGTGCTCTTCCCACATAGCTTTACATTATCCATTGAAAATGAATTATGTCTTCAGCCCTCTAATTCACTTACGCTATTTCCAACGTTGCCTTATTGAATATTATGATCTTCTGTGCGTTCATGTTTTAATTTGCATTTGATTTAGCTCCCCAGACCTTGCAGGCTGACCTTGATCATCCTTGGAAGAAGGAAAAAAAAACACCCTACAAACCACCAACTACCACCTGACAACAATACACAAACCCATGCGTCTATGTATATTAAAATTTAAGGGGTTTTTCAATTGTTTGAAACGGGGAAAAAAAGTCTCTGTTTTAATGTAAACTCAGTTGTGTAGCTGGTGTTATACCGTGCTCCCTTTAGAGGCGGTGATTGTGCCAGAGCCTTTGTCTCTCTGTAACATTAAATTGCAGAAGCTTGAATTCTTCAGTCCGTCTCACCTATGTCTGTGCTGTGAATGCTTTGTCAGCTCTTCTCTGTGCTTGAGTATTTTTGTGTCTGTGGCTTAGAAATTCCCTTTAGGGAATTCACTAGCCTTAGTGAAGTCAATCACAACTCTTTCTTTGCTTTTATGTGGCCACAATTTTACTGGTGATAGTAAAATAACACTGCTTCAGAATTTACTAGTGACACTAATATTTCCCCGAGTCCCAAAAGAGCATAGGAAGAAGTGACCAGGTCATTCGGACTGTGATCAACCTTTTTTCTCCCCCGTTTTCCTCAATGCACGTGCTCTGGCCATGGTGTTGCAGCATTCATCGCACGTAAATGTAACCGTCCACCCACTAAAACAAACAAATTTATTCCTCAAGGACTGTAAGATCGCTAACTAAGACCTTCCTAAACACTTTACAGACCAAATAACGTCACCTTCTCATGAACTGAGTATACCTGGGTGGCATTCATCCAGGGACTTCTCACTCCATGAATTGCCTGTGATCAGATCACGGTTTTTATGGGTTGCTGCCTATACAAAATTGCCAGACAAGTGTGTTTGAGCAAATTTCAAAGTCTTTTCTGCTTGCAAAAGGTTTGCTGTGATTGCTTGTTCACATAGAAGATCTGAAATTCCCTTATCCCTTCAATAGGATTCAGTTAACCATTGCTTATGCCTTACTTCTGCATTCTTAGCACGTACCTTTTCTAAACTGCAGGAGAGCTTTCTTCTCTTGATAAAATGACTTCAGTTTTAAAATAAGGCCTACAGATCTTGTTTTCTGCTGTTCTGTTTAAATACAGCCTGGCTTGTAGAAACGCTTGCAAAGCACACAAAAGCACAAGGCACAAGTGCTGAACCAAACCATATGTCAGAATATGCTTTAGGCGATCCTGGATACCTTTCCTTCTGGATTCAAAGATTCACAAAGATTGTAGTGGCTGGATTGGGTGCAAAAAAAAAAAAAAAATTAAATCATTATCTCAACGCTCTTTTTATTTCCTCCACAGAGGATGGATTTCCATGTGTATCATTGCTGGAGAAAACCCAGCATCATACAAGAGCCAAAGCGGTTTCTTTCTTTCACCCTTTATTTCTTTTTCTGACAACTAAAGAGAATTGAAATCAAGCCATCCAACCCAGAGGGTGGAGAAACAAGAGCTTTCCCTGAGGTGAACCTCTTGGACCTGATGACTGAGGGCAGGTTTTTACGATACTGGAATGGCAGGATCGTACCAGTTCTTGACTTGCCGATGGTCAGTAGCTTAGGCCTCATTGGAAACTTATTCCAGTAGGATGAAAGACATCTTAATTTTTCTGTCTCTTCCAGACACACGACTCAGCTTATAGATGGATTATGGAAGGATTCTGGAAGAGATGAGTTTGATGGGTCTGTTTTGACACCTTGCTGTGTTTTTATTAAAGCATATTTCTAATAAAATGCAAAGAGGTATTTACATCAGCCGAGAGTTTGACCCAAAGACCTTGTAGCTTTTTGTGGAGACACTGCCCTCATATAAATAGCTGTTTGTTCATGCTCTTTCTCCTATTCATTATGGTCGAAGTCTGAGCTCATGTCTGTTTCTTAACGCACACAGAGTCCATAAATTCAGGGATGCTTGAGTCATTCTTGAGTTTCATTAAGTGAAACGTTACGTTATGATAAGACCGGGCAGTATGAATGTTGGCTTTTTAAGATCCTATCTCAGGAAAAAAAAAAAGATTCTTTAGCTATTTTGAGTTCTGCAATTACCCGCACAAATAAATCCTCACTATTAAAGAAACACAATATCTCCCATTACCAAAAAGCAGCAAATAGGATTTAGCTTGTGTTGGAGAAGACATGCTGTCGTTTTTGTTTTTCATTACCAGAATAATTGTTGCAGATTTATTTAACCAATCATTCATCAGCTAGTTTACAAAAGCTCCTGGGGCTTCTGCAGTTGTTGGACAGTTGACAGAATTATTTAGCTGATAAATACAAAAGATAATTTGATTCAAGTATGATTTCTGTGGGACTGAGAAAAACACAGCAATTGTTTTGTCTCTCTTTGGATTCAAAGAGGATGCAAAATTAGATCTTGGAGTATGAGTTAGTTTCACAGTTGGCCTCTGGAAATATCCTGCTGTTTTAAAAATAATTTTAGTCATTAGTCTTGCTTTTTATTAAATAAATATAGCTACATTTTGCACTAATTATGCCCTCAGTCCAATAAAGCACTTAACAGGTGTATGACTTTGGAACACGAATAATCCTGCTGGCTCACATGCTTATGGTTAGATCTGTGCATAACAGCTTGGTTCATCAAAACACAATAAACGCTTTAGTCTCCCTATAAGCTGTAAGTTTTAGGTGTGTGCTTGAAATTAAGCATGCGTTCAATTGCTTTCCCTGGATGGTGATGAAAAATAGCCTGTTAAATTAACTACATGCTGGAAAGCTTTACTGGATCCAGGTCTGTTGGAGTAAGATTCAGAGGGCCACGTATCTATAATTTGGTCGATGGCACAAATGACCTGATACGGGTGCTATAATTTACTCTTGGTGGTAATTGTTGTGGCACTTGTGATACTCAGTACCGTTTTTGCTTGTGGATCAGTTGACTTAAAAAAAGGCAAGAAGATTGATCAGAAAGCTGGAAAACATGAGAAAACATAAGCTGAGGAGATGTTAGAGCCCTTGCCATCGGAGGTCTCCGAGAGCAGGACAAACCATGTCCCCGTGACGACGATCAGCTCTGCTCTAGAGTAGGGGATGAACAGGGTGACCTCTGAAAGACTCTGGCCTCTGGTTCCTGAACCCAGGAAAAGTTTCACTGATAAATATCTGAGCAATTCCCATGCCACTGGTTTTATCGTTAAAGAAATAGCACAAATATTTCGGATAAGTTTTTTCCTTTTTTACAAAAGAGGCCTACTAGGAAATAAATGAAACGTGACATGAGCAGTAGGGTAAGTGTAGACTTGAGTTTTAGCCAAGCAAATGTTTAATATTTATTTTCTTTGTCTCGTTGTAACCTTACCTCCCAATTGCAGAATGTTTTGTGCAGATCAAAATAAAAGTTAAATCTGACATTATTTCCTGACAAGAAGTAAGAAACTCAAAGGCCACAATAGCATTGTGAAATAGTACTTTTTTTTTTTTTTTTTCTCAAAAAAGGCCCACTTCCCAAAAGGGTTGGAATGTGCTGGATAAAAGAAAGCAGTGTGAAACTGTCTCCAAAGCTGGTCTTCTGTATGCCGCTATGAAGCGGATCTGACCGATACAATTCAACTGCCTAGTTTAGATAATTGTGTAACAAATAAAATAATTTTCACTTAATAATATCAAACTCTTACCTGCACTCAAGTGCAGGCAGGCAAACTCTTACCTGGACACCTGCATGCCCTGGTGTGGTATGCGAGCTTATTTTAATTAGGAGAGAACAGGTGTCACTTTTATGTGTAGAAATCAGCCGTGGAAATCCACCCAGGCCATGATGGAGGTGGAGCCAGAAGATCTGTTGTCATTCCCCCTCTGAATCTCTTTCCTGCTGCTGTATGAAGAAGAAATTAGAAAACCACTCCAGAATTTCCATGCCTCCTTCTCTGCTCAGAGCAGAGATGTAATTGCCTGGAATATCTTCCTTTGGCCTCTACACACGTTTTCCTCTGCAAGATCTGTTGTTTGTCCAACCGCAGACCAAAGTTACCCCTGCAACATTTCACTGTTTCAGTGCAAGAAGATTCCTTTTTATTCCTTTTTTTTTTCCTTTCTCATGAGGGGGACTTGATGGAAGAGCCTGCGATCTGCAATGTAAGAAACCAATATTTTCCAGGATGTGTTACATCAGTACATCATTATTGTGCTCCCTGTCCCCTCCCCCTTATTAATTTATTTATTTTATTGCTGGTGTTAAATGGTTTTGTCAAAAGCAACTCTTTACAGCCCATTAATGCCAGAGCAGATGATTGTTTTCCACCAGCCCTCATGAATGATTCAAGCTGCCGGCTCACAGTCTCATCCTCAGCACCGAGGGCTCTTCTGAGGAAGCGGGGTTATTAAAGGTAACAATCATGATGAGTCTCATCTTTGAGCAGGACCTACTCATTAATCCTCGGAAGCAACCCTAGCTTGAAACAAATCATACAGTGCCGGGGCTTTTTCCACCTCCTGCTTTTCCCTCCCCGCCCCCCTGCTGCTACTTTTGATGATGTTGCTACTTCTGAGATTCTGCTATAACAAGAAAATCAAGGGACGTGATAAATACTTTGGGAGAAGTGGAAGGAAGAGTAAACGGTGAGATGAGAGCTCAGCAAGCAAGCTGGTTTTCCTTCTCCTTGTTCCTCTTTCTAAATTAATTTACTTCACCGGTTCTCATGCCCCTTGCGTGCTGGCTCCCTGCGAGTACTTGAATGAACATGTTTATTGGCAGAAATGTTCTGGGACTCAGTGACTGATAAGACTAGAATATTAAAGCAATGAAAACTGTATGCATATTCATACACCAGGAACTTGATTATTAATTCTGATAATTGGTTCTCAGCTGTGTTTACGCAATGGTGGCAAAATCTTATAAGTAAATTGCGAGGTTAGTTCTGAAGTTGGCAATTGGTCTTATTTGTGCCAATAACAGAAGATAACTGAGAAAATTCTTGGAAACCAGCCTATTCTCTTGGATTCACCAGTATTCAAAACAACCATGAAACAAGCAGGCTCTCCTAAATGGTAATAATATTATAGTTTTTTGTTTTCTTTGCTTTGAAAGGTGATTTCATATTAGATAGTCTGAGGTTTTGTGAATGTATTTGTCTAAAAATACAGTAACAGCCCCTAGATTCGTGCACAGCTGAGCCGCAGGTGGCTTATAGTCCAGCCAACTGTTTGCAATTTTAGCAAGCGAGCGGAGATTGGTTCCCCTCGAGTCTAAAGGGATACTGTTGCTGTAGGCTTTTTGGATCATACACAGTGCATCTCTATTACAATGTGCATGGCATAATTGCTTATTGCTTGATACGGTTCTATAGATTACTGGAATGGACCGAAGGGATAGATTTTTCTTTTTTTTTCTCTTTCCACTTTTATAGTGATGGTGCATCGCCATTATTTTTGCTTTTTCAAATTGATATATAGTGGTTTTGGGGTTTTTTTTGTTTTTTTTTGTTTTTAAAAAGAAAAAAGAAACACCCCCAAAAACCTGCCTCTGCTGGAAAAGCCAAGCGTTGGGAAGTATCAAAGACAATATTGTATTGGGAGCCAACTAAGGCTGGAAGGAAGGAATCTTCATTAGGTGACCTTAAGTTTTCCATTCAAATCTGTATTTTTCTCGACCAGCCTGGATTGAATACCCTGCCCCTGGGGACTGGTACAACACCTGCCACCGATCACGTCTCCTGCACAAACCCCGTTCTGGGGATGTTGAAGGACTGCTATTCTTTCACACCCTTTTGAGAAAGCTAAATGTTCCTTTCCTTCAATCTATTAAGTTTATTGAAGAGGAGGTTAAGAGGTGATTTGATCCACTAATAGATAATAGACAGCTCCATTAATCTAGAGGGGGTAAGTAAAGCATGTAATGAGATCCAGTGGTTGGAAGGTAAAGCCGGCTGGAGTAGAACACTGCTATTTTTGACGCTGAAGGCAACTGACCACTCACTCACCCAAACCCACCGTGGATTTTCCCTCCTCCATGTAAAATACACCGACTTGAACAGTAGCTGTGACTTTGATAGAGAAGTGACTGTCTACAGTTTGCTGACTTCTGTTCTTCAAGAGAACAACGCAGCTGCGACTACTTTCCTTCTGGCCTAAAAGTCATAGAATCATCAAATTGGAAGGGACCTTAAAGATCATCTAGTCCCAACCCCCCTGCCTTGGGCAGGGACACCTCCCACCAGCCCAGGCTGCTCCAAGCCCCATCCAGCCTGGCCTTGAACACCTCCAGGGATGGAGCATCCACAACCTCCCTGGGCAACCTGTGCCAGTGCCTCACCACCCTCACAGTAAAGAATTTCGTCCTGATATTTAATCTAAATCTAGCTTCTTTCATTACCCCTTGTCCTATCTCTTTGCTCCCTGATAGAGAGTCCCTTCCCATCTTTCCTGTAGGCCCCCTCTAAGGTTCTGGAAGGGGCTCTAAGGTCTCCCCAGAGCCTTCTCTTCTCCAGGGTGAACAGCCCCAACTGTCTACCAGTGCTCCAAAATAATTAAACTCTTGCTGCTTTTACTGAGCGTACCAACGAGTAGATGCCAATTGGGCTTGTATACCTAATTATCGGGGCTTTAGAAACTAAGCTTATACAACTCATTTTAAGTTGCTACAGCTTGGGAAACAGGTTTTGTTGATACGGATCTGCTCAATAAGCAGGTTGGGAACCCATATGGGAAATAATTTCTCCCCCCCCCCCAATCCCCTGAGGCTCCTCTTTCCTGAAAAAAAAACCACCTTGAGATTCTTCATTTGATACATATGACACAGCTGACTGCTCTTTCCCCTTCAAAGTATGTAGGACAGGGCATTTATTTCAGTGGTAAATTCAGACTGTATTGTGTTCTCAGAGAAATTGGTTGGTAGGAGGTGACTGAGGCATCACCCTCCCCGGGCAACCCCAGATAATCCTCTTTGGTTTTGACATCCGTTTTCATTTGAGTCCTCAAAACAAGTTGTTGTGCTCCTCAAAATGGACTTTCTGCATATTCTGATTCCTTTCAAGGTCACTTGGAGGACTTTTGCAGCAGCATTTGATGGAGATTATGCTCTGAAGGCAGGGACTGAAGAGCAGTTGATAAGGGTTTAAAAGCATTAAACTTCTTCACTTGCTAAAAGCATAAAATCAGAAGGTTAAGCTTGATCATGTTCTGTTAGCTTAGGACAACGTTTCTGCACAAATGTCAAGTGATGTGAATATTAATAAACCCTTACTTTAGGAGCCTTTTTGTCCACACAGTGCCTTTTTGTGATAGTAAATCAAAGTAGGCATAAACTCTAATAGCTGGGAGCGATAGGCAGATGACAAAGTGGCAGTTTGCTTGAAAAAAGAGACTGTAAACTTCAGATTTTAATTCTCTAAGTAGACCTTCAAGAATAAGTGTCTCGCAGGGCTCTCATACCCCTACCTATGGCCATTGAGCAAAGTGAGAATGACTCCTTCTTGAAGACCTGTAACATTTCTAATTCAGACTTCAGTCCGAATAGCGCGGATCCTAATGAATGATAAAATGGCACATGCAGGAAGGCCGGGGTTGTAGGGTTCGGGCTGGCTTGTGTTTTATTCTTTGAAATATTTCCTCTTCAAATAATGACCTTTGTTCCTGTGAAATTTGTTAGCTAGTGTAGTACTTCTATTCCCACGCTGAGTTGCACAGAGTTTGAATCTGCCTCCCAAGAGATACACCTTTATCCGGACTTCTACCTGTGCTCTTGAGCACAGACTGATTTGTCTTAGCCTGTTATAGAGCGGAAGGTGAATAGAAGCCATTCAAACGCAGGCTGAGAATTAAACTATAAGTGTCCTCAAAAGCTGGGATTTTTCAGGTCTCTCTTCTCCTTCTGAAAAACTCATCAGTGCTGTTGATGAGGATCATGTGAAGCCGGTGTGAAAAACCCGTGAAAAGTCTCAGTTTGTCCCAGCAAAGTCCTGAACCTTGGTGTAAACCTGGGGAGATTTATGGTTTCAAGATGAAATCAGGTAATGCTGAAATTCTCCTGGGGTTTCAATACCAGGTGAAATATGTTGTTTATTCTTAGGTTTTCCTTTGAACTTTGTGTTTGAACTCCTAAAAAGAGATTATTTTGGGGGGGGGGGGGGCGCAAATTACGGCCAGATGGTGAAGGGTAAGTGTCTGACAACTCTTCTATCCTGTAAACATTTAGTCTAGGTGAGTTTCTGGAACTGAAGGGTGGAAAAGACTGCAGGGGAGAGCTGGAAACTCGCAGCATTCCTGCCATTGTTTTCTGAGATGGCTGAGTTGGCTCAGGCTACCAAAGGGATGATGAAAACTAAGGAGATTCAGAAAAATAAATAGCGTTTGATTTATGAATGCCAAAAGTCGTAATCCTTGCTGCTTTGCTCTGTAAAATAACCTGTGGCAATGAGTTCCCCACTTGAAGATAGAGACTTGTGTAGAAATGTGCCCTTTTACTATAAATGTTAAATCAGCGCCTTGATAAATTAAATTAATGTTCTTTAGCTGGTTTGTTTTGAAAAAACAACGAACAGCCATTCTTGCTTTCCAACAGAATAGCTTTCAAAGCTGCAGTTTTGCTCTTATGTACTTCTACAGCAGTTAGTAAAACGTGCTTGTGACCTTCTGGGCCACCGCTGCACATAAAGAAGTAAATAAGAAGAGCACGTACATGTTTTCAGTGGCTACTGCTTGACTTTTCTGGCTTGGAGATATTAGGTCCTGCTCACACTTGTACTAGATGGTTCCTAGAAACTTAAGAGCTAGTGAAAATTAAAGAATAGGAGAGATTCAAAATGCTCTGTATCAAGCACAAAAGAGAATTTAATCCAGCTGTTTGAGCAGCGTGAGGATGGGGCTGTGCTCAGGCTCGTTAGCGTTAAATGTTTGTGACTTCTCTGTCTTTAAATGTTTGTACTGGAGCTGGCTTTATAGCACAGATTAGGCCTTTAGATTTTTTTTTTTTGTTTCCATTAAAGCTATGAGGGACGACAGTGAGGAAGAAAAGGAAAAATCAATGACTTTTCTCCCTTTTCTGCGCCGCAATCTTCCCCTCTGCAGCTGTAAAGTGGTTCTCCAGCAAATTATTGGCCCTTGCCTTGTGTCTGCTTTAGAAATAGCAACCCTGTGAGGTTCCTAGCTAAAATGATTTTAGTGTAATCAACATTCGGAACTTTAATTGTGGAGTTCAGTCCCTTTTATGTCAAGCCAGACAGTACCTATCCAAGCTCCAAAGCTTATTCCAGCTGGATTTACTCACTTGGTTGTCTGACCTTCTGGAATAAAAGATGCCTTAGACAAGTACATGTGTCCAGAAGTAAAAATCCTTGCAGCATCCTAAAAAAAACCCAAAAGCTGTTCCCACACTCTCTGCTTCTGACCTGACTGGGAAGGGAGGGTATCTCATGAAAACCTGGACTGGGTTATTGCTCAGGTTCAGGGCAGCAGCTCTTCTTCACCTGCCATCCGAACTATTGTTTTCAAGGACTCTGACTAATCTCATTTACTAGATTGCTGCCTAAAGGGAAAGTCTTAGATGAAAATCCCTGGAGACTGAGCAGCAATAAACATACGTATCAGCCCAGATATTTCTTCTACAATAACCCTGTATGTTTTTCTGTACATAAAGACTATTCTAGAGGCACACACACATATTCATTTTCCATATACAATTTCAAGAGGAACTCCAGCACCATGGGAACGTTATCTTTTTTTATGTATATAACACTCTTGTACGATACGTGACCAATGTGGTTCCATCCACATCATCGTGCAATTGAAACAATAACAAAGTTGGGCCACCTGCCATGAAAAACCTCAGCTTGTGGCTTGACTGCTGGGGAGAAATTTCACAGGTCTCGTGGAAAGCAAGGCATGAAAATATATTGTGGGCTTGCAGGCAGCTTATCAGAGGGAGAACGCGCCTTGCGAAGTCAGAGCTGAACGGAGTATTTCATGTCTTTGGCAAATGTGGTGTGCATGATCTGAACCATTAATCAAATAGTGACAGCCTGCTTGGGGAAGGAGAGTGTCAAATGGAGGAGGGCTCGCAGAGCCCCATCCAAATGGCATCTGGGGTGGGGGGAAAAAAGTGGGGAAAAAAAAATGAAAGGAATGTTTATGGTACTGGAACAATTTTACTTACATTTGCTCTAAATGTTTGGAAATTTATATTGATCTGAGTAGAAGCTGGTGCTGGGGGTGGGGTGGTGTAAAATCAGCATTCCATGTTGCCCTGTCAAGTTTGATTTATGCTGGGCATTTGACAACCACTCAGTTCAGAAACCTTTCAGAACCTTCTTGTCTACTTCTTAAGCAAAGCAAATGAGCTTAGAAAACAGATACCAAACCCCCCCCAAAATCCCCACCCCAAAACAGCAACAAAAAACCCAATCCTGCACTAAATTTAGAGAATTCTGCACATCTGGCGGTGCTAATGTCTCTGTGATGTGTGTCCAGATGTCTACTTAGAGAAGGTGGAAGTGTATTCAGCTTGTTTATGTATAGGATTTGCTGACTTCAATTTTGGCAATCTGTGTAATAGCTGCTTTTGTCAAAATAACGTGGCTTTGTCTTCAGTTTCCGTTCCTTTTTAGTATTCTTTCTCTTATGTAATTAAAAATATTGTTTGAGGCGAGAAAGAATTTTTTTATTGCATTTATTATAAATGAAAATTAAAAAAATAATCCATTTTGTTGCCTTTATGAATTCATGTGTATATTGGAAAATGCAGAGTTGACCCTTTTGAAGCCCATGTTTTTTCTGCTCCATTTATTTTGGGAGGAGTCCATACTGGGCTTTCATAGTGATGAGAGGTACATGTAGTCACTGATGTGAGAAAGAAGGTTTTAAATCCTGTGGCGCTACTGCAAATTAACAGAAAGTCATTAGCATCACTAGCGTTATGTTTAATTTCCAGCACTGCCACAGAGACCAGCTGATCATCAGAACCAGTAGTATTTACACAGCTCTGCTGGCCATGGAAATTCACAGCTAAGAAATATCTTGGGGTTTGAGGGATTTAGTTGGGTTTTTTTCTTTTCTTTTTTCTTTTTTTTTTTTTTTCCCCTCCCTCTGCTTGCATGCTCTTCCAAATTACACCCGGCTGGCCCCTATCGCCAAAAAAATTGCTTACCTCTTGCCCGTCTAAGGTATACATTCTAAATATCCGGAGACATATATCACTTATATTGTACTGGGATCATTAAACCGAACTGGTTTTAGCACATTTCTAAAAGTGGGCTAAATATACAGGCACGTGCAATATCCCCTTCTTTGGGGGGGATCCTTTATTAGAGGATCCTCTTAGAGATCCTCTAGAACAGAATAGAGATCCTATTAGAAAAGATCCTTTATTAGAGAAGTGAAAGTGGTTTTGTGTGTTTTGGGATGGGTTCTTCAAAGGAGACGGTAGGAGCTCAGCTCCCATACCCTCCAAAGCTAGTCCTCGGGTTTGTGGTTAAGCTTAAATTTGAAAAATAAGTGAACTTTTTTCCATGTGCGTTCACTGTTTTGTTTTGCCTCGCATCCACCCCAAACACCATTCTAGTAAAAAGGGATGCTTCATCTTTCCTGTATTATGCTGAAGGAACCAAAACACACAGTCAGCCCTGAGCAGTACCCTGAGGGTGTGAACACTTCTCTGTATTTGTTGTGAGTGATCCTGTGGACTTCCTTCACTATTCAACATGCAGAAAATATGTGGAAATTCTGTCTCCTGGCTTGGAGCAACAGTGGACTGAGGAAGGTCTCAGATACCAGTTCTCCTCTGTTCCAAAGGCTGTTTGTCTCCAGATGAAGGACATTAACTAATGTGACTAAGGAATGTGTGATTAAGGCCCTATTAAGGACACTGAGGTACCTAGAAAAGAGGGGAATCAAGTCGAAGGCAGAGTACTTAGGAGGTTCTTGGGCAGGGAGGAGGCAGGCTGGGAGAGACCTGGGAGGGATGCTGAAGGGGCAAGTCTAGGAGGAACCAGTTTGTTGCTTCGGTTTGACGTGTCCTGGTTTGAGTGCCAAAGAACATAAACTAGGTTTAATCTTATGGTAGTAGCTGGCGGTATCGCTTGGGAGAACTTTATTTTCTCCCAATCTGTGAGTTTCCTTAGTCCATTACGCTGCTGTTGGTAGCTTTTACAGATTTTTATGAACAGTAAATTCATGCAGTTAATAAATGGTGCTGCCATAGAATTTGCGTTGCGTTTCTCATTACATCCTATGACTACAGCTTCATGAAATTGAACCCCTCATTAAAGAAAAAGCTTTATTGGCTGTCATCTATGGGGAATGGGGGAAAGCATGTATGACAGAGGTAGAGCTGGGCAGTGACCGTGCTTACGTCCAGGCTGAAGTGCAGGGAGTTCAACTGATTGCTGGGGCCTGAGCTAAACTCCAAGATACGTGAATGCCTTTAATGAATGGCGGTCTGTTAGACAGTGTCATGAGGTGTCTTCTCTGAGGCTGAGTTCATGGATGTTACTCCTAGCAGTTGTATTTCAGACCCTGTTTTGGAATCCCTTTTCAGAACAGCATGGTGTCTCCAACCTGACGTGGCTGATGGGCAACCGCAAGTTGCAAAGAGCCTGGGGGGAACAGGACTCTACAGTTGGAAACAGAACAAAGATATTCACTTCTGCTGTTCAACGTGGTGTATAAAACTGTGTGTTTGCTTCAACAGGCCAATGCGCAGCCCAAAAGCCACCCTGGGCTCCTGCTGTGTCCTGTCTATTGGTGCTACAACAGCACCAGTGACAAGGAGTCAAGTGAAAGGAGAGGATGGACACACAGTCTTCTTAAAAACCTTTGGAGGCTTTTGTGGGCTTGGTTTTTAGTTGGAGTTCTTAGTTCCAGATGTGCATTGTGGAAAGCCTGTTACCATGAGTCACGGTCATTATTCTAAGGGCAGAATTGAAAAATTGCAGTGCAATCTGCAGCCCTACGGCAGATACAGAGACCGCAGCCAGGCTTCTTCCCTCAGTGGTGAGAGCTGGAAAAACAAGCCCATTAGACCTCAGCCATTTTTGTTCCCTAAGGAAATGAACGCTTCTTGGTAAGTCAACGGCAGAATATAAGATGTGTGGAAAAAAAATCTTAAGAGATTAGGCAAGCTAAACTCTGTCACTTACAGATTATCTTTAAAACAAAGAGAAGGGGGGGGGGGGGGAACAAACCACAAATGGCTGAACTTCCAGTTACCTCTTGTGTGAAATACAGTCAACTTCGCCAAGTCAACAGTGAACTCTGTCTGCTCTCCCCCTGCTAAAAAATTCAGGCTTGTCTCAGGGACGTTTCTTGACTGCAGCGAACATGCAGGCAGTTGCATTGGCAGGTAATACAATCTCTCAGCTACAACGAGCTCTTCCTTCCAAGGCATTTTAATTTTTACAGCTCAAGTGCTCTGAGGGTGCCAAAATAATCAAGGCTTTGCACTTCACGTTCTTGCCTTATATGGCCTGGGATCTGATTGTTAATCCCTCAAGGTGGCAGTAGCTTAATTAAAGCTATGTATCGGTGAGGAGATAATTGTAATGTCCTTTGAGTGGCTGGTCCTAATTTACGCTGTGTACAGCCTGATATAGTCATCTATAATGTATCAAAGGCCCATGCTAGGTTTTAATGTAAAGCCATGTAAGACAAATGAAGAGTACATGTGGCAGGTGCTCAGTACATGCATTTAGATTAAGCCCTGCTCATTGAGGTGGTGATTAGATGAGTTATGTCAGGGAATTGTAACTGCTTCAGTGGATGAGGAAAAGGTTATTTCAAAGAGCTCATTTTAGCAGCATAACTGGCACATAATTCAGATATCAAGCGCTAAATGAGAAAGGAGAGCAGGAAGGATGCAGGGTGCAGATGCTGAGCCATGTGGGCAATTACACACACAAACGCAACAGAAGTTCTAGGGCAGAATCGCTGCTAAAAAGCTATTTGAGTAATGCGCTCTCTGATTAACTTTAAATACCCGGTAGTGATATTTAAGTACACCTAAAGTGAGGTTAGGGTGCGATTTGTTCAGAAATTGGGGGCTCAGTCATAGTTCATTTGGTTTCCCTGTGTCTCTATAGACGCAGGTCAAATCTGTCAGAGCAAAGGTGGAAGCACAAGGCTTGTCTTCCTCAAACAGTTTTATTAGCAGGAGAATCATTGCGTTTATCAAACTGGCAGAACTTCTGAAAGACAGAGTTGGGACTTGCTCTTTCAGCAGTGCAACAAGATCAAGAAGGAGATGGGTTTACCAACTCTCCAAAAATATCCCAGACCTTTTTTGTCTGTGCTGTTTCTCCGACTGGGCTTGGACAAACAGTGGATACGAGGATTCAGCGAGCACTAATAGGCTGTGCCTTATTTCTGTAGACCATGGGTGCTGGTGCGTGAAGAGGATGAGACAACTCTAAAGAGAAGAGAGCCTAAGGGCAAAGGAGAGGGCTCATAGCAAGGATTCCTAAAAGGAAGATAGGGTGAAAGTGGAGAGCTGTGCATGTGTAATGAGCAACTGTTTGGATCTGTTCAGCATGTATTTTTGTTTCATGCCCACAAGGAAAATGCAGTACAGCTTAGAAATACCGGGCTCTGGCGTTCGCTGCCCTCTGCACAGTGTTACGCCTGTGACCACACTCAAAATGTCAAGAACGTGCTGCTGGGTGTTCACAGGAGCCGCTCTTTCCAGAAAGTGTTTGGTTTTTTTTTCCCCCCAGATGTAACATGCTGTGAGGTTTTGCAGCCACACTTGCCGCATTAACTGTTTTCATGTTAATCCGTTCTCTTAAAGGTCAGTTGAGATCACGGCCCCTGTTACGCCAAGTGCAGCACAAGAAAAGGCAAAGAGGGGAAAGAGTGAGACCTAATTCAGTAGGGTGACTCTCAGCAGGTAAAACTGGAGCGGGGTAGCGCTGTCGGGATCCGAGCTTTATATCTAACGTATGTGAGAGGGGATGTGCTTCCATACACTGTAGCTTCTTCCAGCCAGGGGTGGAAACTCTACAGAAGACACTGAGCTCTGTCTAGTAAGTGAATGTTATTGGGTACATCTGTGCGTGCTGAGAATGCTAGAGGGTCCCAGCCCATTTCTTACCAGGTTTTCTTCACAATAGCAATACCTACTATATCTGATCTTGTGCGCTCTATGAAATCTCGCAAGCAAGACAAATGCCCGGTGACGAGTGGCTTATCTTCCGTGCCTTGCTCCGACCTCCCAAAACAGAAGGCTTCCCTCAAACAAGGCTCCTGGAAGGGAATGGTAGAGTGGTTGTATTATTTCTTCCTGTTATGTGAAGACTTAGCAGGCCATGCAATAAAAGACATAACATTCAATTGACCTTTTGCTTATCTATAAACGTAAAATGAGCTACACAGACCCCAATTCACCGAGGAGCCATTTCTGAGAAATTTATTTCCTTTTACTAGCCATAAAAATAAATTGCTCCGCACAAAGAATAGGCACAAAAATAGCTCTACTAGCCTATAATAAGATTATTATGAAGGAGATGTTTTTCCCTGGGCAATCACAGCCAGCCAATGTGTTATCAAATTTTTATCTCATCGAATTGCTAGGCACAGATTAGTGTTCTAGGGAGATTTTGTATGTTACACTTGCCTTCTTTAACCTTCTACAGCCTGTGTACCCAAAATAGGCTGAATTCAGTGATTGACTTCTGTTCTTTGAAGGATGGATTGTTTTGTTTTGTTTTTTTTTTTTCCTCTGGCCTACTTTTAAGCCAGATTTGAAGACTCTTACACAAAGCCTTCAGAGAAAAAAAAAAAAAGTAATTTTTACATGTCATATCAGTCTATTTGGACAAAGCCGGGCAAAACTGTTCTGAAAGGCAATGGGAGGATAAGGCAATAAGTCAGAGTTTATCCAGCCCATTTCTCTTTGTGGAGCCTAGGACAATGAGGCTAGCTATTAATCTTGCCAGTGTTGTAACTGAAGAAGTTGGCTCACTCACTTCCATCTTTTCATTCTGTTTTCCAATGAAATTCGTAGTGGAAAACACTCCTCCTAAAAGAATAAGCCCCAGCGCATTGCCCATCTGTGATTAGAAGTCAAGAATTACCAGGGTTTTGGTTTTTTTTGTGCTTGACTGTGTCCTGATGTGTTGCATACTGATGGAGATGCCGAGCCAGGAGCAGCCTGGTGAATCCTAGAGTCAAGGGGTGGGTTCTCTTTTTGGTGCTGCTATGTCCCGCTCTGCTTGCCTTGGCTTCCTAAAAGCTCTTGCTTTTCCTCCTCGTAGTCTGTTTGCAGAAAGTATGGCTCAAGGTGTGCAAAGTAATCTGCAAGTGCTCTGAAGGGTCTCCCATCACTTTGTTGCCCATATCAGATTTAGCCTCAGGCCTTCCTGCTGGTAAGGTTTGGAACCCAGATATGCCAGCATCCCCCTAAAAGAGGGAGGGGACAATACGTCATGTCTTGGTAGCTGTTCCTCCGGCTAGCAGAGAGGGGTGCAAGAATCAGGGAGGGGAAGTGGTGAGTGTATTTTCCTTGAGAGCCAACAAGCTTTGATGCAACTCCGTGTGGGGTCTCCTTTTTGCTCGCATCAAGACAGTGAGGCACTAAATGAAATATGTTTATTTTAGATCTAATCAGGCCATCGTTTTATGCTTTCTGCATATTTATTGGTTGCAAACATATTGGAGCTTAAATCATTATGTAATGGTGATTAAGTTATTATATTGTTAAGTTTCAAAATAGCGTTCTCTGTTCTCGCATGGTACTAATTAGGAACCAGTGGATTAGTAATAGCTGCATGAAATGTGCGTTTAGAATCATGATTTTTAAATGGTTTCCCTTGCTTCCTTAGTCCCTATATATCTATTTCAGGACAAATAGCGCAAACCTCTTTTCCTGTTCGATGGCCCCTGAGACTACAGACTACCCCTCATGCTGTATCTGACAGTAGCGCAACTTATATATATATACATACACACACATATGTATGTGTGTATAGATAAACATATGTAAAATTCAGATCCATTTTTAAAATAACTGAATTTTCTCAGCTGTGCTGTGTTTGCGTTAGCGTGGGCAGGGTGTCCCTGCGCCCCCCGTCCCTGGGGTGGGGTGGCAGGCCAGCGGGGCTCAGTTCTTCCCCCACCTGCTCTAAGATGAGCAGCTCAGCAAGCCCCGCGTTGGGGCCAGCAGGACTTGGGTGCTCTGAAATTAGCCTTTGACAAGCGGTTTGGGAGCTGGCTGCGATTTTAACAACTGGTTTGACTACGCCGCCTCCAACACAGATCTGGATGAGGGGCCTATACTTGGCAGGAAGGCTTATTAGTGGCATAGATTAACCTGGTGAGATGCTGAAGTAATTTTCCTATTAGGAGTCTGGCTTTGCTTTGCATGAGTACAGCATGTCTGCGTTTGGGATTTCTGATGGGAGTGTTCTTAATTTAGACCGAAGTTCATGCAGATTGATGTCTCTCCAGTCAACCACTTCATTTGACTGTAGCAATGCTTAAAAAGCAGGTCCCGTTGCTTTTAAACCACTCCAGAGTTCGTGCTGAAGAAACAAAGTCAGTCTTGAGAGAAAAGATGTCTAGAAGAGGGTACCTCCTCCTGCGAGATGGGGTCACCTCAGTCCAGGTATTGAAGAGGGAATCGTTGATACTTTGCTCCCCCTTTGTGTAATTCTCACACGCATATACATCTCCTGTATGTTTGGGATCCAAAAGGGCTTAAAGTCCTTTGCACAAAGACCCTTTTGCTCAGCGCTCTCGGCATTGATGGGTCTTAGAAGTGACACAGAGCGGTGTAAATGGACTGTGATAGACGGAGGATCGGGTTCGTGGTGCCCACAAATCCAGCTACTTTCCTGCCTTCCCATTGCTCCCCCTCTCTCTCCACCCTGTGGTAAATAGCCTCTAAAACAAACACACATTTCTAAGCGTTATGTCACTTCTGGGCAGCAGCCAGGGGATAAGATTAGCACCATTGTCATCAGAACGAGCACGGGCTGTCTCTTTGATGAATGATATTGGATCCTCGACTTTTTTTTTGTGTGTGTGTGTGCTGTGCCTGTGTATTTTTGGGTACGAATGTCCCCAGATAGCCTCAGGACAGGGGAGGAAAGGGAGAGGGGTGAAGAGAGAGTGATAAGGTGGCTTTGCTGTCAGCCCATTTTCTTCTTTCCTTGGCTTAGTGTGAAAACAAACGCAAGGTGTGGAACACCGGCCCCTTGACCAGCTGTGTCTCTTTTGTGTCCTCTGTGCCATGGGAAAGGCCAAAATATAGAGAACAATTAACATCGCTTGGCTCGTCACCCTTTTTTCTTCCTGCCTTGTGAATTTTTCATCCTTATTTAGCTCCCTGGCTCTTTCGAACACCAAAGATAATGTCATGATTTCCAGTTTGTCAGGACTGAGGTTTTGAGCCCGCGCTGGGCAGCTGCTGGTGAGCTGCCACGTGAGCCCGCGGTGCCTGCGCTCCATAACCCTCTCTCTTTGTTTCTTATCCTCTGTCTCTCTCTCTGGTTCTCATCTGTCCTCTTCTCTCTGGCCTCTGCTACAGCCTCCAGGATAGAGGCCGGTCCGTTCTGTGTTTTGTACAGCACCTACTGTCTCTCTTCACAACTGGGAACTCTCAGTTTTGCAGAATGCAAGTAATGGCATTCACATCTCTAAATACTTTCCCTTACAAATGTCAAGGTGCCCTTTCAAAAGGGACTCAGGAGAACAAACTGTATTTTTTTGGGGACATAAGTGAACTCTAGCTGAACTGTTTTTTTGTTTTTTTTTCTTTCCCAGGCTCTATTTCCAAAAGAAATAAGTTTTTTTAATTTGGAGGGGGAAAAAAAAAACCAACCAAACAAAAAACCAAACCCACAAAGCTATTAATTTCTTGGAAATTATTTTAGTTGCATGTTTCACTGCTCAATCCAATGTGATGTGAAGCAAAGACAAATGCTGTCACTAGAAACAGCATGAGATTGCTTTGTGATCTTAACCCTCTGTACCCCTCAGCTTGAGCATCTGTGACTTCGCCCACTGTGATTCATTAAAGAGATTATCTATTGAAATAGACGTGTCTTTTATTACCTGAAAACCAGAAAACATCCTCACCGCTGTACCCTGATGGCAGCCTACAGTGACTTCACCATTTCTTTTTCCCCATCCCCAACGAGAGCGTCCGCTTGGTATCGCACGTCTTGGGCTGGGGACAAGGATCCTTATTTCCACGTAGGTTTGTATAATGCCCAGTGCAATGTGGTGTTGCTCAGGGTGCCAGGACTGCCACACCGGCGGGGGGGGAGGGGGGAAAAAAAAAAAAAAAAAGAAATTTGAGGCAGCAGCCTTTCCCTCAGCATGGTTGCTTCAGTATAACCCCTGCATTAGGTGATATCACAGAAATTATTAATTCCTGGTGCTACTGGAGCTAAAGTGAAAATCGGCTTCTCTCTTATGAAACAATTTCCTTCTTTTCTCTCTGTGGGGAAGCTCATAAGCTTCTCTTCTATTAAAGGGAGCTGTGGTTTTTGGAAAGGGGAGAGAAGACGGTTACTTAAAGCATCGAGGATGAACGTGAAGCACACGGCAGCGCTGGGATCACTGAGTCTTCCCATTGTGTGACCATTCACCTGGGTCTTTTCATTCTCTCTTTCCAATTTATTTCCTTACATAATAATGACCCAAAGGAGGGTCGTCACTTTGCAAACGCCATTTGGCTGAATTTTGATGAGGGATTTGAATCACTGACAAATGGGAGCCTTCTGCATGGCTGGTTGTAGAGGTGGGGGTGCTGTAGGATGAGAAGCCACGCACAGAGTGTGCCTGGCCCGTGCTTTGTCCTGAAGGTCTTTATACCTCAGCAGACACACGCATGAAGAATTTAGCAATATTAAGGTTGGATGATGGAGTGATGGAGGGGAGGACTACAGGGAACGGTAGCTTTCAGCAAAGGGCAGTTCAGATAATTTGAGCAATTACAAGCAGATATTGCGCTTACTTATGTTACACCCTTTTCCCCTTTCCTTCTCGTTTTCTGTCATCTCCTTTTCTGCTCTCATACCCAACCTGTCCCCGTGCACTCGGGGTGCTTGGGCTGATGGGGGCAGTTATAGTATAGTTGTAATATAGCTGTGCTTCCCAGGGCTTTTGAAAGAGCTGTGAAGGGCCGCGGGGTAGTTTTAGCTGCTTCTGTAGGTTGGTCGAGCCCTGAGAGAGCTCACGGTGCGCTGGCAGTGGTGGTTTGAGTCTGGTACTGCTTGATAACACCTTGAGATTCAGAGCGTCCATCTCTGCGCAGTGTCAGGGACTTCTCAGGCCGCTTGGGCCTCCCCCATTTATAAAGTGCACGCTTGTCTAAAAGTTTAAGGGATTAAAAGCCCTACTACAGAACCATTTTGTATTATCTCATGTCTTTTTATCAACCGAGTCAAATGCATCCTACCTTTGTGTTGGAAATGAAGCTCACCTGGGAATCTGTATGCAAAACAACATTGCCCGTTTACGACCTTCCAGCACATGAACTTGTGTGCGTTTTCACCAGGCTCTCAGCACACTGGATGACTATCAGCATCCTGGGATATGTTTTAGATTAGTGCCCGAAGGGGAAATGGGATTGAGTTGTGCACCACATGCCCAACTCAGCTGTACTTTCTTCTTATGCTTTTTATTAAAGTTGTATATCATCAGGAGAGTGTGAAAGTCACATTAGAGAAGGGAAATCATCTCCCCAGCACCCTGGCCTGTCAGGCTATTTTGCATAATAACTTACGGAAATGAACTGGCCACTTCTAATACTCGAGGACAGGCTGGGAGAGCAAGAGCCTTCTGAGGATTTTATCACAAAACAGCCTTATGTGGCACATCTGGTTTGTTTTAAGCATCTCTGTGTATTGGGAAGAGAGCAGCAGGGGATGGGGCGGGAATGCTTTATTTGAAATCTTTTGCAATGTTTCTGAGTCAACTGTTCATTATGAGAACAACGGTCTTGGGAAAACTGCAACCAGGAGATGAAGGATCCGAGCACTTGAGGCACTAATGTGGAAACTTCTGTTGGGTTTCTTCACCTGCTTTACTTCCCTGGTCTCCTCCAAAGGGCAAGTCCGTGTGAACGCTGCTGCTGAGATGGGCTTTACCTTTGCAGAATAGCTGAAGAATACTGGAATTCAGATCAGACCCCTTTGCTCCAGTGCAGTCTCTCATTAAACATACATCCACATGCAGATTCCAGCTGTCTAAATCACTGCTAATTATACAATTAATCACCTAGTGCCAGGGGTTGCTTGGTGATTTGGTGTAGTTGCGGTGAGCAGAAAACAGACACAGGATACTTCTATGGCGTTCCAAGTCAATGAAGCTCTGCGGATTTACAACACCTGAGGCTTGGCCCAAGTCTTTTGAAATTGCAAGGCACAAGGTTCCTATTTGTAGCTTGAATTACATGCCTGCCCTGACACAGGTTGGGGAAAAGACATTGCTTTAGTCACCACCCTTATGTTTCTGGACCTTAAATTGAAGAATGGAGCAGTAAAGGAGAGTAAAGAGGCAGGTGACTCGGGATAGCAACGTGTCCCCTGGGACCGAGGTACCATGCTAGATGGAGTCAGTATTGATGGGAGATGAGCAAGAGGTCCGTAACACGGCGAGGAGTTCGTTGCAGAGGTTCTGAGACCTGGGCTAACACCCCGACCACTGGGCAAACCTTCCTGGTGTGCAACTATAAAAATACATTTATTTTTTTCTTTCTGTGTCAATGAGCTCAGCGGAAAACTCTCAGAATTGTTTATTTGGATCGCTTGGCCCTTCCCTGAGACTACAGATTTAATGCAGCTAAAAAGCAAATAAAATGCAAATTTGTTCTGCATGTAATTAAATAACAAGGAGGGAAAAGTTCCCAACCAGACTAAATATACTGGATTCTCCTTTAGTGTCCGAAGCTGCTCTGCTCTTACCAGCTGTTGTGTTTTTGCAGAAGAGTCTTGTAAACTGCTGTTTTTGCACTGGAGATCTTCAGGAAAGAAAACAATTAATTAGACCTCAGAGCTAATTGGAATCAATACTCAATGTTTTTAGCGCTCAGAATTAATTGCGAAATGATGTATCACGAGATGGTGAAATATAGACGGATATTTTAGATTCTTTCTCTGGGGTGTCATTCCTGTTGATGTACTAGCTGTCTCCAATTTTTTCCTTTCCCTCCTGCCTGGCTTTCTCTTGTTGTAATTCTCTTGCTTTAAATCCCACGTCAAATGTTTGACAATTTGATTATCAAAATACAGTGGTAAATTAGAAAAACTGCAAGGCGTGAGATAGTCTTTATTTATTGGAAGGTATAGAGAGTTTTGAAATGGACCCTTGGAAAAGGTTCCATGTTATTGTTCTCTTCTGATTCAGCTGATCAAGTGTTTGTTTAATTTCCAAGCCAGGGAGGAAAGGAAAGTGTATCTTTATTTGCTTCTCACAGAGTCACCCAGGAGTGTCTACAGTAATTAGGTGCCTTAAATTGCAGCTGGGGGCTCTCCTGGGGGTTTCAGAAGTGCACGCGGAGGTCAGACCCTGAGTACCTGTTGACGTCCTGCTGATTTTCTCAAATAACAATTCTCCTTTTACCGTGTAAAACTTGCAATGCGCTAAATGAGTTATGTGTTAGCCTGGCTGTGAGCACCTCCAGCGACTGTTCCTAAGGGTCGCCCGCACAGCCCCAAATCATCTCTGCTTTCACGAGTGAATGATGCTCTGGCAGGATAAGCAGCAACAGAGTCTTGATCAAGCCGGCTTACGCCATGGTGTAATACACCTAAATATACCCGTGCGCTCAGTAGGGCTGACTCATACAGCACGGAATATTTCCACTAATAAACGCTAATAACCAGGTGCCAAGTGTTAGCGGCTGCCCTTGCTCATGGCAATGTGGACGGCCAGGCTGAGGACCAAGCGTGGCTCCGGTCGGCGGAGGTGCCCTGGTGATGTAGACCCAGTGGGCCTGATTCAAGTATGAGTAAAGGCAATTTGTTGGTGTTAATGTTGTATAGAAATTAACACTTAAACACGTTCTGGTAGTACATTTACACCCACAATTTTTATCTGTGGTATCCAGGAGTAGTCGAAGGGTTATTTCACAGTTGGAATAGTTATTTTATAAGCATAGTAGGGACTTTAGAAAATGTTTTGTCATTTCCTTTCCCTTCAGCTTCTTCGCAGAGAAACAGGCATGCACAGAGCCCTGTTTATGATACCCCCATTAATAATCGAACGTGTGCGTAGGTGTGAGGATCGCAAATAAACACATCTTAAAACAAGATCCATCTTCCTTCCCTGAACTGGCATGCTCCCAAATGAACTTAATTGTGCTGAATTCAGATTCATTTTTTTTTTTATTTTTTTTTTCATGTATGAAAGCTGATGACCTCACAAGCCCTCCACATGGGGTGAGGAGAGTGCTAAAACCTTCCAAGTATTTGGTGGTGGTGTGAGCACTGTTATTAGCAAGATAAAGTCATCGGGAAAGGCACACATGCGGCTGACTTTTTTGCGTGCGTGCTGGCTTTCCTTGTACTGCCTAAAGAAGACTATAAATGAGCATGAAGAGAAATATTTTTCTGTATCTGTTCTCAATTTTTCTTTCTGCAGTTGACAGCCCTTGTGCATGGCTGGTTGTTCTGTTTTCTGTCTCTACGGTCCTGCTGCTCTCTTGGATTGCTGCACGAGGAGTTTTTTTTACACGAGTCCCTAAGAAACGTGAATAAAACTTCAGGGAGAGCAAGGATTAAGGTGCTCCCTCCAGTATAACGTCCTGGCTTGAGGTGTTTGCATAATGTTGTGACCCAGGGCAACATCATCGTTTGAGTCAATCCAGTAGACGCATCGAAAAAGTTGGAAGCAAACATTACCAATCCTGGTCTATTTGGAATTCGATAGCAATTCGTGCTGTAAATTGAGAGTCACTTTGTGATTGAGTCTAAATTGCAAGACTACCCTTTGGACAAGGGTTCAGCTGAGTACTGTGTTGTGTTGTGTTTTTCTCACCATACAATGTCCTTCTCGCGGCACTCTTATCGCCGTTGTGGAGATTTCTCGACTATGTGAGCCCCGTGGCAAAGGGAAATCTTTAGGTGACCCCCTTGGCCGTGCTGGGAGTGAGCAGCAGCTGGACCTAACTTTCAGCGCTTCAACATATGTTTTCTCCCTTGAACCAGTTGAAACACTTGTAACTCTATTTTTTGTAGAAAAATTACATTTCTCATTGCAAAAACAGACCTCTAAAATTTCCAGTTTTAAATGCAGTGAAAAAGGACCCAAATGTGAATGCTGTTGGATGAAAACCAAAACACCCCCCCCCTTTCTTTTCCCTATCAATATTAAAAAGAGATTAAAAAAAAATCATTCTGAGATAAATTTAAAATAATGTATTTTCTGTGGAGAAAATAGAATAGATGGAAGACTTTCAGCCTAATTTTAATAACTACCACTCAAGATATAACTTGGAAAGAACTTTCTAAAGCTGGAAAGTGATTCTAATGACATTTGTGACTGGGGAAACATATGATTCTCTTTTGGGCTTTGACTAATATTCTCGATTATATTAGGCAGCTTAAAAACTGAAGGAATACTTTATCAGTGTTGTTCTGCCATTCCTTTAATGCAAACCAACGTCTTTCTTTAAAATGAAAGAGTAAATTGGCCAGGGAAGGACTCTGGACTTTTTCTGACCTTCCAGATGCAAAAAGCTCCTTTGTGCAATCAGATGTGTGTCCACACAGTTAAACCTGAGGCAACACGCATCTATGATAAGAGAGGCATATTTCTGGGGGTAAATGTAAAACATTTCTCTAGGTTTTATTCCTTTCTGCAAGAGTTGTGAAGTAGGGGGTGATTTTGTGTAAGCATCTCGGACAACACAAATGAGAGGAAGAACAAACAAAGAGAAGGGGATGAGGGAATTCATCAGGGAGTCTGCTTGCAGCCTGAGAAAGCTGCTAGCACAGGTCTAAGAGCTGAAATAAGATTTAGCATCAGAGAAGTCTGTGTCTCAATCGTATCCAAGCCCTCCCGGCAGCTCAAAGGCACAGGAATCTGCACATGGGTCTCTACATCTGGAAGAGAACACGGGGCCGATGAATTATTCATGCATTCTCTACTGGTGCTAAGAAATTTGTCTTTATTCATACTTCAGGAGCACAAAAAAAGGGGGAAAAACCTTATATCTCACCTGCCTTTTAATTTAGAAAGGGATTACTTGTAGCGCTGTGGGCAAAGTCATTTGGACTCAACAGAGGGTTTGGAGGATGGGGTCTTGAAGCCACGGTAGGCTGTAATACTGCAATTTTATTCCATTTTTTAGGTAATCTGAAAGAGGGCAGAGAAAATCTGTGGGATAAAGACAACTGTCTGGCGACTGGAAAAAGCCCACAATTTTTCAAATCTTTTGAAATGATGGGCAGCTTCATCAAGTCTGTAAAGTGCAGAAAAAGGGTTCCGAAAGATACATTTCCAGGGCTCTCTAGGCATCAGCAGCCCCTTTGCTTTAATTTGGGGTTGAATTAGTTTTAGTATTCCAGACTGATAAGTGTGACAACTCCTCTGAGAAATCAATTCATTGTTTATTATCCTGGCAACAACTTAATGTAGATGAGAGGGGAAGATTCATGCTGGCTGAGACAAAGTTGGCTGTAGGGGAAGAGGGCAAGGAAATTTTTCCATATTCTTGCTAAAATAATCCCCAATGCAATGGGCTTCTTGCAAAAACTCTCTCTACCCTTCCCAGCTGATAGCTATGCCCATGCAGCCGAGCTCACCCATGGCAGAGCTGCAGCTTAATCCCCTACAAGGCTGCAATTCTTTAAGAAATTACTTGGGAATTGAGGGCCAAAAGGTCTTACATGGCCTGATGAAATGGCCCTTCCAGAACAATGTGCTTTAACAATGAGGAATTTTGTAATCTAATTTCTGCTTTCCAGTTTCTGGCCAGTTATGTCTCCCATGTTCTTGTACCAGCTTTGTCTATTAGCTTAACAGCCCTTCTCCTTTGCCAGTACTTCTGCCCTACTCCCCTCTCTCCTGTACTCTATTAATGGAAAGCAATCATGTTACTTAATCTTCACAGGGACACGTGCTTTTCAGTTTTCTATTTCTTCATTATCAGAAAGAATCGTCCTTCAACTTCAAAAGCTATGGAGCTGCTGTTCAGCCTGGAAAAGCTTTCCCAAATGAACCGAGACTTGTGTAAGTCATAGTTTACGGGCTGGCAAAATCAGGCCGCAAGATACCCTCGTTGGCTTTCTCCAAGGCATATTGATTGCCTGGTTAGAAATACCAGCTTTCCCTTCTATTTTATGCAGCTTCTGGGCTTATGCAAGGGAGTAATACAAACTATCTTCAGCTGAAACTAGTCACAATAAGTTAGAATAAATTAATAGGTTAAAACCTTCATTTCTGGGAAGGTCCCATGTCTGGTTAACAGCTAGGAAAAAGTAGAGGAAGAGATGACTTCTTGGGCCAGAATTGGTACCTTGCAATGATGCTTCCCTTGGATTGTCTGTTCACTTGCTGAATCCTTGTAAAAGGTGATGTTGGAAGTGTTTTCCTTTTTAGCTAGACAATGTGTGATACAGGCAGGTTCTTCAAGGACTCTATGGCTCATGTTACCTCCCCGTTACCACTTTTAGCACATGGCTATATTAATGTTGTCATCCTTGATATAACTCCATGCATCGTTGTGTAAAAGGTGGATCTGTGAGAAGACCGACTTTACATTGTGGACGTAATCTAACTGTATAGGGTCGGGCCTGGGCAAGCGTATACACTCATGGCTAATCAAACCCTGCCTGTCTTTGAAGAAGATACCTTCGGAGGGAAGTGATCTCATCTAAAACACTTTTTGGACAGCATAAGATCTCTTCCAAACAGCACAAACGACCTGTAGTGTTAAGCAGAGGGGAGGCTTTGCTGGTTGGTTGGTCGGTCTCCTTAGCATAGGGCAGTCAAGTGGATGATGGTAAGAGAAAACAGAAGTGCTGCTTTCTGATGGAGGGGCTACCAAGCTGGCAGATATTTCTGAAGGACCAGTTTGACAGAAGGCAGCAGTGTTGGCAATGACACCCCCCCATACTACCCCTATACACACAATTGGAGAAATTGATGTTAGGCCAGGGAGTGATTGGAAAAATCACATCTATGTTATGTAGCCCCTAAAGAGGTCTTGAGGATCCAGTGGGTAACCAAGGGGATGGAGGGCAGACGTTCACTCTTACCTGGCAGCACAAAAAATCCTGGGGTTTTCTAAATTACGCTGGCAAAGGTTGATCGGCCACAGCCGATGACAAAGCGCAGATCGAATTTTCTCAGTGTTTCTGATCACAGCACAAATCAAAAGCACTGTTCCATGCCAATGCTCTCAGTATAAGTGACACCTTAAAAGGTCATGGCTGTGAAGTTTCTGTTCATTTCAATTTATCCATCTTGTAAAATTATTGCATTCTTGCCTCCTCTCTTCTAGTCCGGCTATGGATTTGTTATTCTTTTTTTTTTTTTTTCTTTGTCAATCAACTCCTAATAAGGCATTGAAAAAATCCAAAACAGATAACTGAACAACAGCCGTTCTTGGTTCTGTTTAAAATCTGGATTTTCCATCTTCATTATCTACCTTGCTTAAGGGGAAAATCCCTGAGCTTGTGTGTTGGGACCTGGATTTTTCTAGTACTCATAACAGCTTTCTAATCTTTCTGGTAGAGACCAGAGGTCCTGACTAGAAGCAGTAGACTGGTTCCAGGATCAGGACTGGGTCTTAGCCTTTACTTATTCTGATATACTAGAAGATGCAGGAATAACGCCTTATTTCCTTACACCCGTAGCTGGCACTTGCTTTGCAGGGGGAGTCTCCTGCCTGCAGGAACCCTCCCTAGATATCAGCTGAAACACCAGGTACTGCTGGAAAAGAACAGCATTTGACTTCAGGAGGTGTGCATCGTTAATGCACACAAGTTGTTTTGCTCTTGGAAAAACGCAGGGAAAAGACGTGGCTTAAGGAAGGATCAGTTTATTCTCTGGTCTGGAAGTGTTGGTCTCAGCTGAGTGAGCATTATTGACTTCACTGTGGCTTTTCTTGGCAGGGGAGCGGAGGGTAGGCTTGTTGCTCAAGATGCAGGTCATGTTGTTGCTCAAGATGCAGGTCAAGTGCACATTCTTCTTGTGCACTTTCCATCTCTGGACATCCTTTCCAGTGCTTTCACTTACGTTCCTTCAGGACCATAAATAGTTGCTGCACAAAGCTCTGTGAAAGGGCTTAGCGGCTGCATCTGCCAAAGCCTCTTGAACACAAGGGATGGAGCGAGGGGTCCATCCAGGCTCCATGTGTGACCACTTGAGAATGTGTCAGTGAAGAGAGTGACTATCTGAACTGCCCTGATCCCTGTGGCTCTATGTCAGTGTAAGCCCACCAAGAGAAGGGGACAGCCTTTTATCCTGCTAGTCCCTGTCTTCCGTACTCCACGCAAATCATGTTTGCTGTGGTTGTGAGCAAGAAGCTTGAATCACACCCTAAGGTACTATGCTGGATGCCTAGCAAGGTCCTTTCCACCTCTCACTTTTGGGGCTTCAAGTGATAAAAATGGCAGCACAGGGAGTTAATACATTAACAGCACAGGGAAAGAGGGCAGCGAGATCACGTTTCTCTCCCTGTTGCGTCCATTTGTGCCATGCAGAGAAACACGTTGGTCAGTGCGAGCCAGTGCAGCTAATGTCAAGCCAAAAGTTGAATTAAACTAAGATGTCTTTGCTCTCAGGAACCCTAAATAATTTCAGGATCCCAGATCCCAGGTGCAGTGTAAAGGAAGGCCAGAACAACTGTACAGAGAAGCCAAAATTTTTCTCACATCAGTTGGGGCTAATCAAAGGTTCAGCTGTCCGTGGCATTGAGCTGGGCCCAGCATGACAAAGGCTTTCATCTCCAAATGTAAAGCACCGAATGACCAAAGCACCAGTCAGAGAAAGTATAAGTATTTTGGGGGATCAATGCCACGACACCCATGGTTTCTATTTTCAGTTTTCAAGGTAGGGATAATGTATGGGAAGACATACTGTGTGAGGCTTTGACTCAGTGAAGGACTGATGAGGGCCAGGGAGGCAGCACCTGCCGTGACTTCTTTATGATGAGAGCTAGGAAGGACCTTTGTAATGTTTGAGAGGCCTCAAAAGTGGGTCAGGTTCAGTGTTTGAAGAAAGGATCAGAAGACACTTGCCCATCCCTTGAATTTCTAAATGAGCTGGGCCAAATGATGAACTGTAACGGATCTTCCCCGTTATTTGTTAGCAGTAAACTAAAGAAAGCATAAAGACAAGAAAATATTGATTCGCTGCTGTAGCAAGTCATGCAGAAAGTGTCAAACGCTGAAGTGTTTGAAAGGGAAAAGCAAGTTAGCAGCTGCTTTTATGCACATGCTTCGTCAGTCCTGCTTACGCGTGAGCAATACTGGGAATCACAGAATCACAGAATGGTTCGGGTTGGAAGGGACCGTAAAGATCATCTAGTTCCAACCCCCCTGCCCCAGGCAGGGACACCTCCCACTAGACCAGGCTGCTCAAAGTCCCATCCAGCCTGGCCTTGAACACCTCCAGGGATGGGGCAGCCACAGCTTCTCTGGGCAACCTGGGCCAGTGCCTCACCACCCTCACCGTAAAAAATTTCCTCCTGATATCCAATCTAAATCCACCCTATATGGACTGTTATATTACCAACCCTTTTACCCTTAACCTGAGAAACTACAGGTTTGCGTACGTACTCCGCCTGTTTGTAAAGCAAAAGTTCCACCCTCCTTACTCAGCCCTAGGGAGACATCCATTTGCTGTGCCCGGCTGAGTGCTGGAGTGCTGGCGGAGGTGAAAAGAAGGCCGTGTTTAGTGTTTTGCTGTGGGTTTTTTTTTTTTTCCAATCCTTTCTCCAGATGATTTGTTTGTGCAGGACTCGGCTGGCATTTATGCGGAGGTGGAGGGTAAAGTCTGCAGTCAATGGCTATACCTTCAAGAGCTGAAGTGGCCCCTCCGCCAACTTGGTTCGTTGTTTGGTGTTTAGAGGGGATAAAGCACGCTTCAGGGACAGGAATTCACGCTGAGAGAAATCCGCTGCAAAGGTTCGGCTGTCGGTAGCGTCAAGCGGAGCTGAGCGCGCGAGAGGCTTTTGTCTCTTAATGCAGAGACCTCGAGAAACTTCCCTGCGCACTGGCAAGGGTTTTGTTCGGGTTTGGTTTGTTTTTTCCCCCCATTTATCCTCTTTTTCCTTGACAGATTTCAGTAGTCGTTGAGGAATCATCGAGGCTTGATCGCTCAGACTGATCTGAGCCCCTTTCCTGAGAGATTAGTGGGAGCGTCCACAAGGAGAGGTCTCAGGCCAACATTTTGGGTGCTGCACTGTGATTTGCCTCAGTGGTCCAAACTGCGTGGCTGTTAATTAATGAGAAGATTGTGCCAGGAAGACCGGTTGATAGAAAGATTGCTGGTGATCAGCGGTCTTCCAGAAATCTTTTATTTATTTGGCTATTTGTTTTTCTGGAGCTATGCACTTTTTTATAGCAAGACCCCGCTTACCCATTCTAGGAGGGGAAGAAAGCAGGGTTTGAATTGAAAATATCCTGATGGAGCTGAAGGGGAGGCAACGGGTCTGATTCCCAGCTCCTCTCCTACCCCAGAGTCAGCCTGCGCTGAGGCACCGTTTCTGCATGCACTTTGAGAAGGGAAACCAGAGAGTTAAAACTGCAGGGACCTGGAGCAAAGAAAGGGTATTATTCATTTGGCCAAGTGCTTGGGAATGTGGCACTGATCTCAGATTTAAAAAAAAAAAAAAAAAAAGAAAATGTGTAAACACGTTGGCAATGGGGAAATCGATCCGCGGCGCGGGTATTTTTAGGACATATTCTTTACATTAGGGCCTTCTCGGATTTTGAACCTTAATGCCTGCTTTACCAAAGAGGACAGCATCCTGCAAAGCTGAATTGCAGGAAAGCAACACTCCGTCTCGCTGCCAGACTATTATCACAGAAGATGTTAAAAAAGAAACCACTGATTCATCTGCAGCGACTGCCAGGAACTCAAGCAAGCCCCACAAATCATGCTGCCGGGCAGAGTGCAGCTTCCAAAAGCAGCTATTAGAGGTGTCGGCTGTTTTCTTGCTTTCTGAGTTAAGAATCGATTGGGGAAATGGCAAAGAATATTCAGTGCTTTCAGAAGATGCTCTCTGACTAATTTCTTTCTGAATCCAGCTATCTCTCTGGAGTCTTTCTTTTAAACCTACAATGTATATTTATTTCTATAATCTGCTTTCCACCTGAAAAGAATAATAATCCCCATTTACTTTAAGCCTGGCTGAACATACACTGGATTCAGAAATTAATTTCTCCCTGCTCTTAGCAGTTAAGCTCTGAAGGATAGATCCTCAGCTGCTATAAATTGTCTAGCTTCATCGAAGGGTATTGCCCTGTGTCTTTAACCTCTGGAAGCAAATCTCAGCTTAGAGACCATATGAAAATTGATTTTGCTTGTCATGTCATTATCTTCATTTGGGTAAATGGTGTAACCGACGCACTGCTGACTCAGTCCTGGGAGGCTCCGAGTGTACCCAGTGACAAGAGTAAGCCCCCACCAGCAACATGATTTAGACCCGAGGTGAGGGTGCTTACCATTCTCCGGGGAAACACTTTGTACCTCAACTATCGGGCTCAGATCCGGCACCGTTTCAATTCTGCCAGACTCAGACCTTCAAATCTTATACATCCACCCGGCAAAACTCAGGAGATCATCTTAAAAGTTCTGAGGTGATTAAAAAAGAGCACATTGGTTGGCTTGCAGTTCACCTCCTGGCTTTGAAGCCTGCAGGGATGTTCTGATCACAAGTAAAAACTATTTTTAATTTACCTGTTCAGGCTGTTACCTAGACACTTACCTCCATCAAACTTTGTGCGAGGTGGCAAGGGCCCTTTCCAGGATTTAGCTTTGTGTCTGGCGGATTTGGAAGAGGACAGTCCCCAGACGGTGGGTTGGGACTGAGATGCTTGTGCAGGTCTACGCAGCAGAGAGTCTACTGAGCCCATTGCCAGGATATTTGCCCCAGACAAGGCTGATATAAGCACTACAAACCTTCACAATTGGAAACATCTCTCTTGGTGAAGGCACAACCTCTTTCTTGGCCTACCATATGTTGAGAGCTGTGAAGCAGGAAGACCTCTAAAATTGGATTTGAAGGCCACTTCATAGACCAAGATTAAGAGAAAAAAAATAAGCGTAAAGGATATCCTAATATTTAAGTTTTTTCTGTTTTTTCCTGGTTAGGCAGCAGCGAACATGTGGCACAGGGCTCAGAGCTCTCAATGGTGCTTCCGTAAACCATGAAATCACATAAACTACGTTGGAGAGGACTTTGCAAGGTTATTTGCTCCATGGCTCTGGTTGCAAGGCAGGATGATGAACCTGCTGTTAAAAATCCCCGGTGATGATGGTTCCGTACCCTCCTCTGGCAATTTATTTTAGCACTTTAACTAGCCTTGCAGGTCGCAGGTTCACTCTGGTCTTAAATCACGGTGCTGCCAGCGGTGGACCCTTAGGAAGTATTTGGTGCAGTGGGGGAAAGCACCACGTAGCCTGGCATGTTATTGCAAAATACTAAAATATTGCAGTCTATGTGTGTCAGACGCATATAAACTGGCATCTCTGCCTAGAGCTGCCAGCTCTGGAGTTAAGGAGCTGGCCTCGCCTGCCCGGCATATTGCAGGATAATTTATTAACATCTAATGGACTCTCTCGTTTCTGTCTGTCTCCTTGGGAAAACCAGAGGGTATTTCTTTCCCTTCCCCTTCCCCCACCTCCTATTCTCTTTCTGAAATGCTAAAGCATCTGGCTGCCTCCAAGCAAGGACAAACTGCCAACACCTGGGTGTTGGAGCGTTTTTTTTTTTCCCCCCTCCCTCCCTCCTGAGATCTGCAGCTGCATGACAGGCCCTTTCTGGAGGCTGTGAATGGCACCTTCTCCCCAGGGCTGTCATTCCATCAGAAACAGCCCCTGACTCTCGCCGCTTGATTTAAGGGGCCCTTACTCTGGGGCTGACCTGATTACCTCACGATAAAATGATGTGGGGCCACGACACCGAGGCATGATGTCATGGGCCTTGACGTGTCACCAGAAAAAATACAAGCTTCCTGGCGCTGGAACCTTATTACAAGGTGATTTTTGTTCCCCCGTACACCCATGTACGGGTAGGTAGCGTGCTTATCCCACTCTTCCCTCCCCACCGAGACCACCACCATCACTAATTCTGCTGGCCACCTCGACGGCACCCCGCAGCGTCGTACCCACATGGGGTGGGAGGTCTGGATGTTCCCTAAATGTAAGTGCTGGGCATGGCGCCCTGGATCTGCGCACGGCCCCCTGCTCATCCAGCAGCCCAGCGCCGCTGCCAGACGCCTAATTAGATTGAAGCCCGAAGTCTCTGGATATCATCCCATACCTTTATTTGAAATGATTTATCATGCCGTCTGATACAATCCCTGCAGATAGCTGTTACGAGGCCTTGTTTAACATGCCGTACGCACCCTTGTCCAGCGCAGAAAATGTTCTTGGCAACACGAAAGCCAAAGATTTGGAAACCATCCTTAAGAGTCTTTTCCTGCCTTTTCTTGCACACCAGCCTTGCTTTCAGCTGAGAGCAGTCTCCGAGGCCTTTGTTTCCCTGGATGAACACATCAATACATGTCATCCTGAATATTGACTTCTGATGGTTTTAAGAGTCTTTTTTTAATTTATTTATTTATTTATTTATTAATATGCTCCATTGGAAATTGATGAAGTACTTTCCAAACCCCCAGGCCGTTGGCAGACACAAGGAGCTGGCAGAGGGAGGCAGCGAGAGCCTTGCAGACAGGTTGGCTTCCAGAGCTGCTCCCGCAAGCACCGAGGTGCTGGGGTGGCCACGGTGGTGCTGCTCCTTGTCCGGGCGCAGGGTCTCAGCTTGGCCATCTCTCTGCTTTGGTAGGTCCGTGGAGGAATATTCCCCTTTCCTTGTTTTCAAGACAGTTGTGGTAACAGCAAGCAATGATCTCTGGCGAGGATGCTCTTATCTCTCTTACCTGCATCCCTGATGATGCGCTTGCTGTGGTCCTTCATGCTCAGCAGCCAAATCTGGCTCCCTTATGGAACATGCTAAAATCCTCAGGAGCGCAGGATTCAAGGTACAAGGCAAGGAGAGAGCAATCGCACATGGAGACACAAAAGCCATCTCTGACATACAAAATGACCTCCTGGAAGTTAAATTTCTTATACCTTTCTCTAGTGAGCGGAGCGGGATCTTTGCTACTGATTTCACTGGAAAAATCGGGATCTGAAATGAAAGGTGACAGAATATGCTGCCTAGGTCTATTACTGTCAGTTTGCTTGAGCTGGCAGATAATTCATGGCAAGTAATTTATATAGCACTTTTACTTATCCTGCCCTTTATCTCATCTGTGGTCAATTTGTTGGAAGTCTTTCTAATTAGAGCTGTCTTTGCCAATCACATGGTTTATTTCTATTAGCTCATTGGCTAAATGTAGCTCTTGTAAGCCATTAATGACATATAACCGTTATGAGAAAAGGAAGAATAACTCCTTTCAACTGGAAATAATTTTTGTATTATTTAAGAAAAACAGAAGTCAGATAAGGAAGGGATTATTTTTTTACCAAATTGAAGTGTTTGGGTTTTTTTATTATTTCTGAGGCTTTAAAAGATTTGCTATATAAAACTGATGTAAATATAAAACTAGGTGTAGCTGAAAGCCAGAAGTTTTTTATTCTCTGGATGTGAGAGACAAACATTCTTATTCCCCCTTCACTACCTGTTCTTCTACCAAAACAATTTCACATTAATCAGCCCAAACTTGTGAAATGTTTTGGATGACCTGTATCAGCAAACAGAAAAAAAAAAAATGTCTAGTCTATGAAATATTTGCTAGCTCTGTACATGATAGATTTGAAAACCGTTTTTCCTGCAGGGGTAGCAACGTTAGCTTTAAATGCCTTTGTTCTTGGCGGGGAGCTCATTTGCTGGAGTATTTGCAGAAAAGGAAATACAAAAGAGGGGTGAACAAAGGGGAAGTGGTTGAAAGCTCGGAGTGAATTGCAATATCCCAGACGGCAAACTGAGGGCAAGAGAGAAAAAGACAGATAACGCTGCCACCAAGCTAATGAACGAATCTGTTCAGCCCCTCACCTGGGCTGGGGAAGAAGCTGCTTTGGACGTTTCTTCTCCCTGGTAAAACCAGCTCGTGAGTTGTGGGGGGGTGAATGGGAAATATGACAGTATCTCCTGGTTGTGTTGGATATCCTGGTGAGCGTTGGCTCAAACGTATGAGCTTGGAGCAAGTCCTGCAAAGATTTACCACATGTCCTCGTTTGCAGGTTTGGTTTCTGGGCGCTGACACAGGTCCTTGCCCACCGGCTCCAGGTTTGTGTGCAGCTTCCAGCTCACCAGAGTCCGAGCGTGGCCACTACAGGGCTAAGCTTCAAAAACACTGTGAAGAGCAGCCTCGTTAAATTCAGCTGGGGATCTGCCCGCTCAGATTATCCGCGTAATCCTTGCAAGGTGAGATTAGCATCCAGGCCCTGAGAAAAATTTGAGAGGGGGCTTTATTTATACTGATTTCCCTACTGATTGACTCTTCTCTATCAAAATATCCCCCCACAGGCAACTTTGAGCCGCGTTTTCTCCTCTTCATTCCTGCCACGCTAAATAATTTAACCTCTGAGGGAGTTTTGCCTCAGCAAAGCTTGCGGGGGACCATCACGGCCTGACCGAATTGCAATTATGCAGGCGCGTCTGCTAGGAAGGAAAGCTGAGTATTTTCCTAACTGCAGCATCCTCCCGCCACCTGGTCCCGCTGCTCCAGACAAAACCGTTTGACACACACAACGTCTGTGCTTTTCATTCTGGAAATTGACTGTTTTCCCCTTTCCTTCCCCCTCCCCTCCTCGCCTTCATTTCTTTTTCTGCTGAATGTCAGAGTATATTGAAGAAGCAGCACTTCTTTTTTTTTCTTTTTTTTTTTTTTTTTTCCTTTCCATGCTCTTTGGCATAAATATTGTGCGGGGCACAGACAGCGCGGGCTAAATCGATACGGGAGCGGTCGGGCGGCGGGGGCCATTCACGCCTTGAATTTAATTTCGCAAATTGATCTATGGAGCTGAAGATAGGTAGCAAAAGACAAACAGCCCTCTCTGCTCTGCTCTGCCATTCCCTGGCTCTCAGAGCAAGAAAGAAACCAAATTTACCGTGAGGATGTTGGATAGTTTCAGGCCCCGCATAAGCAACAGCGTTAGAAAAGCTAAAGACATGAAATTCGGACTCACTTGGGAGGGAGCCAGGCCTGGGTTTGGATTTGGGTTCTGGCTAGCCACAAATCTCAGCCCTGGGTTCAAGTCTCTAGTAGATTTGGCAGCATTTCGTATTGTTTGTTTATTAGGACACCAGGAATCACATCCATCCATGCTATTTTTATTATTTTTTTTTTATAAACCATTTAAACTCCAGGGGTTCTCTTCACCGCTTTTCCTTCTCCAGTAAGCTGGCTGTGGGGCAATCCAGTGCGGTACAATCATCTGTGCCAGCAGGGAACGCAACCCCATAGTTGGAACTGCTTCTTAGTTATGGAAAAGAGGGGAGAAATCATATCCTAATCCAGTTCCTGTCTGTGACAGTGGGACTCTTCAGTCTTGGTCTGTACAACAGGCTCTGGCTGCAAGTGCTCACCCCAAAGGACAGATGCATTTGGAGCCTTATCTAAGTTCTTCAGTCACTTTGTGCCTTTAAAAAGGGGTGAAAAAAAAAAAAAATCTTTGGCGTGCAGGCTTCCTACTGAGATTTCTCACAGCCCTTCCTCCAGAGCTGCCGAGGCACGGGGGATGCTCCCCGCTACTTGCCGTGGCCACTGCTGGTGCCAGCTGGAGCGTCAAGGACAAAAGAGCATGAAAATGACTAAACGGGATTTGAGGGTAGCGTGGCCGGCGGGTTTTGTTTTACGTATGTGCATGCAGGGAATGTCTGAATCGTTAAGCAACCTCTAACAAACTTTACTTGGAAGGTCTGAGACCTGGGACGGTGTTTTCTTCTCTATACATTTTTCAGGTTTAAGCTGTTTTCTACCAAACACAGCCCAGAATCAAATCTGATGATAAGATCATCCCAAAAAGCCGGGAGATACTTGGAGCTTAGTCCAAACTTCATACATCTCTGTGTTTCTCAAAAAGTGTTGTTGGATTTATTTCTTTAGGACCAGGACCACTGTGAGCCCTCCTCCTTTTCCCCTTGTGTCATTTTTCTTCTTCTTCCAAGTAACAAATAACCTTCAAACACTCTTTTAGCAATTAATTAAACAGTGCAACGAGTGACGAGATAGTATGAAGTTTTTTTGTGCCTGACTTTGTTCTTCTAAATCCGGTGGGGGGGGATAGAAAAGCCTACTTTTCCTTATTTCTTCCAGTATTCAGTGCTACTTTCTAGATTTTCATTTCTGAGTGATGTTCCCCAGTAATCGTGGCACGGAGCGAGTGCCTGCTGTGGCGTTTAGCAGTCTGCAGCTAGAGCAGTAGTTTTACCCTCTCCATGCCAGCTCTTCCCAAATGTTCCTTAGCTCCCCTACTACGCGGCTGGCGCTTTGCATCAGGTGAGAAGTCAGGATTTTATTTTTCCCCTTGGCTTTTGCCGTCGCTACCCTGTGAGCATGATGTTGTTCCCACGCTCACTTAACAGCTCTGACTTAACGCGCAGCCTTGCCGTGACTTTCAAGCTAATTTTCCAAACTGTTGTCCTTGACTAGCACAAAGCAGCTAAAACAGGAGAATACTAAGCATTTTTGGGGTTTTCCTGTTACTTCTCCAAGGTAGGTTACGCCGTGAACAATTTATGCACATGGGGCAGGAGGAAACGCAATAGAAATAGGATTATTTTCTTTTTCCCCTTCTGTAGTGAGAAGTATTGACAGAGCTGCATGCGGAGAGGCTTTTTTTATGGCTTGAGCTGGGCTTACCCTCAGCCCACTTCCTGACACTTTCCATCTTACACTTTATCTCTACTGGCTTCAAGGGATCTTCTAAGTAGGAAAGTTTCTGAATTGGGGAAAAAAAAAAAATCATACACCAGAAATATTCTTTTCCTCACTGCGTTTTCACATGCGTCAGGATTAAATTGGTTGTGGCAGCACGTATTTCTGCAGGAATGGTCATTTTAGGTCTCACTCTGGGAATCTGCAGCACACTCTAGGAAGTCTGCCCAGCGCACAGCGCTCGGTCTGAAAAGGGAGAGAAAATAATTGCGTGTTTCACTCACCACCAATTTTTGTTTGAAAGTGCCTAATACAGAGTTTTCCTATTACAGCACTAAGAAAACAGTAGGTGAAACTGTAAAATGGAGTAAATGAAGTAGCAAAGTGAAGGTAGAAGCCTCTCTTTCCTGGGCACGTCCTGGGCGCGCGGCTAATGGCCCTGCTGCCTCCCCCTTCTGCTCTGGGCACAGCGCACCAGTGGGTTTGGGAGCTCTGCTCCCAGGGTTGTCTTTTCAAGATACCGAAACCTGAGCAAAATCCATCCTGAATCCCACGCCGGTCACGCGTGCGCCCCCGTGGCCAGGAGCAGCTTTGTAACAGTTGCACAAACCGAAATGAGTCACAAGCTGTAAAAATAACATCGTTGTGGTGGAGAACTCGAGCGTGCGCCCATCACAACATCTCCTGCTGCCAATCAGATAGGTTTCACACCTTGTGGATCCTCGTCCTTTATCGCTCCTGCCATCGTTTCACCGACACTGAAAGGGCAGAAAAGCATGAACAAACTGTTACACTCGGCCTGATAGACATCTCTACTTTCAATTACTCCTCTGTAAACAGATTGGAGATAACAAGTGCAGCCATCTCAAACGGCTCTGGCCGAAGCAGCGGGTCGCTCCATAACCGCCTGCACCCGCCTGCTCAACCTCGACTGCAAAACGTAATTGCGTTTCAAGTCACTTCTTTTGTTCCCATCCTCCCTTCTATTAAGTATGAGATTAGAATTATCTACACGCTTGTTTAATGTCAGCAAAAACCTTCAAGGAAGAACGTGAGGCGCAGTGACAGATGCCACTCACTGTTTTTAAAGAATACATAAAATCATTCTTTGTTTCCAACATCTGTTTGATTTCAGATTTTTCCATTCAAGTCAGGTAGGGCTGTAAGGATTATGTTTCAGGTTTGGCATTATCTGGCTCATCATTTTCCGAGTGACACAGCCCGCCGTGGCCACGGCTTGCCTGAGTGTCAATGGCCGATGAAGCAATGGCTATTTGTCCTTCAGATACCACCTCCGAGTCATCTTCTGCCATGATTTACAGCGTGCTCGTACTGCTACAGCGGCATTTAGATGTGTGGCAGGTTGTGACTCTTGCTGCCTGTCACTTTATTACCCTTCTGAATTTCGCAAACGGCGGATCTATGATGAAGTGCCTTCATCTGTCGTTACATCGTCTTTCATTTCTGCGGCCCGTGCTGTCTGACACAGGGATGCCTTTTCCAATGTGTCTACAGGGTGTCTCCAGATACGCTATCAAGATGCCTCAATAAATAGGGCATAAAGAATGCAATATTTCAGCGGTAGCGCCAGTAGCTGAAATTGTCTGAGGATATAAATGAACGTTTTTTTGCCTAACTTAAAACGTGTTGGACTTTGGTGGCTCAGAAGGGAGACGCATGCTTTGCGTGGAGGCAACTGAATTAGTGCTTGGGAGAATGCGGCGTGTTGTCAGCCAAAGCACAGGCTTGGTGTCTGATCTCTGTCCCCCCAAACTCCATGACAACATTCCCGTTGCTTTCTATGGAGCTGAATAGAGCCCCTTAGCACACGGCAATTATCCATCCTCCTCAAGCACTAGGTGCCTTACTCGCGCCTCCAGACGTGGTAGGGGTTCTGATTTATTCATCAACATTCTTCCAGCAGCAAATAGAAGTGCATCCCCCTGTTTCACACTAATATGCCTGTACAATCACCCCTGCTGTTTAGATGAGGGGGCTGATTTCCATGCCAGCAATCCCGCTTTGTGCCAGATCCCTTTATTCGTCTTGGAACTTTGAAGATATATTATGATGCTAATTAATTCCTTTCTCAAGAAGAGAGTAATTGCAAGTATTGGAAGCAACTTCATCAATGCAGGAAATGAAGGCAAATAGATGCTCTTTTTCTCTCTTTCTTTCTGTTTTGATTTCCCTTTTGAAGCCAAAGACCACGAATTGATCCGACTTCTGGGTTCTGTCATTAACCCACCACGATATAGTCACATGGTCAGATGCAGCTGGTTGCAGAGCGATTCTGTCCAAGCTTTGGGTTTGCTTAGTTAAGTAAATTGTTATCTGTAACCCATCCTCATGCTAATTTGAGTTAGTGAAATCATCTGGTCTCTGGGGAAGGGTACCAGTTTTCTTCCTGCCTGGAGTCCCATGGCAGTGGGTGCAGTTATGCTGCAGCATCACCTTTACAGATGCTCTTTCACTTCCCACCTTTAATTTCCTCCCACCTTACCCTTACCGTGGCCCGGCTGCTCACCATTTAATGTGCATGCCCCTGTCTGTGCCTTTGAGTGGCAAGCCCCAGCCGCATGCAGCTCCCCCTTTCCGTGTTACGATTGTGCGCTCTCCCTCTTTTTGGCTTCATGAATTTGCAAACCAGAGAAAACCAGAACAGCCGAAGTGTGGAAGAGCGAGAAGGTCAAAGCACTTGAATGCGATGCAGGGAATCACAGCGGGGATGCTGACGCCTTCAAACAGCTGTAGCCTTAAGAATCGGAAAAGGACAGCCCATGCCTGACAGGGAAGAGGGCACCAGGAGTCAAGAGATGGAGGAAACGGCAGTTGCCCACCACTTGCAGCCTCTGGGCACCGATTTCTGCTGGGGCAGGGATGAGATTCCTCTTTCCCCGTGCAGCTCCAGCAGCAAGTGGAGTGCCGGGGCCGTTCAGCGCACCCTGAGCGATGAGTTGCTCGCTGGCTTGTGCAAACAGGGGCATGGGGAGAATGGTCCGTGCTTGCTGTGAAAGCTGGCGGTGGACCTCTGGCACTGCAGAAAGCGATAGGTGTGTGTCATGGGGAAAGCCGGGTTGCAGATTCATCTGGGGTGCTGGAGAAACCCGGCCGCTCAGAGGAAGAACAAACTCAGTACGTGTCTCAGGGCACGTTATAAACACAGTTGAGCGGGAGCTGAGAATGGTCACTCCTGAAGCAGCCAGGAGGATGGATGGTGTCTGGAGCAAACACGCCGTGCACAGACCCCATCGGGAAGGGGGGCCGTGTGGCAGCCACCTCCTGCTGCAGGAGCTGCAGAGAAGGGAGGGGAGCCCAAACTCGCCTCCCCTGCAAGTTTACAGCCAGAACTCGTGGCTGGATGGTGCCGCTCACTGGCATTTTCCTGGTGAGACAGAATCAAAAGTTCATTAGTGAGAATATTTGCTCAACAGGAGCTTCGTGGCCACGCGAGGGGTGGATTTGGACCTCTGTGGTTCTATCTCGGGGGGAGGCGGTAGGACGGCTGTGGCATAAACTTTCTGTTCTTTATGGATCCTCCCCTGGGAATCCCTTGACCTTTTAGATGCCTGATTTATATAATCCTCTCAGAGGACAGACTAAAGGGGGGATATTATCAGCCAATTAAAAGGTTCCCTCCTGAGGAGGGTGGAAAATAGCATACAGATGATCTATTTTTCATACAACATCAATTACCATTCTGTCGCCAGATGTTGCACTGAGGAAGATCTGTGCAGCAACGTGCCCTGCGGAGCTGCCTCTCCCAGACCGAAACTCTGGGAAGAGAAACCCTGTGGCGGATTCCTGAAACTGTGTTGGTATTAATTAAGTATTTGATGGGTATGAAATGTACCTTTCTGATAAGAAGCAACCATCAAATCTACATTGGCTATATCCTTATTTGCCCCTAGCAGCTCTCTGCCCGTTGATATTTGGGTCTAGAAGAACAAGTAAATAATGTTTAAAGCCAAGGGGCTGTCATTTTAGCGCTGTTTTCCAGGAATCTCCCAGCCAACACCCACACTACACAATCCCTATGGTATTCCCTCGCAGTTTCATCCGATCTCCTTCTTGCTTCCCTGCTTCCAGCTGTTCTTTGCATCCAGTATGCTGCCAGTTATCTTCAAAAGAGAATGTGACAGTGTGTACTCATGAAGATATGCAATGCCACAGTATTTACATCAGGGTTTTGGTCACATGTGTCATATGGAAAAGAAGATGCTACAAATGGGAAACAGTTGCCGCAGACTCCAGGATGTTAAATAAAATATTCTGGAGCACATCTTAAGAGGGAAAATTTGTCCTTTCACGGATAAAACTGGCCACTTCTGAGGTTTCTAAGTAATTCTAGATCAGAGAAATTTTCAAACAGGGAGATTTTTACCATAGCGTGTGGAGATTGTTGATCCATGAATGTAGACCTGGAAGAGAGGACAGTAAGACAGAAGAGAGAAGGAGGAGTGAGGCAGGACTAGAGCAAGTCTGAGAATGGTAACTGGGAGCTCATCCGAGGGTACAGCTGAAGGGAAACGGCTGCCTCAGGCTGTAGGAAGGACCTGCCCTTGCAGACAGACACTAACATGCTAGAGATCTGCTCTTAATCCTGAGGGGCTGTTGGGTGTCCTATGAGTCTCGTCTTACCCTGTGATCCTGGGAACTGTCTCGACCCACTTGTCTCTTCATCTTACGCCGTCTTTTAGTTTAGATCTAACTGTCACAGCTTCCACCCAGCCATGGTCCTGGCGTCAACGTCTGTAGATATTTTACTAACACTCGTGGCATGCCCTGATCCTATCCCAACAGGTGTGGGTGGGTTTGGGCACCTCCACAGAGGCTGCTGTGCTGGTTTGGCTCCGTGGGCCACAGGGAGGCCACACAGCAGGGCGAGGACATTACCTACGCTTAGTTGCTCTCAGAAGCTGTACGATGTTCTGCATCCCAAACAGACTAGAGGCTTGTGGGTTTGCAAAGCTGTGGCCAGACAAGGTCTCCAGTGCAGATGCATCCTGTGGAATGAAAGCTCCCATTATGCTGCCCTTTTAGCGTGCGTCTGCTTTAGCCGAATGGTGTTCATTAGTTCATGTCCAGTCACTCCTTGGCTAATCCATCAATGCCAGTCATGATGGATGTGCTTGTGAGGAAGGGCGTTGGTGCCTGGGAGCTGCTGAGTGTTCAAAATCCAGGTGGGACAAAAATTCAACCCATCATTCAATGACCTCAGCGGTGCCAATTCAGCAGCAACGGTGTCAGGTAGCTTTAGAAAGCAGTATAACTTCAGTCCTGAGTTACTTCCCAAGCTCAGCACCGTCCATTCCAGATCGATCAGGTAGATGAATACTTCTCAAGGTCCTTCTCCAATCTGCGATTCTTGCTGGACACTGCTCTTATTTCATTTTAGTTGCTTACGAGTCTATAGGTCACAGTGGTCCTAGGTCAAAGATCAACCTCTGGCTGCTCACTCGGGACGTTTTCATTAAGGGCTGTCTGCAATGACGTGCTACAGGTGCTAAATCTCATTTCAAGCAAGTCAGTACACCTGCCACATAGAGATCCCACCTTAGACCCTAAAAGATGGGTGACTGCACTGGTACAGCTTTTTCCCTTGATTATCTGCCACTGATGGCTCCAAGCAGGGTTGGCCGCAGCGTGGTGAGGGTGTAGCGAAGACTTTTGTGTCAGAGTGGGTGAGATAACAGCACTCCCACGCCCTGCACGTCACGCACGCGTTTCCCTCTCAGTCGTGCTCACAGGCAGGTTCAAAACTACCCCATTTCTCAGCAGACCATCAACTCATCATCCTCACACGTGTGGAGTGGCACCCAACCTGTAACGTGTAACGCTGAGGCCGTTGCGTGGTTTGCAACCCCTCTGCTCTTTCACGTTGCAGGTGACGACCCAGGCCACATAATTCATCACTGTTTATTCACAGGGAGAAAGACTGACTTGCAAGATAAGGTCCCTCTAAGCCTTGGCGATATCATGAGGATGAGATGTTGTGGCAGCAGGAGAGACTGCAAACATCTATGTGTTGCCCGCGTGTGCTGTTCTGGCAGACCGCTACATCAGAGCGGCACGGTGCTGACAGTTGTAACCTTTACAAAGAGTAAGCAATCACCACACATGACCCGAAGGCAGACAAATAAAACTCATTTCGGGTCCCTGGTGTATTCCATCGAGGAATCTGTATGGGGAAACCAAATGAGAAATCACAGGTCCCGTGTTATTGCCGCGCTGCAGAGGAGCACGCGGCGCTGAGCCCTGTTGAAGCGGTTTAGGGTGGTGCAAGGGGAGCAGAGGTGTGTTTGATGATTTGGAGAGAGGGAAGGCAAGTGCAATTACAGTGAGGGATACCTGATTTAGGATGCACATTGCATAACACAGGCAGCAGGTGGCAAATTAAAGAATATGCGATATCTTATTACAAAACCAGCAAAATATATTTGCTACATTTAAAGCCTTGAGAGTCTGTGCTGTCACAGATCTGTAAAGTGCATCGTGCTGTGAAGTGGGACATCACGTTTCACTTCTTTAATGTATTCAGTCATTCTCTCCTTTGACTCCTTTACAGCCACGCTCTCCCTCCTTACCTGCGGTTTGATGTTAACTGTCAGGTCAAACACTTACTGGTTAATGTTCCACCACCAAGTTCTTCAGACCTGTGGTCTGCATCTTTGGAATACACCTCAGGTCAGGCAACAAGATCATGGATTGCCATCACGATGGAGATCCAGTAGGTGGAAGAAGAAGGAGAGCAATTTCCTCATTTCAGCAAGAGCCTGAGCACTGGTCATGTAGTTTCTGTTCCCTAAGGAATTTTGAGGAATTATCTTACAACAGCAGCCATTTTATGAACAACTCAGATGGTCTTTTCCCTTGGAATTATTACTAAAAGGACAAGATTTGGAAAATAGTCAGGATTCATGAGAATAATTAATACCCTTTCATCTGCGTGCGTCCCTGTACCCTCTGAATTGAGAACTTGCCAGATTTCTAAGTTCAAGAATATCAGCATGTTAGGGCAAAAATTAATTTGGAGACCAAAGAGAGGAAGACAGGATGTAAAGGAGGTGGAAGAGAAACCTGAAATGATGGGAGTTTTCAAGAATTCCAGATGCTCTCAGGCTGAAATAATAAGAAATAATCACTTAATATCTGGGTAATTTGAAAAACAGATGACAAGGATGGTAGAAAACAGCTGTTCCAAGAAGTCTAACCAGGTTATTTCCCAGAGCAGGAGAAAAAATAGTCCTGTCAAGGGAAAGAAAGATTTAACTCCTCATGTTCTTGCACTGCAATGATACTTGCAGATTCGGAGCCTTCCATTTTCCAACACAAGTCTTGGTACATTCACTGCAAAGGTTTGGCTTTTTTCATCAACCCTTTCGCTTGATGTTTAAATAACATCTCACTATTTTCCCGCTCCACCTTCCGAGCCCAGGCTTTAAAGTTTCTCACTGTGTTCCTGGTAATTTGAGCTTAACCCGTGAACAACTTGAAGTCTCTTCATTTTTTTAATGAACAACACTTTCTGAAATCAGGATTTATTTTCACTAAAGCCACTTAGATGTTTTTTAACTTACAGCGGTCCTTTACTAAAAGCCCAATTCATATTTTTTCTGTATAGTTTAAAAATGTTTTTCAGGGCACAAACTTGAATTCGCCCCAAAATGAGTTGCAACTAGAAGCTCGCTCCATACCACTCCTGCGCGTTGCCTTCGGTACCACCAGCCCAGTTTGAATGAGAATGACAGACAAGGCCTCTGTTCTTCTCAGTGCCTTTAGCCAATTAACAGTCATCCTATTAGACACCGGGCTGATGATGCACAAGCTGCAATCACATTGCTCTTGGACTGTTAAGACGCGGTTATAAATGTGTCCACTCCAACAGCTGCCCTACAAGCCTGGTGAATATTTTTTACGGAGCGATTGTTCTGTCTTGCTTTACAGGGACGTTTTCATATGCGAGGCAGTAAATTTGGAGCAGCAGATGTGGCTAAATTCCTGAAAGATTCCCCTCTCCCTTTTCCCTTTCCCTCCCCAAAAAGTTTTGACTGTGAAACCCCACCTTGGAGGTAAGTACCTTTGGAATGGTTTTGAGAACAAAAGCAGCTGAGAAAACCATTGTCATCAGCATCTCCTAAAAAGTTTTAGTCCCTCTATTATTCTCTTTGCAAAGAAGAGAGGTGACAGCATCGTCAGGGAAAGCTCTATCTCTGCAGCTTAGCACAGCCGACGAAGGCAGACAGACCAAATATAAGGATATTTCAACATAGCTCTGCAGACAGAGCGTCTTTCTTTCTCTTACAGAAATCGTTAAACAAAGATTCAATGAAACAAATCATCATAATCCTAAAAGAAATGGTTATAATTACATTTCAGGACTGCGCTAGGAAGTAAGTGGATTAATTACTGACTTCATTTTGGTTATTTTCTTGTTCCTCGGGGCAAGGTGAATCCTACTTGTTTCCAGTCATCTCCCACCACAGCCAGACCCCATTCCCCCTTTTTAATTATCAGTGGAGCTCAAGGCAAGGTTTCACGTTGACGCCCACATCCCTCCATCTCCATTTCCCTTAACCACGCAAGCTTCGCTTTGCTGTATTTGGCTTCTCTTGATGTCAGATCTACACTTCTCAACTTGTCACATACCGTTTACTCATCAGCTCTCACCCCATAAAACTCAGCAGGAGAAATTCAGAGGACGCTGGGGTGTCCTTTTGTAGCAGAGTATTCCTCGTCACCTGCCCTGCCCAGCCAGCCCTCCCCTTTGCTGAACGTCACCATCCTTACTCCTAGGTCTGGAGTTTTGTTTCTCTTTTGCTGTCTTTGCACTACTTAAAATTGTGAGCAATCCCAATAAATTAATTGGGAGTTGAGTGAAAATTAGGTATAGGAAAGAAAGGAATCATGTCCTTTCCTTGTTTAAAGTATAGCATTCCCAATGGGTAAATATCCTGTAGTACCACTGTGGAAGAACAAATATATGAAAAACCACTTAGTACCAATAAGGATACTAATGTAGTTAAAACATTAATCTTGCTGCAGCTGTTGTCAAACCTGTCATGGGGCTTAAGGTGGTTCCCTGCAGCTCCTCGTCAGAAAACAGAACGTGTGTTTCGTACGATCTTAAGAGGAGGAAACTGGATCCGGGGCATTTTTCATTTAGACATACAGAAAGACATGTGCTTCCTCCCCAGGATTCTTGTAGCCTGCTCTCATCTGCACAGTATCTGTGAGAGCTTGGACAAACCCGGGGCTGGAGGCTGGAAAGAGCAGGTGGTGGGAGCTGCTGGGGACGCTAAGCTGTAGGATTTTATCAGGATGTTTGCAGAAAATGGGAAAACGTCCCATGAGAAGTAACCACTCGTTTCTTACAGAATGCCTGAACGTTGCTGGGAGGAGCAACAGATGTGTCCCATTGAACTGCTACCTTCGATCCTTTGTGGGTTTTGTTCGGGTTCTTTTTGTCCCAGGATCCTTCTTCTGGGCTGATCCTCAGTGATCAATACCTTCCCCACATTTATTTTTTGCAGCCTTCCCTGCCTGGTCTTTTAAGATCAGTCTAACTTCCATGTCAGCTCCAATTAAAAATGATTTTTCAGGGGAAGAAGAGGGAGTAAAGAACAGTTTCTCAACTTCATAGTATCCAGAAAAAATAAAAAAGTTATACCTAAGCGATGCCATTAATTGAAAGCTCTCAGGATTTTTAGGAAAACCTTATTTTGGGCCCAGCAGGAAGGAGAAGGCAACCCAGCTGGGTGCAGGAGCCAAAAGATGATCGAAATCATGATCTCTGAATGCTGAGGAGGGAGAAGGATCCCTTTCTCTCCTTGACGCCAAGGGTTTCTCCCAACAGAGGATGTGTCTGAGGCAGGGGGTGTGCGGTGTCGTAATTGTCTTTATGGAGTGAAATGGAAACCCAAGTTTACCGGTTGGCTGGCTGCTGTCTGGTGACTGGGTGCCCTGGGCCGGTGGTGGGGCAGGACTGCGTCTCCAAGCCATGCTCTGAATATTCACTGTGCTGCGAGCTGAGCTGGACACAGGTCAGAGTCCACCGGGGCAGAGTCGTGTCATCCCTTGGCAGAAGGTCTGACGGTTGGAGGTGGGGGGTTGGCACAGTGGTAGGAGACTGTAAAGGGCACCTGTGGACCAGGCAGGACACTGTGATGTACATACAACTAGTGTAAATGATATCTCTTAATAAATAGCGTAGGCTCTGAGAGAGATGTGTGGCTCCCAGCTCTGATCATCCATCACGCTTCACTCTAAAAGCTTCATCCAACTTCTCGTATCACTGTACAGCTTGCTGATCTACTGGTGTCCCTCTGCTCCGAGCTCCAGACCCCCAAATCCTGCCACAGAAGCACTCCCATTACTGATCACAGCCAGCATCTGGAGTGGCCAACAGATTCAAATTGGCTTGGCAGACATGTTTTTTTACCAACGCTGCACGTGTCTTTTAGCTGGGAACATAAACGCCAGCATTTCAGCATTGTAAAACTAACCAGTATGTTTTTCTTCTGAATAGAAAACTATTTCACTGAGGATGAAGGGTAGGGTTGTCACATTGCGAGCATTCAGGTTCGTGTGCCCTTAATGGAGACCTTCCTTCAGCTGAAGGTCACTGCTATGAGCTGGGACATTGCAAATGAATGTCATCTAAAATTAAGCAGCTGAAGCTTCCAGTTTTACCCAAGAAATGTCAGTTGCTCCTTTGAGGCAGCTGAAGTCAAATGTTCGGAGCAATTCCTGTCATCATCTTAATTACAGCCTGAGCTTGGCGATGGTCATTGATGTAGGGTCAGATGGGCACAACAGACTTCTGCAAGCCCGAGCTGAAACACTGCAGCTGATTGTCATCTCGTCGCTGTGCTGGGAGCCTTCGCTGTAGCTCACGGCATCTTTATTTGCACAAAGTCTTGGCCAGATGCCTGGCACCATGCCGGCAGACTGGTCCTGTTTCTATTTGTTGATAGATCTCTCTTATATCTGATACCTTGATTAACGTACACTGATTTCTCCTGTTTCTGCTGGGTGGAAAGGGTACTCTTAACAGCAGCCTAGGAACTGGTTTCTTTAGGAGGGGTTATTGCATTGCATTTAAAACTCTCAGCATGTACAGCTATGAACCAGCGCTAAGCACAACATATATTTTCAGGACTTGCTTTTCCCTGCCACTTAGTGGCTTTAAATGGCAAAATATTTTTGCAAAGACAAATTGCTTTGCAGGTACCGTGCTGAGCTTCTGGAAAGGCTCCAAACGCACAGAGGGATTCAGAACGACTCCCTGAATCCCCGTCAGCAAGGCGAAATGACCCCAAGCGCTTATTTTCCACGTATGAAAATTAGAGGAGTGTGGAATACTGACAACAAATTGCAGCACTGTTTCAAATTCACGGCAGACACGCTGCCGCAAGGCTCAGAGGGCTAGTTCACACCACCTCAGCTCTCCTAGGACTAGCCCCTGAGTACTTCTTGTTTTAAATGCAGCAATTAAGACCATCTTTCAATATGCACGGGCCATTTCTGAGAAGGAAACAGCGGAAGTAGGACCGTTCCCCAACAAATATAACCCGGGCTAGTAGGATGAACTTTTGAATAAATCTGCGATGCTGCCTCGGGACAAGCCATTAGATTATCAAACCGAAGAAGAATAGCTTATGTTACAGCGTGCTTGAGTCACACCTTTGCCCCTGGCTTCTTTCGCCCAGCTGCAATCTCCAGTGCCTTCAGTTTGTGGAGATGCGAGGGCTGTCTGCAGTGGCACAATCTCCCCTCTTTTCCTGGCAATGGGAAACCTGTATTTGTTCTCCACCTTCTCATTCTCCACCTTCTCATACTGGGACAATGTGGTCACCCTCTGGACGCTGGATGTTCCCCACTGGGAAGAACAGCAGAGAGCCCAGCTCCTTTCTGCAGAACTCTCTCCCTTTCCCTCCCCTCTTCTCCCACCAGTTACCCATCTGCTAACTTCCCTCAGTTCACAGTAGAGGGATACTTTGAGCTTTGGGTTTTTAACCCCTTTCTCCCCAGAAGTGGTAGGGAATTTAATTCACTACATGTGGGTTCAACATGCGTGTTATTTGTTAGAATCAGCAGCTCTGTAAGGTTAGGCAAGAAGTTGCTTTTCAAGGCCCTGGGTGGCTCTAAACATTATTAAACGTGGTCATTAGAACATGCTTTTCCAACCATTGAATGGCTGTGAACATTAAATATTTTGTTTTAATAAGCGCTTGCTTTTTCAGCTGCTGAGAGGCCTTAATCTTTTTTTTTTCCCTCATTAAAAAATGTTGTTTTTCCAGCTCATGAGCCACTGAAAATACTGTTCTGTTTTTTTCTCTTCCCTTTTATTTTTTCCCTTTTTTTAAATTCACTGATCAGTTTATTTTTATTAAAACAAGAAGTGAGAATTTTGGAGCCTTTGGCTAAAATAACTTGTTTTCAGCTACTAGGACAAGTATAGGGCAAGGCTTAGGATAACATAAAATCAAACCTTGCTTGTGTGAACAAGTTCCACTGAGATAAGAACATGCAAACTATCCAAACATCAGCAGATTGTCTTCTCTGTGTGCTCTGAAAGGACTGATGAATCACACTGCTGCATGCCAGTTTTCCTACCTGCCAATCAAGCGTGTCCTATTGTGTCATCTGTATGGATTCATGGGGCAAGATATGAAGCAATCCTAAGGTCGGAGGTGAAGCACGTGTGTTTTGGATTCAGAACGAAGATGAGAAGTCTGACTTAAATTTCATTTCCCTTCTTTGTTCTATAAGGGAGACCAGGTTACTTAAGAAGAAAGGGTAATTAGGAAGAAAGGTCTTTTGCTAAAGCATTAGACTGGAAAGAGCTAATTCTGCCGTGGGCTTGTCGCATGGTCATGAAAATGTCATTTGTGCCATGATTCTGTTGCCTAACTGTAGTCTTCTCAAACTACTTGGGATGCTCGCTATGCCCCACCTGACCTTCAGATGTCCTTCCAGGAGGGCAGAGGGCTCCTGTAGGTCCAGCATTGTGTCCACTAGTACCATGAGGCCTTGAGTATTACATCTCAAGAGACATTAACTCTCTCTGTTTAGGCAAATGGATTGCAATCTTAGTCTTTCTGCCTAGTTTTCCTGTGATAGTAAATCTCGGGAACCTGCTGGAGACAGAGGCTGCCCCTTACAATGTGTGCTACCATTCCTGCTCCCATAGGTCCCTGATTTTCCCGGTTGCTGTGGTGGAGGAGGAGACATTGACAGCAGGGAAGGCAGCTGACAAGAAGTGGCCAACATCTCGCTCAGCTGGGGAGCTCTCCTTAGGGAGTCCAAAAGTGGCAGCTTTCCCCTGTGGCTGGGGCATTTGGCTTTCTGCAGCTTCTAAATCACCCACTTGGAATGCACTGTGCATCAGCCTGGAAGGGAGTCAAACCGTTTTATGAAAGCTGCAATTAGTGGCTTCCCACAAATAGCATCTAGCACTGACAAGTGGCTGCTCTGTAATGCTGTTTATAGGCTTGTTTCAGGTAATGGAATTTCATTGCCTTTCAGGTGCTCTCGCCACAGGAAGCACATATATTTTTTCAGCTCTGTGATTTTTTCCACTAAATTGCACAAATCATTACATTTGGGCAAGTGCATTGGAAACATTTTACTCTGCATTTATTTTGCAGCTCAAGTCCTTCATGAAAGGAAGAATAAATATGTTCTTCTAGGCAAACAACTGAGGTGAGAAAGCAGAGAGAGAGCAGATAGTAGGGAAACAAAACCTGGTCTTCACATGTAATAAATCAATGTATCTGCACTGACTTAATGTGCCTGCGCTGATTGGTATGAGATGAAGTGTGGATCCAAAATTTCCCCCCTTCTCCATGCCCAGCTGTGGCAGCTCCTAGCAGCCGCTACTTGAAGCCATGTCTGGGTCTCCTGGACACGGCTGTGGCTTCCTTGGGAGACCAGGGTGTTAAGTGATGTGGAAGAGTTTCCTGACTCTTCTCCTGCATAGCTATATGCGATTGTTGACTTTGTAGGAATTGAGTAAATCAACCTGAGTTCAAACGATCACTTTAACTGTAGTGGATGATTACGTTGTGTTGAATGCGGGAACAGAAGGCAAGAGCGTGTCACGTTGGTTATGGTTGGCCCGTGAAGTTTAATGTTTTACCCAGGATGATACACGGCACCCAGCAATGCACAGGACCTCCCCGTGTGGTCCGTGCTTAGCAGAGTCCTGCTGAGCTGGCTGCACAGGCATTGCATAGGAAAAAGTATCCCACATGAATAGCAGTGAAAAGAAAGCCTGCGAGACGAGATCGCTTACACTGAGCCTGTTAGGTCACGGTTAGGCATAAAGAGCATTTTGCAAGGAAAGCTGAGCACCACACTGCATAGCGTCCTCTTTTGTTCATGAGCCTTGCTGAAATCATAAGCCTCAAAGGAAAAAGAAGGCCATGAACCCAAGAAACAGGTGAATCAAAGGCAAAGTAGTCGCTCCAAGGGGGGAAACTTGAAATCAAGGTTGCAGAAAATCAGGGCTCCTAATAGGATAATGCAGGTAATGCTATCACAAGGCACTAAAACAATACAGAACTAATTAGCTCAAATATTTGCTGACAATGTGGGTTTGGAGGAGAGGGGGGCATGGGCTTTCATAAAACTTAATTAACTCACAGAGTAAATCAGTTTCATTCATTGCCACAACAGAGCCAATCAAGATAGGCTTACTGTTTGCTCATTTGGAAAATGATTAGGATTCCCATTTAGACTTAATTACAGTGCAAAGGTTGACAATTATCATCTTTGTGGAAGTACTGGATGCCACAATATCTCAGTTGAACATGTGCCTATAATTATAGACATCATTTTCTTAGCAGAAAATGTAACCCACTTATTACCTGGATTTCATGCCTGTAATTAGAGATAGTAGAAATTAAAAAAAAATTAAGAAGGGAGCTGGTGCTGAATTATTTTGGATCTTTCCATAGTAAATTACTTTGTGCAACTATTTGTCACAAATTAAAACCGTGGTTTGTACTTTATACTCCTCGTGGAAGGAAATTTGTAGACATACCGAGGAATCAAACTAGCCACATCGGTCATATTTTGACGCCGCTGAGAACACCATTGCCTCAGATTGGTTGGGTTCATAAACCCTTCCTTATACCTCCCTGAAGTTTCTTGTGTTACACAGGCACGTACTTATCACCTGAGTCATTGCAGAAGACAGCCGGGGAGAGAAACTTGGTCAGTCACTTCGGAAAATCACAGCTTGCTCCGAACCAGAACTGAATAGACTTAGCCTGTTGACCAAAATAAACCACATTGATTTTAAAGTTCCCATTAAACCACATTAATATTAAAGTTCGCACAAAGTGCTTGACTACAGTCATGTTTAATACCGCAAAACACAAATGATAAGCAGGTTGAGATTCATCCCGTTTGCCAGCCTAGATCTCTCCAGGAGACCATTTCAACTCATTGCATCCAGGGGCTGCGCTGCAGCTGAGATAAGAGAAAAAGAAAGTTCAAAGCCTTTTACAGGTATTAATTACAGATAAGGCAGGAGGTAAGATGAGGATGTAAGAAACCCAAGCTTGCTCCGGTCAGATTTCTCGCTATCCCTGGGTCTCTGTTTATCCCATGGGCTAGTAAAGAAGCTGTGGGAGAGTGCCCTTTGCAGGGAGCAGCAGTGGACGGGCACGTTGCCGAGCACTAAACAGGCATCACTGGAACAACAAAGTTGAATTAGCTCCTTCCCTGGGTTTCAATTGCATTTATTTCCAAGCCAGGGTGAGTGAGGTGGAAGAATGCAGGACTCCAACCTTCCTGTATTTGTTTCACACGGACCGTGTCTGATCTTAGAGCAACTCCTGAACCTCCTGGCACAAAAGGTGCAGGTGATATTGGGACCAGGGCACCACCTTTCCTTGAGCAGCATTTTGACTACCTACCAACTGAAATATTGAGTTCGCCTCAGATGCAGATGCTGTGCAAGGGGTGGGAGGAAATATAGAGCTTCCAGTTAGATATCCTCTTTATTTTCCACGATCAATGAAGAAACACGGCATTCAATATTTCTCCCTGCCTCTGCCCTGCTTCTTTTGAAAAACACCATTTGCCTCCTGAAACGAGCACTGCCCTGTTTGGAGGGCGGCGGGGTGGGGGGAGACAGACCACCTTTATCAGGTCAGATAATCCCTGTGCACTATAATCATCAAACAGTGTCAGCAGGACTTCAGGGGGCGCAGTTTTGTATCTGATTCCTGTGAAAAAGGTAGCTGGGAGTCGGGAGGCAGAAAGGTGTTTTTGTTGGTTCTCCAGACGCACTAACTTGTGGTTTTGTTCAGTTTTTTTCTTCATAGGTGTAGATAAAAGAGGAGAAAACAAACTTTTGAGTGTCGGCTGTGTCCTTTTTGAAAGTTTACTGTTCGGGTGCTTTTAATATTGCCTGAATGCTAAGCGTTTTGCAAGGAGAATCAAACCAGTGATGGAAGTAATAAAACAAGAAAAAATAAGTCCTTACATTGTTTGAGGTTCTTGTAATGCTGAAGGCCTTTGCTTTTATTTAGTTTCTTATATCTTATTTACTGGAGCTTTAGGTGGCCATGGAGCTTGCATGGTATTATTGTGTTGCTTTGGAAAAGCTGAGAGGGTGGATTTTTTGATGCCGTGGCTCCCAGCTGCCTGGCAGCAAGAAGCTCCTTCAGATGTCAGCAGAGAATCCCGCTCATCTCCAGGCTTAAAAGCAAGCTGGAACCCCGCTAAAGCCAGGCACTGCTTGGTGCGAGAGCAGGAGGACTTCCACATGTCTTTTCAGATGGGAACTCGGCGCCGGAGCATCTCGATCGCTCCAGACAAGTCAGAACAGAGCAGCCGTGCCCCTGCCACAGTTTTCCGTGCAGGATGGATGAGTTTTCTTTTGAACTGCTGAACTACAAATTCCCCTCCTGGCCAAGCAACCGTGGCGGGTGGGACGAAGGGGAGAAGAAAGAGTTGCTCAGCGAATAAAATACCAGGAGGTGTGCGTGTGTGGGTGGTGGGAGCCGCTGACTTGCCAAACCCACTTGGATTCACTCCACCGAGCTGAGCGCAGTTGGGAAATCTGGCAGGGTTTGCTTGCCCGCTACCTGGAAAAGCTCATTTGGAACGCCTGGTGTCTCCAACCAACCCACAATTAAGCAATTCATTGCCATGATCAGAGGTTCAAAGAAATACGCAGTACTGAGAGATATTCTAACTTGTTTTAAAAGTAAGGATAATAGTGTTGTTTTTTTGAAAAAAAAGAGCCCAAGGAGAGAGGACTCCTAACAGAAGGGGGAAATGAATGGAGCGGGGATTTGTTAACAAACACCGGTTCAGGCCTCTTCACGGATTTCGTGCAGAACTAGTTGTGCCACTTCAGTGTTTATTTATCCACTACAAGAGTCTCAGGTATGAAAACAGACACAGAAACGTATTGGCACGCAGGTATTCATCACCTGGCAGCGGAGGCACGTGAAATCCCAGGCAGGAGCTGCAGTGCTGTACCTAGAGTGAACAAAATCCAAATCCTACAGATGGGTTTTTAAGGGTTCAAAAGCCAACGCTATAATGTGTGGTTGCAAGTCAATGGCCTTGGGAAGACGGGCAAAAAGATTCAGGAGCAAACAAATACACGCTGAAAACAATCTCCCACAAGCTTCACGGAGCTACATTTATATCACGCTACTTTAGCGTGAGAAATTTTGGGTGGCATTTCTTTCCTCCCTCACCCACTTTCAATATTATCTTTGGGTTTTTTGGAAGACCGTGACAAAAATTGTGTATTCCTGTCCCAACCAGAAGCAGTCTGAATATCCCTGGTTTTTTTTACATTTTTGAATCAGTTTTATAAACGGAAGAAGTCACGGCTAGTCAACATGAGTTTTGAAAAGCACATTGATTTTCGCATCCTTATCTGAATTCAGCCTATGAATGTTAAGCGATTATTCTGTTTTTAACTCTTGGAGATGCTGCCAGCCTTATAGTCGTCAGCCTTGCAGAGGTAAACAGCACGAGAAGTCAAGAAAAGTCCATTTCTTGCAAAGGTTTCTGGAGGTCAAGCCCGGAACAAAATATAAGTGGAGTTTTAAATAGCAAGGATAAGTATCTGAGACAGCTATAGTGTTACATAGATCTATAAGAAAATTACCGTCACTCTGAGTGTAAAATTGAGCAGAGGGGGACTTTTTTCTGCCTCGGCCCTTTGCCACGGGTATTTCATACCGGTATTGTTAGGTGTGCTGTTCAAAGATGAGAGCGACTTCAGTGTGGTGGTTGTGAAAAATTCTTGCGTGGAAGCACAGATTCGGTGACTAATAGAGAAGGCCTTGGATGCACACACCTCTGAGACGTACCGCTGTTGGCACTAAGCGAGGATGAGAAACAACGACTGAGCTCACGCTAAGCTCCTTCGCAGGAGGACTGTAAAAATGTTTTTGAGAGAGCTCCAGGTATAGCTTATGCAAAAAATTAATCCAAGAACAAGCAATCTACTTTTGACACAGAGCGCATCGCGTTAGTGAGCTGGAGAGACGGAAAATTAAAGGTGAAGTGGCCCAGATCACCCTGGCTTTGGCATTTCATGGTTTTGAGTGCCTTACTTTGAAAAGAAGTGCAGAAATAAGTGCCTTCTGAATACGCTATTAACTCGAGAGTATTTGAAGGGGAGAGAAGCTTGTTGTACGTGAAAAATATCCTTGGGAACCAGCGCTGGATGCAAAGTAAATCTGGCAGAAACGACGGGGAGCAGAACAGAACTGCTGAGCAGGTTTGTTGTGGCCTAACACGTGCCTCCTGCAGGAGGAAGCCTTCAGCGCTGGGCAAATGGGAGCCGGCGACGAAGTGGAGGAAGAGGCAGAGCCAGCTCCGTGTGGGAACGCTTTGTCCGAGGGTGTGATCCAAAGAAACTGGACCCAGCTCTGCCTCCAGCGCAGCTCCGTGCTGTGTGTGCACTGGGGCGCTGTTTCCTCCTGTCTGCAGTCCGGCTGCGACGATCAATAACTCCTGTCCAAGGCCTGCAAACTCCCCCTGAAGGAACCCCTGGAGGTGACCACGCCAAGTCACACCTGGTTTGCAAGCAGATACCTTCTTGTAGGGGAAAAAAAATGAATGTCTAATTTGCTCAGCGAGGAAGTATGTTTTGAATCTCAGTGTAATCTGACTCTCTGGATCAGGAGAGATAGTGCATGGTTTTTGAGACAGAAATATATCCCGTTCTTGAAGCGGCTGGGAGAAAGCAGCGATCTGTGTGGGAAAGCTGGAGAAATGGCGGGAGGGAAAAGAAAAATTACATGCATTAGTGGTTTATGCCTCCCAGACATTTACAAACTCTGGGTAATGCAACTCAGAGGGAATTTTAGTCATTCCACGGAGGCTGCATGATTTAAGAGGGCATCAGAGTTGCAGTTTGCTCTATGGTTTAACTCACAAATAAAACTTCCATCAGCCAGTTGAATATCTGGAAGGAATTTGGGGTTGCATTTTTAGGAGCACAGACATTAATAAAGCGTTGCTTTATTGCATCGGTGACCTGTCACCTCGCTATTGTCTGGCCCCGTGCTGCTCGTGGGACAGATCGGTTAATGTGTCAAACATGCCACAGCTTCAGCAGGTTTGGGGAAAACCAAGACACTCTTGCGGTTGTTGCACTTCTGATTTTTTTCACATGTGCCATTGCTCTTTCCGTCTGTGGCTTGCTTTAGAGACCACCTCCCCGATCCATTCTCCCTTGCTGGCCTACTCTCTGCTTTCCAGAGAGAATTTAAAACCAAGACAGTGTGCAGATGAAGGTCCAGTGGCCGTCATCAGCCCATGATCTAATTAAATCAAAACTCTGACAGTTACATGCCGCTTTAACAGTCTCCTACCCATTTAATTCAGTGACAACTTCCAATCCTTTTCTGAAATAGCCGATATATTAGAAAAGGTCCTAGAGCAATTTCTATTGTATTTTGCTTGCAGAGACCACTTTATTTTGTTTAATACATATTGTAATCCCAAGGTGGGGATAAGTTCTCTTAGCACTTTTCTTCATTTAGCGTTTTCCCTCTTCCATTCCCTTCCCTTTCCTCCTTATATTTTCCGTATTTTTCACATTCCAAAATATTATTCTGCTTTTGTTTTTGACATGTAAAGATAAGACATATATCAGTATCAAAAAAAAAATAAATCCCCCAGTCTGCGTTGTGATGAACAACAGATGAGAATGACAGCAGTGAAAAAAAAATAAATCAAGCATTCTCCTTCTATCTTGAAGGGCATTAAAAGAAACAGAGAAAAAATATTTGGAACCGGGACGAGAACTTCGGTCTACTGAGGGTTTAATTTTTATCCTTATTTTATTAGGAAGGGGAAACAGAGGCAGAAGGACTTGCCCAAATGAGTCAGTCATTCAGCCTAAACAGATGTGCTGGCATGATTCTGGCGTCTTTCAGAAATACCAAGACTCATTTTGATTGTGAAATACTTGCTGAAGCGCATTATCAGGGAGCCTCAAAGGGGCTTCATTTCAGAGCTAGTGGTTTGAGGCTGTTCTGATGTGACGGAAAAGTAGATAATACCTCACATTTCAATCAGACCATGAGCAAGGACCCAGAACAGTCAAATTCAGCCCCTTTGCCCTTCATGCCATACTTCACATCTTCATACACCACCAGGAGAGAGTTTGAGCCAATGGAAACCGGAGCAAACTTGCAGCGTTGCAGGAGTGACTGGGATTGAGAGTAACTGGACTCAGACTCGGGCAAATTTCAGCAGCTCTTTCTGATCCATCTCCTGGGGGAATATCATCAGGTTAATTTCATCCCTGTCGCTTCGGGTGTAAAGTGATTTCAGTGATGATTCAGTGATTTCAGAGGAGGTGGGCCACGAAGATGATCCGAGGGCTGGAGCACCTCTCCTATGAAGACAGGCTGAGAGAGTTGGGGTTGTTCAGCCTGGAGAAGAGAAGGCTCCAGGGACACTTTAGAGCCCCTTCCAGTACCTGAAGGGGGCTACAGGAAGGATGGGGAGGGGCTGTTTGCAAGGGCATGTAGCGATAGGATGAGGGGCAATGGCTTTAAACTAGAGCAGGGCAGGTTTAGATCAGACATTAGGAAGAAGTTCTTTACAATGAGGGTGGTGAGACACTGGCCCAGGTTGCCCAGAGAGGTGGAGGAGGCCCCATCCCTGGAGACGCTCAAGGCCAGGCTTGATGAGGCTCTGAGCAACCCGATCTAATTGAAGATGTCCCTGCTTACTGCAGGGGGGTTGGACTAGATGGCCTTTAAAGGTCCCCTCCAACCCAACACATTTTATGATTCTACGATGGAAGTCTCCAAAGTGATGTACTCTTGCTTTGCTTCCTTACTTCTGCCCCTCTCAGGACAGCTAACTAGAGCGATTGGCTTGCTGTTCAGCTCGTAGTCTGGTTCATGATTAAACTCCTCCCTCTCCCGTGTGCTCTCATTGTCCTCAGAGAGCTTTCCAAATGGAATCTAACACAGATAACTGGAGACGATTCCTATCTCTGAATTGCCAAGAAAAACCCTAGAGTTGAGGTGTCAGGTATTGAGGGTAATTAAGCGGCTGATCACAGCTCCATTTGCAGGATGGGCACTACAGAAAGCCAGAACCAAAGGTATTCTGCATGGCACCAGAAAGCAACATAAAACTTTTCAGTTTGCATAACTACAAAATACACCAGAAGCGCTCTGAAAAGGCTTCCAGAGGTGCAGAAATCTAAATTGTGGATGTTTTCATTGTGACCATTTTCAGAAAAATGCCTTGCAAACATATTTCTACGAAGACAACACAGGGCTTAGGATGCTTCGACAGTAGCCAAAGCAAGCAGCAAAACATGCGAATGCCTCCAGACTGCTCCCAGGGTTTTGTTCCACTGCCAAAAGCTGAGACGTAGACTCTCAGCATGAGGCAGCAAACTCCTCTGGCTTTATGTGCTTGCACATGAGGTGGATATAACATAAGAGACTATTACGCTCCCCCTGCTTCTCCCCTTCTATTGCTCCCTCAAGATCTTGGTTTAACAGCCAGGAGAATAATATGGAAGTAATTCCAGATCTGGTGATGCTGAAGGCAGATGAAACAACTTTGCCAGTCACAGCACATATTTATCAAAACATCTGTGTTCGTGAGCCCTTTAGAAAGGTCAGTTTCAGCGCGTTTCATCAGGTTGCTTCTGTCTTGTTCATGTGGATGGCCAGGTATTGGAAGATCTCTGAGATAACGTGTGTGCTTCCTAGGGCTGCTCAGAATATAGGGTCAAGGTACCAGAAGGACATACAGTTTCTGCTCGGGAGGAGAAGGATAGGTACGGGTGCTTGCCTTCATTTATCTTTCTGCCATTCAAGGGACTTGGGATGAGCTCTTTACCTGACTGGTGGGGCATCGTGCCCTAAGAAGCCAATGAATCCCATCGTCACAGGGCAACCTTTCTTAACCTCCCTTTCACCTTGCCTGCTTTCCTGGGATCCTCCTCAGCTAATGGGAGTTAATTGTCTCCAGGGTAAGGAAATCAGCAATAATTCCTAGCTGCAAGGGTTTGGTCTCTCAGATATCATCATTGGCATTGGGAGCCTGGCAGCAATTAAAGGTAGTTAGCCACTGTTTGGGGAATATAAACCTCTGCAGGCAACAGTTATTGTTTGCTGATATTCCCTGAAGGAGGTGAACTGCTGGGGACTGCTGCATTTGCACTTTGAGCCCTTTTGCAGAACCCCCAGCAGAACTCTGACCTTCAGCGACGCTGTCGTGAAGTGACCATGAGAGCTTCGCTTGGCAAATCCTGGTCCCCAGTTCACGCAATGCCTGGAGATACAGGCCTGGAGTCTACGGAGCACGTTTTCAGGATGACCCTTGAGAAGTCTGCCCAGCATGCATGAGGTACGTGTGTCTGTTGGTAAACATAAAATCCCTGGATCTATATGGGTGGAAGCAGATCCAGTCAGAGAGAAACTTTGATCACCCATGTGTAATTTTCTCGTATGCGGATGTCAACTTTCATAAAGTCTATGGGTTCAGTTTCAGATTAATGTGAAATTTTTGCCCCTCTGTATTTTGTATGATTTAAGGAAGGTTGACTGGATCCTTAAAAGGCTGTCCGCCCTGATTAGATCAACCTTTAGGAATTACCTGGTAGAACCCTGGGATAAACCTGTATTTGGAAATCTTCATTTGAACTGTCTTCTGCTCCGGTTTCGCTTATCCATTAAAACAAGCAGACAGTAGCGCTCTATCCTTTGGTTAAGTGGGTCATAAGAGATGCTATTAGACGATGAAGTGACTTCTGAGGGATTATTTATTTGCAGAATGGCTTCTGTGGGTCTTTTGCCTATGCAGGAGCGGGAGCAAGTTATGAAAGCAGGGAGATGGCAAGAGGTTGGAGCTGGCTGGGGCCAGGGAGTTTGGGTGGGCACGTAAGGACCTTGGGGTGGAAAAGGGAGAGTGTGGCTGCCTCACATGGCACACTGTGGCCAGCCCAGGGCCACGGGCCAGAAGGAGGGGAAAGCAGTATAGAGGTGCCAGTGACAAAGAAGAAGATGAGACCTGGCTGGTGTGTAGCCTTGAGAGCTGGAGGAAGCTCTGCTTTCTGCTCTCCCGAGCCAGCTAGCTTTGCCAGGAAGTCAGATGAGATTTTATTTTTCCATAACTAAGGTCACGTGGCTGCTTTGAAAACTTTGCAAACGTAGCGACAACCGCAGCTCCTGTAAAACACAGATTATTTCTTTCCCCCCCTATGTAATTCTCTGCTGCATCAGCAAAAGCATCGACAAAAGCAAGTTATCTGTTACCTCAGATTTCTCCATGCCTGATATTTGAGTCAGTTCTTGCCTTTGACTGCTCAATCTGTTGTGCAGAGCTTTTCAGAGTTTGGAGAAACAGGCAGAGTTTATCCGCCTTTGCTTTGGAGTTATATCAGTAAGTTTTAAGCCTCTTACTCAAATCGTCTTCGGTCTCTCCCTTCTCTTCTGCTCCTGAACAAAGGGCCGCAGATAGAGATCACAATCCAGCGCTAGGAGAAGCTATCTTCCTGACATGTTTGTGCATGTAGAATATTTCCCAGAAGCAAATGCATTTTTCTGATCTCAGGACTTTGCTTTGTGCATTGAGATCAGACCTTGAGCAATAGAAACTCACTGCCAGGCTTCCCCTCTGCTATGTGCACATTCTGCATATCAAAGGTATCAGGGACCGGATTCGTCTGTATACAGCTGATGTATTAGAACCCATGAAACCAGGTTTTATTCACACGGTACTGCAGGTAAGCAGCGTGATTTAACAGTAGGATGGCATCACTGAAGGGCATTTCACTTGCTTAATGTCTAAACAGAACCAGAAATGGGGAGAAACGTGTTGAGTAGCCAATGACAAAGTGGGGGTGCGGGGATTTATGCCAGGTATTTCAGGCATCAAACAACTTCTCGGTTCTGTCTGACCAGCTTTGAAACTTACTAGCCAAGATTTACAATTTTCAGATTCCCAAAGCTTATGTTTTTAAAAGATCTATTGCAGTTAGCACTCAGAGCCATTCTGTCCTGCCACTAGTCAAACAACCCTCCTGTTTTCACGTGGCATCTGTATTTCCACGTAGTACCCAAAGGATAATTCAGTCTGTAGCCTCTCTCACTGCCTGGGGTCATTAGGCTGACAGCTCCGGCGTGTCTGATTCTGCCATGTGGGTATTTTCCCCTGAGAGCTGAGCTGGCAGCAGCACTCACCTTTTGAATAGCCCCAAAGAGCTTTCAAACAGGAGGAAATTCCTGGATGGGGCCGTGCTCTGCAGGTGACTCTGCAGCATCAGCAGAGGCAGGCCTCCCTGCACCGATGTTAAACCAAGTGCTTGGTTGTCTCCGAGCTGCCAAGTTGTCACTGGTAGCTCGAAGAGCCTTTAACTCCCCTTCAAACTGATGGAAATCACTAAATCTTACTTTCTTATAGGATGACTCCTTTAATTTCAGACTATCCTGGAACTGCCAAACTGAGGTGAATTATACGCAAATATGCCAAGCTATCAAATCCCAAAGACTTTTATATTACCAATATATTTCAGATGCAAAATCCTTACTATTCATTCTCCTTTCCCGCTGTGCGACATAACCCTGGATACCTAATCGCGTTCTCTGTTAGATTTGTTTTTTATTCAAGTATTGGCCTTACCTTAGTGCTCTGCTACTGCTGCTATATAGGCTTGTACATTAAATCAGTGTAGATTTATAGATGTTCATATGTTGATATAAAACTAGAGAAAAGCAAAAATCACTCGGCGCCGCATATTGGAGCGTGCGAGGGGTTTTTTTGTTTGCTTGCTTTGCTGAGTAAGCTGCTCCTAGGGCTGGTTCTGATCACAGGGTTTCAGCCGCGTAACCTTGAAGCAGATAGCGACCGGTGGAAGCGAACTTCGTTAAAAGTGGCGTGAGTCAGGTTGGCATGAGTACAGAGCGCTGAATCATACTCCCTCTGTGTTTGCATTCGTGTCCGTTAAAAGCAGATAAAGGGACTCTTTCAAAAAGGGATGAAGGAGAGATGTCATATGGGGAAAACGCAGTGATATCTGAAGCTGCTGCTTATTTGGTTTTTGAAGTGAAAAATCTGAAGCTGGTCAGTGAGGGAACGGGATAGGCAGAATTACGGATTCTTGGGAGTTTATGTTGATCCAGAGGAAAACAAAATTTAGGATGTGCCTGTATGGAAGGTGGCTTGAATGTTTAACGCAGATCTAAGAGTCTGTAGGTAATCTTGCATTCAGTTAAAGAAATGGATCAATTGAACGTTCCCCCGTGCACCCAAATAAACCTTTTGTGTCTGTGTGTGTGGATGTGTTAACTCAACGCTGCTTATTCACAGAATTGCTCTGAACAACCTGAACCCTTCAACAGCAATCAGTTATTTATGAAAGTAAGAAATAGCTGTGACTCTCACGCACTGCAGGTGTGCCTGTGGCTGCATGAGATGGGAGGCGATTTCGAAATCTCCTTCACCTGATGGATGTGGAAGGGAAGCCACGGGAGGTGAGGACATCCCACCAGAAGCAAGCTGCCTTCTTGCTGTGAGTATCCAGGAAGTTTCTGTGGTGCAGATGTGACAGCAATAGCAAAATCTATTTCATGCTCCCGTCTCATGAAGAAGCTGTGAGTACCAGCAACCACACAAAAGAGCTAGTGGGGGGCTGGGGAGGGGAGACTCTTGAAAATAACAAACATTATCTATCCATCCTAGAGGAGCATGGTAGTTACTTGTGGATCCCACTGCCTAAACCCCATCAAAGTAAAAGCACAGCGCTGTTATCTGTTGTTATTCTGGTTTGGTTTTTGTTTTTAAAACGATTCCAACGTGTTGGCTTATGGTTCTGAAACCCTGCCATTCTTTGACAGAAAGTCTGTTAATCAGCTATGAATCCAAGTATCCCTCTGACACAAAGGATGGGTGTGAGTGGCTGCGAAGAAGCACAAGAGGATTATTAAAATCCTTGTCAACAGGGGAACCGGCCTCAGCAAAGCTTCATCTCCTGCTCCCCTCCTCAGGTCCTTACCACCTGGCAGAATGGCTCTGCTGGGGATGGATGGGATCAGGATCTGTCCTGAGACGTCACAAGCCGAGGGGCTGCCCTGCTTGGGGTGGCATTTTTTTTTTTTTTTTTTTTTTTTTTTTTTGCAAGAGAGCTTAGCACACTCTTTCACCTCATCTCATGGTGGGGAACAGACAAACCAATGTTTGATTTTAGGCTGGAAAAAATAAGGGAGCTGCTCACCGACAGAGACAAGATGTTCTGGAGTAACCTCTGAAGTGGTGACAAAAACTGAACTGCTTTTAAGACATAGATCGATTAAATGAACGAGACGCTAGTGCTAAAGATCTTTAGTGACCTTAACTAGGGTTAACAACTTCACAAGAGATATTAAGGCTGATTAGTGCTGGAGACAATTCCACTGGATCTTGGACCTGGCCTGTGTTGCTGTCTTCTAGCAGAGCAGCAGTGTAACTATGCTGGTGTTGCTCCTGATTTGCACTGCTGGAAAAGAAGAATGGAGCCAACGCAGCTTCAAGATATTTTCTGTAATACCTTATTCAGGTTTTATAGAACCCTACTGGTTTCCCCCCTCTTAAACACTTTAAGATTTTCTACCATAAAGGGTTGTTTGGAAGGCTGAGAGTATTCAGGAGGGAGGAGGTGGTGAAGCAGCCAAAGGCGTGTGATAAATTAATGTAATTACTCAGCTTTGCACTATAGCTCAGAGTGTCCCCTCTACATGTGCAGTGCCTGCATTAGTGTGCAGTAATAATAGCAATATAGCATCAGTATAAACAGAACTGGACACAAAAACGCCATCTGAGACCCATACTATTTCTAGCTACGTTGCATTGCCACATCTGGCTCCATGCTAGCAGAATGGGGCTTTCATGCTATTTTTACTCCAGACTTTCTTTTCATAGGACTTTTGTTTGACTTCCCACTGCCTCTCCCCCCTCCTCTTTGCCTCTGACTGCACTCCACATGCACTTGGGCACGACAGCGAACATGCAAAATCTCATCAGCAGGCTGGTCACAGGAGGAGAGAGAACTTAACCCCTTCGTTTTACAAATCCACAGCTACTTCTCCGGTTGCTCCATCCAACTGTTCCTCCTGTCTGAACGGCTTGGTCTGGCTATTTCAATCTGCTGAAATTACTGCTGCTAAAATAACCTTCCAGACTTCTTCTTCTGGCCCTGTCTTTGGACCTTCCTACCGGAGCAAATCTCTCAATCACAACAAAATTATTTTCCTTTAAATCCTCATATACCTCGGCACGTTCAATCCATTCTCTTACCCCAGTCTTACCCATTTAACTCTCATCCACTGCTCCTCTAATGAAGTTTGGAATAACAGCTATTTGTTTCACTTTGGGCCAGCTACTCAAGTTTGTAAGGGACAATTTAAAGTGAAATATGCCATTCTCCGGGAGCAGAGGGGTGGCAGTGGTTTCCGTTGCTCATCCGTGCCTTTGCGCAAATGTTCACTGTGCAAGGACCTCTTGGTGAAGGGAAGTAGCTTAATTGTAGAAAAAAAATCTGTGGACAAGGCCCATGGTTGCTGTCTTCTGTCTTCCGCACTGGAAATGAAAACTAAAACTGGAAAGAGGTTCTAAGAGCCAGATCTACCAGTTATTTGATCAACCAATGCTTTGTTATGCTATGGGATTGCTCAGCTGGGAGATAAACCCCATAAATAACCATCCAAGAGCCCATGAGAATGAACAAGCTCCTCCCATAACAGATGGTTTGCAGAGAGATCCCAGTGAGATGATATTTACTACTCTACCGTAGAGTTTTGTTCTACTTTCCAACTGTCCAAGTCCTGCAGAGTCTACATTCAGGAGAGTGAAAGAAATGGTTCAAAACCATTTTTTCCTTTCCTCCCCTCCTTGACACCGGTGTGAACATGGCATTGCGCTCCTAAGAGGTTCTGCAAAGAGTCTCATAAAACCTTAAGACTTTTCTAGGGAGAAGGTTCCAGCCTTCGTATTTATGCAAAACTAATACAAGAAAATTAGGACTGTACTTTACTTCCAGAGTGAAAACCTTAGAAAGTGTTTTTAACAGATTTTTGTCTTCCTGATCGGCTTGCCCTGTGGTGCAGCGATAAGTAGTTACGAGCAACTTGCCAATGAAATATTTCACTTTGAGAGAACCTGTGATTCGATATGTAAGCATGAGTCCATCTGCAGTGGACTACTTTTAATATCCCTGGATCTGCAATAATATGCTTAATTAAAATCAAAATGAAGTCTCTATTGCTCATTTTCATGCCTCTCTTTCTCAAAGCAGCTCTGTATAAATGTTGTTATGAAATATTATGAAACGGAATGATTTCAGATGAGAATACCGAGCCAAAAATGGAGCTTTTCTGAAAATATTCTAAACAAAATGCAGAACCAAATGTTTGATGTCTCCTGTGACTCTCAGTAATTTGAGTAATTTATATAGCAGCTTCTGCAGAAATTGTTTGGAGGTAAACATTCATGGCCAAAAGCAAAGTCGTAGGTCAAAAATAACGTGAATAATGGATGCAATATGCAACAGCATAATATGCAGGCATGCTTACACATAGTCTCTCTTGTAATAAAAATGAGCACTGCTCTGCTTCATACCTTAGTGGCTTTAATAATCACATTCAGATAGCAATTCCGTGAAAGTCCTGTAACATCTGGGTAGCCCCATTTGTCCCTTACAGATGCTATTTCCTCTCGCTTGTGTTTTTATGCACTCTAACTAATAAGGACATTGGAAATACTCAGGCCTTGGAAGTAAATCTTTTTTCTTTGGAATTAAAATAAACACCATTCAGTCACAACAGCTTTAACTTTTGTTCCCTCTTGTTTTGTCTCTTGCTTAAAACAATAATAATAATAAAACCCATACTGTCTTGGTTAGGCATTTCCCAAGTTAGTACTAAACTAAACACAGAAATGCCTTTCTGTAGGCAGCCGGAGTTCTTGGAAACACAGAGGTGTCCCTATACTAGGTGCAAAATGTACTTGGTTAAATCCTTGTTGGTCTTTAGAGCACCCCCAGCCTGACTGGAAACACATACGCTAGACAGGACTTTAGAGAGACGCTTATAATTTGATCGGCAATAAAACAGCGACTGCCCCTCTGTATCAGATTTCCAAATCACGTCAGGTTCATTCAGCAGGGTAATGCAAAGACCACCTCGGCTTTGATGGCTGCGCAGTTTACAGGAAGCGAGAGCCATAGTAATATTGTCAACGGACAGTTTTGTGTGGGCCACGCGGTAGAGACACTTCTAAAGCTTCTGTTTGGCCGAGATCTGATCTCACAGTACAAGACTGACTTTGTTCTCCAGTGGGTATCTATATTGGAGAAGAGGAGGCTGAGGGGACACCTCATCGCCCTCTACAACTCCCTGAAAGGAGGTTGGAGAGAGGTGGGTGTTGGTCTCTTCTCTCAGGTGAATAATGACAGGACCAGAGGAAATGGTCTGAAGTTGCGGCAGGGGAGGTTTAGATTAGATATTAGGAAGAATTACTTTACTGAAGGAGTGGTCAGGCACTGGAACAGCCTGCCCAGGGAGGGGGTTGAGTCACCATCCCTAGAGGGATTTAAGAAACGTGTAAATTTGACACTTCAGGGCATGCTCTAGTGGCAGAGATTGTAGGGGGTTTTTTGTGTGTATGGTTGGACTCGATCTCAAAGGTCCCTTCCAACCATGAAGATTCTATGATTCTATGATTTTGGACAACATTATACAAAAACACGAATCCTGCTACTCACCTTTTTATTAATCTTTTTTTTTTTTTTTTTTTTTTTTAATCCTGCCTCATCCTGATATCCTGATTGGAATTTGCTCCTTGGTGATTATTTGAGATAGATTAATCTACGCTTTGCTGTAAGCATTACATCTAGACCAAATTTTCATTGCGGGTCAAACTGTTGTTTTGCCACTTTGATGTAGAGCTGTGACGCTGAGGTGCAGTGGCTGTGTGGTTGCCGGAAGGACTGACGTATTCATGGGGTCATCCAAACGGACATACAGACTATAAGTGAAGCCCAGCAATTGGAAGAGAGATCTTTTCCAAATGCACACATTTCATGTCACCCTACGGATTGAATAATTGCAAGACATTTCCTGGTTGACATAGGATGAGTTGATGGGCATGAGTGGAATGTCCACGTTAGAAAAAGAAACAGCATCTTGATGTTATATTGTCTTTTTAAGTGGCTTTTCAAAGAAACAAGTATGTCTTTAGAACAGGTGGTGGAAATTGTATACAGCTTGGCTGACACGTAGACAATTCCGCACAGCCCGATAGGGATAAGCAGGAAACTAGAGCTGGAAATTTTTGTCTTTTTTTGATAGAGTAGATTTACTGGGCTGCAGTAGCAATACTTTCTGAAATGTTCTATTTCAGCAACCATTTGCCTACTTAATGCGAGAACGGATTACACAATAAAATAATTACGGTAATCTCTAAATATTTGAAGATATCCAAGTCTTCAGAGATCATCTTTGACTTTTTTAGAAAGCAGGACGATGACCTTTCCCAAAGGGATAGTGAGGCCTATGGAGGCATGACATTGCACTGGAAAAGTTTGGTGGATAGGTTTTCTGTTCAATACTTTCGTTATTTTCTGCCTCTCTTTTCCTCTCCAATTATTTTTTTTTTCTCCTCTATATAGACCACAAACCCTCCTGAGCTGGAAGTGTCTCGCGTGTTCCCAGGTTTGCTGGAAATTCCAAGGACCACGGTAATGAGAGTAATGTAAAGCAACACTTGGTCCATGTTACTGCAAGAAGAGATTGAAAATGAAAAGGAAGACATCAGGCTGGCGACAACATCAAGAAGCATCAGATGAAGTTATCATCCCAGTTGGCTGTGAGCCAAGTTGCTGCAAGCCTCATCGGAGCTGCCGTATGAAATGCCACTTCCAGCAAAGTCAGAACCTGCCTGTGAACACAGTGGGGAAGGAAATGAGAAAGCCTGTGACATCAGTGAGACCGGCAGCATCTCACCATCAGTGAGATGAGCTTCTGGAAAAGTCTCTTGTCAGGACTCACCAAAGCATACGACCTTGTTTTAAAGTAAAGTTTTTTTCAGATTATAATACGACGATGCGATATGTACCTGCAGTATAAAGGGATGGGCACAGTGTCCGAAGAGGTCTGGTCCTGTTCATTGTTCTTACCACATTCTGCATATTTGAGAAGGAAAACAAAACACTTCTAAGCGCTAAAGCTCTAGTTTAAGTTTTGAACAAAACTTGAGTTCAGCTCTTTTACTCAAATTTATCCCAAACAGAGGGAGCTTAACCTTTGCCTACCGAACCCGCTGGAAGAGCACTATAGCAATGCCATTTGTTTCCTTTCGTTCTCTGCAGACAAAGATTCCTAAGCTCTAAAAAGGGAACAGGATAATTTCTTTAAAATGCCTTTTCTTCCTTCTCTCTTTATATTGCCTTTGGCAATTTTAAGCCTTCAAAGACAGCCACAGTTTCTTAACAGTTCCTGACAGTCTGCGTTACTGAAGCAAGACCTTAATTGAGCACACTAACATCCAAATATGATACACTGTGCAGCTGACTGATTAATTTTTAACTACCCTGGATACCTTAGGAAAAGGAGGCATACTTGGAAATACGCAGGTATTTTTCATTTAGGTCTTGTCTTTTCTTTTCCCGATGTGACCTCATCTGCTCTGCTGTGATAAATAGGAAGAGGGTAAATGGACATCCTAAATCTAGACGGTGAATTTCATGCTGGTCAAAACCAGATTTCATTTTTTTTCTCCACAATCCCAAGGATTAGAATCAGTCAAGAAAAAATTATAGCTAAAAAACTTTGTGTTAAGCCATTTTATCAAAAACTGCAAGAGAGTAAGCTTTGCTGATCAGACTGCTTATAGCTACAATGAGATTTGTTTAATTTAGAGGAGGATCTTGAAACTGAGTCTTCTGTATCAAGTACAAAGACGTGGAGTCAGACTCTCTTTCAAATTTCCCAACGTTGCTGTTCCAGTTTGCTGATCCTACCCACCCAGCGAGTTCATTACTCTGGCTTCTCCCTCTCTCCTGAAAGTTTTCATGAGAATTGTTGAAAGGTTTCATTTCTGTTCCACTGTGGAAGGAAAATCGAGTGTCAAAATCATGACGCCTGGGGCTTTGGGGTTCTCTTTTCCCTTTAATGGAATGAGATTGCTGTTTTTAGTCTGCCTCCATGTATTGAAATGACTTCTCAATTCAAATTGCCATTACTGAGAGGAAGACAACTGTAGTTTTGGATATCAGTTCCCTGGGACCTGCAACCTGCCTGGCAAGGAAACAAGGTCAGGTAGGTTTTACCTCATTTAAATGCCATTATTCCAAGGACTTGCTCAATCTACGTACCCTGAAGTAGGAGAGACACCGCAGAGAATGGAAAGATGGATGGCAGGCTTGGATGAATGCCCTGGTTAGATTCTCTCTATTAGATTGTCATGCTTTTCCTGGCCCAGACGCTAACATCTAACACATTTTTAATACTATTGCCTGTTGAGATCCTATTAGAAAATGATTCAGAGTCTGGAAAGTTAGAGGGGAGAAAAAAAGTTAATTCCCTAGAAATAATACAGTCATTATGTGTACACACAATTCAATATGTAACTTGGGTTTTTTATAGCCTCTCTACCATCCCGTACACCAGCTTTTTAAAATTGCAGCCACATTCATTATGAAGTCAATGCCTAATGCAAGTGATTCTCAAAACAGTTTGTAATTTAAATTCCGATTGGAAATAAAAGTAATGACCTGCAATAGCTCATTATTGGCCTTGCAAATGTTCATTATTTCCTTTCTCTTCGCCTTTCTCCTGGTTTTCTCCCATTGCTAAAAGACAGGGGAGTTTAAAGGCTTAGACTACCTTTAGAGCTATCCATCTCTAATGGCCCGTGAAAACGAACATTCGATTCCTCAATAAGGAAGTCATCATTCCTTGGTGTTTTCAAGGGGGTAAGTGTGTTCACTTAGTAATCCATGAGGAAGCTAGGTATTCCAGATAATTTTAAGGAATTATTTTATATTTATGCCCAGGACAGTTTTTTTTATTGTTCTGAAATATCAAATCATATACCGAGAAGTCCAAGAAATGCCTTAAAAAATGGATATGGACGCTTGGGATTTTGACCCCAGGTTGTTTCTAATGATACCCTGGATGCTGCTACTCCACCAAAGGTTCATCTGGCTCCCCGTGGCTTGGAGATGCACAAGTTGAGGGAACCTGCCCTCTCTGTGCCCTATGCCAGCTTCCCCTTGCAGCCTGAGCATCAAAGGGCACTCAGCAATTGGTGTGCTTCAGCGAAACCCATCTCCACTGCCTTCTCTGTCGGGTGAAGACGTAGCATCTGCCGTGCAGATGATCCTTGGATTGCTGGGGAAAATGACGCAGGAGAGAGGCAACATGGGGCTGCAGTGAGATTCCGCGTTACTTAGTCCCAGGAGCAGGAGTTCACGGCGCTTGCTCTGGAATGGTGTTATCCTTAAAAATATGTTCATCCTTAAAAAATATGCTGCCTTGTTCACTTGGGCTCTCTTCTTGCCCTGAAGCTCTCAGTCCCTCAGCACCGCTCCCTGCTTGTCTCCTTTATGGTAGCTTTGCTGGTGGTGTGGGAATGCACAAGTGCTCCCTCTTCACCCAAACCCTCACAGCAAAAATTATGTGGGATTAAGCCTCCTGTATCCCACGTGGCTCAAACATGCTCTTCTGTAGGGTGTTCTCAGAGAGAAAATGAGTGCAAAAAATCTTATTTCTATTTAGTTTCTCTCTACCCCGGTGATTTTCTTCCTCATTAACAGTTCAGACTTGGAGATTGTCAGTATACTGATGAAGACTGGTAAGGGCAGGCCTTAACACAAACCTCTTTAGAATATGAAATAAAAGATTGCTTGCCCGTAGAAGTCTCATAAGTGCTTACTAGAAGTTAAGTTTCACTGACTACATTCTAAGTATGCAAAGGGATTATTTTGGCAACGTACGCATGAAACAAAACCTGGTAACATGCTTAAAAGCATTACCTATTGTTGGAATTTGGGTTATTCAGTACAGTCATTAGATCGCACCCAATAATTCTGTAAAAATTGATTTTTCCATCCTAAAGTCAATTCACGTCTATTGAATTGCTTCAAGCAGGTTTCTCCAAAGCACAATGCTCCTCTGTGAGCCACCAGCACCGTGCCTGTTACCTGGTTTGCTGATGCTTACATTAGGTCATCTAAGCATCAGGTTTGACTGAATTTGGACAAAACCAGCTCATTTGAGCTATGTTGAATTTCTTTAAAAACAAACTATCCCAGGAATGCTCTTTCTCAGTCCTGTGATCTGTTTTCTTGTCTGAATTTTAAGACCACTTCTCCCTGACTGGTGAGACTGTATTGGAAGCATCTTCTTCCCGTGCTCGCAGCCTGGTGTTACGTCTACCTCTCAACAGGGAAAACCAAAAGCTCAGTCCCCAGTTTCTCATAACTTGCATGCACTAAGCTGTTTTCTTTTTAGAAGTTCTTAGCTCTATTCTTGTTCAGATCTACTTAACACACCCATTGGCTTGCTTCCTTCTCGTTTAGTGTGTACTCTGGTGTGTCAGTCCCTTAGCTTTGCCCATCGGGTTGGTGTCAGACGTGATGCTAACCGCCTGTTCCAAATTCCACTTTAAAACAATATCGTTCTCACTTTGTTCACCATAAACTGACTACACAGTACCACCTGCTGATGGACCAGCATCACAAACCTGGCTTTTATTACTGCTTTTTTTTTTTTTTTTTTCCAAAGGCAGAGTTGCCTGTGACAGCCTCGCTTCTTAGCAAGGGGCCCTATGTAAGAGGTAGGAATGCTCTTGTGTTCGTGCAGTGCTTTAGACTCAGTCATCTGCTACCACTTAGCAAAAGGATAATGCTGTGTCAGAAGGAGACTTGTGCTTTAGAAGAAAGAGTGAATAGTCTCCATTTTTCAGAGCCTAAAAGGGCAGGGGGGAAAAAAAAATCAGAGTGTAAGCCAGCAGGCCTAAGGCTATTCCGACTTACATCAGAATCTGTATAGGCCCTGTATGGCTTACAAAGCCTAGTGATCATCTACATCTACTTCTGTCACCCATCCCAAAGTTCAGGAACGAAGTATCTGAGTATCAAGGTCATTATATTTCATTAGTCTTCATTAACATGAGCGCTGATCTTGGTCTCATCTCTTATTTCAAAAGCTTTTACCACTGAGGCACTAAGCCCCTCATCCTCCCCAAAGTTCAGGAAATAAACTTGTGTAATCTCAAGTTAAGAAGCAGGCTTGTGCTTTTACCGGATGAGCAATATGGTAAAATATTGATTATAGTTTTTTTCAGTTGTTGATTCTGATTCTGTCGCTCACCCCAGGAAAGTTCCCGTAACTTCTGGCCCAGTGAAAGTTTGCAGAATCTGCCCCTTCCTAGGGAACAAAATCAGCATAATCACAGCCAGATAACTGTCAAAGAGAAACAGTGCAAAGCCAAGAAAAAGAGGCGACAGAGCCAGAACTTGGTATTTTGCAAATCTAGATTCTCGTCTCCTTCAATTATCTATAGGGCAATTAAGAACAGTTTATCCTGTGTCCTATAAAACATTGCTGCTTTCCAGAACTTCCTTTCTCCCTGATTTGCATGGTTTTCTCTCTTTTTTTCCTTTCTTTTCTTTTAAGATGTGAAATACTCTGGTGCATGGGTTTTGGTTTAGGAAGGCTCGCTTTTTTCTTTTCATTTCATCAGGACAGAGTTCCATTTGTTCAGCATCTGCACAGGACAACATCTGGAGCCTCAGGAAATTCAGCTGCTCTGTGTATGACGCTTAAATGAAATTACTTTTTCATGCACTTCAGAAGAGTATCAAGAGCATCTCTCTGACCAAACAGGGCCTTTTGTTCTCTTCCAGCAAGTGTTTCTCATTAAAAATGTCATCTCCCTAACAAATTGCTTCATTGCCTTTGCAGCTGGGGTTATTGTTTTCATGGGTTTGTACTTGTGTGATTCTCCAAGGGAGCAGAAAGCCAGGAGAAGTGGGGCTTGGCTTCTTCTCTCTTTGCCCTCTGCCTGCTGTGCTTTGATTTCCCACCGTTGGGGTGGAGTGCCATGTCTTTACCTCTTTGCCCTCTGGATTTGCGTGGTGCTCGGGCTGCCAGCTCAGTCCGCGAGCAGCACAGACCACGGTGTGGGACTGTCCATGCTCCCACCCAGCTGCTGAGCTGCTCTCTGACCACCTCATCTCAGATCTCCTGGGGCCCCTGCGCTTGCACAGGAATGGAGGGCGAGAGCAAGGAAGAAGGAAAGTGAGAAATGCCCACTTAAATCTCGAATATGAAATATGATTTTTAAATGAGACAAATCTGCTTCTTTCGTAAGAAATGCAAGGTTCGGTATTTCCTCCAGCTATTCTTCCCGAGGAGAGTATGCAGGACAGTTGAAAACCTGAATTACCTTTAGGGACTCAGGAAGGGTGCTGTGAGTTTTCACGAATAGCCTGAGCAGAAATAAAACTAGAGGCTACGAGAAGCAGCTGGAGGAGTTCAAAGGGACACAGCATCAGTCTGTACCCACTGCAGCAGGCTCTAACAGCGCAGAGTACGTGCAGACCCTTCCAATAGCGAGCAATCCTGCAATAAACCTCACCGAACAGCATAGAAGTGAAGGTGCTATACCATTTCAGCGAAGAACTGCTTAGAAAATGTCAAAACTTCAAAAAATGTTTTGCAGGGAGGATATTATTTAGACCTCAAACATAAAAACCTCATTTTTTTCTCACCTCTTGCTCTTCAACCAGGATTACCTTTTTTGTGCGTTTTGCAAAGACTTCCCTCCCCCCCCACACACACACACACTTGAAGAGAGATATATGCCAAAATCTTAAAATGACAGAATATTTCAGGTTAGAAGAGACCTCTAGAGGTCATCTAGACCAACCCTTGCTCAAAGTATGGTCAGCTTTGAAGTCTAATTTCGAATGGCAAGTTATAAATAACCTAGAGGTTACATCTCACTTGCATAAGTGTTCACTGCACGGTAACACGCCACCTGCTTAACCTGATATCTCTTCTTTTTTCTGTAGGTGACTACAAATTACTCATTAATAATTTCACCAACCACGTAAACTTGCTGGGTAATCAATTTATACAGGCTTATTGCCCAGTTTCACAGTTCTAGTGCTAGTCCCAGAGTATTTGCAGTTTTTCTTAAAGTGTTGATTCCCGGCGTCGCGTATTTTCCTGCGAATGCAGGTTTTCGGTTTTCCGAATGGCAGGAGCTACAGAGGAATGTTGAAAGGCTCGTGCCTAAAGAATCATAAACGAGAATGAAAGTAATATCCCCTCAATTTTATAATTCTTCACAAATCTGGTTGTTATTTAGACATTCTGATGTTTAGAGCTTCAGCTCGCAATTCTAATTTCTCCATTTAAAAAAAAAAAGGATCGGAATTGTTGTAAACTAGGTTGGGTTTGGTTTTTTTTCCTGTTTTGGTGAGTGGTTTCTTAATGGGGTGGCTTTCTAGGTTTGTTTCTCTATTTCATCTGGGACACCAGCGGCCATTTGGCTCAGAAACCACAACAGTTACCTTTGGTTGTCTGGGGCGCAACCGATTTTACCATGTTACCTCTCCTTCTCCTCCTCCTCCCACCCCACTTCCACCCAAGGAAAAAACTTTCTCTGCGTTAAATACAGCAGCAGTCGGCCCTCCCGCACGGCAGCTCCGTTTCAGGCTGTAGCAGAAACGTTGGGCACCACACTGTGGAAAATAAGTACGTAGCAGTTGTAAATACACACGTATATTTATATACATAAAATGGTGCTAGAACCCACAGTCTATAATTTGTGGGTGACCTTTAACTACATGAGGATAAACGGTTGCAAATGAGGGCCTCTGGTCTTGGCTGTTGTAACCTATTTTCTTACTCCTGTTAGTAAATCAAAAAACATGTAGATCCATGGGGTTTTGTTAGTGTAACATTTGGCTTAGATTTAAGCCGGGATAACTGCACAAAGTGGAAAGCCAAACAAATAAATATGATTATCCTGCAGTGTTCCGTTTCATGGAATCGGGTCCTGAAACAAGCAAAGCGTGTGGGATACTTTAAGGTCTGTAAGAGAGACATGCGCTATTCCCATAATGAAATCTACTCCCTGAATTAGGTCCTTGCGTTATTAGGGCATTTTTCTTCTGTTTATTTTGCTACAAGATTGCATTTTTGCTGGAGCTGAGCAGCACGATTTTCAGAGGCCTTTGCGTGACGAGGCTGGCGACATGAAGCCCTCTCTTGAAGCACCAACCGCGTATGATCAGAGGGTAAGCTCAGTCTCCACGACCCAGGGTGTTCCACTGTGGTTGGTTTTGTGTTGCACCCGTAAGGGCTATTTGTGATGGTGATGTGCACAACAATGCAGGAATAGGATGGAAACAAATACATTCGTTACAGGTAGGTCATTAAGTAGCTGTTGGGTGATGGCGACTCCCTGAGAGCAATACATAGGGAAAAATGGAAGGAGATGTAGCACTCAAAAGCTATAAATTGTGTTCCCAACCCCTTTAGCTATTTTTTTTTCCCTATCCTTAATTAAATGTGCACATAAGAGCTTTCTCTGTTCTATTTGTTCATCACGACATAGAGAAATAAGTTTTAGCAGGTCTTCCATGACCTTAAGGAGTCAGTGACCCTTTGGGCTCTTAATTTCTCCACCTTAATTTCAGTGAGTTAATTTTTCCGTGGCAGTCCCTACTTGCTGCTGAGCTGTGGCCCATCTGCCTTTGCTTTGAAGCTGAGATATCCTTGTCACAACAGAGAATAAATGTTGGGCTTCATGAATTCATCAGCTTATTACCCATTTGTTTCAAGCTTTTCCTGACCAGAGGGAGCAAAATGAAAAACCCCAACCAAAAGTAAAAGCCCCCCTAACCCCATCTGTGTGTGGATTTCCTTTCTTTCATCTCTTTCATCCTTTCTTCATCTCCATCTCCACTGAAACTCATTTAAAATCTCCACTTTGGCATCTGGGCTATACCATACACACTCGATCTCAAGGTCAGCCGTTTATTTCCTATTTCCTTCGAGCACTTGCCCCAGTCAAATCCCTGCCACATTTTATCTTCCTCTGACCAGCCTGACATTTAAGGCTTTGTGGTTTGCTCCCATAAGCTCAGGAATGCCTTTCCCTGGGTTTGCGCAGGTATCCTGACCCTGGATGTATGCAGCTAACAGATTTCATAGGCTTCCCAATCCCGGGTGCTGCTGAGCACCTATCCATCTTTTCTGCTTTCACTCTTACAAAGCAAGTCGTTCTTCGGGGTTTCTTCCCCAGAGTGATAGCCCTGCCCAGAGCTTGGTGGCAGCACAGAGCCCTTCAGCTAGCTACGGCATCTGGAAGAAGACTGAATTTATCAGCTCAGTTTCCCTATAAAGACAGTATGGATCAAGAAGGAAGAATAGAAATAGCTACACATTCCACGGTCAAATTAGCGTCACACAGGAGCCCTGGCTTGGTGGATATCCATTAGCCTGGCACCTCCTTTAGTGCCTGCAAGACTGGAAACCACATTTGAAAAAGCGTGTTCCTGAGAGGAAACTTCACAGGGGAGAAAAGAAGGAAAGCGCTGCTGGCATCGTAGAAGAAGGGGTACGTAGGCAGCTAGACAGGATTGAGAATGGCAACAGGATTGTAATTTGTTTACAGCTACATAAACAATTACAAGCAGTGTCAAGACAGCCAGTAAAGCTTTGGGGAAAAAAAATAGCCAAAAGTAGCGGTGACTTTTGAGATGCCTAAAAAGATGTTCATGTTTTGGATTGGGGAGGAGGGGAAGGCAAAGAGTATTATGAACATGAGTCTTAGGGCTTTTTCTCTTGAGGAGAAACAAGCCTAAGGGCCTAGGTTTCCATCCCTTTAGGCCCAGAGGGGAGATACCATGCTTGGAAAAAACCTGGAGTGCAGCGCCGAGGTCAGAAGCAGGGCTCAGGAAGACAAAGGCCCGTAGCAGGGACCTGGGGTGCACTCCAGATCACACCGCGCTCGTGCTGCCCTTAGCACGGGTTACAGTTCTGCCTTTCTGTGAATCCTCGTGTACTGCATTAAACCCATGGGCTCTTTCCACAGCTATGATACAGAAATGAATCTTTGCAAATAGTTCCCTTGTCTGTACGCTCCCCACTCTCACTTCATATCCCGTGCAGGTTTAAGGAACTGTGCAGCTCCACAACCTCCTGAAATATTTCCTGCCAGTATTTTCCTTGTTCTTATACTGAGCTTCCTGATGGTTTATCCTTCTGGTTATCACAGAGATACAATATCTAACTGTCTCTCAGGAGAGCGGAGGGGGAAAAAAAAAAAGTCAGCAAAAGTAAGGTTGGGATATCTCTGCTTCTTGTCGTCTTTATGGTTAAAAAGTTCTCTTTCCTTCAGATGTGGAGGGATGGTGATGCTGTGAATGTCATCCTGCTTATGATGGAAATGGGGAACGGTTTTCATTGTTTCCCAAAGGTGCTCTAACTGGATTTGTCTCATTTCCTCTGCGAGCTCGTTCCACAGCTGCATCTCTTCAGCCAGGAGACTTTGTCTCTGGCTTTTGCACTCTTTGTTCTGGACTTTGTGATTTGCACTGTCATGGAGAAGAAGCAAGAATAACTGCCCAGCCCATGTACAGATGGAGAGGAGGTTTGCAGTGTACCAGGCACTGCACTAATTGCTCTGAAGATTAGCTCTGAGGACCTCAATTAGGAAGAGAGGCAGACTAAGAGCAGATGGAAGTCATGGACTGGTTTGTCAGGCAAAGGAGCAAGTCACAGGGGCGTCCTTGCTTTCGGTTTGTATTTGCCTTGAGATGTTGTGTCTGAATCGCGGACCCTGTACACAGCTCCAATGCAGACACCTCTGGGGATTGCAGGTGCCTTTTCTCTCAGTTATTGAAGTTGTGTCATTGCTATTCTTTTGTTTTTAATATACCTTTCCTGTGCAAGATTCATTATTCTGGCTTCTATACCTAAATCCTGCTCCCCGAAGAGGTGGGAAATCTCATTTCCAGGAATTTGTGGCTGTCTCAGTAAACTCTTAAGAGCTCACCAAGATTAAGGATGACTTTATGCCCCCACCTGCTCCCTTTCACTCTGTTTTACTAAACCCTACATTCAGGCAGACAAGGTGCTCGCGTAGAGCCGTTCAGCAGAGGATGGAGCACAGACGTTCAGCTGCAGACCCCTGGGACCTACACTGACCTTCACGGGGGATGTAGTTTGCATTTCTCCCCTTTGTGTGTCCAGCGCTTTTCCCTGCTCTCATGAACCAGTCCCTTCTGATTTACACCTGTGTGGGTGCAGCCAAACTGGTTCCACAGAGTTGCTTATTAAAAACTACTTCCGTTGTTCTCCGTTCCCTTCTGCTGCCACCCATTTGCTCATATTTGAATGCAAGGGTGATTGCACCTTCGCTGCCCACCAAGCCCTGGCTCCAGAAGTCCATCTCCAGCTGACTCTAGCCCATCTCCATGCTGCCTGGCCCCACCTCATGGCTGGTTGCTAGTACTTGGCAGCACACCTTGTTCTGAGAGGTGTTTCGCTTACTGGTGGGGGAGTGACTTGATTCAGAGTTTGGTTTGGATAAGCTCCCATAAATTGTAACACTTGACTGTAGGTTATCCAAACGATCTGGGCCTCTTGAGACTCTAAATTGGCCTGGAAGATCCAGGCTGCTTTCTGAGATTTTGGCACATCCTGATCCCAGAGAAGCTGCAAATAGCATGGCAACAGGCTCTTGCATCAGAGGTCAGCATTTCTGCCTCTTGTCTCAGCTGGACCCTGCAAAATGAGTGAGCAAGCAAACAAGCCCATTAGAGACAGCTCTTAGCCAGGTAGGAGCATGAGGGGATTGTAAGGAGCTCTCTGGTTCCTCGTGCTTGAGACATACCTCACCAGGACCCGTAGGTTGGCATTTGATAGAGAGAGGACTGGAGAGATTGTCTATTGGCACAAAATGAGATTTGGCACCTCAGTCCAGGGGTAAGTCTGGGTGAAGGAGGGATGCTGTGCCACAAAAAGTGGCCAGTGGAGATGGCTTTGTGTAGAAAAAAACAAAACGATAGATGAAGGTGTGACTGTTTGATTAAAGCGTGCATTTTTGCTTGCAATACAACCCCTCATAACTATGTATGTACAACCATCTATAGTGTCATGGCTAAGGCAACACCCTGTCTGTAGGGCGGGTAGGAGATTTGGATGTGAGGAGACCAAGCAGTCCTTGGCAAAGCCTCACAGGTTCCAGTGTGCAGTAGTTCAGTGATTTTCAAGCCAAAAATTATGTCCAGATCATTGTATTTAATAGCCACCGATGAACCTATCCTCCCAGACTTTGTCTATACAGTTTTTAAACACATTAACGCTGGCGATTTATAATTATTAAGTTTGAAAGTTTGATGTGGAGGGAGAGAAAGTCCAGTCTTTTACAAATCTCTATAAATATCCAGCCGTTTAAAAAAAAAAAAGAAAAAAAAGGTGGTCAAAGATTCAAAGATTTGGGTAGGTTCTTCTGTAGAATAAACCCCGTATTCCTATAGCTGCAGTTGTGGATGGATTCCCTACAGAGTTTGGGGGTGGGGTAGAGTTTATACCTGCACTGCCAAGTCCGTGAGACAAAGAAAGCAATCCTCTGACCTGATGATGTCATTTATTTTCACTCACCTTTAATCCATTTTTCTTATCTCAGCCCAAACGCACTGGATAAACAAAATGATTTTGCCAAACATGGACATTAGATGGGAAGGGAAAAAAGAAACCCCCAAACCCTACATTCTCGTTGTATTATAGCACGTTCTTCAGAGCAATGTGCAATGTCCTGGTGTTTTTGCTTTACATACTGCAGCCCTCCCTCTCTCCAGCTTTATCCTGGTGTGCAGCCCTTCCTGCCCACATGGTATTACGCTTCGTGTGGACGTCATGAAGATATTGCTAAATCACTGCTGTCTTGCCAAACAACTGGCTCTTCCTCTTGCCAATTTTGTTCAGCCTCTGAAAAGCTACAGGACTTGTGCTGGGCCTCATTCAAACTTAAATGATGTGCTCAGTTACAAACACTAAATAAAACGCAGGACACTAACAAAGCAGTTAGGTTTTGATTAATTCTGTGAAAGGGTTAATGGGATTATTTTTTTCTTCTTCTTTTTTCACCCTCTAAGGGGGAAAAAAAGACAGAGTGAGAGACCCAAGTGGACACAACTAGAACAAAGCCCTGTTTATGATTAGTATGGCTGAAAATATCCATGTTAGGCCAGGTGCAGATGGCTAATTCCCCCAGACTACAAGCCAATTTAAACCATAATTCCTGAGATAGACCACTTTTCCCAACATTAATGGGAACCAGCTGCCTCCTATTAATAATATGGATGATTACAAGAAAAAAAAAAAGTGGGGGAGGGAGTAGTGAAGTTAGAGAAGATATTATTTTCCAGACTGTTGGCTGTGTCCTGCTGAGGACAATATGGAAAGCTATGGAACATGAGTCTTGAAAAACCTGTCAAGTTAAATACGCACAGCATGTTTGCTCAGAAGAGGGATCGACTTATCTGTGTACTTCTGTGTTTCAGTGACAAGGTTATTTAAGGGGTGGCAATTGTATTTATTTAGTTATTTGCTGGTTCTTTGCTTTTCCCTTCCCTCTGCTCACAGTGGATGGTTTTGATTAGCTTCCTAGGAGGGGAGCCCATTGCCTTTGGTACGTTGAGCCTGGCCGTTCCCACTGAAGCCTGATTTCATGTGAGATTGTAGAGTACATCAAAGCAGAAGGACACCAAGTGATCTGAAGCGTTCTACTGAGAGCCTGACTTGCTGGTTCAAGAAATTTGTTCAGGCTTCTATTATCGCTGTGGAGTGTGTGATGAAATGTGAAGACATGGCAATTCACAGCACGTAATACCAATGTGTATTAGGAGTGGGTTTCTTCTGAGTCCTTTACAATTGTTTTCCTTTGGTTTGTTTTGGGAATTTGAGTAGAACTTCTTTTAAAAAACAAACTCCACAACATACTTATTTTATTTGTCTGGAAGACGAGAGGAAAAGGCCCGTTATATCAGTCATCTTGGCTATACTCCTTGTTCCCTATGTAGACATGATTCTTAACACATGGATCATTTCTTTGAGATCGATGAATAAAAGAGACTCACTACAAATGTCTATCTTGCCCCTGCAGGAGATGAGTAGGAGCTAATGCCCTTTTCCCAGTTATTCTGCTAGGATTTTGTGGGACTTTTGGAGACATTCAGCTCACGCTGGCTGCATTTCTTCTTAATCTGGACGATGGTCCAGATTAAGAAGGATGATGGTCTCTGGACACATGGAGGAAAATCCAGCTCATGGCATTGTAATTCCTGCTGCAGGGTTTACAAGGGGCATTTTTGAGATGCATAGGTGGAGGAAGCTGGGATTCCCTTCTACCCAACCTAAGGCCATGTTGCCTTCCCAGACCACACGGACCTTACACATACCTCCTCCAGAGAGAGAAACTGCAAGGGACCCTCCCAGCCTTTCCTGGTCCTCAATGGTTTGTAAGAGGAAGTGGGGGAGAAACACAAAGTTGGACTTTGATTCTTTAATAACCTGATTGTTTGGCATTATTAGGGGGAGCCAGGAACCACAGTTCTTTGGCACTATTTCCCTCACTTAAACGATCTTCTGTCCCTTGCTAGGTTACAGGAAGAGCCATTTACTAAGTCAGGAGCAAAGCATTTTCTAAATTTCTAACTCTTGGATGGCAGCTCTGAGAAAAAATTTAATATATGTATACATCTATCTTTGACCTTCTAGGTAAGCCATGAAACTAAGGACGTTCCATCAACATACCCCAGTGGCAACACTTTATCTTCATTCACATGTCTTAGTATCCCAGCCCTTACATGGGTCACCGGAGCATCTCTCTGGGGTATTTGCTGTAAAAAAGAAAACCTCCACTGCCCCTATCCAAACTTCAGAGGAGCACTTAAAGCAGACATAGCACAGGTAATGGAAAAGAGATTATTGATTTTATGTATTTAGATAGAGCATAGTTGAGTTGACAATGTCTCTTTAAATAATTGAAAAATCAGCCTCAGCTGACAGTAGCTCAACAGATAATGAGGCTGGTTGTGGAAGAACGTGAATAATTAGGGAGTGGGGACTCTTGCTGCGTGGAATTGACCCTTGGGGGCTCAGAGAAAGCAGGATTTGTGGCTGCTCTGAAATGCCAGTGGTCTGGTCCAGCATTCCTCTTGTCAATACGAACCTTGTGTTTTTATTGGAAACATGTGTCAAAACAAAACAGCGTTTGAGGCTGCTGCTGCAAGAAGGTGGGCAAGTCCAGAGACAGCCAACCTGTTTTTCTGTTTGTTGCCAAAAATACCATGCCACTGCTGCCCATCGTGCTCAAATGGAAGGACAGATGGTAAGTACCTTCATAGTAAAGAAATTGTTGCTATACAGGTATGTACAGATAGAAAAATATCTTTTGCTCCTGATTCTAACACTATCCCCTCCTCAATGATGCTTTTCCCACTCAGAAAATTAGAGAGGCTGGGATGACTATGGCATCCTGCTATACCCTGATGATGCCCGGATTGAGAGTTTATATTACAGCGCTTCCCTGAAGAAAAGCTGTTGCAGCAAGCCAGTCCTGATCTTTCCTGGATAGGAAGAGGAGCGTTCAGTGAAGACCTGCCAGTCATATGTAACATTTTACTCCCTATGGGCTGCCAAAGCACTTTGAAAACTTTGTAAATTATGAATCTTAGAACCATTACCTGCATTATAGAAAACTCAAAGTAAAGAGGTGAGACTCCTAGTATCCAGTGTTTTCATAAATAAGTCTTTGGGTTTGTTAGTTTTCTTTTTCCTGACTTAAAATTATTCTGTTGGGCTGACGTTAAATATCTGCCTTTTTCTCTGCCCTCCTCCCTATCCCACCTCCTGAGATGGTTTTATTTCATGGGTGAATTAAATGGTTTGGAGAGCTAAAGAACCCAATTTGTAATGTGCTTTAGGGGCTTTCATAATGAAAGGCAGAGATTGAAGTAGAGTATTTAGTTATTAGTGTCTCCATATTTCTTTCCCTTGATCTACCTGTCCCATTGTGTTGTCAGATCTTCACAGTCAAGATTTGAGGCAATAATGGTGAAAGCTGGAACATGTGAGCTCTATTTAGGCCCGGCACCATCATATTTCTGGACTGAATCTCAGCCTAATTGAAAAGGCAAGTGGATATCGCTGGCAAAAGAAAACATGGCTGTCATAGGCTTTACCAAGTTCAGTTTAACACAGTAGAATGTGCTCTGGCATCTTTGTTTGGTTTCCATTTTAAATATAAAATTAAAGACATATTTCCTCTGTTGTAGGTTTTAAGGATGATTTACAAACCAAAAAAAGAACTCAACAGTACTCCAAGGTCTGGTTCTTGTGATGCCAGGAAAGAAGTCTCCACTCATCTTAATATCATCCCCGTAACTCTTCGTACAAGCCTGCTTACATACCACCCTATAGGCAGCTGGTATAGTTGTCACCATTCCTCAGGGCACCTGTGATCTCTTCTTATGGATTTCCTAATGCTCTTGAATAGTTCAGGAAATATAAACTGTTTGCATCCAGGTTCCAAAGGATTAGGGCCAAGTTTTGGATTGGAGGCCCATGGAAGTGGGATGAGAGGATTTTCCTTGAGCCCCATTTCTTCGCTGCTGCCACAAGCACAAGTAGCTTTGAGACATTCCCTTTTGAAGGTCAAAATGTTCCAAAACTTTCAGGCAAAACTCAGTCTGTTTCCATACTCTGAGATCTTTTTCAGTCATCGCTGTTATTTCAAGCATATTTCTTTCGGTGAGTATCCATTTCCAGTTTAGAAACTGCGGAGAACTTTTTTATAGTTGATACTCCTTTTTGTTAGTTTGAACCACTTTGTGATGATTGTCGTGAGCCCTTCAGAATACAGTTTATGGGAAAGTTTTGCCCTTAGTAATAGTTTTACCAAAATGAATTTCCCTTATTAATTAATCACACAGGCTTAATTGGTTCTTTTATGGAATGTCACAAATAGATACCCGTTCTAGAAATCTAAATCCACTTGTGGTCTTTGACCGAGCCCTTTGGTTTTCTTTGTGTCTGATGCATGTTAGTGCCCTCATTGCTTCCTGAGCAAAGACTCCGCTGTAAATCAAGTGCGTTTTGGGAAAGGTTATTACAAAATAAAAAATTCTGGAGATCCTCAAATTGAGGAAAGAGGATCTGATAGGAGGCAGGCTGAGCTCTGGATGGCTCTATTTGAAGACCTCGTCTATCAACTAGGAATTGGCACAGGCAGCCCTTGGATTACAGTGGAATTATAAGCACACTCTTCTCGCAGCGGTGGCACAATTGTTTTGAAACTAGGCAGATCTTCTGTGTTTACTATTTGGCAGGTTCTGTGTTTTTGGCTGGCAGCCACGCTGAAATGTGTTTAGTTTTAATTGACAGCCATGGTCAACACTGCAGATCCCAGGTAGGTACTGCTAATCCTGACAAGGCAAGGCAGAAACAGACACCAGGCTTGTTTTCCAGCTAGCCAGAGACTCAGTCTTTGGGGTAAGCAAAGGCATTTTGCCCCTAGATAATTCACCTTCAGGGTCTCAACCTCCAGTCTTATACTCAGCACCTCTTTGTAAGCAACCCATGGCCATGGTCCGTAAAGCCGTTGCAAGCAAAATGACTTTGTGACCTGCTCTGATGGAATGGGAAGCCAGGTGCTAGTATCCTTGCACAAGAGGTCATCTTAGAGCGGAGACACATCCAGAGTTGTATTTTCTTGGACTTGAGACTTGAAAGCAAGAACAGTTACACACAGACCTGTAGTTTTAAATATGAGACATTCCAAAAGTGCATATGGTTAGATTTATGTAAGCCACAGTTTGTAATGGTTTAGATTTACCCTCCTATTCCTTGTGAGAGAGTTTCAGCCTTGTTCTCAAGAGAGTAACATAGAACATTTACAAAAGAAAAAAGAAAAGAATAGCATATGCACAGACTTATGGTGGCTTAGTCATGACATCTAATTAGGGACAGCAGTGATTTCTGTGAACCGCAAAAATGTTAGTTTCAGTTGGCATAAAATTCCACAGAATAACACTCGCGACTATCTCTCAGTCTATCTGTCTCTCTGTCTATCAGTTGCGCTCGTATGCTTTATTATTAGTGATGCATTCCTTCTCATGTTATTGTCTTCCTTATAAGATAATTTCTCAAGGAATTCTTTAACTTGCCCCTTAAGTGCCTTGCATTTCAGGTGGCTGCTTAACAGAGCTCGATGATAAAGGGACTTGTATTTATGGAGAAAAGTTTTCACCCTGGTATCAGGATAACGTGCCTCCTTATCACCGTTTAGGTCTCATCCTTATTAAGAGTTTATGGCTTTGACGGGGGGTGGGGAAAAAGTATCAAGTTAGATGCTGCCAAAAGAGGACACTGAAGGTAGAGATTTACAGTGCCAAAGAGAGCAAAGGAAATTTGGTGTGTCGCCTGGGAGTAAATGGGATAGTTGTTCCATCCCTGTGTTGTGGGATCCCCACTTAAGAAAGTACCCCGGACCCCGACACAGTGACAGCTTCAGAACATGACTTCAGTGAATCACGGTTTTCCCCAGCCTCCAGATACAATTACTGGTGGTATCTCTGCAGAGAGACATCTTCAGAACAGCATAGCATTTATGAATTTGGATTATTTCTGAGAGCTGTTTTTTGAATCTGGGGGAAGTCGAAGAATATCCCCCAGTTGCTCATTTTTAATGGGGCTGCAAGATTGAGGTGGAGACCTGGCTGTTCCAAACTTTCCAAAAGGCACTTCCAATGGTAGAGTAGCCCTATTTTCTCCTTCAACAGGTCTTTAAACTGTGCAGCACTCGTTCATCAGCCTCAGACTTTGATTTGGCACTGCTATGTCGTGCAGATGTAGCAATCACATTTGCGAGCCTGGAACTAATTAAAAATGGAATATTTTAGATCAGTCATGGTGAGTGTGGCCAGATTTACAGGGAGAATACAAGGGAGCTTAAGGAACAGAGTGATCTAGCCTTTTAAAAATGTCCTTCCTTCAACGTTGGTATATTACCTACAGGGCAATTGGGTTGGTCCTTTACAGCACTGTCTTTGCGTGCCCTTGGGCTGGTTAAAGTGCAGCTTTAAGCAGACACAGACGTTTCACGGTTTGCTACATTTCAGATGCATGGAGAATCGTCTTTAAAATCTGCCTGGCAAGACACTGGGTTTTTTTATTCCCTTTTTTTAAGAGGGCATGGTTGCCAAGCCTGTCCATCAGTTTAACAGGAGACCGTGATTTAAAGGCAGTGGGGAACAGAAAAATCAGGAGATCAGAACAAAAACAGCTGAGGAGATAGATGTGGCTCTAGCCCTGTAGCAACCATATGTCTGATAGCTGCACAGAATGGGGTAGGGCCATCATAGGTAGTTCTGTTGCCTAAAACTTGGAGGCTGCACTGATTTCCATGGATCTCTTCAATCCTATGAACTCGGTTTGTGAGTGACTGAAGAGAGAGCTCACCTGCAGACAGCTCTGCAGGCTCTTTGGGGAGGAAAGATTATCCATGGAGCAATTATATGGTAGGTCACCATCATTTTCTCCTTGCTCAGCTCAACATTTTCTAGGCTTTACTGCTCCTGGCTGCCAGCTCGGCACCTGCTCTGTGCTGAGTCAAGTTTAGAAACAAAGAAAAAAAATCTATGATCTCTCCCACGGTGTAGTCAGGGCTCATTACGGACCAGTGCTTTTTCCCTTTGCACCTCACCAGCGGCTTGCTCTAGCTGTGACTGGCAACCAGTGTGCCACGACACCAGTCACAGGCCAATTACACCACTCAGCACGGTCTGGTGGGGACATCGGGTTCCTGTCACCGCTGCTTTGCGTCACCTGGTTGTCTCCTGGGCAGCTCCCGGCTGCGAGTGCCAGGAGTCAGGATCTCTTCACTGTGTGCAGACTCTCTAATGGGCTATTTGATTAGCTTCTCGGGAGACTGCCTCCGGGCAAATAAATAAATGACAATAATAAGGCCGTGCCCTAGATGTTCCTGCTGCTGGAGAACAGAAAGCTTACCTGTTGGTTGTCATTCAGGTGTGATACAATGCTCAGGTGGCAAAGTCTGTTCCTGGTTTGTATATAGGAAGGTGACTTTTCGGTCCCCCCCCACACCCGAGATAAACAAATAATTAATATCATATAGTGATTTTTTTTCCTCTTTTAATCCCAAAAGACCTTTAAAATAAATTTTATTTATTATATTATAGACAAAACGGTGAAGTGCTGAAGGCAGGTGGAGGCGCTGCGGTGGGGAGGTGATTGGGGGGTGTCTCCAGCCATTTGCACCCAGCTTTTTGCCCCCAGGGACGTGCTGGGGCCAAAGGGCCCCATGCGGTTCTGCTGAGGGTATGCAGCAAACGCCTCAGTTTATCAGCCCACCTTAAAGAATAACAAATAACAAATCAGCTTTTCTTAAACATGGCACGGCTTGCAGTACCTCTAAGGGGTTCTTTGCAGCATGGCTTATATTACCATTAAAATGATTTAACTGGAACCTCTGCTCAGCAGCACCGTAGGTGACACGTTCCCTAGCTGCGGTGTATCCAAACAGATTGTTGCAAGGCCTTGAATAAACACTTTGTAAGTCTAGGTCTGAAGCAATATTCATCAAGTAATATTTATTTCATGGGTGCCAACTAGTTCTTATTTGTTCCTGACAGAGCAGGCAATGTTTTCTATCAAATCTGGTGGGTGTAAACAGAATACCTATTAATAATGTGGCAGGAACCTGACTACATGCAATATTTATGGCTCATGCATATGAAAGTCTCATAGATAGTTTGCTTATAAAGAGTGAATGAATTCTGTGGTTAATGTTTGAAATGAGTAAGAGAACAAGAATAATTTTAAACGTTTTTCTCACAGGCATACCTACCCACACACTTTCATTCCTTTTGTAACATGAAGGACTGGTGCTTTTCTTGGAATAGGCTGAATGCCGAGCTCATCAAAGCTGCTCCATCCATTGATTTCAAGAGGTTTAGTGCAAGGGTCAATACAACGCAGTCAAGAATTAGACTAAAGCATTCAAAATGGAGCAAAAGGAGCAAACTCCCAGGGTACTTAATTCTTTTTTTTTTTTTTTTTTTTTTTTGCGTGTTACTATGGTGAAATCCCAAGTTCATCAATTGATTTCAGTGATGAGTTTAAACTGTGCTGAAATGGAGCAAGACCAGGTCTTGGCCGGCGGGGCAGTCGTTAGGCGGTGAGCTGTGTGCTAAGCACCTTAAAACTGAACCTCATCCAAACCCCAAGTCTGCAGAATGGAGACGGAAATTTCATGAAGCGAGGCTTCAATTTGGGTATTCTTGCTCCTTTTTTGCTTTCACACAAATTAACAGAGTTCTAAAAACAGCTTCTAACTCGCGTTTCTACTGGCACGGCCGCTATTGATCGTGTCCAGAAAGAGGAATGGAAAGACACGACAGAATTGGCAACGATCCCAAGCCATGGAGTTTAGATCTACAACCCTGATCCAAACTTTTCTAGAGAATAGGAGGTGGGGGTTTTTTTTGTATCTGGAGGTTTCACTTAATCTCTTGTACGTGCATGGAAAATCCATAGTACTGGAGTACGGTTTTTCTCAATGGATAAGATCTATCGGATCTGGCGTTCTGGGGTGACTGAGTTGGTGAGGAGACTTTTAACCTGGGAAGAGAGTGGCCTGAGCAGCAGCAGCAGCAGCGCTTGCGAGGGAGAGGGGTCTCCAGCCATGGGAACCAGGAAGGCAAAGAATATTCCCAGAGTTCCCAAACATGGCCCAGCTCAAATGTCTCATCTAGCTTTTTTCCAGAACAGTCTGGGTTTTTTTGGTTGTTTGGTCAGCTGAAGCAGGTATAGTACTTAAAACCTGATTCACAAATGCTCCCATGAATAGGCTGGAAACATTAGTCAGCACGAAGATTTTGGTCACATTGTGATTAATACTTGCCCAACTTCTGTAGGTTGGTTTTGGGTTTGGGTTTTTTTTTTTTTTTCTTTAAATGAGTTGTAACTCATTAAACTCATTGTTCTTAACCAGATGTTTGCACCTGGAAGTGCATTTATTATAATTTACTATTTCTTGGGGTTTTGTTTAGTTTTAAGTTCTCCAGTCGAGAAACAGAACTATTAGCATGTGATTGAGCCAACCAGTATCATCATTATTATTAAAATCAACTAACAAAATATCATACTGTACAATTTGCAAAAAGACAACAGATTGGCAATTGCTTGTCCAAACTGTATGGTAAATATGTTCCAGTAATGAGTGGCTTAGCAGAAAACAGGAGAGAAAAGACCACAAATAAAATCAATATTATTATAAATATTATTTGCCACAAGTAATTGGAAAAGCTCCGTTTTCATCCAAAACATTTGTTTTAAATTATATGCTGACATATTCTGGAAATAACTATGATAGACTATTTTTAAATTAGTACTATACAAAGGAGTTTCTTCTTTATGTCCTTTTTCACATCAACAGTTTCTGGTTTCTGACGTGCTAAAATAGATTTGGATAAGGATTTATATGAGTGTGTGTGTGTGTATTTACGCATGTAGACACTTTTATTTATTAATTTTCTGGTTTGGACTACAGAATTGTGTGCTTTGGGAAGCAGGTGGTTTCCAGCATTTGAAGAGATCTGCACGTTAAATGAGTTATGTTTTGTATTGTAGGGAAGTATTGCTACATGTATTTTCATGACATTCCTTTCAGGCATCTTTTTGAGTTCGTTTCCAAAATGCTACGAAAAAGTGATTTGCTTTCAGAAAGGAATTGCTCAGCTAAAAATAATAAATATGTTATAGCTAATGTGGAAACTAAATATGTCAGAGGTGATGTGGAAAACTTTGGAGCAGACTGAGCAGAAAGTCCAACTTTTACCAGAGTCGGGACAGTTTGAAAACCACAGATGAAAGACCCTTGCTTCCCATGGAGGCTTCAGGAGAGCCAAGAGACTTTCTGCTGGCTCGAGTGGATGAGTCTGTCACTGCCTGGCCAACATATCCTCACGTCGCCCCTTTATGGGTGAAGGATCCAGATGTCAGTGGTGCCCCAAGCCCTGCACTCTCATTATGGGGTGGCCAAGTGTCCCATGGAAGCTCGTGCAAGCTGGGAATGCCATGGACTTATAGTTTCAGTGGCAAACACATACCTGTGGCTAGGATAAGCATTTTGAGTGACCTTCTCTACAGGCTTTAGCAATATTGGAGATCTCTGAAGAAGCTGAAGTTTCCTTATTGTCAGTCCAGGAAGCCTTGATAGAAATGCAAATCAACAGTTGCATTTTCAGCAGTGTCCTGTATAACTGGCTGAGGGTCCTGGGGGATGCCTGCCCTGTCCCCACCAGCATACAGCGTCTACACCGCAGGGGGTCCCTCATGACCAGATGCACTGTCGTATAGGTATGTTGTTTTCCTGGTTTTACCACCAAATATCACATTGGCTAAGGGCTGACAGACAGCTCTGATGGGTGTCATCTCTGCTCGTGAGAGCATCCATCTTACCAAATCTCTCAGATCAGTTCTCTAGTTTGGCTACCGAAATGAAAATTAAACATCCCACCCACCAGGAAAACTAATTTGAAAATACATTTTTAACCCCAGAGCAATCTTTTACCTGCAAACTTAATTGTATTCCTTTAAGAAGATGTAATTAAGTATCCTCATGGCAGACCATCAGTTTTTACAAAGCATCTCTAGAGCAGATAGACATCATTACTAATACAATTCTTGGAGGTGCAGGCAGGAAAATAAATTGGTTGTCATTGGGACATCATCAATATAATGAACATCTGACATGTAGACTGTTTGTTTCAGACGAAGCAGACACAGATGAGGGGGAAAAATTGTTAATAAGAACAGCAGACAGGACAGGGCAGACTGTATCTGTCTCATGAAATGTTATTTGCTGCCAACACATCACAGTAAAGAAAGTCTGGTCTACCTGGGAATAGATGAGAAAAATAAAGTGAAAAGACACTTTCAGGTATGTCCTGAGAAGCTCTGCTGAATAACGCAGTTTGAATCTTTGACTTTTTTTATTGCATCTCGGTAGCTATTTTCATTTCAGGCAGGAAATTGGTAGTTTGCCTGTCTTTTATTTCCATTTACCACTACAGCGAAATTGAACCTTTGATTTTTGGAACTATACCATCTCCAAGAGAAATCAGTAGCTAACATTGTCACTCAGACAAATACAAAGCAGAGCTGGTTCAAGTTTTGCACAGCCTACAGGGAAATTTTGACATGCAGAAACGAATACCCAAATGCCCTCGGCTGCCTTGAGGATTTCCGGCAGCGTCTGCAGGATGCGGGGGAAAAAATTCCAGGGTTGAAAACAGCTGAAAATGTTCCATGATAGTGTCCCAGCTCAGCACTCTTTAGTCTCACTTGTCTTACGTGGATTTAAGCATGTGTTTATTGTTAAGGGTAGATTCTAGATTCAACGGGAACCCACGGCTTTTCTGAGCAGGACCGTAGCTCCTTTTCTGGTTCGTGAATTATTTGGGAAGTGAACCTAGATTCTTTCAAGTCTTTACTTCCAATATTCATTAACAAGTTTGGACGATGTACGCTCTGATTCAGCCATTTCCTTTTCAATTTCTGTGATGGGTGAACTAAACTGCACAATATAATGCCTTTGCCCAGTTTTAGATGACTGAAACACACTGAAGGAGAAAATTTTCACTTTGTTTGCTTGGAAGAGTTTTGAATGAGCGGTTGCTCATGTCAAAGGGATTAGCGAAGGGATTTATCAACGCACTCGCACAGATCCCCACTTGTCAGGATACGTGTGAGCTAAAACCCCGCAAGTCAGAGCAAACTACAAGAAACAACGCTATGAGAGAGTGTCCTTATGCAATTAGAGCAGCTCGAAGCCAGAGGTGATCAGGAGGTATAAATAACCCTCCTCGTGAAACACATTTGGCCAGAGAATGCACAGTAGACAACACAAAAGTTTACGTGGAACCTGAAAGAGAGAGACAGACCTTGACAGGATCAAAAGTTCAGATAAACATCCTAACGCTCAGATACTAACATGAACACTCTCCAAACCTATCCAAGCCATCTGCGCCCCGCTTATTAACCTCGTAGTGTCATGAGAAATGGTTTTCTCACAAGGTTTCTGATGCTTCCTGCTGTTTGACAGGCAGGAAATACCATCAGAAGAGCCTTTTTCGCTGGAGTTCATCATTTTCGGTACGAGAGGGAATCAGGAAGTGCAGAGGCAGCGCGAAAATGAAAACCAGCGTGGGGGCGAGGGGGGAGAAGGGATATCGAGAAGGAAAGTTCATCAAGCTAACAGGCTAGGCTTGAGAGGCATCAGCACACGTGGGAAGGGGCTACTGTGCCGGGCGGCAGTGGGATGTGCTTCTGGAAGAGCGACTCGCCCCACTCGTTGGTGCAGCCCAGGTAATGACATTGCCCTGTGATTGGGGAATGCAGCAGGATGAGAAACTTCGTTGAAATGAGAAGCTGCAAATGCAGCTCTAAAAAGAATTTTCCTTGTGAGGATCCCAAATCAGTAACATTAATCTCGATGCTGTTGTCGCTGCGCAGTGCATCTGGCATCCTGAAAAGGCTCGTCATCCATTGTTTTTTTATTAATATTTATTTTGCAGGGATCTAATTAAATACTGGCCTACCTGCTAGCCTGTGTGGCATCACCTCATTACCCCAGGGTGACAGGCCAGCAGCAATCGCCTCTGATGACGGATTCAGCGGTGTACGGCTCTGCTGTTGTGCTACAGCATGAGCAAATGGAGGATTCTTTGTGTGCAGGTCTGAGGCTGTGTACACACGTGCGTGGACTCTCCAAAAGCAAACAACTAGCCTTTATAAAGCCAAATTCCAAGCAAGAAACCAGCTCAGCAGCTGTGAAAGGTGTCTCTGTGTTTCATTGTTGATAAAAGTACAACCCACAGTGACTCAAACCTCAGGATGTGGTGGGAAGCCGAGAAGAAAAGAAAGATAGAGAGTGGGGGAGAAAGGGAAAAAAAACACCTTCTCAGGCTGAGGAGTTCAGACACGCCAGATTTCTTTGGCGCAGACATTGCTGTCATGAGCCTCGCAGACATTTAACGTTTGAGTCCCTGCTTTCTTTTCACTTGGCACCGAGCGTGAAGATTTTGAAAACAGAATCGCGAAGTGTTTTAAATTGCAAAGCTGACCTGTGAGTGCCATTAACAGCATCTCCTTCATAGGCTACAAGTTAACAGTGCAGGCAGGAACCTGCCATGTGAGGGCTGTCACCAATCTGTCATTAACCTGCGTCCGCTCACGGTGACGTAAACGTCGATGACCGTTTTCCTCCCCACCTCCCCTGCACTCCAGCCCTTTCTTGAACCCTTCGGGGAAGGCAGAAGGCAGCTGCCTGAAGGACAAGGACTTGGCATGGAAAAAGGGAAAGGGAAAAATCTAGTCTGGAAGCTGAATACTAAAAGTAGGCATCGACTTCCTATCAGAGAGGTGAAGCGTTCAAATTTGCTACGCTGCTTCGGCTTGAAAGGCATTTACCCAGTCACGGGGACTACCAGGCGTGCCGCGTTCAGATGCGATGGTGCTTCAGGATTCGTTCTGAAGCCCCAGATTTCACTCCACCAGCTCCGGCCATGTGGTTTAGGCTCAGCTTCTTGCTGAAGCAGCAGGAGTGACTTGAAGCTTGGTGGCCTCAGCGTTTCTCCTGTGATGCTGTTGTCAGATATTTAGCTATAGGAGCACTAGCTCAGGCATGAAGAAGGAACAAAACTATCTGTAACAGATAGTACCTAACTAGCAGAACAGGTCTTTTTTCTACTGAACATGCATTTCCTTCACTTACAGTGAAAGAGGAGTGCAGCTACGATATGAATGAAGCGGGAGCAGAACAATATAAGGGATGAAGGAAATAAGAAATGGAGCAAACCGTGAGAAGGCTGTACGGGCTTGTCTCAAACATTTACTGATAGGAATAATACAGGATCTCCCGTCAGGTCTAATCAAACGTGTTGAGCTGCCAGGTGCTGATTCAGCACTGAGACGCAGTGCCTGCTCTCCAGAGGAGGATTTGCAGAGGTGAACCTGAGCCTCCACCGCAGTGATTTTCACATTGCTGGTGCCGGGAATCCAGGAGCTACTCAGACAAGGCACATGGAACGAAACTAAGAAAAACAAGTCTGTTATTGACAGACATTACATTACTACACCTCCTCCAGCAGGACATTACAGAGGCCCACAGCTGGAGAGAGACTGAAAATGAATGGGCTTCAAAGGTTGGTTCAGAGCAGGAGCCAAATCAAGCTGCTCTGCATCATCATCACTGGTGACGACAAGTGACTTCAGTGTCCCTGGGGCAAGGTCATCTTTTAACAATAGCAGGTTGCGTCTGGGCTGTTTTAACCTTCAAAGAGTTTGAACAAGTTGTGTGAGATCTGAGTGGCTGGAAAGGACCAGATATGGGAATAATTGCAGTGGTGCTACCAAGGTACCTTGGCAGACCCCGACACCTGATCTATGCCATGTGTTGTTGTCTTTGGTCTTTTTTGGCCGACTGTTCAGAGATACTGACTGTAATCAGGAGTGTATCACATGCAGCTCCTCCAGAGATTGCTCGCGGTGGGCTTGGGGAGAAGCCATAGCCTTGACATAAGCAGAAGCATGAGCTAGCTACTGTCACCTGCCTCTTCTTTGCTTATGGCTCAGCTCTGAAGCATTATAACAGCACATTACAAAGCTAAAGGAGTAATACTCATTTTAATATTCAATATTCACATGTTCTTATACACATACACACTTATGTACATGTGTGTGGATACAACACCTATGTAACGTAACTATGTTCGTTTATCAGTGCATTTCCTGAATGGCTGTGGGTTTTTAATAGCACTATCCCTTTATGTCCACAAAAGAATGACATCATTAGATCTGATCTTTAATTATATTCTGAAGACCAATAAACCCCCAAACATTTCTGGATGTCTTTAATTAGAATAAAAGCCAAACAAAACAACCAAAAGAACACAAAGTGGTTGATGGAGGCTTGCTACCCATTTGTCAGTGGTTAGGAGTAGAACTGGGTAAATTAGTCATTGCAAACATTTGACGATTTTAGAGCTGTCTAACTTTTCTCAGTATCCTGCAAACAGGCTTTAGGTTTGTAGGTATTTATATTCTTTGAAATTTTTAAAAACGTATTTTGTATAAACATGTTTCAACACACTGGTAGTAAAGCAGTTTTTAGCTGTATTCAGGGCTGTTAGCAGTATTTGTGTGCCATTCAGTAGGTCTTGTAAATCATGTGGTGCTGTATATGCTTATACTTGGACAGCTGAAAACACCACGAAACAGAGAGTGAAAAAATCAGAGATGTCTAGGTGATCACATAGGCACTTGCCTAAATTGCTGCCAGGACGCAAGAGTGGATAGCATGACCCAGTGTTGCTTTAGTAAAAAGGAATGGGTGGTTTTAATCCCTCATAAATGTGGGGGTTTTTTTCCAAATGATGATGATGTTTTAGTTCATTTTTAATGGCATAATGCATGTTCAGAGATACTTTACCTTTACTCATTTCTTGATCTGATGATTTTCATAGGAACTAAATGACCTTTGCTGTAATTTAACTGTCTCTGGGGTGAAGCACTTCTGGTTAACTCCAGCACAGAAGCAAATCAGATCTGTGCCTTAGACAAAGAAGGAAAATCAGGAAAGGAGAACTGGACAGAGAGGAAGAATTTGACTTGGGAGGGAACGCTTCAGAAATTACCATGAGATGTTCAAAAAAGCAGCAGGACCAGAGCTCTCATTGCACGTGAATTGCCTGAACTGCATGACTGAGCTTTAAGGAGAGAAATAACGAAAGAATAAAATGGCTTACAGGGTACATCAGCTCTGGAAAATAGAAACACTTTACAAATGGTTTCACCTTCTTTGACTGTTGATACCTGACAGTGATGTACAATCACTTCATGTCCTAGTTGTTTTGTTGTATCTGAAACACAAAGCCTTCGCTTTAAACCCAGTTAAAGAATAAAACAAGAGAATACATCAATTTCTACATTAACCATTAGCTTAGCAGCAGGGTTTTCTCAGGCTGCTTTGAGTGAAGAAAAAAAAAGTTAAAAAAAAAAAGAAAAGAATAGTTTAAACTTTTGCCTCAAGGGCTGGAAACCTATTTTTCAGGCTGTTTAACTTTTGTTATTCTCAGTGCATCTGTTCAAATTAGCTTCAGACAGTGAAATAAATAGGAAATATTGCCCAAGGGTCCTTGGTTGTCAGAAGGGACTTAGGAAAAAGTGGAGGAGAAGAAGGAAGCCTGATTCACGAAGGCCTGCCGAGTCTTTATGTTGACATGAAATCAAAACTGACTCAGGTTAAGTTAATTCAATTATCACAAACACCCCAGTGTAAAAGAAAACCCATAACGTGATGATACTGGATTAAAAGTTCAAGAGAAAATGTGGTGTGAACTTCCCCAGGTTTGAATTCAAAGTTTCAGCAAACAAAGAAGAATGCCAAGAATATCTGGGAAACAGGTTTACAGAGGGGGCAAAGAAAAGACTATGTGCTCACAGTACAGAATGGCAAAGCAACCAAGATATTTGCTGCGACAAACATGCTGACCTTATCTTATGGGCCATATATTAAGATCTTCAAGTCTCTTCATGTTATGAGATGTTAAGTTGATTGTAGAGAGCCGAATGGAGGGAGAGACTGGACGCTCATACATCTCAACCGCAGCTCAGTGGAGCATCTCTCCACAGGCAACATTTTGAGCAATTCTGCCCTAATAAACCCTTTAGATGACAAAATCCTGGATACTTGATTCCTCTTCTCTTAGTGTACTACCAGACCATGGCAGCATCTTTGTTTTCAGGCTCCTTTCTGTACCAGTCTCCTCTCTGACAGTTTTCCCAAGAAAACCCTTCATCATCTGCAATGATGTAAAATATTTGTATAACTGTGATATGTTATGCACATACATGACCATGGCAAGACGTAATAGCATCTCCTCATCTTTTAAAGTCCCTCCTCCCTCTCTGCTGACCATAGTTTTATTCCTGGTGGGTTGGCAAAGCCTCTTTAATCTTCGTGTTTGCAATAGATGAGAAGTACAGGGTAACTCATGCACTGGCCACTCACAGATGGTGATAGTTCTTGTATGGGTGTCCTATGTATCCTAACCAACCAACCAACTAATCAATCAAAAACCTACCTGAAGATGAGCAGGGGAAAGCAAGACTATCTAGGCTGGGACATCCCTGGAGCTATTCCTGTGTTTCCTCTAGATACCTTCTGGCCCCACTGGCAATGCTGTCCCAAGGCTTCTGGCAAGGCAACTTCATTTCTCCATCTTTGTAACAGTCTTACCTTTCTGGATGTATGTTGATGACTGCTGGGTAGGGTAAGGGGCCCACCTGTGGCACACAGGTTAAGGAGGATAATTTCTGATAGCAGCTCTTTACAAGCAACAAGCTGACATGACTCCCTACCCCCAGTCTGTTTCCATTTCTACTCCCACTATTTTACTTCTTTCCCTCAGTCTCATCCTTTCCTAAATGGTCTCTAGTACCCGGTATTTAATTCACCTGTTGTTCCTCTGTATCCTCTGTGCGCATGAATTACACTGTTATCAACACGAGAAGCTTATCTCCTCTTCTTTATTGAATCTGGAGTTTGTTACTACATCCATTACCCTTATATCACAGAAAACAATTAACAGATGTGTTTGTTCATGAAAAAATCATTTTATCTTGGTTAAATGTTTGTATCTCGCAGCACAAAGCCTTACACAGCACAGAGTCCTTCTGGCGCACCAAGAACATCTTCTAGATCAAGCAGGAAAGGTATTCCTGTAAGTGACTTAATTAAAAAAAAATGTTTTTGTGTCACAAACATACCTTGCTATCACTGATGATGATTTTCTAAAAGTTAAATTCAAAAATGTCTAGAATCAGCATAGAAATACACAGAAAATAGAGACTTAATCCCATTCTTGTCTAATTTATACCTCTAGGGTGTTTCGTGAGAACTTAAAATGCACTTCACAGCTCTCTCTGGCATGCACTGTAACTACGATCAACATTTCTAAGTATCATAATAATGATCATGATGATAACGATGGCCACAGCTTCCCACCTATTTGCTGCAGGAAAAGAGCTGACGGCAACAGGATGTACTATGAGTTAGATTTATTCCTGGATTTATTCCTCCCCTCTCTCAGAAGTAAAATAGATCAATATTCTATTATAGTCCAAGCATTATTAACTTTCTTTCCCCATATATTTTGATATTCCGGTGAAAAAGCCCCATGAAAATCAAAATCGAACTTCAGAAAAACGACTCATCCCAAGTGTAGTTTTTAAAGTTTTCTCAATCCGTATTTCCCCCTTTTTTTTTTTCTCCTATGCTCTTTGTTTTCTCAACAGAAAGAAAAAGGAAAACAAAAACTGAGGACAGAAAATGGAAGAAAACAAAGCAGATCCTGGTGCTTGTGGTTATTTTCATTGGGAAAAAATACCCCCAGGTATCTTTCCCTAAACCAAATAAACATTGGTATTATTATTTATTGCAATACTAGCCCCTTTTTTCTTTCCTGGAGTTGTGCTGGAAGTCATGCACTCCAAAATCTTCGCCCTTTCTTTGGGACAAGAAAAGAAAACGTGGAAGTGCCAGCATGCCAGGGTATTTTCCGGGTAATGTATTAAAGCAGAAATACTATAAATGTCTTGTCCATTTATTCTGATTACTCTAACAGAGAGCATTCGCTGGTTTATGCCGCCTTCTCTGACAGAAGAGAAACTGCAGTTAAGGAAAAAAAAATTTCCGTCTATGTCCAAGGTTCAGGCAATCTGTAAGAAAGAATGAGAACGACATAGAGAAATGAGTATCTCATTTCAGCAAGGTCTGAATCATTATCTGCAACATTTTGGATGATTCAGCATGTTTCCTGGCTTTTTTTTTTTTCCGCCCCTCCATTTTCATTACAGGGGGTGTTTCTGTGAAAATGAAAGCATCTGGAGCTGAGGTTATTCATGCCTCTCACTTTTTTCTCTGCTGTACGTGAAGCTGTAGGCCTTTTTCCTCTCTTGCTGATTCCAGGATAAATCAGGTGTGGGTACATTAGATGTCCAGTACTGGAGAAACACAGGTATGAAAGTGGGCTGAGTAGAAACACATCACTTACTGGGTGTTACATGTCTCCAAGTCACTGCAGAGACTACAGGCTGGGAATAAGTAGCACAAGTTAAAAAATCCATAAGAAGCACAGCAACTTTTTAGATGAAAGGGCTTAACTTTGGGGTTAATGGCCAGGGCAACAAAAAGAACGGAAAAAAATATAAATACAAACAAGAATCCCTTCCAGGGAGCAGCCTTTCTTCTTTCCCCTGCCTGAGTACTCAAATCTGTTGCTCCTCATTGGAAAACAAAGCTGTGAATGCATTATTAAAAACTGGACTGATCAATGTCTTAACCTTTTGATTTAAAAATGAGAACAGAAGTTTTAGGATTAAGCATATTAATTGTTCCACTGATATGTGATATTCGCTATCGAGGGTCAAAGACTGGAAAGCAGTCTCAATTTTTTTTACTCACAATCTACTACAGAAGCAATTAATTATAAGCACAAACTGGAGGCAAGAGGGGAGAGAGAAAAGGAACAGCTGGAGCAGGTAGCAAAAAGAGAGAAGCAGGAGGAAATAAAATGGAAAAATACACATAACCATGTTTGCTGTAGAGGTAACAAGGAGAAAAATATGAACTTGGGTACTTTGAAAATGTTCTTGTTGACAGGAACCTGGAATTTTTATTCGCCATCATTTCTTTCTCCAAAAGTATCACTTTTTACTTGAAATCTCAATATTTCACATCATTTACATCCTAGGGAATCTTCGTTTCCTGCCCTTCCTCCAGATGTGTGGGATGAGAGCTAAAATATCTAGATTTTCTAAAAATGGAATGAAAACTCCAAATCCATAGCAAATATCACTGAAAACATACAAGATGATAAAATTATGTTTTCATGCTTTTATGAGGTTGGGTTGGTTTTTTTTTTCATCTTGCCAGTCATTTCCTCTTTGAGGTACTCTGAGGGAGGGTGAACAGGGACATCATATAAATGGCTAGTGTGAAAATAATGATAGCTCAGACTTGTGGGCAGGAGAGATGTAATGATGACACCCCCCCCCCCCCCCCCATGTCATCAGACTGGAAAGGGTTAAAGAGCACCAGTTAATCTGCAATCAAGCAGCTGAGAGGCATAATTAACCAGATTGATTAGGCCTTAAGGGCTGTGGCAAGAGTTAGCTTCAGTTTGCCTGGAGGGTGAGTCTGCGGGCTGTGTTCCTTGGAGGAAGGAGGAAGGCTGGGAGGTCTCCTGGACTGGCACCATCAGCTGTCCTGCCCTATCCTGAGGGCAGCTGCTCTGTGGCAAGGAGCTGAGAATGGCTGTTCTTTTATCAGTGCGTAATTATAAGGCTTAAATATGATGTTCTTCTTCTATAGCTATGATAGAGCTGTTTTCTAGCCCTTGAGCTGAGGCCTGGCCTAGTCTGTGTTTATGTGGCTGTTTGAGATTTCTCAGGTTGGCTACTGTGTGAGGGGGGACACAACAGGTGCCCCAGCTCTTCCCAACGTATTCCCCTTCCATGGCAATATTGGGACAAGAGAGAAATAGCAACAGCTCTTCATCTGCCTGGGCTTTTTGTGAGCTTTCGTGTGCTTTGGTCCAGCTGTTGGGGTGCTTGGTGTGGGTATCTGAATGTGAACATCTGAAAGCTGTGGAAGCGGCGTTGTGGGGTGGGTCCAGGGCTCCAGAACAGTTTGATGTTCAGCTGAGGAACCCACCATTTCATCCTCTGGTCGTTGCTGAGGCTTGAGGGTCTGCTTTTCCTCTGGAGCAGTGGTGGCAATGAAGGAGGGCTGGAGTACTGATAAAGGCCCCCTTAATGTTTTTCCAGTGCTCACCAGTGAAGCGATTGAGGGCCCCTCCAGAGGAGGGGAGGGAAAAAAAAGTGCAAACTGGTTTCTGTAGTCCATTGCTGAAAAACAAATCAGTGTATCTGTTCTGCGGTGATAAGGAAAATTTAGTACACAAATACACTTTGGTTTCTGGCTTCCCAAAGAATCTAAAGAAGAGGCAAGGAAATAACTAAAAAAAGAAACACACACAAACCCTCATAAAGCTCCAGGCCTGTGGCCTGTTTTGCTGTTTCCCTGCCTCCTGAAGCCCAGCACACCTTCAAACATTCCTGGCTGAGGTAGATATAAAAAAAAAAAATGTCTAATTTGGATTCACAGAGCCCAGTCCTATCCTAAACAAACAGAGCTGCCTGGAATTGCTTGCCAGACAGTTGGCACGTCTTGCCGATTAGCTAACACTAACAATGCCGCATTTCAAGAAGGAGAAGAGGCTGAACTTGGCCTTCACTGCCCAGCTGGAATGCCAGCGGGGGGAACGTGTGCCCGTTGGAGCCATCCATGGCCCCCCGGGCCTGGCTGCAGCCGGAGCGGAGGCGTTTGCAGATGCTCACAGGTTGCTTGACCCCAAGACGCAACCCTGCCTGGAGGTAGGCTGCAAACCGAGCTGGGAGAATAATTCCACTACAAATTGCTGCCAGTGTTAAAGCTCCAGGGAGCAGATTTAATAGCTCCCTTCAGCTCCCGCATTGGTTCCTCAGGCTCTGGTTTATGGGCACAGCTGGATGACGGTGAGAGAAGGCAGGAAGGGGAGGCTATACTGCACTTACATTTGTGGGGGGGAAAAAAAAAAAATCAGTTTGCACTTGTTCAGGCTTCCCTTTGTGTCGATTCATCCCTGTGAATTTAGATGCATGGGCGAGAAGTGCAGGCTGCGAGCGAGGAGCTTTAATCCGGTTTGCCCGGATCGGGAATGTGGGAACCGGCACCAGCCAGGCCTTACATGGTTTATGAACAGCGAAACAAGGTTTCAGCAGCTTGGTCTGGAATTTGGGTGGCCACATGTAAACACCAGTGAGCTTAGCTTTCTGGGCAAAAAAAGAAAAGTTATGACTACAAGCTTATATTTGCTTCAGATTTCAAATGTTGAAAGGGGGAGGAGGAGAGTGTACAAATGCCAACTCAGCAAAATAAATAGTTCACACAGAAAAAAACAATGTCAGGAGTGAAACCTGACTCACTGAGAGCCTCTTGTGTATTAAGTGCATGTGCTGCAGTGACAGGAGAATATCCCTGCTGCCCCCGTTGTTATACAATCAAAATGTTACTTATTCAAGTGTTTAAAGATCAAAATGCCGAGAGGAAAGGAGCAAAAATATCCCTCCAAAGATGTGAATAAGTGGAAGCTGGAGTTTCAATTCGCAGTTTGGGGAGAGCACAAGGCAAACAGTAGCGGTGCTTGCTGTGGAAGCACAGCCCAGCACACGTACTGGGACAGATCATCTGTCCTGCAGGACAGATCTTCTGACCCCAGAGCAGAGCTGGGGGATGCTGGCTTCCCCTCTTGGGAGGGAGAATCTGGGGGAGCTGCCCTCCCAAATGGATCTGCGGGGTGGAGCTGGGAAGGAAGTACCTTAAGATCATCTGTTTCTGTTAGCTTGTGTGGAAATGCTTATCTCACCTGGCAGGCTTTGCTAAACCTCACTTAGGAAATACAAACACTTTCTTGAGGTTCCCAGTATTTGTTTTCGTTCCCCAGCTACCCGTTCCTGTCCCCAATGGCAGGATCACTCTCTATATCTCAAAGTTGGTAAGCAAGGGCTGCTAGTACTCTTGCCAGTATTCACTGCCCTTGCCTCCAGCCCAGGACTTGTGTGTCAGTCCTCTTTCACTGAGGAAAAAACAGTGTATTCCTGTAATGCCCACAGAAAGGCTCACAGTGCTGGAACGGGCTCTGTCCCTCGCTTCCGTCAAATTCAGTTCTTAGCAAGGGTAAAACTTCATTCTTTGGCTTCTGAGCAATGCAACTTCTCCAGCTCCAAATCTTTTTATTGCTCAGCTGTTGTTGACCATTAAAACTGGCCAGAAACAGGAAAACTCCAGACAAGGGGAAATATTATGAACATGCTTGCAAAAAAAAAAAAAAAAAAAAAACAAAAAACAAACCCAAACATCCCAAATGTTATACAGCTGCATCAAACAGAAAAGTTGCTCAGATGGCAAAAACACTCTGTGCTTATCTAATACCTCTTCAGACCACTTCTAGACACCCAGGGCTGTGCAAGTTTTCACTTGCTTGCCCGAAAGCTTGGCCACACTTTTTGCTTGCCAGCCCTTGTTCCCATGCCAGGGTTCGGTGCATGCTCCCAAGCCAGCGGTGCCGACCTGCCCGCACAGGCTGGGCATGTGGCAACGGGGCAAGCCCACCTGCAAACCCCGGTAGCCAGCTGTGCCAGCGGGTGTGTGAAAGCTGCAGGTGGTTAAAGGGGGGCAGAAAGCAAAGCGAGCATGCTGTGTTGTGAAAGGGGGTTGTAGTGAGGTGGGGGTCGGTCTCTTCTCACAAGTAACAAGCGATAGGACAAGAGGAAATGGCCTCAAGTTGCACCAGGGGAGGTTTAGGATGGATATTAAGAAAAATTTTGTCACAGAAAGAGTTATCACAAAAGGTTGCCCAGGGAAGTGGCGGAGTCACCATTCCTGGAGGCATTTAAAAGATGGAGTGCTGAGGGACATGGTTTAGTGGTGGTTTTTGGCAGTGTTACGTTAATGGTTGGACTCAGTGATCTTAAACGTCCTTTCCAACTAGACGATTCTATGACTGTGACAGCCTAACTGACATCTGCGGAAGCGGAGGAGCTCGTGTGTCCTGTAGCTGGCTTTGTCCCCCGCCAAAGGCTGTGGAAGGCTTGAGGTGTCAGTGTTTTACCCCCGGCAGGGCAGTGGCAACAAACTGCCTCTCCGTCCCCCCGGCAGGCGGCGGGGCCGCCGGGCTCGGGGCGGCTGCTGGGGCGGCAGTGCCCTCTAAAGGAGACGCTCCGCAGGGAAAAAGCCAGCTTCGGCAAAGCTCCGCAAGGAGAATTTGCATGTTACAGTTTGAAATTGCTGGAAATAATTTAAGGGAAACCTGGAACCTGCCCGAAAGCGTTTATTCACTAAAATTGCAAAGCATTTGAGAGCTTTTCCAGAGGCCTCTGTGTGCTGACGTAAGGAGGCTGAGCCCCGGGAGGTAGGCCGTCAGCGGGGAGCAGGCTGTTCACCTGGGGAGTGATCCTGTCAGAAGAAGTAAGGGGTTCTTCTCCCTATGCAGCAAAGGAGGAGGCATCTCCATCAGGGTGGGAGATCCTCTCCAGCCTTCAAAGTAGCTTCTCGTCCTTGGTTTTTCTGCAGTTGGCTGTTCCGGGTGGGAAGACATCAGTGCAAGGCCCAGTTAGAGCTGCGTTAGCAACGCTTATCTAAGATGTCCTTATTTTGCACAGTCTGATTTTGCAGTTTTGAATGTTTTGCTGTTGAACACCCTCCTAAGGTAAATGGAGCAAATCAAAGTGAACGTTCCTGACAAATTAATGAGCAAACACATTAGCAGCTCTGAAAATGAAATGCCTACACATCACATAAATTCATTTCACAGTGTTTATATATTTATGGAAATGTCTTTGAATTACACTCCCAGCTCTAGTAGAGATGATTTCTTCCTCCATTATAAAGCAGGTTATGTGGTGATAACTTCTAGACCCCTATGAGCTACTGGAGCATGTAATTATCTTGTTCCACTTATTAATGATGAAAGGTCTATGCAAGTCCCAGAGTAACGGTACGTACTACGCTCAGTAGTTTAAAGAGGCTGTATAAATTTAATTTAGTTTGAAATTTAGTTGCTGACTTTAATCTTTAAATATGGAATATAAATGTTTTGGGGCATTTAAAACTTTTCAAAATTATAAATGGATATGTATTACTGCAAATATAAACTTAAGATTGTGGTGCTAACACATGAAACCAAGGAAGTGGACTGTAAGCAAAAGAAGCTGACCAGGCTCTACTCTGCAATGCATATTCATCAAGCTAATACAAATGAGGACTCAGGCTTTTAATTTTGAAGTAATATTATTGGTAATGGAAGATACGTTAAAAATGAGTTTCATCTTGAAGTCCTTGGAAGGTGGCCAATTTATATACTTCTGGGTTAGAGATCTGCAAACCCCTGTTCCCCAACCTTCCTAAAATGGCATCGCTCATTTTATGATGTCTCCTAGCTATAATCCTGCTTCTCCAGTCTGCCATAATAATGCTAATTAGTTCTGTATGTAAATAAACTATTGTTGACAGGACACTTTCAGCAATTCACATATGACTCATGGAGAGAGAGGTTTTAAAAATGATTTATCCATAAACAGAGATTCCATATGTCCTAATCTGGCGTGGATTTCTCTCCTTCTCTTTATAGCAAGGAATGTGTGTATGCCTGTATAGCAGGGCTATAATGTGACAATTTGTCTCGGAGTGAAACCAGGATTTATGGTACTTACTGGAGACCACAGAGGTAAAATGAACAGCAGGCTGCATTTAATCATCTGAATTTTCAAATATTTCTTTTGCTTGGGTAAATGTGTCTTTGTTCCTTTTTGGAAACATGTTCAGCTGGAGGATTGGTTCCTGTAAATTTATCTGAAAATATTATGGGCATACTTTTAGGGAAGTGCATGCAGGGGGTGGGAGAGGAAGCATGGATAGGGGACATTTCTGCAGGAAAAGGTTTGGGCCCAAAACTTAGGAAGCTGAAAGTACTTCTGGCAAGGCTGCCACTATTTACACATCCTTGAAGAAAATGCACATATCAGCTGTACACATGCCCAGTGCACGTTTCTGGAAACCCGGGCATATCACACTAATCCCAGATAAATGCCACAGGAAATCCAGCCAGAGGAGAAAGAGGAATTGTGAACAGTTGAATGCTATTCATATCTCCTGTAGGGCCTGATCCTGTGGCCTTTAGTGATGTGAAACTGTTCCAACATCCAGAGGAGTTGTGCTGGTAGGAGTGTACATGTAAGAGGCAAACGTACCCTTTGCAGGGTTTGGAAACTTCCTTGGGAATGAAGCTTAGGTTGAAGCACCTTGTCTCTGGACTTTTTAGTTTTGCCCTTGTCTGTATGTATCCTCCTGGTGGTGGTGTTTGGTCTCCCTGTCTCTTCCTTTTGCCTATTGCTTTCTCTTTAATTATTCCTGGGTTTAGCACAGGGACGCTCATATTACACTTAGTTACTACAAGTAATTTCTGTAACTTGCTACAGAACTCAGTTCTCTCTTAAATCAAAACTAGGGTTCTCATAACTGCAAGATTTCAGGATATGGAGCTTTGGGTAAAACAACCAGAAATCATGGAGTTGTTGCTGCCTAGAAAATGGCAGCATGGATTACCTGAACACGAGAAAAGGCAGATTAAAGACCCACAAACCAGTGGCAGGTGGTGTTTGTGCCTTCATAATTTGAACAAGACAATGCTGCACATGTGAGCCATAAAATGGGATGAAACAAAGCACTACTGGCAGGGAGTTGTGATGACAGAATAAGATCAAAAAAAGCTGAATTTTTTGTATGTGGGGGCAAAGTTGGCACCTGCGGACAAAAAAGCTGGCTGCTTATTCATGGCAAAGATGCCAGCTTTCCTGACAGTGGAATTGGAGCCTATTTTCTTCCTTCAGAAAAAGAAAGCTCTCTAGGGGTGACAGCAGTTTAATCGGGATGGCTTGTTACAGCCTTTGGGCTGTGAGTCCTGGTGAGGCTGCCAACAAGGTGCCAGTGTGGAGGAGATTTTTCTGCAGCAAACTTCTGTCTGCTGAGAATTGGACCAGGTGCTGGTGCATCGGCAGAGCTGTTTGTGGGAACGACAGAGCCAGAATTCCTCTCTTCTCTTGAATTTGCAAAGACCTTCCTCCTTTGGGCTGTGTAGCGAGAAGAAACAAAGGCACTAAGTCGTCTCACCCAAGGGAGGGGATCCCTGGTCTGGCTTTTCTTGCTTTCATCAGAATTTTTTTTTGGTTCACAGCCTGGCTCTGAAGTCCTGAGCCTGACGGTTGTCAGTTGCTGGTAACGCTGGCCAGGGTTTGTCAGGTTTTACAAACTCAGCAGTGACTGGGTGCAATTCTGGATCTGAATACAGAGTCGATGATAGTAGTAAACTATCAAAGGGTAGTTAGAAACTGGAGATTGATTCGGTTCTGATAGTTTTGTGATCCATTCTTATTGCTAAAAAGACATTACGGTTTTTGGCCTTTGTTTCCCACCTAGACGCTTCTGGTGTAAACACATGGTGATGAGAAAAGGGAAATAAAAGCAGATTTTTGGGAGGCAGAGCAGAAACTTGGGTGTGGAGTGGGGACTACCTTTGTCCAGCTCTGTTAGAACTTTCCTTCTTCCCCTCTGTAGACATGTGATGACTTATGGAAGGATCATTAGATTACATTTTTCATGCTGTTGTCATTAATTACTGTTTGAAAGCTGAAATGAAGAGTTGGGTTACTTGGTTGCTGTGAGGTGAGTAACATGTGTTTACTGAGCAGTGATCTGCTGCCTGCCAGCACACCTTGGCTACCTGTACTTACTGGGTTTAGCCACAGAAAGAGCTTGGGGTTATGTTGCATTTGATCCATTTAAAAACAAAGGAAAGGGAGATTCTTTCCCATCTCTTTAAACAAATTCCTTAATGAGCAATATCCCCAAAACAGGCTGAACAAAAAGGTAGCTGACTCTTTTGGCCAGAGAGGGTAATCCCAACCCAGAAGCCAGTTATTCTCAGAGAGCTGGGATTACTGGAGAGCGCAATTTTGAGAGTGAAAGGTGAGCTTGGATATGTGGCTAGGGGTTACCTGGCATAAGTTTTCGGGGAGTTTTGAACAATTCTGTAAAGTCAGGTGCCCAAGAAGCCTAGTACTCTCATGAAGGGAGAGCTGCTGTATCAGGCTGCTCATGCAAAAATGTCAAGGATTCACTGTGTACTGGAAGAGCTTCAATTGGGGGATGATTTTTTAGACCCCAGAAATTCTAACCAAGTCAAAGCAAGACAAAAACATAGAAAAAAAATCTTCTGCTCAAGCTGGGGCTTATATTTTTACTTGCTTTGAGGCAGAGAATGTGGCTGTATTTGGAGGTGTAAATTATAGGTCAGGGCCACAGAGGATTCATTTCCTATTCCCAACCCTCTGCCCAGTTCTTCTGCTGTTATAAATACTGAGAGAAGGGCTGGTGGTGTGAAAATCTCATGATGTTCCTCCTGGGAATCTTTTGTCCCAGGGTCTAAAATGTGAAATTAAAATTTGCCCTGTGTCCAGCTTCTCTACATGTGTATAAACTCTGTTCAGAAATAGCAGGATTACAGCCAGAGATGATGGATTAATTGGTTAAAGATTTCTTGCAGAAACACTATGAAAGGATCTTCTCAAAATTTCTGGGTTGTATCTCAAAATGTAGGTCACAGGGAAAATGTGAAAGTTTGATTTGCAGGTGCAGCTGGCAGTTTAGCTCTCAATTACCTGTATTTGTTAGCAGATGGTTGTGGTTGCTGATTGTCTTCCCATTCATTGGAGCAGATTGTTAAAGGCTAATATTTGCAGTGATGGTTATGGATTCCCCTGGCAGAGTCAGAAGTGTGTGGGCATAAAAATGGAGACTGATTTATGTGAACTTGAGTTACTTATTAAAAGTCCTTATTGAAAGGAACTTCCCATTCAGGCCTCACGTTGCTGTTTCTTTGTCTGATGTGAAGTTTTATTTTTCCTATGATAATGCTCCACTTTTAAATTTGATAAGTCTTTTAACGGAGCGTCTACCCAAGCTTGTAAGCACACAGTAGCTGTACTAGTTATCCTATAAAGAGTGTGTGAATTGTCAGGGCCCGAAGCTGCAGGGATGTGCTTTTTGAGGAGTAAAAGAAATTCAACTTGTTGAAAAGCAGTGATGAGAGTGAAGGCTAACATGGGAGTATTTGGGGGAGGCTGTGACAGCGGGGTAGCTGAGATGAGTGACTATGTTTGAGGTGAAGCGGCTGTTTATTGCAATCCCGTTGCCTCCAAGGGGGCAGTGAGGCTGTATGGTATTTTAGGACACTGATTTCCTGTGGACCTATAAAGAAGTGTTCAGAAAAATGTGGCAATTCTGTTTTGTTTTTTGACTGTTTTGGTGTTTCTTGGTGCTGCTAGCATTTTGCATTAGCATGCAATGCAGAGGTCAACTACCACTGCATTAGGACACGGTCTATGTCCCTTCTAAGCAATGCATCTTGTACTGGTGTTCAAGGAGTTCCCAATCCCTTCCAGCATCAGGAGAAGGGAAACCAGATCTAGGGTTGCCAGAGGGTCTGGGCAGGCAAAAATGAAAGTGTGTCAATAACAGCCTGCATTCAACAGAAAGGTAAAAAGTTATATCCAAGAAAGCAGATTCCACTATTGTTCCTCCCTTGTATGTTCTTTAAGAGCCAAATAATCACTGCTCTTAACAGCTATGAACTCATGATGTAAGTGTACGGGCTCTCACCTGTCCCTTGGTACCATGGTACTTCAATGCTGTAGTTTTGTCTTTGATATTCAGGTACCGTCTTCCTAGTGGGATCCTTGTAACTACCCCAAGGACACTACTCTTGTGAGCGTGTCCAGCATTGTAAGTGATTGCTGCCAAGCAGCTGCTGCTTTTGACTCGTATCCCTGACAGCATCCTTCCTCAGCTAAGGGAACAGGGAATGGAAAGTTTTCTTATGTGTCTAGGCTGCAGTTTTGATGGAAGGATCACTGAGTGTTTAACAAACAGCTTTGTCTTATGAGAAGGGCATCCAGGGAAGAGGTTTTATTGATGCTCTGAATATCAATAATTCAAGGAGGATAAAGAGCAAATGAGGTTCCCAGGATTTATATATAAGAGCTTGAGAGTACACTTGCAGCAAGGCTGCTCTTGTACAGTGAAGGAGTGGGGCCACCTAAGAAAGTCTCATTCACCATGAAACAGGCACTATGTGGGTGGCTTTGCCGTACTTACAGAAAGGTAGCTGGGGAAAAAGGGATACCAAATTGGTCTGCAAAAAAGGAATTGCATCAAAACAGGTGTGGATAAGTGAAGTAATCCAGAAACAATCTCTTCGGGTTTATTTAGCTGCTTCTGAAGAGCTTGTCTGAACACAAACCTCAAAGTGGATCAGAAGGTGAGCCTGGCGTGATCTAAACGTACAGGTATTACTCAAGACCTGTGTTTTGTTCCAGGCTCTCCTACTGGCCTGGAAAGAAGAAGGTATGTGGAGAAGATATTTCATCTGTCTTTGATTTTCTGTAAAATCAAAGCAGTGATACAAGCTACCATGAAAACATGTGGAGATAAGCTGATGGAAAGTTATTAATTATACTAGTAAAATCACTTCCATGATTGTCTGTGGCAAGTTTCCCAAACTGGACTCTTGAAATAACTTTTTTCAGTAAGTAAAATTCCCTTGTTTCATGCCTCTTTCCCTCTCACGTCCAGAATACAAGAGGGATCTCACTTTCTGTTGCTTCCACTTAATTGAATTAGTTGTCTACCTCCAAAGGTATGTGCCTCAGGTCCAGTTCTTGCTGACAACCAAACCAATGGGCCATTACATGAGGTAGATGGAATCCAACATCAAAGGAGAGTGCAGTTTGTGTTGGATCGATGCCAGGAGCTTTTTGTGCTTATCCAAATACCTGCATGCACTGAGATTTTTCTCATTGCTGCTAGTGCTCCCTTATTGCAGGTTGGAAAGATTAAAACCTTTGCTCATGAGTAAGGTTTTACTACCATTATCTCAGTGCCTGAATGCAAATGGTGGTGTGGGGCTGCTTATCATGTTGGAAATCACTTTGCATTTTCAAATGCTGGTGCCTCTGGGGAATGAAAGTGAATGCTGCATAAAGCTATCTACACATGGGATTTTTAGCAGTGCCTCGATATGATCAACTCTTTGTCTTTTCCTGTCACACGATCAACGAACAAAATTAAGAATTATCATTGCTACAATGTGGCAGGAAGGGGTTTCAAGGAGATGAGACCACAGAGTTCCTGCTGAGCTCTCCTAATGAAGCTATTGCTGCAAAATAACTTCCAAAACATCTGTGAAGGTCCCTGGAGAGCCTGACAGAGATCTGACATTGCGATAGTTTGTGTTGCCCCGATATAGACCTCAATACCATGCTCCGTGCTTTTGGTTATGGTATCCCACAGCCAGTGTCCCTGTGGCAGTGACATTCTCTGCAGAGTAGGACCACCTGCAATTTGTGAGAAATTCCTAAATGGATAGTGGGAAAGCTGGAGCTGAGTCCAAAGTCCATTGAAGTGTGGGAGAAATTCAGATAAATATCCACTCCAGCATTTGTGCAAAATTAATCCCTGAGACCTTTATGGAGCTCAGTGCAGCTGTTTGGCAAATTATGATCCCTTTGGTTTGTACATTGAGCCACATAGCTCAAGAGAATTGTGTTTACTGTGTTATTTCTAGTATCCTCCTGTGAAAACAATCTTTGTGTTTGTTTTCTGCTGAGGAGTTTGGAAGCAGAGGCAGAAGAAAGGTAACTGGGCTTTGCTCCTTCTGAAAGATACAGAGGGACCAAGCAAATGCGCAGTTAATGTAACCTGGAAAGATTGTCATCCCGGCTGCTGGGCACAGCTCATCCCCTTTTCTGTGCCTTAGTTTTCATGTTTGAAAAGTGGGATGATGCTACTGATCTTTGCATTACTTTGCAAGCTGCTGATAAGTAGATGTCTGGAACACGAAGGTACTGTCTGAGCATTGCTTAGGTGATGGGATTTCTTTGCTGTGGTTTCTCCTTCCTTATCCCTAATGTACATAATTAGAAGCTTTGTTGCAGTACTGGGCTATCATATGAAAAGCTGTGAAATCATGTGAGTTTGTAAAAAAAGTTCAGGGCCACTATTACAAACGGAGCCTTTCACAGAGCAGCTGCTAAAGCTGTGGGGGACCAGTGCTGGCTTACTGGGAACAAGGGGGTTAGGGCTGGAGCACCTTTTATGGTCCACAACACACTTACAGCTGCTTCCCTTCCATGTCAAGTGCTCAGTTTTCTTTCCTCAATCCCTGACTGCCTCCAGTCCTCCCACTTTTGCTGTGCTGAGACTCAGCTTTTTCACAAGCCATGGGGCAACTTGCCCATACAGATCAGGCAGGTACAAAGACTACTCTTGAAAGTCTTGTCCTGGGGGTCTGCATCTGTAAAACCTGGCTCTATAAAACTAGCATTTGGGTACGGTTGTTCCCAGCATAGGATAATGTATGAAGTCAGAAATTCCAGCGTTAGTACTGGGAGTGGATTTGCCACTCTGACTTTTTTCAAGGAGAAGATATTCTTGCTTTATTTCCAGAGGCAAGCCTTTCCAAAGTTGTGAACACAAGAGCTTGCCAAATATTAGCTTTCAAGGGTTTAAGTCACACCGCGTTTACTTGAGTTACCTCTTCTTGAAGTCTATATAAAGAGTCATGTTTGCTCAGGCATACTCCTAAAAGCCCCAAGACATGGCTCTGGAAGGAGGTATGCAGCAGCAAATGTAAATATTGCTGTCCTTAAAACTGGAAGCCCTCCAAGTAATCTATAGAAGGAAATAGTAATATGAGGAAAAGACTTTGTAAGATTTGGAGGTGAAGACTACAGAACAGTACCTGAAGCAGGTAAAAGTCAAAAATTCAGCGATATTGTAAATACAGCTTCTCTTGGCCGAGGCTTAGCCCTGCAGTGGCAGCTGCTCTCTTCTGTTTCCCAGTGTCACCCTTTGCTGTCACTAAGGCAGCACTTTCCCATACCCCAGCCTCTGAAGCAGTTTCTGGGAACAGTTTTTAGGGACTTTGCTGGACAAACTGTGCTGGCCTCTTGCTGTGGGACAACAGTTGGAAACAAAATATTCCTCTTACTTAGCAAAGTGAGTCCCTCCCACCTTTTGTCAGTAACTGGTGTAATTTTTCTGAGAAGGTTGTGGAAATGAGAGCTGAATTTCAGGTGCTCTGCGATATGATAAATGGGAGAGGAATTTTCATGAGGGGGTGCCTAAATACGGTGCAAATAAAGAAAAATAATTGGATTAAAATTCAACCACAATATTTACAAACCTCTCCACCTGCCCATATATGCAGTTATGCTGAGACCAAATTCACATCATGAGTTTCCTCCAGCTGAGAGAAGAGAGCAGAGTGCTGGGCTGGCTGAGGAGAATACTACTTGCCCTTGCCATGCCGCTTTTTCTATGTATCAACAGGCAGCCCATCAAATTTCCACTTAGTTTCTTCCCTCTCTGCAGCTAGCTATTATCAGCCTTCCCACAGCAGGGGCAGGGTGTAAATAAACGCAGCTGAAGCATTTTTATGCCGCAGCAGAAACCCCTGTGCACAAGTTAATGCAGAATAATTGTACTTATCGGTGAATTGCATCCAATGCTGTGCTGTCTAGGTGAGCGAAGGATGGTTGCAGAGCTGGAGGCAGAAGGACCAGCTGTGATCGTCCACCCTACAGGTGGATTTATGGTTTCCCGGTGCCATCTGCTGGCATGGACCTTGCTTGTGCACTGAGCAGTGAAGCCCTCCAACTTCTCCCTCCCATAAGCAGGTGCGGCAGCTCCCCATGTCTTTGTAGGGGGTGTAACCTCAAACCACCCTTTCTTGGTGATTTCTGGAGCTTTGCAAAGCAAATGGTCCCTGCAACTGAGTACCTGTACAACCACTCAGCTCATGGTCCCTCCTGGAGCTGCTCTTCAGCTGGGTGCCCTGCAGGCTTTCCACACCTCCCTTTTTGCCTGCCGGAATGCTCCATGTATGCTCCATGAGAGCAGCCACAGATCCAAGGGGATCTGCAGCTGGATTTTTATTTTTTTTTCCTAGCCTACCAGTCTAAACCTTCAAATCCATGTGGTTTTGAGGGAGCGGATTTGTCTTCAGTGTGACAGTGGTACCAGTAATACTGCATGAGGGAAAGGTCAAAAAGCTACTGCTAGACAGCTTGGGGAGCAATGGAAGTTTGATCTATGTATAAATCCCTGAAATGGCCTGAAAAAAAAATATTAATATACAGGTGGTAGAGGATATGGGGGATCTTGTCCTTTTTCTGTCTTGCAGTCTTGCAAAAGGGCCCTGTGACAAGCAAAGATGCACTGTGATAGCTATTAGTTGATGATATTCCTTGGGTTTTGGTGTTAGCGCTCTTGATATCCTGGTAGAGCTGTTTTAAACTAACATCACTGTCTCGAGCACAGCATTTGCTCTGGGCTGATGTGTGCTGCAGGGGACCTGATCTCTGAACCTTCTTCCGATTCCAAGCAAGCACAGCTCAGCTGCGGGTAAGTGCTCCTTGGCAGGCGCCAAAGACCTGGCTGTGCCCATGTGCACTGCATGAGCCTAAAGACAGGATCTCTGTCAAAGAAAAAGCCATGACATTAACTTTCAAAGCTTCCTTTTTTTTTTTTTTAGAAGTAATATTTCAATTTACGTAAACACCACAAAAAAACCCCAACACTCCAACACTTGCTTCATGCACCTCACTTAGACTTCAATCCAGGTTTGCCCTCAGCTTCCCTTATTTCTGCCTGTGGGGAACTTGGAACTTGGACCAGTTAACCACTGATAAAGTGGAGTTTTTGACACTTAAATTTTAATATGTCAGGAGTGGGTAGCGGCAAGACCTAGCTGGAATCTGTATTAGCATGTTTGCAGATATGAATCAGAGGTTTGAAATACAGATGTCATGAGGATGAATGAAGAGGAGAAATTGCTAATCAAATTCTTGAGGGCTGCAATGCAATAAAACAGAGTAACTTGATGGAAAATGTAATCAAGCCTCCTAGTCTGTTTTCCAGTTACATCTAGGCTCCAATTTTTCAGCCCTTATGCCTTCCTCTTCATGTGGACTTTAAAAGGAAAGAGGATGTCTATGAGGATCAATGAAGTAATTTAGTTTTACCAAGCAAGTCTAGTAATCCTGCCAGACAGGTCTTCCAGAGGCAGCTTCTTAACTGGGGGAAATATTGTAAAATTCTCCATCTTCATAATGGCTACTGCCAAAGCAGTAGAGGATTTTTTCCTTTTATTGGCCAATAAGTGGTTAAATTTGAGAGATGTTCTCTCTATCTTGCACATATATAAACCAGTTTTTTCTAAGTTCCAACACCTGATTTTGTGCTGGGGGAAATTAGTACTTGCGCCCACTGTCATGCTTCTCAAAATGATGCCATTAAATGCAGATTATTTATCAGTAAAAAGTGTTCATAAACCGTAAATTATAATGGATTGCATCTTTTTTTGAGAGGGCTGGATACAAAAGATATTGTCCTCCTGTTATTGGGGGGAGTGGGGTGGGGATGTCTCCTTGCTTACAAACTCCTACTGGATATAGGAATCTCAGATGTTCCGACATTGCTGTAGGATGACGGGAGCTGAGCAGTTCATAGTGGAACTGCGGGTGTTGGCTTTCTACAAAGTAACCTAAAATGTTTTTCTCTGAATAATGCAGTGTAAAAACACAGCAGCAGCTGACATACTGCCTGCATGTTGAATTTGCGCCAGTATTTAACCCTGGAAAAGGTAATGATCAAGCATTTTGGGTTCTGTAGTGTTTCAGGCACAGCACTTTCAGGGTTTAAACATTGTCCAGATGGGAGATGATGCACAAAATTGCTGCTTTTAAGACTTACAAGGTCTCTGCAAATTAAGCTTTTCATTCTTCCTCCTTTCTTCCTTAAAATTTGCTTGCAGGTTGCATGCAAAACATTGTTTTGACAGGAACAGACTGATTGTAACAGTAAGCTTTAGCTTTCAGGGAAAATGATAAACTGCCAGCAAGTTGTGTGCATTAATGGAACAAGGTTGCTTTAAGACAGAACTCTTTTGATTCCATCTTAGAGGCAATTTGTAATTTGAGTACCTACAAGGATGTATGTATATATATGTATCCTGGGTCTTGGAATCGGTGATATAGGGATGTTGTCAGTTCTTCTAGGCCATGCAATAAAAAATAAAAGTGCAGTAAATACTTGGAGTAAGTGATCAGACCTTGCAATGAGTATCGTCTTCAGAAGCTGTTTAACAGGCAGGATTAAATGAGGGAGCGTCAAAGCTGTATGAAAGGATTTCAAGCTGCAGCTTGTTTCCTAAATAAACAGGAGTTGACACCACAGAAGACAGGGTAACGAATGGGTCTCTAACACAAGCCCCTGTGCTCGGATGTTGGGGTCCAAAGAAGTTTGCCCCACTAGAGCAGCAAACCTTGGATGGCAGTGATCGGTGGAAGAGCTCCTGTAGCTCGCTCTGGGTTGGCCTGTCAGGTACAGACAGTGTAAATTAAAGCACATTTCGGACTTCTCTAAATCATGGGAAGGAATGGGGGCAAGTTCCGTTGACCCTAAACTTGGGGGATTTGAAATGGCATCTTCTATCCACTTCTGTTGCATGACAGCTAACGAGCTGTGAGGGAGTTTAACAAAGCTGGAGGGATGCTCTGGTTGCTTACAGCTGTATGAAACGCAAAGGTTTGCTTTGCTATTAAAATAGAAGCAAAAGTTCAGAAGCCAAATAGAAGCAGCTGCCCTTGGAAACTCTCACTTTGTCTGTTCTTATTGCCTGCAATTTTCTACATTTCTGTTGACCCCATGTATGCCCCCAGGACCTGGGAACGGGATGGCTTTGAGATGCTGCCCTTTGCTTCATGCTGTTCCTCTGTAGTCAGCAGTATCTGTGAATTGATGAGTGACTGCTGCTCAGGTGCTTCATGGAGGTTTAGTTAGACTGAGCCTTCAAGTTCGCAGGAGGATAAACCTCGATGACAGAGCCAAAATGGGATCTGGAAAAAGCCTTTATGTGTTTCCACGCATCTATGCTAATATTCTCTGGAAAGAGACATGAGAGTTTTTGCATTTCATGTTTGCATTTCTGCACTGTTATGCACTCAATTAATTTGGTTTTTGGGCTTGCTCAAAATTTTCATGTGGTTTAGCCCAGAAATGGCTATATTTGGTGATGGGAGAGGGTTTACCTCTTTGAATTATAAAAATGCTGAACTGCTTAGTGGATACAAAATAGGAAGTGCTACAGGAAGACAATCACAGAATCACAAAATGATAGGGGTTGGAAAGGACCTCTGGAGATTGCCTAGTCCGACCCCCCTGCCAGAGCAGTGTCACAATGAGGACCCTTATTTAACAACTATACTGCAGAGAGAAGACATGATGGGGGTTTTGTGCTCATTTTGAGTCCCTCGGGCACCACTTTGACCTGTGGAGCTGAGGGCTGCAGAAAACTACAATCCTTGGGAATTCCAAGAGCTTCCATCAATATCAGACTTTACTTTATTCTCACCTGGAGATTCATGCTGAGGTAAGAATTTCTCAGCTTTCCCCTCAGGAAAAATGTATATTTCTTCAGAAGAGTAAGATACATAAATCCCCTGTATAAGAAAATAGAGGGGCCGTAGTCTGTGACCCTGGCTGTGGAGTTGCGTGACAGTTTACAGCATCTTCCTTCAAGATCTTTGCTCTCGGTGGCCACACGGTGGCAGCAAAAACCAAACAGGTTTCCCCATCCTGAATTAGTGTGGTAGAAGGAGGAATGAGTCCGTGGCTGTACAAGATGCAGATCGTGCTGATAAGGTGAATTTAAGTAAAAAAACCAAACCTTTTCTGTCTATGGGTCACGGAGGGGAGAACTTGAGGCCATGCTGTCCGATTATAAGACTTGACTGAGATGAATCCTGCTGCAGGGAAAGCCTGATGGGGTTCACTTCTAGCAGTATTTGTGTCCTCTTGTGCTCCGCTCCTGGAGGAATCACACAGGCTAGGAATGACACAAACTTTTCTAGACACTTTTAATAAGTTTTGGTCGAGTTGCATGCATTTTCAAGGAAATTCATAACAGAGTTTTTAGCATCTCTCTGAGGATGAATTAAAGGCATAGAGGAAATCAGTCTAGTTTGGAAGCATATGTGCTTTCCTTCAATCTATCTGGTCATATACTGCTTCAGGGTCCTATTAGGCTGTGTACTGTACAAACGTAGTATGAAACCATCTCTTAACTAATCCTTGAAGTCTAAATAAAAAGCAATAAGGAAAGGACACTTTCCCTACAGATAAGGTACCAAAGCATGGAGGCAAAGAATCACTTCTTTTTTTTTTATGGCTAAGGATTTATCTGGTGACAGCTAAGGAGATGAATCTCTTTTTAAAGAGCCAAATTCCCTTGGGATGATGTTTTCAAGTGCTTGACTGCTTCTTGCTTCAAATTGGAGTGGAAAGCAAATTTTTATCATGGCCCTCTGGCACCACATCAGCCCTGGTTCTAAGACCCGCTTGCTGCCCCATGGCCTGAGCCATAACCAACGAATGATGACAAGGCTGAAAGGCAAATAATTGTTTGTTATAAAAGAAAAACAGTGCAACCCAAAATGGGTTTTTACCTCCTGGTCCATAAATCTTCACAGTTTCTCTCCTTGTCTGGAAGGATGGGGGTTTCTTTGCAACCAGAAAAAGATATTGGCAGTGTCTGTAGCGTGCCCAGCTCAGCAGAAGGGAAAAGTCTGTGCATTACGCGCAGCCATAATTAGTTAAGGACAGTAGTTAAAGGAGGAGTCGTTTGATAAGCAATCATCAAGCGAGATATGAGGCTCTGGGAGCAGCATGGGCAGAGCACTTGCAAAGAAGGAATGTGGTCATACAGGAAAGCAGGGCAAAACACCACCGGGCGTGCAAACTCTGAAGCAATTTTTTTTGCCTTCCTTGTAAGTGGATTAAGGGAGATAATCTGAATATCTTCCTTAATTATCACCATTTCCTATATATGGAGTAATTTACTAGCTTAAATAGGAAATAATATAGTACAGTTTATTTAAATGACTCATCAAGTAAAGTAAGACTGATTCAGCTCACTGATTTAAGCCTGTCCTGTCGGAAGGGGTATCTGAAGCTACAGATGTGCTGTACCCCTATAGTACAGGCTGTAGCTCTTGGCTGTAGCTCTTGCATATCACCACAGGCCTGTTTAACACTTTTGTTCTCTTGTCTTTTCAAGTTCATCAGAAATGATGTATTACGGTTGCGATGTATTTGTCTTGCAGCTAACAACAGTTGGATGGAATGAAGAGCCTGTTGCCAATTTTAAACTTTTCTTTTTCTCACTAATCGTTTATTATAAAAGAAAAATCGAGCAACCCAAAATGGATTTTTACCTCCTGGTCCATAAATCTTTATGGTTTCTCTCCTTGTCTAGGAGGAGGGGAGCTTCTTTGTGAGGTGCTATAGATCAAGATTAATGCTTATCTGTATCCAAGGCTGAACACAAGACCTGAACACTGACTAAGCCTCTGCAGACTATTTATAATTTTCTACTATACTTTGCAAATGACATGTTCTAGCATGAGATTTGTCATTATTTCACTGCAAGTAGCTCTTGGAGTGCTAGTCTGACCGTGAAGATAATCCTGGAAGGTTAGGTATTTAAATGAATCCTTCATACAAGGCTTAAAGTTCAGATTCTCAGACCGCTGGGTGCAGATGTGCTCACCTGACTCATATGTATGTGCTTGTCTGCTAATCCCAGGATTCCCCAGAGCTCACCAGCAGGAGGACATGGACACTGGGGCATGGAGGAGTGCTTGGAAGTGTCTTCTGAAAGGCTTGTGTTCAAGCAGGGTCATCATTCACTAATGTGAAAAAGAGGAGCATATGCATGGGCAAACTGGTGCCATGTATGGCTGCTACAGCCCAATGTCCTGTCCTAGTGCCTTGGGACTCAATGCTGCAGAGGGAAGCCAAAAACTGTGTTAAGGATGAGTAAAAATCCCTGTCAGAAGCAGCCTCTTCTCCCCTACATGGAAGAGAGGAAGGCTGATGCGTGCCAGCATGTATTGCATAGTTCCTGAAAAATTACTGGGTACCCAGTCACCATCTCATGCTTGTCTGGGCCTCTGTGCTCCTCTTCCCTTTCTCACTGTTTTTCTGGTCACTGAGGTGAGCTGTGGTATCTGACAAATTGGCCATCAGTGGGCACGCAGCTTGTATGGTGAAGGTAAGTCAAACTTTCTGGTGATTTTTTTCCTTTCAGAAAAATGAGCAGCGGCTGTTTCCCCAGACGTATCCTCCACCTGCACCACCACCCCCTCCCCAGCATCTCCTGAACTTGCTGATTTTTTAGACATCAACCTAAGATTTAACAATCTTTGTGGCAACAGAGGTGGTGGTACTTTTCTCTTTGGTCAATTTGCTTTTTTTCCAGACATCTTTGTTCTCTTTTATCCAGCTGCTTGTGTGTAATGCCTTTTTTCTGGAGAAAGGAATTAGAGATAAACTTTGCAACCCTGTTCCTAAGCAAGTCTGAGGAATCCTCCGACCAGCCGCTCGCTGTTCTTGGCTAGGTACAAACACTTGTACAGTAGACAGCACAAATACTCTGGACATTACCTGATATATTTTCGTGAGTCTCACTGTTTTTCTACCTCTTATATGTGTACTCTTAACTTCCATCATAAATCTTTTATTTACCTCCCTCCTTTGGCAGTCAGACTTTCATCTCCCTCAGCGCAATGCCAAGTTTGGAGCATGAAGGGTTTGGGTGAGCTGCCGATGCACCTCCCTTTCTCCAGGATCCGGTTCAGTCAGCTCAGTAAGTCTGCGGTTGGGCTTTTTCCCTGAATATGCCCAGATCCTGCTATTTGGTGTCATTCCTGCTTGCACATGTTCTCTGAACTTTTGCTGGCTGTTTGCATAACCAGGAGTGTATTTCCTGGCTGGCGTACGGCCCTGGGATCTGTTTATTAGCAGTAGTCTTGGATGGGGGTGAGTTGGTATTTAGAGCTGTAGACTCATGCTTCATGTGCTCTGCAGAGTCTCACAGGGGTTTAACTCCTAGTCTCACTTAAAGTCAGCTTGTGACTTGATTTGCTTTCTGTCCTGTCCCTCACCCCAAATATTGGAGCATATGCAAATATAAGATTCCTAGATTTGATCCTGGTGTTCTGATGTGACTGGTACCACATTGCCTAGTTCAGTTCCTCTCAAGTGTCTAAACATTATCTACCTTCTCACCATGCAACTGTAAACTAAGGCTGTCTTGAAAGCCAGCTTTCCAGGATGCGGAACCACTTTTGGAGTCTGAAGGCTAATGATGCCTTAGCTGCGCTTTGGGCTCAAGCTTTTGATATTTCTCTATATCCATTTGTTAGCGCAGTTTTCCTCCTTATCTGATTTTCAGATTCACTGTGGATTTCTTGCAGACTACAATTCTTCCTCTCAAGTCATCTGTCCATTGAGTGTCAACTGATTATCTTCCATGTCTCAGGCAAGTCAGAAGACAGTATTTCTTTGCTTTTCCCTCGTGTTCGTGCTATTTTTTTGTTGAGACCTAATGGCCATTCAATACCACAGCTACACAACTGCATTTTCCTCAGTCACTGTACCTTTTGTCTCTTTTGTCATCAGCCCTGCATTATCTTGGTTTTGGACCTTTCAGCTCATCTGAGGCTGAACAGTTGAACCACAAGGAAGGAGTCTTTGCTTGATGCTGAGACCAGGACTGCCTAAGCCCATTTGCTTGATGCACAGTGCAGAAATGGCCATCTTCCAGTATGAAGAGCAAACCACGGACACAAATCTGCCAAAATGTAGAGGTACCCAGAAACCGGCCTGTGCCGAGGGGCTTTAGAGCCTTATGCCAGCAGATGCTCCAGATGTGTTTCTATTTAGCTTCCTCATGTTAAGAGTGGTGCTGCTTTCCCGAGTACCATGGGCATGGAGCTGAGTGATAAAGTGAAAGAAGAAATCAGGTGATGCTAATTAGTATAGGCTAACAAACCTTTCTGATCTTATTTACTCAGGTATAAAGCAATTCCTGTTCAAGACAAACACGGGAAGAATCTGAACTTTCATTTCAATAACAGCAGCTATTTTTCGCAGAGTTCAGATGCTCTGATCATCTAAAATGGAAAGACAGTGAATGGTGGAAATGTGTATTTGACACATCCACTTGCCACTTATACTTGCAACAGAATCTATGGTCTTCTATAACCAGAAGGAATTAATATGCTATAACAAGACTATGATGTGGTGTTTTCTTGTCAGTGAGGAGCAAAGGGAGAGGGAAAATATTCATTTCAGGAGGAGGAGGGAAAAGACTTACATCAAGTCTGTCCTGTATTGCCAACACTGGAGAGAAATATTTCATGCTTTTTTTATAACTTTACTAAATCATACGGGAACATCAGACTCTGAATAAAGAATAGCATGGAGGAAAAGAATGACTCAAAAGGTGATCTGTCTTACTGAAAGCACAGTTAAACTGTGTTGCACGTACTATTCCTGAAACTGTTTTCCCTGCTCTTAAGAGTTTATCCTTGAAGTCCCTGACTTACTACGGCTATTGGAGGAAATGAATGTTGTAGTCTGAACAGGATGTTTGGAATGCTTGTAGTGGTATAAAAATAACTTTCCCAGTTTCAATTAAACGGAGTCCTCATAAAGAGGATTTTGGGCTTTGTAATGAAATTTGGAAATTTCCTAAAGACACTGTCTATTTAACTACCTGTGTTATAAACAAGATTCTCAGTGTACATCACTGCTATATCAGCTGTTAGAAGTGACAGACTTGTAAAGAAGTGG